>NC_135574.1:185094041-185712969 GCF_965152235.1 Eretmochelys imbricata | reverse complement strand
TCAGGGACTTCTTCTTGGAACCAGAGGCCCCAAGTCCTGAGATTGTTGAGGTGGACTCCCCACCCAAGTTCTAACGCATTCAAGATTAAAGCTACTGATGCTTGAGGGGTAACAAAGGGCACCCCCATCATTACTGATCTTGGGTCTTTCCACCATTCCAGGGAGGTGAGGACTAGGGGAGAAACCACAGAATCCAAGTGTTGTCTGCTCAAGGAATATACTGATGCTAACCGGACGAGTTGCATCCGAGAGTGCTGAAGGAATTGGCGGCTGTGATTGCAGAGCCATTGGCCATTATCTTTGAAAACTCGTGGCGAACCGGGGAAGTCCCGGATGACTGGAAAAAGGCTAATGTAGTGCCAATCTTTAAAAAAGGGAAGAAGGAGGATCCTGGGAACTACAGGCCAGTCAGCCTCACCTCAGTCCCTGGAAAAATCATGGAGTAGGTCCTCAAAGAATCAATCCTGAAGCACTTGCATGAGAGGAAAGTGATCAGGAACAGCCAGCATGGATTCACCAAGGGAAGGTCATGCCTGACTAATCTAATCGCCTTTTATGATGAGATTACTGGTTCTGTGGATGAAGGGAAAGCAGTGGATGTATTGTTTCTTGACTTTAGCAAAGCTTTTGACACGGTCTCCCACAGTATTCTTGTCAGCAAGTTAAGGAAGTATGGGCTGGATGAATGCACTATAAGGTGGGTAGAAAGCTGGCTAGATTGTCGGGCTCAACGGGTAGTGATCAATGGCTCCATGTCTAGTTGGCAGCCGGTATCAAGTGGAGTGCCCCAAGGGTCGGTCCTGGGGCCGGTTTTGTTCAATATCCTCATAAATGATCTGGAGGATGGTGTGGATTGCACTATCAGCAAATTTGCGGATGATACTAAACTGGGAGGAGTGGTAGATACGCTGGCGGGGAGGGATAGGATACAGAAGGACCTAGACAAATTGGAGGATTGGGCCAAAAGAAATCTGATGAGGTTCAATAAGGATAAGTGCAGGGTCCTGCACTTAGGATGGAAGAATCCAATGCACCGCTACAGACTAGGGACCGAATGGCTAGGCAGCAGTTCTGCGGAAAAGGACCTAGGGGTGACAGTGGACGAGAAGCTGGATATGAGTCAGCAGTGTGCCCTTGTTGCCAAGAAGGCCAATGGCATTTTGGGATGTATAAGTAGGGGCATAGCCAGCAGATCGAGGGACGTGATCGTTCCCCTCTATTCGACATTGGTGAGGCCTCATCTGGAGTACTGTGTCCAGTTTTGGGCCCCACACTACAAGAAGGATGTGGATAAATTGGAGAGAGTCCAGCGAAGGGCAACAAAAATGATTAGGGGTCTAGAACACATGACTTATGAGGAGAGGCTGAGGGAGCTGGGATTGTTTAGCCTGCAGAAGAGAAGAATGAGGGGGGATTTGATAGCTGCTTTCAACTACCTGAAAGGGGGTTCCAAAGAGGATGGCTCTAGACTGTTCTCAATGGTAGCAGATGACAGAACGAGGAGTAGCAGATGACAGAATGGTAGCAGATGACAGAACGAGGTCTCAAGTTGCAGGGCGGGAGGTTTAGATTGGATATTAGGAAAAACTTTTTCACTAAGAGGGTGGTGAAACACTGGAATGCGTTACCTAGGGAGGTGGTAGAATCTCCTTCCTTAGAGGTTTTTAAGGTCAGGCTTGACAAAGCCCTGGCTGGGATGATTTAACTGGGAATTGGTCCTGCTTCGAGCAGGGGGTTGGACTAGATGACCTTCTGGGGTCCCTTCCAACCCTGATATTCTATGATTCTATGATTCTATGATATCTGGAGGGGTCTGAAGTGCAGTCTTGCATCTTGAACCATGTAAGTACATGCCATCATGTGCCCCAGTAGCTTGACACAAACCCAAGCTGCCATAATCGGGTAAACCATGACACTGGATATCAGGTCCAACATGGTCTGGAATCGGGGCTGTGGCAGGAAGGCCCTGTCTTGGGTCGCGTTGAGTGCTGCCCCAATAAATTCTATTCCCTGAGCCGGGCCAAGAGTTGATTTCCATTCGTTTATCAGCAGGCCCAGCACTTGGAAGGTGGCTTGGACTGTGCTAATGCTGTTCTGAACTTGAGCCTGTGACCGATCTTTGATCAGCCATCATCAAGGTATGGGTAGATGCCTCACCGTCTGAGGAAGGCTGCTACTACCACCATACACTTCATGATAACCCCGGGGGCCGCTGATAGGCTGAAGGGAAGAGCGGTGAATTGGTAGTGGTGCTGAGTCACGAAAAACCTGAGAAATCTTCTGTGACTACATAAGATAGAAATGTGAAAGTATCCATTCTTTAAGTCAAGGGCAGCATACCAGTCTCTGGGATCCAGGGAGGTATCTGTTGAGGCAATGCAGGTCCAGAATGGGCTGGAAGCCCCCTTTGGCCTTTGAGATTAGGAAATATCAGGATTAAAACCTCTTTCCTCTCAAGTCTTGTGGAACCTCCTCCACAGCCCCCATTTGTAGGAGGTATTGCACCTCCTGGACAAGGAGTTGCTCGTGAGAAGGGTCCCTGAAGAGGCATGGGAATAGGGGTGTGGGAGAGAAGGGATAAAAACTGAAGGGTATAGCCAATTGTCATTGTACTTAGAACCCAATGGTCCAAGGTTATGTATGACTATGCTGGGCTGAAATGGGACAGACAGTCCAAAAATAAAAGGGGAGACGGATCAGAAGTGGTGACGGTATAGCGCCTTCTGGCATACCTTCAAAAGGCCTGCTTGAACTCCCCAGAGTACCTCTGAGACCTCTGCCAGTTATAACCTCTCCCTTTTCTTTTGTAGGGCTCTTGTCTTGGAGACACCGAGAAACAAGGAGGCTGCTGGGGCCTAAAGTGCTTCCTGGAAACTGATGGAGTATAAAGGCCTAGGGATCATAGGATGGCCCTTCAGTCCTTCAGGCTGTGAAGTCTCATGTCTGTCTGCTCTGAGAATAGAGAGGAGCCTTTGAAGGAGAGGTTCTGGATGGACTGTTGGACCTCATGAGGAAGCCATGAGGACTGGAGCCAAGAATGCCTCGTGGTGACAATAGAGGCCATTATTCCAGCTGCCAAGTCAGCTGCATCCAGAGCTGCCTGGAGAGAGGTCCTGGCCATATTCTTTCCCTCTTCCAAGAGGGCAGTGAACTCCTGCCTTGAATCTTGGGGCAGAGAGTCTTTAAATTTAGCCAGGGAGTCCCATAGATTATAATCTTATCACCCCAGCAAAGCTTGCTGGTTAGAGATATGTAGTTGAACGCTACCTGTCGAATAAACCTTTCTTTCAAAAAGGTCCAGTTTCTTCACCTCTTTTTGTTTAGGGGTAGCGCTCAACTGGCCCTACCTGTCCCTCTCATTTGCTACAGACACAATCAGGGACACTGGACGGGGGGTGCAAGTATAAGTGTACGAACCCACTCACTGGCACATAATACTTCTTCTGTGCCCTCTTTGAGGTGGAGAGCAAAGGAGGAGTTTGCCACAGGGCCTTGACCAGCCCCATCACAGCCTCATTGATGGGTAAGGCCACCTTGGATGGAGCTGCTGCAGCCATGGTATTACTAAGGGCTGTGTGATGTCTCTTTAAGATCCTCAATTTCCAGACCCAGATTTGCAGCTATCCACTTCAAAAGGTACCAGTGGGCCCTGAAATCATCCTATGGAAGAGGACACCTGGTCCCACGACAGCCTTATCTGAAGAGGATGAGTAGGAGGCTTGCACCAGAGGAGGGGATCCCTCTTTTTCCTCAGTCCCAATGACATCCACCAGAGCCATCTTCTGAACATTGGTACTTGGGTCAGTACTGGAGTCGGGGTCCAGTGATGACTGAGAAGGAGCGAAAGCCTGTCTCTCAGAAACCACTGAGTAGGAGCAACGGGAGGGAGGACCTAGTGCCAGGGGAAACCCCAAGGGGTTCCAGTAAGACCACTGCATTGGCCAGTGACCCGCTGGCCAGGTGCTGGGGGGTGATCAGTACCAAACGCTGGTGGTGCATAGGTTGGGTACCGGTGGTGAGCCTTAGGTTGCACCTACAGTTCCCTTCAGACTCAGAACAGGAGCCCTCTCTTGGAGACCACAGTGGAACAGTTCCTGATTCCGCCACCATGCAGTGCCGGGGGTCCAGAGACCAGCGGTGGACCAGAGATTATTTGGATGCTGAGATCAGGGTCAGCTAGCCTCTAGAGGGTGTCAGGGGCCCTGATCCTGGAAGGAGCCTGACGCCCCTTGTTCCTTTCTGCTTCTGGACATTGGAGTTGGAGGGTGTACCAATGGAGTTGGGGGAACCAGGAAAGCAAATGGGTCCCTCACAGCTTGGAAAGCCTCCGGGGTCAATGGAATACTCAGATCACTGGTGCCACAGTTGCTTCTGGGTGTTGGCAGAGGGTCCCACACTGGACTCAGTGCTCTAGCCAGAGTCGATGGTGCCATTATGGGCCTGGGAGTGGAAGAGTGGCCTAGCACAGGTCTCACTGTGCTGCCTTCCCACCCCTTGTCCTTCTTCTGCACCAGCAAGTGCCCTCTGTCAATGCGCTGCTTTTTGTGCTTCTTCCTCGGCACTGGAGATGGTGAACAGTGCCGGGAAGAGCTTGATGCTGGAGGAGCACTTTGCACTCACGCCAAAGTGCTCAGCACCATATTGTAGTGGCTCTGCTCTGAGGCTGGTCTGAGGGCAGCTTCCCTGAGGATAGCCTTCAGCCTAATGTCTGTCTTTTTTAGTGCAGGATTTGAAGTCCCGACAGATCTGGCAATTGACCTTCACATGAGTTTCCCCCAAGCACTTCAAGCAGCTGGAGTGTGGGTCACTCACAAGCATAGGTTTGCCACAGGATGCACAAGGTTTGAAGCCTGGAGACTGAGGCATGCCTGGCCCATGGCGCAAAGGAGTCCCTCAACGACAGGAGCTAATTATGTACCTTAATTCTAATTTCAAAAACGATATACACTAAACTATGATAACTAAGAATGAAGAGTTAGAGTCCAAAAAACACTGGGAAGAAAATCTTGCCGAAGCAAGAAGGGTCATTCCAGCAACAGTCAAGGACGGTAGGAAGGAATTGAGAGGGTGCACAGCCAGTAGCACCCCTTATACTGGCACATGAGTGCATGGCTCCAGCAGGCACTAGAGCTCGGCCAGTGGATACCCCTAAGGGAAAAATCTCCAGCGTGTGCTGGAGGGTGTGCACATACCTAATATGGAATGGACATGAACAAGCACTCGAAGAAAAATATTGAACATTAAGAGTCATAATGACTGGCTTCCCCTCTCTTGTGCTCAGAAAGCATGAATAACCTCAGTCTTACACTTTTGTGATGAGTGTACCTTTGTAGATCATGTTCTGAACTTCCACAGTATGGAAAAAAGATGACAAAGCACCCTTCTATTTTTACTATGGAATATGAAAGCTGCTCAAAGATATTCAAAAACACTATTGTCAAACAAAATAATTCAGTTTAAAAATCTGTATATAGTCTATCCAGTCTGGTAAAATTCAACAGTATGCACAGGCATTAACACTTTATATTGTATTAAAATGTAACATCCATTATCCAAATATATCAAAATCCACTCACAAATAATTGTATTACCTTTGTATCCTTGTTCAGTCTCCCTGAGATCAATTTTAGTTATTGGCTTGAAATCGGTGTCCCATAACCGAATACAACCATCTCTCCCACCAGTGGCAAAACCTTCCTCACAACCATACATACTAAAAATTCCAGCCTGTTAATCAATAGTATAATAGTTTTGAAAGTTGATAATAATTTAAACATAAAAACAAATCCAAGTGTGTTTGAGTATGCTCTTCTTAAAGGCCAAACTGTTAAGAACTGTTAGATAATACTGTTTAAAAGACAAGATGCTCTCCACTCAGAAAACAAACCAAACACACAGGTGACAGTTTATTTCAAGTGCTATCTTACCAATCCATTGATTGTGAATTATAATGGAATTTTTTGTATAAATGTCATACACATAGTGTACATATGTGACTGTAAATTAAATTTAATTAATGTTGTTACAAAGGAGTATTAATTAAACGATAGGACACTCACAATAAATTGTCACCCAGAATAAACAAAACAAGCAAACAATTGATACAAATATTCTTACAGGTGCAGAGATGGCTCAGACAACGTTTCATGAATTCAGTTCAGACATCATTTGGAATCTGATGTAAACTGAAAGAGTTTGCATTTCATTTTTTGTTGGCACAAAAAGTATCTACTGTAGTTTGAATTGCTTTTTCACTTTTAAAAAAGGCAAAATTTATGGATTGCCATGTTCTTCTACATTACAATAGTTTTACAGTACTTGTTAGAATGCTTACTAATGTATCACCCACCTTGTCTCTACTGTAATATCTTTTATTGGACCAACTTCTGTTGGTGAGAGAGACAAGCTTTCAAGCTTACATAGAGCTCTTCATGAGGTTTGAGAAACTTAAATCAGAGTGTCACAACTAAGTACAAGATGGAACAGGTTGTTTAGCATAAGTAGTTAACACATATTTCAAGGGATCATTCAAGATTAAGTGGCCATTAGTAGGTTATAGATTGTTGTAATAAGCCATAAATCCAATCTCTCTATTCAGTCCATGATTTTTAATGTCTACCAAAGTTATTAATTTAAGCTTCCAGACTCAACTTTTGAAAGTGTTATGCAGGTTTCCTTTGAGGATGAGGACTGAGAGGTCAAATATAAAGCGATTGCTTTGTGAAAAGTGTTCACCCACAGGTGAAGTGATGTTTTTGTCTTTTATCATTTTTCTGTGTAAGTTCACCCACATAGTTGTTATTGGGGCATTTAGTGCACTAAATGAGTTACACCACATGTTATGAAAGGCATGTGTAGGGCCCATGGATCTTGAAAGGGGTGTTGTGGGATTTTTTTTATCATTGTAGTAGTGGAAGATATGTCTGCAAGTTTTGCATCTGTTGTTCTGGCAGGGTCTGGCGCCACTTTGAGTTGGTATGTCCTGGTCTGTGGGGAGCTTGTGTGTGATGAGGAGGTTGGAGAGGTTGGGAGGTTATTTGAAGGCCAGAAGAATGGGTCTGTACCTATTGGGTTCCGGGAAGTGGGCGGGCAGGAGCCTGCCCACTGATTAAGGACCCCCACCCCAGCCTAAGGGGAAGATCTATAGGACCTGGAAACCAAATTTTTCTGGGGGACAACTAATGAAATAACAGGGACAGGAGTGCAGTCAAAGGGTCAAAAGAAGGAAGCCTGACGGGGACACCGAGCAGAGAACCCCAGACAGCACCCACTGCTCCTCAAAGGCATCAAGAGAGCCAGTGGATGCCGCCCAGAGGAACTCTGCCCGGATACGTGAACAGATAGAGGATCGGAAACAGGCCCCACAGACACAGGAGTCTCCATTGGCCAACCTCCTCTCCCTGGTTTTATACATGGCCGTTTTAGCCAGGGCCAAGAGGAGGTTGACCAGGAGGTCCCGTGACTTTGTGGGGCCATGGATAGGAGTGCATAGAGAAGGAGGTGAGGGGAAAAGTGCAGCCAGAAATGTAACAGGATATTTGTGAGGAGCCGGAATAGGGGCTGCAACCTGGCGCACTCCAAGTAAATGTGCACCAGAGTCTCCCTCACGCTGCAGAAGGGGCAGGTGTCTGGGATAGGGGTAAAACGCGCCAAATACACGCCCGTGCTCACAGCCCCATGAAGGAGCCGCCAGCTGATATCCCCGGTGGGCCTCGGGACCAGGGTGGAGTATTGGCTGGCCCACCAGGGCTCCTCACCTTCTAAAGGTGGCAGGAGGTCCCGCCACTTTGTATTGGCGCAGGACGCGAGGGTGAGGAAGTAAAGAGTGTGGAGCACAAGCGTGTATAGGTGTTTCCTTGGTGCGGTCTGGAAACAAACCGGCTGCAAGTCGTACAGCCAGCTCATGGAGAAGGGGCAGGGGGACCGGTTGGGTCCACAAGAGTGGGTCTATAATTGGGTGGTCACCCGCTCTTGCCCTGAAGGGCTGAAAAGCCAGCTAGCTAGAAGCTGGGCTGAGTGGGGAAGTAGCTGCAGCTGGGCCACGCCCCAGTCAGGGCCCAGCTGGCCCTTATAAAGGCTGGGAGCCAGAAGTTCAGGCAGACTCTCTCTGGCTGGAGAGAGAGACAGGCCTGGCTGTGGGGGAATTCACCTGAGGGACCTAGAGTGAGGCAGGGCTGGGGAAAGGCCTCAGGAGCTGGGAAGCTCTA
This sequence comes from Eretmochelys imbricata, assembly GCF_965152235.1. NCBI lineage: Eukaryota > Metazoa > Chordata > Testudines > Cheloniidae > Eretmochelys > Eretmochelys imbricata. The sequence continues at coordinate 185,704,762 of NC_135574.1, read as the reverse complement.
GGCCAGCAACTCCCCAGGCTGCAGGGTCTGGTCCCAGCCCCATATAAGTATTGGGGTTGCAGAGGGGCAGCCTGAAGGTGGGTAAAGGCAGCCAGTCCAAACCCCTTGTTTCCTGTGATGATTGGCTTTTACACTGCAGTCCGCCCCAGGGTGCGGGGCTAGATGGTGACTGGCAGTAGCCATGACTGAGGCGGTGTGGGGATAGTGGGTGAAAGTTCCCTGGGGCGGGGAGACCCAGGGAGTGGGGGCACTGCCAGGGGGGCAGCACCCAAGGCAAGGGCACCAGATCCTGGGAGGGACCAGGGACGAGTGGTAAGGTGGATCACTGGCCTGCGGAGGGCGCTCTGGGCTGGAAATAGAGCTAATTCCCAGGATGACCAGCAGGAGGCGCCGCCAGCTGAGTCCAAACCCTTACAGGGTCCAGGAAAGATTTATTTCCGGGTGGGGTATGCACTGAATATGGGTTGTAGTTGTTTGATAATACCCCATATGGGTTCTAGTGATGGGCGGTAGGTGACAACTAGGGGTGTGTGGTCAGAGGGGGGGTTATTTCTCTATTGAAGCAGGTTCTCTTGGGGTATTTGGGTGGCTCATTCCATGATGGAACTCAATTTTTGAATATTACTGTGATTCTTCATACAATGTCAGCAAAGCTGTGTCTTTCTTAGGCTCATAACCACTGAGGCTCAGCAACAACTGTATATCGAGACTGTTGTTTCTACCAAGGTTCCAGAAATATAAATCCCCTGGGTAGCTCTTATAGCATAACACTAAGGAAACAATCCCTACCCACATGTTCAGAGAAAACACAGTGGAACACTGTATTCAATACTGTATTCAATACAGTTGTTTCTAGCAGTTTCAAATGTATTGAGGACAAGATGTTAAAAGAATGCTCTGCCTTTACCTTGAGAACAAAAGGAAACATGAACATATGTAATCTAATTAAGGCACTAAAGTTGAATGTTTAGGAATATGAAATAAACATTTACAGTAGTAAAATATGCCTCTGCTATTTTTTTAGCTCCAGTGTTCATCTACACTGAATAGATTGAGATTTTTGTTTGATTCAAATTACATTTTTAGTATTTAATGAGAGTTTTTAAAATCATTTCCACGTTATGTGAGCAAGCCAAAGAGAAATTCCATTGTAAAGCAGATTTGCTCATGTTCTTATTGCCTTGGTTACTGAGAAAAACTCATAAGATGCTTGTTATGCTTAAGATCTCATTTTTATGAAAATCCTTGGTATGGAATATTGGGAATCCTATTTTAAATAAGACTAGCATATTAAATAAGACTAACATATTAGAATCTATGTTTATACAATTGGTCTATTCAGAACTGAAGGCACCTTAAAAATCTATCAAGATGATACCTTACATTTAAGTCTGTTTGGTGAAATCAGTATCAAAACTACACACAAACAAACAACAGCAGCAGTTCTGTCAGTAGAACAAGATACTGTAGCTAATACTTAAATACCTACATAATCAGAGTATAAAGTGAACAATTCATAAAGTCTTAGTGAACACTATACATTCTGTTACGATTTGACACAGATTAGAAGCTTTTGAAATATTACAGATCCATTACAGTTCTTCAATTCAGTGAACAAGGTTAATTTTCATAAGTTAGAATTAAAAATATAACTTACACTGTGAGCTCCTTGAATTGTGCGGACTAAGTTTAGCCCTTTCCAAACATAGATGTCTCCATTTAAAGCACCAGAGTACGTGATATCTTCTTTTGCACATGCTAAGCAAAGGATAGTTTGGAGATCTCCTGTTTTGCCAAATATTCCTCTTTTTGCTGTCAGTGCATTTCCACACAACGTCCAAAACTATGAAATGTAAATGATACATGAAGAGAAGTCTCTGCAGCATTTTTGGTTTTGACATCAGTTTGCAGATGTTTACAGACATCTCTACATATTGTTCAGTAACTGAGCTAGACACTTATATGGATCTTGCCTCTTAACTGACTGTTCCATCATGCTACAAATAACTTATAAAGAATGGAAAACTACCACAGTAGATCTTAAGATCACATACACAATGTGATAGTTAATTTTTTTGTGTGTATATGTATTAAACTGAAAAATAACTCATGCTGTTTTATTATTGTTACCCTCATTCTTCTAATAACCTCACCCTCACTTTGTCTGTCACCTTTTCATGCATGATATATAATAGAATGGAATCTTCTTAAACAAGGGACTTGTCTTGTTTGTTTGCAGAGCTCCATACATAACTATGGGCTGTAGAAATAAAAAATAAGACCAAGTCCTGAGGTCTTCTCTTAGTACTTATTCATGTAAAATTCCCATCAAGTTTGCCTGAATGAGGATCAAGTAAGACTCTCAGAATTTAGCCCAACAGTAGTGTGTGCTGATAGGAAGTCATGAAAGACAAGATTATGAGCCATTTATAACCATTAGATTGTAATCTGAGACAAATTAAGAACATGCTTTGGGCATTTATAACAAAATTCAGATCTTGATATGAACTTCCTTAGAGTTGAAAGTGTTTGGATCAAGGATTTTGGTTTGGGGCCCATCTCCAATTTCCAATCTTTTTAACATAGGCCTAATTCCAGGTGTGGAAGGGGAACATTTTCCACACAGCTTTCAAACTTGGGGAACACAATACTGGCCCCCCCCACCTAATTTTTGGTTGGCTGTAGAGGGAGAAAGGGGAGGCAGCAAATTATACCTAGTTTAAGACTCATTAGAACTCATAACTGCTGCCCCACTAACAACAGTTTAGCAAAATAATTCAATAGAAGGTGGCATATCCAGTGCAGCCTACACCCCAGCAGGGGATATTGATGTGGACACAGCAGCAAAATGAAGACAAACACATGCATGGAATAAAGCAGCAGGCTGCAACTTTTATTAAACTTTAACAAAAGGGATGGGCCCTACTTGTCCATCACCCATATTCTCCTATACCATATAACCCATAACGTAGTGTGGCTCTCCTCAGCCTACCCCCAGGACTCAGCTCTGTCTGAGTCTCAGCACCCTCCCCCATGAATGGGACAGAAGATGCAGCAGGGTTGTGACCTCAGCCTATGAGGGCCACAAGATCTGCCTCTATCACATGAGCCCAAGGCCCGTCACCAAAATCCAAGATCTTTTACCTCTTGGAGCCATTCATTTTATTCTCTTAGCCACAGTAGAAACTGGCTGCAAGTTGTGACAAATAAACACCATCACTCCAGTACCTCAGTCAGGCAGTAAGAGCATTCCTATTTAACCCACTGTGGCTTGAAGATGCTGCAAGGATGGCAAAAGACTCTCTGGTCCTCTGCCAATTGGCCCATGGAAGAAAAAATTCCTTCCTGACTCCCTAAACAGGCGATCAGCTAGACCCGCAGCACCTGTCTGGCTGGGTTCCCATTCCTACTTCGAATGGGTAGGCTGGGCTGCTGGAATGGAGCTGGAAGAGGCTCCACATTGTCCCTGCACCAGATAAATCTTGGGAGCTGGGGAATGTTGGCCAATCTGCACCCCTCTCCTCTAGCTGGCAAATCGGTGCCTCCCAGGGGGAGGAACTTCCTATTGTCCCTTGCTGAGTGTCCTTGCTACTGGGACTATCCCCATTTCAGCACTTACCCTACCGACTTCCCCGCCCATTGATGTGGGTGGCCAGCATTTCTGACTAGGCAGGAGGTAGCAGCTGTGATTCCTGCCTACAGCAAGTTCAGCGACAGACTCAACTCCATTCCAGCCTGGGGCCCTCTGGCCAAGTGTCTGTGGGACACAGATTGCCAGGACTGAGTGTCTACAGAAGAGAGAACTCAGACTCTGCTCTTCCTCCTGTACCACTTAGGGATAATTTTATATGTGGCAAGTCACTTTTGCCAAGACTTTTGCTAAACTTAGGTACCTAACTATATATGTAGGAAGCTAAATTAACCTGATCCTGCAAAGTAATTAATAAGAAAAATAAGAATAACACCTACCTCTTACACAGTGTTTTTAAGTGTAGACCTCAAAGCTCTTCACAATCTTTTAAATGTATTTAAAAGCCAATGGTACTTACTCATCTGAAATTGCATGCAGGCTTTGAGAAATGTGGAAGGTTGCAGGTGTGGCTTTGATACCCAGCCTAGACATTCAGCAAAAAGCTCAGCTGCAGTACACTTCAGAAATAGTTTGGGTTGCTTGACTAGAGAGAAGCTCAGAGAAAAGACTACACTTTACCCATTTCTTCCTCCCCAAATATTAATCTTGATTCTACAACACAGAGTAAATACTCTATAGTATAGAGCTGGAGAAGCTATTTATGTTATCTACCTCTAAGTTCAAGCAGAGATCCCATCCCTCTAACCTTAAGATATAGTATGGACTACTGTTTGTACATCTTTTGATGGGAATCCAACACCTAATCCTCAAAGATTTCAACACACAGTTTTATGGCATGCCTTAATCTGTATCTGTTTGTTTGTATGGTTAATTATGACCATTTTAACAAAGCATGGGTGCTAACTAAAGATAGGTTTTTGAGAAGCAGCTTGCAGAACACAGCAAATGGCATAACTACTGCCAAAACCACCCCACAGTTTTGAAAATAGTGTCAGTTTAGCGTTCAAACTTCTCAGCCACCAGAGCTAGAAAGATTAGCAAGTTTCCTAAAACTTCTGTTTAAAATTTTTCCCACCTCTAATCATGGGAAATAATTGCCATCTGGTAGAGATGCATCTCAAAGACAGGGGAAAACAGAAAACTTTGGCCAAGCGAGGGACTTCCTCCAAGCTTTGCATAAACCCAAGGAGGTTTTATCCAAAATATGAACCTTTTGGGGGGGATTTTCATTTTGCTTTCAATTTTACTTAAATTTTGGTCCCATTTAAATTTTGATACTAGGCAACAAAGTAAGGCAACAGGAAGGTAATTTACAAATATGTATTTAGGTCCACATGTGCCTCCTGTGCAAAATTGTGGGAAGGAACAAATACTGGAGCTGTGGAGTACTCAGGTTCTCTCCTCAGTTCCCTGAGATCAGAGGTACAGGGAGCTGGGCCAAAAAATGGAGTGGAAAACCAAGGATCTCTAAGAAATCTGACTCCCAAAGCTGCAGAGGATGTCTAGCAGCATGGAGTGACTCCTCTCATACCTTCTCTGTAGTCTCTGTCCAGACTGTGGCTGAGCAGTTAGGATCCCTATCTCATTCATAAGAACATAACATAAGAATGTCCATACTGGGTCAGACCAATGGTCCATCTAGCCCAGTATCCTGTCTTCTGACAGTGACCAATGCCAGGTACTTCAGAGGGCATGAACAAAACAGGTAATCATCAAGTGATCCATGGTTCTGCAATTTTCTTAGCCTCAGTGAGTGAATCAATCCTTTCAGACCTTTTCAATGATGTCTTATTGAGATTTAACTAGGAAGAGATAACTGAAGATGTTGGTGAGCAGTTTGGTGGAATAGAGAGGGCAGAAGCCAAAAATGGGAGTGAGTATTGGTAAATATTAAGACATTAAATGTTTATACTTTGCTTGATAAGCTTTCCTGCACTGCAATCACTTCATATTTCTGAAAGTTTCCCTCATCATCTCGAATTGGCTGCAAACCTAGAAAACTAGATAGTGTTCATGGGCTTTGGGGGTGCCAGGATGCCACCTACTGAAAGAAAATAGGCAAGCAGTTCAGGACATCGAATGACTTCATAAACATTAACAAATGAAAATATAAAAGCAACAAAACCAATTTACCTTTATATGTTTCACTCCACAGCTAACCATTCTGTTTGGCTGATATGGATCCCAGGAAATATCAAAAATCTGTTAAAAATATTCAAAGATGCTACTTTGAATTATAAACCATTTGAATCTGCCATATATTTAATTTACTTTTGCACATTTTTAAATGCAGTTCTATCGCTCAGTATTTGATTAAATCAACAGCATAATGTTTAGGTGAATATAATGCTGTATGACATGAATGACAAATATAACTATAGCTAGACTGAGGGATAATGCAGACATGTGCTTGCAGGCTTCCACACACAGCTCTGCCAGCAGATCTCATTCATAACTTGCAACAACCCACCTATTCTAGTCCCAGAGAACATTTACTGTGCCAAACTGGGGAAAATAAAGTGCAAGTTGTGTGATGTGAGCTAATGTCCCCCAAAAGTTAAGAGGAGAGACCATTACTCATCTTCACTCATTATCTATGGGAAAAGGTGTACCCAGGTCAGGTTAGGCAATACTAACCCAATATGTCATCTTATGTAATGCAGCTAAAGTGGTAATATTCACAGAAATTTACATAATAAAATTACATTAGTCATTTTGGCAAGCAATATATATTTTTGTATATAATACAAAGTAAGCATATTTCAAAATTAAGAACTATATCCCACATTTTTTACTCAGAACTCCTGTTGAGGTCAATGGGAACTTAGTCTCAGTAATAACTGCACAATCAGGCCCTCAGGGAAATATTGTATAAAGTTTGAAAATAAAGAGTTTATACTATGGCCCAAACTTTCAAGAGTGTCTCAGTTTTTGGTTCTCCATCTTTAGATACTTTAGAGGGGCCTGAATTTCAGAAAACACTGAGCAGCCAACCTCTGAAATTCAGGCCCTTTCATGGTGTCTCAATTTGAGTACCCAAAAATTGAGGCACCCAAATCACTAGTTTCTTTTTAAAATGTAGACTAGTGATATTCAGACCTCAGAGGTTCAGGAGCCAAACTAGCAATCAACATTACCCAAAAGAGCCACAGTAGTGTGAATTGTTTCATTTACTATATATACACACACACACACACACACACACACACACCCCTTGCCTAATTTCTCCATTTTGATTCAAAGCACAGTAGCTACTCCAGTCAGTTAACAAGTATTTTATCATGTTAAGTATGCAACCAGTCATTTAGTATAATAAACACTGTCTTTCAAAATATAAAATGTAAATCTTCTTTATAAAAAGTTGTGATTTTTAAGTATTTTCTAAGTACTATACTTCTTAAAATATGTAAATGACAGACTGCAGCAATGTCTTATGACCCTCACACCAGAAAAGACTTTTTCCATAACTGGTGTTCTTCAAGATGTGTTGCTCATGTCCATTCAATTTAGGTGTGTGTGCTCACCACATGCACCGGTGCCAGAAGTTTTTTCCCTCAGCACTATCTGTAGGAGACTGGCTCCAGCGCCCCCTGGAGTGGCACGAACATGCCGTGGTATATAGGGCACTGCCAGTTCCCCCCACCTCAGTTCCTTCTTGAGTTGCCTGGCATGGGACCTTGCTCACACCCAGTCTTATCCTTTCCCTTGCGGGAGGTTGGAGACCAGCCTTGCCCCACCTTCTTGGCCGGAGCCATGGATGGGGAACGATAGTGGCCAGTGGACAGTCCCAGTGGGGCACTGCATACTGAGGTCGTGGTACTCGGCGCCGAGTTGGAGCGTTGCTCTGGTGCCAGTGTGAGGGCCAACTCCATAAGGCGCGTTCTTAAACAAATATTGCACTCCTTCTTAGTCCTTGGCTTGGAGGACTTGCAAATTTTGCACTTCTCACTAACTTGTCCTTCGCCCAAGCAACGCAGACAACTGCTGTGTGGTTCACTAGCGGGCATGGGTCTCTTGCAGCGATCACAGAACTAAAAGCCTGGGGACTGGGGCATGCCCCATCCCGAGGCAAAGTCCCATTCAGAACCTATGAAGTCTCTAACTATAGCTAAGGGATTTACAAACACTAACAGAAAACTATATACACTTTAATACAAGAGATAGCTAGTTCGTACGAACGAGCAGCAACAGCACTAGCTGAAGCAGCAACAGTTCCAGCACCATCACTGGAGACAAGAAGGAACTGAGGCTGAGGGGAACCGGCAGTGCCCTGTATACCACGGCTTGTGTGTGCCACTCCAGGGGGCATCAGAGCCAGTCCCCTACGGATACTGCTGAGGGAAATACTTCCGGCATTGGTATATGTGGCAACCACACACACCTAAGTTGAATGGACATGAGCAACACATCTCGAAGAAGAACAAAAACATTCAACCACTAGAATTTAGGATCAGATTAGACAATCCCCTGCCAAACACCCTTTTACTTTCACTGTGGGGAGGGCTTGAAGGGCTAAGTGTTGAAACACTTCGATCATGGCTTAGAGAAACAGAGCCTGAAACAGCTCCCTTTGAAGTCAGTAGCGAAACTTCCACAGACATCAATGGGAGTTGCATCAGACCCTAAAAGAGTAATTTTGAAAAACGAATAAAAACATTAATCTTGATGTGTTAGAAATATAGTACACAACAGTGAAGCACTGAACTCACCCAACTCACAAACACAGTACATATAGACAGTATAAACACATATTGTTTTGTTCTGTTGCCATTATTTATGTATATTCTATCATGTGAAATATTCACAGATATACCATGCATAGTAAAATATATATGCACAGTGAAAAGATTCATTTATCTTAATGATCATATGTGTGTGTGTTTGTGTGGTTTTTTTTGACTGGTGGTGAAATTGCTTTGACATTTCCTAATTTGGGGCACTATGCTCCACTCAGATCCACTTGATGGACCTTGCTGTGCACTAACTTAATGAAAAAATAATACAATTTAGAAACAAAAATTTTACAGAAGTTATTGGGAAATGCTTCAGACAAAATTCAGATAATTCCTTCTATATGATTACCCTATCTGAATGGCCAGTAGCTGTTGCTAGTAGTTTTCCTTTCTTCCAATCCCAAATACATACTGTATTTTTGGCATCCAGTCCCACTGAGGCTAAACACTAAGGGGGAAAAAAAAGCATCTAGTTAATTGAAGATCAGCCCAAAATAAGTCTTTCAATTGAGCATAGTATGTGTACAAATATGACTCAAATTAAAACTAAATTGCTAAAGATACCATCAAGATATCCATGTTAAAAATTTATTTATTATTAGGACATGCCAAAAATTCTAGTCTTTTCTAGAAGCTTGAAATTAATTACCTGACTTTTAAGTGTACCAAACATAGGCTAAATTCATCAGAAGATCTGAAGCATTTGCTTCAGTAGCACAACAATCTGGCATTCACATCTTACTGACCTGTTATTAAAAATAAATGGGTGATTAAAACACTCCTCTCCCACCACGCACACCACCACATTTCATTATGTCTATGGTGCTCATTTTTGTGGACTTTTCTAGTAGCATTTTATAACTATAATTTACCCTTTAATTTTCAATTTTGTTTTTGAAAGAATGCATAATTAATTATTTTAAAAGCTTAATACAAATAAATGAACTGCCCTCTCCCAAGAAACAAAGAAAGCAAAAATCCCTTTTTGTCCAGGCTATGGCTATAAACAAACAGACGAAGAAGAGATGTTTAAGATATAAATTAGCATACCAAGTCTCTTCAAATTTTGCCTAATTTCACAGGTCCTTATGAGGATGCAGGAACATAGAAATTTTCCTATTGGATAACACCAGTGGTTCATCTGGTTCAGTATCCTGCCTCTCCACCCAGTCGGTGGGGGAAGGGTGCAGGTGGGTCCACCCCCAGCCATAGAAGTGCCGGGTAATCGGAGGATGGCTTAGAGACCCTTGCTCCAAGCGGAAGGAATAATCCTCGGTGCATACACCCTCAGTCATAGTATGACTGAGCATAGGAGGAGAACTTAGGGTTTCTCACTCTGCCCAGGACGGGGCTTTGGATTTGGTGTATGGACCCTCGGTGGTAGAGGACCAAGTAATATGGAGGGAAGCTTAGCGTCCTGCCCTCCAGCCCGGGAGGGAGTGAGCATTGTAAGCCCCAGTGCCGGTGTGGGCAGCGTGAAATCTCCCATGATTAAAAGACCTTCAGAGTGGTACTAAGGGTTTGTGATAATATGTTCAGGAAACAGAAGGGTACAGCTGCGGACTCGGGAGTCCCACAATCGTGGGCAATGGCATAAACAGTGGGGTCCCAGGAGGCTGGGGGACTGGGTGCCCATGCAACGGGGGAGGCAGCAAAGGGGGACGGGACCCTCTTACCTCTTGCAAAGGGGTGGGTGGGGAACTCTCCCAGCTGGAGAGGGCTCTCACCAAAGTGGGATACAATCCCTGGGGTTCTGTGGCGGAGCTTCAGAGGGGCGTGCTTACTTGGCAGGATTTACTAGACTTGTATGCCGAGTATGAAAAGCAAAAGGGTAAAAACCTAGGGGAAGCTGTGGGCTCAGTATGGACTGCAGCAGCCATGTGGTATCAAATGTCGTCGGGACAGAAAGAGGAGTTGGGGAGAAGGGAAGAGACGTGTACCCGACAACTAGTGGAAATTGAGCAACTAAAAGCGCAAATCACTAATCAGGCAGCAACCGAAGCCTACACCCAAGAAAAGTTGCAAGTACTGGCCCTTCAGGGGCTTGTCAAAGATTTGACCATTCGTGCTCAGCATACGCCACAGTGGCAGTGTGACTGACACGAAAAGGAAATTGAACAGTTAAAACATCAGTTGGCCGTATGTTCAGTCCAGGTGGCGAGCCTCACGGGGGATGATTCAGGTTGTAGAACTGATCAATAAAATTGTTTTTAATTGTTCATATTAATATAACTTCATAAGCAAAGTATTTATGAATGAAACAACATTCATTCATGAAACCGGTTACCCCAATAACTGGCTAATTGAGTTTCACTTTCAATCCAATTGCTGCTTAAATCACTCAAACTTACACTGTTTCAACATTCAGAGTAACAGCCGTGTTAGTCTGTATTCGCAAAAAGAAAAGGAGTACTTGTGGCACCTTAGAGACTAACCAATTTATTTGAGCATGAGCTTTCGTGAGCTACAGCTCACTTCATCGGATGCATACTGTGGAAACTGCAGAAGACATTATACACACAGAGACCATGAAACAATACCTCCTCCCACCCCACTCTCCTGCTGGTAATAGCTTATCTAAAGTGATCATCAAGTTGGGCCATTTCCAGCACAAATCCAGGTTTTCTCACCCCGCCACCCCCCTCCAAAAACCATTTTTTTGGAGGGGGGTGGAGGAATGAGAAAACCTGGATTAGTGCTGGAAATGGGCCACCTTGATTATCATACACATTTTAAAGAGAGTGGTCACTTTGGATAGGCTATTACCAGCAGGAGAGTGAGTTTGTGGGGGGGGGGGGGCGGAGGGTGAGAAAACCTGGATTTGTGCTGGAAATGGCCCAACTTGATGATCACTTTAGATAAGCTATTACCAGCAGGAGAGTGGGGTGGGAGGAGGTATTGTTTCATGGTCTCTGTGTATATAATGTCTTCTGCAGTTTCCACAGTATGCATCCGATGAAGTGAGCTGTAGCTCATGAAAACTCATGCTCAAATAAATTGGTTAGTCTCTAAGGTGCCACAAGTACTCCTTTTCTTTTTGTTTCAACATTCTAACTTCTGCTCACTGTTTGTCATTCATTATACTTGTCTATATTGTAACTTCTGTTCACTGTTTGCCATTCCTTACACTTGTCCATATTGTAACTCAAACTCCATTTTAACTTGTTCCAAACTCCATTTTAAAATGCTCACTCCATTTTGTAAAAGCTTGCTGCAACCTTCATTTTTGCAAAACCCTGCTGTAATCTTGTTAGCTTAGTTTAGATGTGTGAATGAGGTATGTATGGATGATGGCATCAACTTCCAGCCTCAGCCTGTCCTGATGAAATAAAGTATAAGCACCAATGGCTGAAGAAGCAGACAACAGCCCTGACAAAGCAAGAAGAGTCCACCCTAAAAAGAAAAGAACAAAAGTACAATTGAAGAAACATCAAAGCCAGGTTCCAGGCTGAAAGTCATGTCTGCAACTGACGTGTGATCAATCACACCAAACCCAGAGGCAGCGAGACACAGCAAGACCTATAGACTCTGGATTCAAACTAAAGCCTACAAAAAGGATGGATGAGATGGAAGATTTTGGAGGGTAACATTCTGCTGCCAACTTGGAAGGACGTCGGTGCATGCCCAATAGAGACCCAGCTCTTCCTTGTGCCCAACTCTTCTGGCCAGTTAGCTGCCACAAGCTATGAACCCAAGCCACGAACTCAAGCTACATTCAGGACTGGTAACTACACAGCAGCTGCAGAACATTTGGGGAGGGGGTGTACATAGGTATTAGATATTAGTTATTGGTCATAAATCAAATTGTGTTATAATAAACGTGACATCTTGTCTTGTCCCCTGAAACGATCCTGTGTAGTTTTGTCTGCATAACAGGGTGACCCGTGTGAGGGCTTTGGTTTTTCCCTTTGCGAGGATCCCCAAGGGTGGGTGGATTCTTGTTGCACCCCGATAGCAGCCCACATTAAAATGGAGGAGAGGTCCACTGAGCAACTCCAGGATGGGAATTGGGTCGAGACTCAGCATATTTCAGCCAGAATTCAGAGTCCGCTGGACCCGGCAGATATGCTGGCTCGTGAGCTCGGCCCCTTCAAAACGGAAAAGGCTGCTACCTGGCTCCTTTCCCTTTGGAACATCATACATATAAATAAATTTGTCCCAGCAAGAGACTGAGCAGGTGCTCACAGCTGCCAGCCCAGAGCTGGCCTCCACCCTAAAAACCACGGTGGCCGAATTGCTGGGAAAGGGGTTGCCTGTCGTTCAAGCCTTGGCAAACATTCTTCTTTCCGCTAGGGACAAACGAAAATATTTATCTAACCTAGATCAGGCCCCTGGGCAAACCGGGTTAGACTATTTTTATCAACAGAGTTTAATTGCGGCTGTCTTGGGACAAATTCAGACGGTGAAAGCAGAGCAGCGCTTTATTGGCCAGCTTCCATGGACCGTCGCTCAGTTACGGGAGCTGATGGAAGGGATAAATGACTGGTGGAGGGATAGACTAGGGCTCTGGGCCAAAGGCGAACACGCAAATTGGGAGGTGTTAAAGGATAAAATCATGCAAATCGCTAAGCATTTTGGGGAGCCAATTAAACGGGTAAAGGTGCCGGCACCCCCACATATACCAACCAGATGCCAGGGGAAGGTGGAAAGGGGCCAACCGAGGGCCAGTGAGAACATAGGAGGGCCTGTGACAGATTTTTATTACCAATCTGCCTAGGGCGTCAGTGAATTAGGCAGATGCCACAGGATCTTTGGGGAGGAGGTACAGAACACATCAAGTGTCTAAGTTTTAAAGCTTTATTGATAAAATAATGTAACAGCAGAGAGTGCTGGGAACACTCCCACATCACTCAGGGGAAGAAAGAAAGCATTAATGTCCCAAGCCCTAACCCACTTTCATACTCACATACACGCTACCCGAGACTGGCCAAGTCTGAGTGTAACGTCAGAAGAAGAGATGTGGGGTAAAGGTGGACGGGAGTGCTGTCCTGGGCCCAGGCCGTCTGGGTCTGCTGCTGATCTCCAAAGTGCTCCAGCTCTCAGGAGGGTTTTAAGTCCTGAGCTCCTTTGGGGGTGTTTTATTTTGCGACCGCTGTTCCTGGTGCTCTTTGTGTCACTTCAAACCGGCTTGCTGTGGCCTCCTCAGTTTCCCAAAACATCCCGGCTCCGGAGACTTTGTTTTTCCTTCTATTGGCCTTTGCTGTTGCTGTTTTATTTGCTCTTACTGTCCTCACTGCTATCTCTGCAGCGCTGCTTAACTTAGTTCTTTTTTTTTTTATGGCTGCTTGGGAAAGCCTTAAGCCCCCCGTCTTTCTCGGCTGTCAGCCAAGTCTGCTGGGGCCAGCATCTTATCTTCCGACTGAGCTAGCTAAAATGTTGACTTAACATTCTCTGCTCTTTTTTTCTTCTCCCCCCTCTCAACCTCTCGTACCCTGTAAAGGAAACTTCCACTCCCCACTCGCACACCTTTGACCCTCCCCAAAATGCTTTGTGATGCTTGCAACAGCGTTAGCCACAAACAATGCTTATCTGCCTTCCCCGGAGACTCCCTGAGGGGAGGGGGCCATTGGGTTGTGACAGGCCAGTTCATGCTGTTAACTAAAGAGGATGAGGAGAGGATAGTGATGGAGGTGCAGAAGCAAACTTGGCGTGCCCTTAGGGCTCTGGGGGAGGACATGAGACGGTGGTATAAGAAACCCACTGTCCTGTTGGTGGAAAGGCTATTTGCCCTCTCGGCCAGGCGGGATGAACAAGCCACCAGCATCCACGAAACCTGGGCCCACATGGCGGGCGATCAGCAGCCACCCCTGCCCAAGCCCGTGGCGGCAGCCACCCCTTCCATCCCTCCGATGGAAGATTATCGCCAGCCCCATGATCAATTCCTGCAGACTGGGGACCCCAGTTAGGGCTCTGGCTAGGGCAGCCCCATTGTCAGCCAGGGGTCCTGCTGGCAGTAGTGGGGTAAGGTAACCTGGGACTCTAACCGACACCCCAAAATTGCCATTGTACTCACTGAGTGGCCTTGTATGGCCCTACTAGACACTGGGGTGGGTACCAATGTATTAAACTTCACCCTTGTTGAGGACAACCCGGGGCTTCCCACCCATGTCTCGGCCTTCAATTCTGGGCCGCAACAGTGACAGACCTGCAACCAGGTCCCAGTGACCATTGTAGGGACGGTTTTGCATGCCTCATTTACTATTGACCCTTCATCCATGAAGAGGGTGACCTTGGGAATGCCCTGGATGCTGGAGCAGGGGCTATGGTTTAATCCTTATGACCAAGGGGGCACACTATGGCAGGAGCAGTGCATGCCTCTGCCCCAGGACGAGGGGGGGAGGTTTGCCACCGCCCCAATGACAGCGCTTACTGTAGAGGAGGAAGCATATTGGAGGCAGACAGTGCTGGGGTGTGGCAAATGTATCCATCTGACTGTGGTAGGCATAAGACAGTGATGGTTGAGGTGGTAGGGTCCCCCGTTCCCCCACAACGCCAGTATCCTTACTCCAAAGCCACGGAGGAGGGCATTGCCGACTTGGAGAAACAAGGAGTGCTCCAGACTACCCATAGCCCCTTTAACACCCCGGTTTGACCGGTGCTGAAAGTGGGAGGTCAGACCTGGCGCCTCACCATAGATTACCAGAAAGTAAACCAAGGCACCCCGATGATGGCCCCGGTGGTCACCTCAATGCCTGAGGTTTTGTTCCATGTGCAGCCACGAGACAGATGGTTTTCGGTAATCGACCTAGCCAATTGCTTTTTTGCTTTACCCCTTACCTCTGCCTCCCAGGACCACTTTGCGTTTCAGTTTAGGGGGAAATAGTTCACCTTTATGCGAGTTCACCTTTACGGCATTCCACAATGCCCCCTCCATTGCACACCAACATGTGGTGCCTATGCTAGACAAACTGCCTCCCGAGATCCGTTGCCACGTCATTTCATACAGGGATGATTTGTTAGTGCACGGGGAAACGGAACCCCAGGTGCAAGATATCACCAGAACTCTGTTAAATACAGTTGAGGAAACTGGGTTCAAGGTGTCATTAAAAAAGGCGCAATTGGTCCAGCGGTCAGTCTTCTACTCGGGCATTACGCTGGGGGAAAAGGATAGGCTAGTGGATGTGGCAAAAGTCCACGCATTGTGTGAGATGAAGAAACCCACCAATTTAAAACAACTGCACACCATTTCGGGGGGCTTTAATTTTATTCGGAATCATATTCCTGATTTTGCCACTCTCACTTGCCCCTTATGGGCACTGCTCAAAAAGAGAGCAAGGTGGAATTGGGAGGAACCGCAAGAAACTGCCTTTGATGCCTTAAAGCAAGCTGCCTTGCGAGCGCCAGCCCTCGCTTTCCCAGATACTACCAAACCTTTTTACCTCAGGCTGTCCTGCGGTCCGGAGGCACAGGGGGCTGTCCTCCTTCAGAAAAATGTGGAGGGTTGGCTGATCCCAGTTGCCTATGATTGGCCCTAAAGCAGCCAGAGGTGAAATATAGCCCCTGTGAAAAGGAGTGCTTGGCAGCGCTATGGGCGGTGCAGACTTTCCAAGCATACATTGAGGGAGCGCCAATAATATTGCAGACCCTGCACACGCCCCTGAAATACATTTTAACAGGGTCCAAAATGAGTTTGGTCTCGAATACCCACTTGGCAAAGTGGACCCTGTTTCTTACCCAAAGCGGGGTGGCATCGGAGACTCTGCAGTCCTCAGATCTGCTCAGAGCAGCTTTGGTGGAACAGGGCACCGAGCATTCTCGTGAGGTAGTGGAGCAGGAACGGACAGCTACCCGAGAATGGGACCCCCTCCCAATCCTCCACGACTAAACCCAGGCTAACCATTTATGGTTTACAGATGGATCCTGCTTTTTCCACCAAGGGAAGCGGTACATCCAGTGGACAGCTCTGAGTGGAGGGAAGTGAGTCTCACTGGGAACCTAGCGCATGGTTCAGCACAAGACACTGAGATAGAAGCCGTGCTCCAGGTTCTGAAATATGAGAGTCAGTTGGGGAAGGACTTTGCAGTATACCTGGTAGCAGACAATGAATGTGTGGTACGAGGAGTATCAACATACATATTTTATTGGGAAAAGGATAACTGGAATACTGCAGACTGTAAACCCTTCAAACATCAAGAAAGGTGGCAAGAGATAATGACGTTGTACAGAGCACGAAAGGGGGAGGTCTCCATCACCTGGGTGAAATCACATGCCCATAAAGACAAGGGATTACTTCATGAATGGAATGGATGAATGGATAAGATGACTCGAATCCGTTCAAGCAAGGTAGCGGCATTAGTCACAGGACTAGCAACCGCCGAGCAGGAGGACATAGTCCGAGAATTACATGAGTGGGCACATGAGGGGGTGGAGGGAACACTCTTCAAAGTCAGGCAGGTGGCACAATGGCCAAAACAAAAGCAAATGGTAAATGGATTGTAGAGGGATGTCTTAAGTGTGCCCAGGTAAAGCGAGGGGGCCCACTCCCCGTCCTGCAGGGGCAAAGAACCCAAGAGGTATGGCACCATCTGCAAATGGACTTTATTGATTTGCTACCAACAACAAAGGAGGGGTATAAATACCTCCTGGTGATAACTGATGTGTTTTCAGCCTGGACAGAGGCATTTCCAACCCAGGTCAATACAGTGGGCGTGGCTGCCAAGAAACTCTATGAGGAAATCTTCTGCCGATACGGCACACCCTGGATTATCGGCTCTGACCAGGTGGGGTAAGGTGTGGAAGAGGTCCTTAAATCCTTGCTTGCTGCCCTGAACATTAAGCAGCAAATACACATTAGCTATCAGCCACAGAGCAGTAGTCCTGTGGAAAGGCAAAATCAGGATTTGAAGAATGCCCTCCATAAAATGTGTTCCACTTCGGGAATAGATTGGCCCGGGAAGCTGCCAACTGTTTTGGCAGCTTTATGCAATTCTAACTGCCTAGGTACCGGGTACACCCTCTACCATATCCTTTTTGGTTGCCCAATGATGTGGGGCAATCTGTGGGAATGGGAAGGGAATTTACCCACCAATTCACCAGATGGTCGGTATATTACCCAACTAAGGGAGGAACTTTGTGAAACCTGCGAAGCCGTAGAAGCCGCTTTAGACAGAGAAAAAGCCAAACACAAAGGGATCGTAATTAAAGACGTCCCGGGGTGGCAAATTGGAGATGAGGTGATGCTGCAGAAACTGGGGAGAGAGGCCCACACCTTAGATGCCAAATGGCCCATATCCTGTGGTGAACCGCATCTTTCCGGTAGTGTACCAGCTTCAGCTACCCGGTAAACTAAAATGAGCACACGCCAATCAACTCAAAACATATGTTTCTCCCTAGGTTCCTGGTCATGGCATCATGGGACTCGGCTGTGGACCAGCCACCTGCCTGGACCATCCAGGTTTCCATCTGTCCATGGGATTATCTGGATGATTATAATGATGAGGAGGAAAAGTACCTCCAAAGGCTCTCCATGGTTCGAGCCACCGATGGGGCCCAAGCCACAGTATGGCGTAAGGCTAGAGAGGAGGAGCCTTGGGGGCAATGCATTGTCCGGATAGACACCTTGGGGCCACAGCAAAATACTTGGTGGGTGGCCCTGGACCTTCCGTGGGTCCCAGGGGGACAAACCCTGTTCCTCATGTGGTGGCCTGGAGCGAAATGAGCAGCCCCTTGGGAAGCAATCCCTGGACAGAATATTGATCTCTGAAGAGAATATTGTTGTTGTGACCTCCTAAGCCAGGCAAACAACATCCATGACAGAAGCCAGGAAGAGCTGTAATGGAACGATTAATGATTTAGAGAGTTTTATATGTGCCTTGGTTTCCCCAATAGATGCATTTCTGTTACTCTTCCTTTTTTCTTTCCCTTTTTGCTTTATTAACAGGGCAAGGCAGTAATAGCAAGAGCCCAGGGACACCCCAAGCAGGAGTGGTGGGATCGCTCTTGCTGCTTCAAGCCTGCAAAATTTGTCAGGACAAAACAATGTATGTTTGGTGGTATTTCTCTATGGGAATCCTTGGGGTCCCACTGTTTTAGACCTCCTTTGTTAATTTTACCACTGTTCAGAATTGGTCCTGGTGCAAGAAACAATCAATTATCCACTGGCAGGGAGGCAATTGTGGCACGTTATCCTGGGAATGTGGCACCATGTATTACCTGGGTATCCTCCCCAGGGCAGCCCCCTGCCGAGAACACCAGGTCCCCTGGCCCTGCATATCCCTCCCCAATTGGATCCCAGATGGGATCGACCCAGAAGGGCCCCCTACCCCACCAAGCAACACTACCGGAGACAACACTGCATCCCAACGCCTTTCGAACCCCTCGCCCATAGAATTTACTTCCACCTGGGAACAATGGCCCCTACCTTTGGAGGAGGACAATCTCCATTCCTACTGCCCGTGCTTGTGGTTCCATTGGAAAGGGGAAACCTGGGAGCGATGGCTCAAGCGGACCACAGATGGGAGGGTACACAGAGAGGTTTTCAATATCACAGGAGGATTCAGCATGCCATTCGAATCAACTCTCCACATTGGCAGCTGGAAGCAGGATGTGGTTGCGCTCTTAATCCCTAGCTGGTGTAAAGTTCAACCTGAGCCCCACAGTTCCACATGTTGGTATATCACATATATTATCCCCTCATACACACACACATCTCGCCAGTGTAGGGAGGGAAATATTACATGCCCCGAATGATTTCCAGCATCCCTGTTTAAATTGTAACCTCCTCCGCCTAGCCCAAAGTATTCAAGGAATAAATCTAGGAAAACACCTCCACATCTCCCCCCACCAGCGGTGGTGGCAGATGTCACCGGCTACCAAATGGGAAGCAGCCACTCAATGCTGGATCCTCCTTAATGCCACCCTGGGAGCTTTAGATGTTTTCCTGCCTCTGACACGCTGTCAGGTCCCCACTTTCCTCCCCAATTGTACAAGGGGGGCCATCCTTCAACTTTCCCTCCTCAGACAAACGTTGTCTTTACTCCCCCGGGGGAGGCGGACCTTAGTGGGCTCCTTGTGGGATAGGGCCAATACGGCAGCTAGCATTTAGAATATTCAACAAGGGGCTATGAGGGTTGAGCGGTTGGGACAATTGGAAAAGGCCATGGGGCTGTTCACAAGTGCAGATCTCACCCACCTAACAGTGGCCACCTCCACCCTCAAACACACTGTCGAATTGGCCCTCCACACACGGGATACCTTGTGGGGACTGATTAAAACCATAATTTGGGGTGGGGGCCAACTAGCATGGGATTCGGTGTGTGCTCAACTCCAACAATATTTGACCCAACAAGTCCAGAGCATACAGAAGGATGTGCTCCATGGATCTTGGCCAGGGGAAATCCACTCCCACTCAGGGATCCCCTGGGAGCAATCACCTTTTTGCTACTTCTGGAGGCTCACAAACTGGAAGGGCACCAGCACAACCTGCTCCTTTACACCCTTTGGTCCCATGAAGGGAGTGTGGGCCCCAGCTATAAAAATCCAACCCGGCTTGTGGGAAGGCTGCCTCTGGGACTGGGTGGTCCATGGCGACGTGCAGGAGGTGGCTCCCTACAACAACACAGTTAAGAGGTATGTGCTGACCATGGCCACTGACCATCAGCATGTATAGATTGCAGAGGGCATCACCTGGCAATTATGGCTTATGGAGCCCCCCAAATGATGTGTAAAGAAAAGGTGACGCCAGGCTGCTTTTACGAGATGGGTCAACACATCTGCTGGGAAGGGGAGGCATCAGGATACGCCCCCACCAAGGCACATCTGTTTACCAATACCTCTGCGTGTGTTTGGAGGATCACCTACCCCAGGGTGCCCCTCGATTTGCGATTACAATCTCAAGTGCACAATTTTTTGGTGCATTGGCCCACTGTTATTCAAAGCAATATTAATGTTTCTAATTATATTGTGTTTAATTTTTCATGGATTACGCCCAATGTTTTCCTCCCCTTGACATACACCCGGGACCAACTTATTGTGTTCCAGGCAGATGCCTCCTCCTTCACCGTGTTACAACACACATTTAATATGGAGAAAGCTGCCTTTGCCACGGCCATCCAGATGGGGCATCTGTGCCAGCGAGGGGATGTGCTATGCTATTTTATTAACAAAGCCAGAAGCCACTACCGGCTAGTGTATGCAATTGTTCTTGCCCTAACAATTCTGTTTGTGCTATATTGATGCTTGTGTAGAAGGCCAATGGTGAAACTAGCCACCGTGTCAGAGGG
Source organism: Eretmochelys imbricata (assembly GCF_965152235.1). NCBI lineage: Eukaryota > Metazoa > Chordata > Testudines > Cheloniidae > Eretmochelys > Eretmochelys imbricata. Next base: position 185,684,216 of record NC_135574.1, on the reverse strand, counting down.
AGGGTGGAAACTTAAATCGTGTCCCCTCACAACTAAATGTTGATTCGGAATCAAGGGGGAGAATGTCACAACCCAATGGCCCCCTCCCTCAGGGGGTCCCCTGGGGCGGCAGATCAGCATTGTATGTTGCTTACGCTGTTGCAGGCATTGCAAAGTATTCTGGGAAGGGTTAAAGGTGTGAGTGTAAGTGAAAGGTTCCTTTTCAGGCTGTACAAGGCCAAAAAAGAAGAGGGAGAGAAGAGAACGGGTTAATCAATGCTTCAGCTCAGCCTACAGATAAGACACTGGCCCCAGTCCAAGGTCACTGCACTCAAACAAACTCTCTGCAGCCAAGAAGCCTGCCGCTCCATCCGTATCTCACCCAACCCCAACTAACCATGAGAAACAAGAAACAAGCCGGACAGGACTGCAGAGATTGCTAAAACTAGGAGACAGCGAAGGCCAGCAAGGGGGAAAACAAAGTCTTGCATCTCTAAAGCCGGTGTGTTTTAGGAAAGCTGAGGAAGCCATGGAAAGCCAGTTTGAACTGGTACACAGAGCTTGGGGAACAAAGGTCCCAGAAGGAGACACCTGCAAGAGACCTCAGGGACTTAAAAACCCTCCCAGGAGCTGAGGCAAATCGGAGATCAACAGCGGACCCTGGACAACCTGTGCACAGGACAAGAATTCCCGTACACCCTTCCCCCTCTTCTTCTTATGTTACACCCAGGCTTGGCCAGCCCAGGGTAGTGTGGGTGTGAGTATGAAAGTGGATTAGGGCTTGGGGCAGTAACGCTTTCTTCCTTCCTCTGAGTGACATGGGGACACCCCCACCCCAGCACTCTCCACTGTTATTTTATTATTTTATCAATAAAGCTTTAAAACTCAGTCACTTGATGTGCTCCATCATCTCCTCCCCTAACGATCCTGCGGCCTCAGCCTGATCACCTGAAGCCTCAGGCAGATTGGTAAGAGAAATCTGTCACAGCTATACCAGGCAAAAGAGCAAAAAAAAAAAAATGCACCAACTCATGGGGATTTGCAGGAATACAAGGCCATGTGCCTCCATGCTTGGCTATCCTCTCCACAACTAGACAGTCAGAGTACACTGAGCCAGGAATTGTGCCCTATGTCCCATCAGAGGGCATTTCATGGCATGAAGGGCGATGAGGCAGAGCTAATATAGCCTCATATTGCTATAACTTAATGCTAGATTTCTCATAGGCCTTGTGGGAGGTGACCATGTGCATCCCCCTCAAACCCTCCCTGTCCTGTTTTTTCCCCAGCTATAGATCCCAGAAAATGAAAGAAATTCCTAGATTCAGAAAAGTAAACAAAAATGCACCTAAGCACTTTATAGTCACCATTCCTTTATTTAACAACACTGAAATGCATCTCTACCTTTGGCTTCTTGGGATGTGACACACCACTTGTCATCTCTTAGTATCACTGGTCCTAGTTGAACTCTATCTAGGAAATAGTGCATGCCCAAAGCAATAGCCTGCTACAAATCATGAACTGCATTCTGGTGAACAACTAAAATTATTTTCCTCTGCTGGCTGCCAAATGCATCTATATTTTTCCTGGTTTGTGCAGGGTAATGAACCTGCAAATAAGTAAATCTGACTTTACTGTAATTTCTCGTGTGTGTGTATGTTGAGAGAGTAACAATGTGTGATGATGCTGAATCACTACTCAATTAGAGCAACAGGTGGATTCAATTAAATCCCAGGGGCCATGGATCAGTGTTCATGTCACAATCCCAGTCTGTACCTAGCCCAAGCTAGGGATACTAATGATCCAACCAGCGGATCAAATTCAGTGATGAATTCTAGTCACGTAACACCTGAGGCACATTGCACATACAGTAAGAAGAATTAAATCCCAACGAGATAAAAGGAATTGAAGCTTCTCTTCAGTGAAGAAGATATGAAACTCTGGGATAAGGCAGTTCTTCGGGAAAAGCCTAGGAACATGCAATTTGGGGATAAAGAATAGTTTGAGATTTATGTTAGTGTTATCTGAAATACCAGAAAGGGGGTAAATTTGGAATATGCATACACTATGTTTTATTAGCAGCAGGGTCAGAACTCCAACTGCTTATATAAAATTGTGGCACAAAAGCTGAACTCAGTTTTAACATCTTTATACTCGTGGTATCAAAAATAAAACTAATTTATTTTGGAATTAAGTGTAAAGAAAGAAAAAAGTGTCTAAAATAATTTTTTGGCAGTCCTATTATTTGAAACACAAAAATGGTCAATTGTAGTGCACGTTTAGGGTTGGCAACTTTCTAATTACTGGTAATCAAACCCCTGAGGCCTCGCCCCCTGGCCCTTCCTCTCAGCTCTGCCCCCACCCCTTCCCTCACAGCTCCGTCCCCACCCCTTTCCCTCAGGCCCTGCCCTTGTGCTGCCTATTCCCCTCGAAGCCCCACCCCAGTCACTTTCTCCTCTCCCCCCACACATCACTTGATGGATCGTCTCCACCTCCTTCCCCGCCTCCCTGCACTGGGCTCCCTTTGCTCCAAGGCTGGGATGGGAGCTGCTGCATCCTGACAAGGAGCCTGCCAGCAGGTAGGAGGCGACCCTGAATGAGCAAGGACTGGTGTATGGTCACTACATCTGACTGGACACTGTCAGGTCCCCTTTTCTACTGGACTTTCCAATTGCAAACCAGGTACCTGGCAACCCTAAATGGCACCCAGACACAGAAGCCAAAAACCATTCTGTCCGAGTAAAACTCAGACAGGTGGCAACCTTATGCATGTTTGAACTATGTTTAATATGTAAAAATATCAGCTCTAAATCTGCAGGCTGATAAGGGGTAGAACCCAGCACTTTTGAGAAGCCTACTAACTTCAGCTTGCAATATGGTCATAGTTAGTTCCTGATTCAAGTAAATTGTTTCCTCATTAATTTTACGGTAGCTATGAATAAATTCTGAAGATGCAAAATATAAAAAAATTAGCTATCAACAAAACATATCTTCAGCTATATGCAAATTGACAGTTCTTTTCGTTAAAAATTTGTAAACTACCTAGGCCATAAAATCTGATAAAGAAAGTAACATTTTCCCAATCAAACAGGGGAAAAAATGCATTCTTAAGTGGCAGCAGCTCAGACTGGTGTGCTGGACATTCAGGATGTATTTCACTTTAGTATTTAATTATAAAAAATTCTAATAGCAAGATTATACTAAATACAGGCTGGGAAGGGTTAGATTTTTATCTGTAAATGTCTGTAAATGTTGATTTCACTGTTCACCCCCAAAAACTGATGAAAAATAGTCCACCAATAATAATTGGAATTTTCAGATAGGCAAAATAAGAAAAACAGTACTTGAGAACCTATCAGAGTGTGATTTAAGGATACTTTCTTTGTATATTTTGATATGATGATGACAAGTTGTGTTTTAATGGTTATAACACTTTAACTGTTTGAATCTCAATGACTATTGTAATTAAATAATTATCTGACTTTCCCCATTATTTCTCACAACTGTGAAAATGTAAATCCATAAAAATAAAAAAAAATGCTTAAAACCCATAATTTTGTGCAACTGTGAAAATAAATAAAAGTATAAAAATACTTAAAACAAACATTATTATCCATCAAAATTATAAAAAGCCCAAATGCTCCCAAGCCTGACTAAATATATTTGTCTCTGAAACTCGGCATCTTACTAAGTATACATAAATAAAAATGTACATAAAATATTTCCTGATTTAAACTGCAGATTGATCTTTTGTATGTTTTACTGATGATAGAGTATAGTAACATGTAGATAACCTTATTCTCCCTTTTCAGCCCAAGATAGTTATTGGTTTTTCAATTTTAAAATGCATTCGGTGTAAAAGGATAACGGGGTGCATCTGAAGGAAGTGAGTAATACATATGTAGGTGGAATCTATCTAGTCTCAGAACAGGACACAAATTTCGCACAGTGGTGTTCAGAACCTAGAAGTGTCTTGGCCAAAATGGAACTGTTGACAGCTATAAGCTCCGTGTACCTGGTTTTCATGAATCCATGTCCCTCCTGGTCTCCTCACCCCCAAATCCATGCCCTCCAATTCTGGCTCAGTCCCACAGCTAAAGCAGCAAATCTTATACTCAGCATCTGGTCAGTTTATATCATGTTTGTAAAAATAGTTCTTTATATCTTTGGAATTCCCACACTAAACCCCAACTTCAACCCCAACCCTTACTCCCACTGCATCTCTAGAACACTGTTATGCAAGGTCAACAAATTTGGAACTTGTAGGGTAAGGGGCCAAAATTTTAGCAGTATTTAGACGCCTAAAGATTCAGATATTCAAATAGTAGGATTTTCAAATGCACTTAGTGGTCTTAGGCACTTTTGAGCATAAGCTTTCGTGAGCTACAGCTCACTTCATCGGATGCATCGGATGCATCTGATGAAGTGAGCTGTAGCTCACAAAAGCTTATGCGCAAATAAATTGGTTAGTCTCTAAGGTGCCACAAGTACTCCTTTTCTTTTTGCGAATACAGACTAACATGGCTGCTACTCTGAAATTAGGCACTTTTGAAATTCTGACTAAATGCCTATCTCCATCTTTAAGCATTAAACTACCAGTCATTTCAGAAATAGGAGGACACAAGAAAGTTAGGAGATTTTTGGGACACAATAAACATTATAACATTACATTATAACATAACATTACAACTCCCTTCCCATTTTTTCCCAGTCTTCCCAGAAAGACTGTACACTGGGGATGAGATATGGTGTATGAAATTTCAGAGGGACCGGTTTCCTTTTTCAGGAAGTTGGGGGAAGAGAGTTGAAAATTGGGCTTGAAATAGAAAGCAAGCTTAAATCTGGAGGAGCAACCCATAATAATGTTAATTAGGTAATGCTGTGCAATGTAAAGCACTATGTAATAACTATTATTATTACAATCCTAGGAAAAAAATTAGCTGTTGAATTGATTTAACACCCGCGACCCTTGAAATTTCTTAAAATCCCTCATTCCTCTCATGTCTATTAACCATTTCACAGATCTTTCTATGTTACTAGGTAGCAAAATTAACAATCACATTTATTAATTTGAGACTAAAGTAATGTACTGTTATAAATAAGATATGATAAAGAGAGGTTGCTTCTGGCAGTGTCCTTTCTTTCAGATTAAATTTTAAAGTGAGTGAAAAGAGGTTAATTTACATTAAAAATTAAAGGTAGTTTTGTTCCATATGAGACTATTATTTTAAAACATCATGGTCCAAATCTGCCCACAGATACAGACAATCCAACTCTCGGGGATATCAGTGGGAGCATACCTGCGTTATCTGATTGTGCAACCCAAAACGAATATAGCTGACTGATTATTTTTTTAAAACATGCAAATTCAATTCTCTCTCGGTTGGGATTAAACTTTGTAGGGAAGATTGCACAAGGTGAAATGTACCCTCGTGCAGATGGCCTCTAGAAGGATCTAGGCACGCATAAGTGTCCTTAAAACTAACATAGGGTAGGAATTTTAAGGCGTGACAAAAATTTACACAGTGGAATATTCCAGACATTGATAGTGACAATATTACACAGGTAATCTTTCTGTAGGGATGAACTGTTTGGAATAATTTGTTCAGGTCTCTGTGTGAAGCACACTATTTATGTTAAAGTCCTTGTGGTTTACCATTACTTTTTCTTCTTGAAATTTACTTATTGTGGCCAATAACAAAAAATCCAATTCTCCATTTATATTTGACTTCCATCTTTCTTAAAAATATCTAGTTAATCATATGGTCAAAACACTCTGATTCTCAGAGATTTTTGTGACTGGTCTTCTGTTTGTTTTTTTCAGGATTCCGATGCTAAGCTCCAAAGCCACACAGCTTTTCTATTTCAAACACTTTATTAAATTAAATGTACTCTGCATTACAACTGGTGAGAATCCCTTAACAGTGAGACCAATGCAGTTCTGCTGCCCAAGGAGGGACAGGATTGCGAGGACACAGTGTATATCAATGCACTGTAGAAGCTCTCTGAACAGCAGGCCCAGGTGGACATTGGCTGGTTCTGAGGACCAAACGATCCCCACACTGTGCAGTTTCTCCAATACTAACTCCTCAGGGGATAGGGCTGCATTTGGGCCATGGAGGGCTATGTCTACCATTGGCATCTGCCCAGTGCCCCATACAACTAGCTGGAGTGCTAGGCTGTGGTCTTGGCCCCAGAAGCATTTCTTTTTGAAAAAGAGATATATTTGCACTATTTTGGATTCTGTATTAGCATTAAAATTTTAAACTACAGTATACAGTTCTGATGTAATGCTATAATTCTATATGCAGGCTACATATATAAAAATATATATTTTATGTGTAAACTTAAATAGAAGAAAAATATAAACTGAAAATATACAAACCTGGCCATCTGAATCAAAAGCCAAGCAGGCAACTCCATGTGTATGCACATCCTTAAGAACAGAAAGAGTCAGTACACTGTAGGAATCCCAGATGCAAATGTAAGGGTCCTTCCCAACCTGTCCAGTAGCAACTAAGGTTTTATCTGGGTGTACAGCCAGGCTAGAAGAGAATATAGTTTAAACCCATACTTAATTCTCTAGTTCAGCACAATATTGTAGAGTAATCAAAGATGAAAACAAATCACTGATTTTTTTCAGTTTTCAAAAATCCCAACTCCTTTAACATATCAGAACCTTCATAGCAACAATCTCTAGGGAAGAGTATTTCAAATTGTTTCCATCTTAATTTAGCTTGCTAAATTTAAACAGTATGTTCAACTGAGACAGATTAAGACGATCAACACATAGTACAATTCAGCACACAGTCAGATTTTAGCTAGTGTATTGTCAGCAAAAATATAAACTATTGTATTTTAAATAGTTTCATTTATCTGATAGGCCTGTTTCTTCCATGGGCCTCTCTTTGTATTTCCATGGTTTTAGAAATTAGTATGCAAATTTCAGTTCAAATTTAAAAAAAAAGTAAGCCAGCAGCTGAGTAAAATGTATTTTTCACAATTAATTTAAACTACAGGAAGGCCTTCATCATCATCGTTATATATTTTTTAAAGAATCAAAACCTCAGAGGGGATGGGGAGTCAAACTACTGCTTCTACCTCTGAAACAAGGAATTGCATGTGTTTATGGATATATTTTTAGTTACTAAATCGTCAGGAAAGCTGAAATTTCCTGTACCTATATATTTTACCTTATTTTCTCTGATATTCAAGAAAAATTAGCAACAGCCATATCAAACAGTACTCGTGCTACCTCCTTTTTGTATATAGATAGCAATGTTTAAAAAAATACTATGCTGGGTTTTTAGTTATGTAACTATGCTGGGTTTTTAGTTATGTAACTCCCATTGGGGTTACAGAGAAACTGATTTTGAACACTGCCCTTATGCATCTCTTTAAAAGTAAATATATTATAAAGTATGTCAAGCAGCATTCTTACACTCTTTGTTATTTGTATATGCTTGTTACTTCAAAATAGTATAACCCAGGCCCCGCATACTCTGCTGCAAGGTAGACCTAAATTCACTGACCAATCCCCTCCCCCCCACAAGCCCCAAAAGCCCCCCCGCCCAAAAAAAAACCCAAAAAAACTTGTGGTATATCATGCTCTTCCAGAACATCAAATTCAAACCAACAAAACTCAAACTTAGTAAAAACCAGGAAATGAAGGGTAAGTTTCATATCAATCTTTTGAAAACCAGGAAATACAGAATTAGGAGAAGGGATGTCAGACCCCGCACAGAGGAGCAGGCAGTCCTCACCCCAATATCTCCCTACTCTCCTGCCCAGATCTCAGCTGGCTTTCACTGAGAGTCCCTGGCATAGCAAACTGCAAATTCAGAGGCAGCTTCAAATAAATATAAAAATGGAGTTTACAAAACGAGACACAAAAAAGAATACAATCAATACAGTAGCCAGGGCTGGCTCTACAGTTTTTGCCGCCCCAAGCAGTGAAAAAAACTGCCCCCACAGACAGCAAAAGGAAGAAGCTGCCACTGATTTGCCACCACGGCGGGCGGAACAGAGAAGCTGCCGCCAAATTACTGCCATGGCCGGAGGAACTGCCGCCCCTTTCTAACTGCCACCCCAAGCAACTGCTTGGAATGCTGGTGCCTGGAGCCGGCCCTGACAGTAGCCCCTGTTTTGTTTATATTGTTAAGTTCAATTTTACAATAGTCTAGTATTTTCAATTTTTCTATTGGCAATGAATATTTATGTTGGAGTAGTCAGAGGAAACTAGAGATTTGAGAGCTAAGCTTGAGCATGGCTGGGGGAGATGGAGGCATTGCCCCCCCAAACTGCAAGCCTCTGGCAGGCACAAAATTCCCCCCCCCCACACACACACACACACAAAGCCCCATTGGCCTGACTGGGGCTGCCCCCCTAAATATAGAAGTCAAACTATGCCTATGGAGCTAAGTAGGAAATATTTTGAGCTTTTGGCACAGAAGAAGCGCGGAGGTGGTTTAAGATTGTGGGATAAGAACATTAACTGGATGTCTGCTAAAATGATCAGCAGTGAAATAGGTAACTATCTGAAAAGTTTCATCATTCCTCTTTAGAAATTACCCATTCAGATGAATGGGACACTTACAGTGTTCTCAGAAGTATCATTTCAGGCTGACTACAGATTCAGGAGACAACAGTGAATCAGTTTACACTCTGTTCATGTTTACTTCCATAAAAGTTACACATGGGGAAAAACACTTAGAATCTGTGGTAGGAGGTGAATTAGAAGGCTAAATATCTAGCTGGACCACATAAGGCTCAAATTAGAACATCTTTCACTATGATTATTCTGTAACTAAATACATTGTTTGGAAGAGAATTACCCAAATTAATTGTCGCTGTCCATTAAAAAAACCCGAAAGAATAGAGAATACTTTTGAGGAATAAGCGTATTGGAGAGCACGCTATTTAGTGTGTTGCCCTATTCCTTTAGGTGCCACCATTTTGTTTCTGTTCTAGGAATACAATAAAGAAGTAGCCAGGGCCGTAATCAGGGTGGGGCAAGTGGGGCAGCCACCCAGGGTGCAAAGCCATAGGGGCAGAAAGATGGGGCCAGAGGTGCCCCCCCAACCCAAACAGGCTGGGTGGCCTGCTGAGGTGAGGTAGAGGTGGTGTTCCCTCCCTGAGCCCCGTCTGACGTCACCGGACCAATCCACGTGGCATCGCCACTCTCCCCCAAAAACATTCCTCCCCAACCTGTGAGGTGTGCGCCCCACAGTTTGCAAACCTCCATGGGGTGGTCACCTGTCCCCCTCCCCATTATGAATAATTACATGTCACCTCTGAATGGGGTGGAAAAATGACCCCCAAAAATGGTATGGGGTGCAAATATGCTCGTTCGCCCTAGGCACTAAAATGGATCTGGGGGTAACCACATTAGGACCTAACCCAGCTGAAATGAGCCTCCCCACTGCTGCTTGCTCAAAGGAGCTCTGATTTTTTCCTGGTTTCACAGGCTGCTCCGTTTGAGGGGAAAGTACTCCCTGTCTAGAACATATTGAATGCAACATCATTTTCCCATAGCCATTCTCTCCACAGGAATGCAGTGTATGTCTGAATAGCAGTTATGTGGTTGTAATTTTTAAAGATGCTGCCACTGAATTGCATTTATGTCAGATTGAAAGAAAAGGGGAATCTGGAAGTTAAAGGGTATGTCTACACTTTGAACTGGGGATGCAATTCCCAGTTCAAGGAGACATACCTGCACTAAAACAGAGTGTCGCTGTGGTGGCACTAGCAATGGGAGGAGCTAGTGATCTGGAGTATGTGTTTAGGGCAGGGGTTTTCAACCTTTTTTCATTTGCAGACCCCTAAAAAATTTCAAATGGAGATGTGGAACCCTTTGAAAATCTTAGACATAGTCTGTGAATCAGCAGGGGTATATAGACCACAGGTTGAAAACCTCTGGTCTAGGGTCTCAGAGCATCTAGCCCCTCCTGCTGCCATAGCTACACTGTTTCTAGTTCAATAGCTCAATCAGAGCTAATGCAGGTACGTCTCCTCGAGCTGGAAATTATATTCCCAGCTCAAAGTGTAGACATACTCTGAAGATTCACACATGTCCCTCTAAAATTTATCAACTATAACTTCAACAAACACTCACACCCAGATTCCAAGATTCACCTACACACTAACTGGGTAGCTGGGCTAGAAGTTCTCTGCTCATCTGTGTCTACCTTCACTGCATCCTGATGACAAAGTACTTCCCCTCCTAGTCATCTTTTTTCTTAAAGCATGTGTGTGTGTGTATTATATTACACACACAGAGAGAGTTTCCCTGTCTTTACCACACAGGTTAAATTCAAATGTTCATGGTTTAAGCATTAACCTTTCTTTCAAGTGATCCAAAGGATTACTAGTGTAAGAACATAAGAATGCCCATGCTGGGTCAGACCAAAGGTCCATCTAGCCCAGCATTCTGTCCTCCAACAGTGACCAATGCCAGGTGCCCCAGAGGGAATGAACAGGTAATCATCAAGTGATCCCCTTCCCTGTTGCTCATTCCCAGCTTCTGGCAAACAAATGCTAGGGACAACCCCATCCTGGCAAACAGCCATTGATGGACCTATCCTCCATGAATTTATCTAGTTCTTTTTTGAACCCTGTTATAGTCTTCGCCTTCACAACATCCTCTGGCAAAGAGTTCCACGTTGACTGTATGTTGTATGAAGAAATACTTCCTTTTTTTTGTTTTAAACCTGCTGCCTATTAATTTCATTTGGTGACCCCCAGTTCTTGTGTTATGAAAAAGAGTAAAAAACACTTCCTTATCTACTTTCTCCACACCAGTCATGATTTTATAGACCTCAATCATATCCCTTAGTCGTCTCTTTTCCAAGCTGAAAAGTCCCAGTCTTATTAATCTTTCCTCATACGGAAGCCGTTCCATACCCCTAATCATTTTTTTTCCCTTTTCTGAACCTTTTCCAATTCCAATATATCTTTTTTGACATGGGCGACCACAGCTGCACGCAATATTCAAGATGTGGGCATACCATGGATTTATATAGAGGCAATATGATATTTCTGAAGTGGGTTCTTGCCCATGAAAGCTTATGCCCAAATAAATTTGGGCCACAAGGACCCCTTTTTTAACGATTCCCAACATTCTGTTCACTTCTTTGACTGCCGCTGCACATTTGAGTGGATGTTTTCAGAAAACTATCCACAATGATTCCAAGATCTCTTTTTTGAGTGGTAACAGCTAATTTAGACCCAATCATTTTATATGTACAGTTGGCATTATGTTTTCCAATGTGCATTACTTTGCATTTATCAACGTTGAATTTCATCTGCTGTTTTGTTGTCCAGTCACCCAGTTTTGAGAGATCCTTCTGTAGCTCTTTGCCGTCTGCCTGGGACTTAACTATCTTGAATAGTTTTGTATCATCTGCAAATTTTGCCGCCTCACTGTTTACCTCTTTTTCCAGATCATTTATGAATATGTTGAATAGGACTGGTCCCAGTACACACCACTATTTACGTCTCTCCATTCTGAAAACTAACCATTTATTCCTATCCTTTATTTCCTATCTTTTAACCAGTTACCAATCCATGAGAGGACCTTCCCTCTTATCCCTTGACAGCTTACTTTGCTTAAGAGCCTTTGGTGAGGGACCTTGTCACAGGCTTTCTGAAAATCTAAGTACACTATATCCACTGGTTCCCCTTTGTCCACATGCTTGTTGACCACCTAAAAGAATTCTAACAGATTGGTGAGGCATGATTTCCCTTTACAAAAACTATGTTGACTTTTCCCCCACAAATTATGTTCATCTATGTGTCTGACAATTATGTTTTTTACTATAGTTTCAACCAATTTGCCAGGTACTGAAGTCAGGCTTACTGGCCTGTAGTTGCCAGGATCACCTCTGGAGCCCTTTTTAAAAATTGGCATCGCATTAGCTATCCTCCAATCATTTGGTACAGAAGCTGATTTAAATGATAGGTTACAGAGTACAATTAGTAGTTCTGCAATTTCGCATTTGAGTTCCTTCAGAACTCTTGGGTGAATACCATCTGGTCCTGGTGACTTATTACTGTTTAGTTTATCAATTTGTTCCAAAACCTCCTCTAATGACATCTCATTCTGGGACAGTTCCTCAAAATTTGTCACCTAAAAAGAATGGCTCAGGTTTGAGAATCTCCCTCACATCCTCAGCCATGAAGACTGATGCAAAGAATTCATTTAGCCCTGGTCTATACTATGGAGTTAGGTCGAATTTAGCCGTGTTAGGTCGATTTAAAAATGACTGCATCCGCACAACCAACCCCGTTCCGTCAACCTAAAGGGATCTTAAAATCAACTTCTGTACTCCTCCCCGACGAGGGGAGTAGCGCTAAAATTGACCTTGCTGGGTCGAATTTGGGGTAGTGCGGATGCAAATCGACAGTATTGGCCTCCAGGAGCTATCCCAGTGTGCTCCATTGTGACCACTCTGGACAGCACTTTGAACTCCGATGCACTAGCCAGGTACACAGAAAAAGCGCCAGGAACTTTTGAATTTAATTTTCTGTTTGGTCAGCGAGGTGAACTCAGCAGCACTCAGCAGCACAGGTGACCATGCAGTCCCTCAATCATCTCCATCCCTGAGGTTATCGCAGATTAGAAGGCGAAAAAAACGCACTTGCAATGACATGTTTTCCAAGCTGATGCAGTCCTCCTTCACTGATAGGGCACAGCTTAATGCATGGAGGCATTCAGTGGCAGAAACCAGGAAAGAATTAAGTGAGCGCGAAGAGCAGAGGCAGGACACGATGCTGAGGTTAGTGGGGGAGCAAACGGACATGATGAAGCATCTGTTGGAGCTGCAGGAAAGGCAACAAGAGCACAGACCCCCGCCGCATCCACTGTATAACCGCCTAACCTCCTCCCCATGTTCCATAATCTCCTCACCTAGATGCCCAAGAACGCAGGGCCGGGGGGAAGGCTCTGGGCACCCAGCCACTCCACTCCAGAGGATGGCCCAAGCAACAGAAGGCTCTCATTCAAACAGTTTAATTTTTAGGGTTGCTACAATAAGCAATGTGGCCTTTTCCTTCCCTCCTCCCCCACTCCACCCGGGCTACGTTGTCCGTTCTCATTTTTTTTAATTAATAAAGCAAGAATGCATGGTTTCAAAGCAATAGTTACTTTATTTCGAAGGGGGGAAGGTGGTTGGCTTACAGAGAATTAGAAATCAACAAAGGGGGCGGGGTTGCATCAAGGAGAAACACACACAACTGTCACACCAAAGCCTGGCCAGTCATGAAACTGGTTTTCAAAGCCTCTCTGATGCACAGTGTGCCTTGCTGTGCTCTTCCTATCGCCCTGCTGTCTGGCTGCTCAATATCGGATGCTAGGCGATTTGCCTCAACCTCCCACCCCACCATAAACGTCACCCCCTTACTCTCACAGATATTATGGAGCACACAGCAAGCAGCAATAACAATGGGAATGCTGGCTGCACTGAGGTCTGACCTAGTCAGCAAACAGTGCCTGCGAGCTTTTAAACGTCCAAAGGCACATTGTACCACCATTCTTCACTTGCTCAGCCTATAGTTGAACTGCTTCTTACTACTGTCCAGGCTTCATGAGGCATGAGAGCAAGGGGTAGGCTGGGGTAGGTGCAACCATGCGGTGCTGCTGGCTGGGAGAGCAGCCTGAGGCAGAAGCCTCCAGCTCGCAAAAGAGCAGGAGAGCAGAATTGCAGCGGAAGCAGTGGAGCCGTACACCATGCCCTGGAGGTTGCTAGGAGCCGGGCAGGGAAGAACCCCCGGCCAAGCTACATGTCCGATGAGGACGGCTACCAGTCCTACTGCACCATCTGCTGCAACAGCAGCAGTGACAGTGCACTGAGCGGGCTCCATGCTTGCCGTGGTATGGCGTCTGCACGGGTAACCCAGGAAAAAAGGCACAAAACAATTGTCTGCCGTTGCTTTCATGGAGGGAGGGGCGACTGATGACATGTACCCAAAACCACCCACGACAATATTTTTGCCCCATCAGGCATTGGGAGCTTAACCCAGAAGTCCAATGGGCGGCGGAGACCCACAGTGCACCACTCCATAAATCGATGCTAGCCACAGTAGTGAGGATGCACTCCGCTGACTTAATGTGCTTAGTTTGGACATATGCAATCAACTATAGAAAAATGAAGTCTAAAAATCGACTTCTATAAAATCGACCTAATTTTGTAGTGTAGACATACCCTTAGTTTCTCTGCAATGGCCTTATCATCCTTGAGTGCTCCTTTAGCATCTCAATCGTCCAATGGTCCCACTGGTTGTTTAGCAGGCTTCCTGCTTCTGATGTACTTAAAAAAAATTGTTATTACTTTTTGAGTCTTTGGCTAGCTGTTCTTCAAATTCCTTTTTGGCCTTCCTAATTATATTTTTACTCTTCATTTGCCAGATTTTATGCTTCTTTGTATTTTCCTCACTAGGATTTAACTTCCACTTTTTAAAGGATGTCTTTTTGCCTCTCACTGCTTCTTTTACTTTGTTGTTTAGCCACAGTGGCACTTTTTTGTTTCTCTTACTATGTTTTTTAATTTGGGTATATATTCAAGTTGAGTCTCTATTATGGTGTCTCTGAAAGGTTTCCATGCAGCTTGCAGGGATTTCACTATTGGCGCTGTACCTTTTGATTTCTGTTTCACTAACCTCCTCATTTTTGTGTAGTTCCCCTTTCTGAAATTAAATGCTACGGTGTTGGGCTGCTGTGGTGTTTTCCCCGCCACAGGGATGTTAAATTTAATTATATTATGGTCACTATTACCAAGGGGTCCAGCTATATTCACCTCTTGGATCAGATCCTGTGCTCCACTTAGGACTAAATCAAGAATTGCCTCTCCTCTTGTGGGTTCCAGGACTAGCTGGTCCAAGAAGTAGTCATTTAAGGTGTCAAGAAACTTTATCTCTGCATCCCGGCCTGAGGTGACATATACCTAGTCAATATGGGAATAGTTGAAATCCCCCATTATTATTATTATTATTATTCAGCTGACAGTCCCGGTGTCTCAGAGTCCAACATACCAGGTGCCATAAACTATGCTGAAGTGGTCTTGGCAGCAGAGGAGCGTTTTTTCTTAGCTGCTTCCTGTGGAGGTGAAAGCTCAGCCCACTTTTTTGTAGCCTTCTTGGGCAAAGGCCCTCTAGGAGGAGCTATTGCGACAGGACCTTTGTCAGAGGCTGCTGTTGGCGACTGTTGGCCGGGCCGGTCCTCAACTCAGGATCTGAGGCTGGTTGCAGAGATTTTTCCATTGTATAAGCTTAAATTCGAGATCCCTCATTTTCCTTGTTCTGGCCTTTCGATTATGGCAATGCGAGCACTTCTGAGGGATATGTGTCTCTCCAAGACAGCAGACACACTGTGCGTGTCCGTCAGAAACAGGGATTGACAGCCTGCATGTCAGGCACCGTTTTTAATCCCAGAAAGCCAGGCATACCAGATAGTTTTCTGTCCCAGAATGGGGGGGAGGGGAGGAACGACACAGTAAAACTCTAGATAAACTGAAACTTATTTTCCTAATAAGAAATATAAGGATAGAAGAAAAACAACTTTTGTTTGGTTGGTTTTTTTAAGAAAGTAAGATAAAATAAGTAGGAAGGGTAAGAATAACTACTAACTAACTGCTAACTAAACTATTTTCCATAAATGAATCTTATACTAAATGTAGATAAAAGGAGCTGCTAAGTGCTCCGACTCAAGCCAAAGGCAGCAGAGAAGGAACGGAGGGACGGTTGGTCGTGCAGTGTTATGTAACCACCGGAGGCAGCGTGAGATGGCGACAGTGCATGGACGACCCAAGCAGGCACTACTATTAAAAATCTTCGATTACAAGAACAGGGCACATGGACACCTAAAGTGGAGCACCTTACGATTTTAGACACAATATCTAGCTACAGCTAATAACTGGAATTTTAATTCTGTGTATTTCAAATATTGTTGATTTTGTATTTTAAAATCTTGAGCAAACACTTCCAAAAATAACCTAAAGTTTTAGACTCTTAAATAAGTAGCCTGATATTTCCAATGTTCTGATAATCCAGCATCTCCCATTGGGAACTGCTAGGTGATCTACAATTTGAAAATCTAGACAGAAATATTATTTAAGTACTTTGGGCCTTGGTGTTACATAAAGTTATGAACATGCTTAACTTTAAGCACATAAGCAGTGTTATTGACACCAATGGTATTACTGACATGATTAAAGTTAATCATGTGTTTAAAAGTTTGCAGAATCAGGACCTAATTATGTATTTAGAACCCTAAAGTTAAAGCTCTAATTTAAAAAAAAAAGTTATTTTTTCTGAATACAAAGTTCTCTACAAGTTCAGTTCAACTTCCCATATCTGGCTGGGGGCAGGAAACAAGAGATGTCTATGTTATCCCTATTTTATCTGAGAAAAATATAATTAAGTTAGAATATTTGTTCAAAACTAGGAGGTTAAAGATAGGCCATAGTAAAGATTTACCAAACAAGATAATCAGTCTTGTTGCTAGTGCTAGTGCAACTTGGTCATAACTTTATAAGGTCTTGAAGTGGATCACCAAGCCATACACCTCCTTAGAGAAGTTTGGGTTCCAAATCTAAACATTTGACTCAAGCTCTTGCTCATTCCAGTCTCGACAGTGACATTTTAAAATGTGTACAAATTACTACACAAAACCAGGAAAACTACTTTAGAGCAGGAAATGATTATTTGCCTTCCCTTAAACTACAAGAATCATTTTAGAAAGAAAAGATACTTTTGGAGATGGATACTACTGCAATAGAAATTGTGTTGGTAGAGTAAGTGTTTACCATCTGGCAAGGCCACCAGACCAGAAAGATTCACTAATGAGTTTTATAAAAATGTTTAATCGGTCTCTACTGGAACACATGATTGGCACATATAATTATTCTACTTTAACAGGGATACTGCTGTGGATGCTAAAATAATGAGCATTGCTATTTAAAAAAAAGAAAACGGCATATTCCCAAAAGTCTGTGCTTCATTATAGATTGTTTTCATTAATAAATTCTTGGTCAAGGCCTTGCCTGTTCATCAATTACCATATAAATCAAATCCCCCACAACCAGGCTGTAAGGAACTATAACTGCCGGGGGAAAGTGTACAGCAACAGGCTAGTAACTGTACAGAATGCATGTATTCTTATTGTCTGGAACAATTCTATCAATACAGGGCTTCAGATAGGAAATACTGTAAAAACCCCTATAAATGTAATATCAGTATTAAATATCCAGCTTTTAAATGGAGCAACTGTAACTGTTTCTAAACTGCACTTTTATGAATAGTCTGCTGTTTTATTAATATTAAGTTTTTAAATACAGAACTAGTGAACAATTCTCAGATTTTAGAAACATTAATTAAAAACAACAATATCTAAATAATATTTTATATACTCAAGAGAAAGTCAGTAAGTTTGCTTTATGCATTCCACAAATAAGGAAGAAACAATAATCCTTAGGTAAAATTGTAGTGCATTAAAGTTATCTTTTAATTATCTTTCTCTATCTAGTCCCACTGTAATTTTTTTACACTAACAAAAATTGCCACATGCCTAACCCTGGCCCCAGCCCTGATCCCCCTCTCGCACCCAAACTCCCTCCCAGTGCCCACACCCTGCACCCCCTCCCGCATCCCAATCCCTTGCCTCAGCCCTAAGCCCCTTTCCTCACCCAAACTCCTTCCCAGAGCCTGCACCCCTTCCCACACTCTGAACTCCTCAGCCCCAGCCCCCTCCTGCACACCAGAGCCCTCAGCCCCACACCAGAGCCCTCATCCCCTTTCTGCACCTCAAGCCCCTGCCCCAGCTCCCTCCCACACTCCAATCCCTCATTTCTGGCCCCACCCCAGAGCCCACACTCTCAGCCAGAGCCCTCACCCCCTTTCACACCCCATCCCTTGCCCCAGCCTGGTGAAAATGAGAGAGTGAACGAGAGGGCAAGCGATAGAGGGAGGGGGATGGAGTGAGTGGGGAGTGCAGCCTTGGGGAAGGGGTGGGGCAGGGGCAGGGCCTCGGGGCAGGGCAAGGGTGTTCAGTTTTCTGCAATCAGAAAGTTGGCAACCCTAGTCCAAGTCACTCTTTACACCACTAAGTGCATATACAGTAGGGGTTTGCATTAATGCAACACCACTGCAGTTACATTGGTATAGGCACACCAGTAACTAAAATCCGAGTGTAGGCATGCCCTTAAACTTGCCTGCTTTCATTTATAGCCTTTGAGTGGCATGCCTGATTATCTTCCCCTGAGTAAATATTTTTCATTTCATCCAACTTTATAAACATTGATTAAGCCTCAACACCTCTGTGATGCTTGGTAACATGGCCATTTTACAGACAGGGAAATTGAAATACAGAGAGAGTGTCCTGACTGATTTCATATATGAACGGCTTGTCTACATTAGTTTTTGTATCCATTTAATTATATTGTTTAGAAATTGGTATAGTTAATTGGAACAACGTATATGTGCATTCACACTAGGAACTGTACCACTTTAATTATATTGGTTTCTAAAACTCATATATAGTTAAAAATCATTACAAACACTTATGTAAATCAACCCTAAGTCAGTGGCAGAGCCAGGAACAGTGCTGGCTACAAGTAGGGGTGCTGGAACAATTTTTATAGTGGGGGTGATGGAAACCATGTCTTTGATGTTTGTTATTACTACTACTGGCCAGGGGGTGCAGAAGTACCCCCAGCAATACTGGCTACAAGTCACTCACTCAAATTATTAGTTAAATTTCTCCACAGGGTACTGTGCAAGAAATACCGCCCTCCCCCCCGCAACTATTAGCAACTCCTATAATTATTATTTCCGTGCAACCAGGAAAGAACAGCCCACAGCAGCTACAGCAAACAAAAACACTAACAACTGGAACAGTTACTCATTATAAGCCATTCATTTCTTTGTAATAACTGCAGAAATGGATCAAAAGGAAAGAAATTGAATGGCTAACACTGTAGTGCTATTTAGTGGGGTTAATATATGTTTAGTTACATATTATATATTTCTAGACTGTGATGAAAAGTGTTTTTTATCTTTTTAGGTCTTGCAAAAAATATTTCCAAACCTATGCTGCTGCTGCTGTTGAAAAGTTACATATTAGATTTCAAAACACACCTCATATGGAAAATATGTTTAACAGAAGCGAAGTAAAGGCCTTCGTATGCCAAAAGCACTATTTATGAATATAATGCTGGAAAGTCACTGATTTTCATCTTGCTTTTATATTTCCAACACAATAGCTCCACATCACAACATACATCTTCATCGCAAGAACTGTATTTCATTCACTGACTTCACAGAATACCGGTTACCTCCTAAGAGCAGCACAGATCTTTTGGCCTTGTTACATCAATTACAGAGATGACAATTGAGACCTACCATATATAATTTCTTACTTAAAAACGTCTCCCTTCAGAATCACTACAATCTACTTATACAGGTTTAAATAACCTGGCCTAAAGAAACTGGCTTTTATAATAGACAATCACATTTTTAAAAGTTATCATCATACACTCTTGAACATGGAAAACTTTCATAGTCCAAGAAATAAACGTCTAAATAAGGGCTAAGAAAAACAGGAAACCCCTTCCCAACCTGAATTTTGTAATGCACATTGGAAAACACAATTGCAAGTATACATATAAAATGATGGGGTCTAAATTAGCTGTTACCCCTCAAGAAAGAGATCTTGAAGTCATTTTGGATAGTACTCTGAAAACATCCACTCAATATGCAGAGGCAGACAAAAAAGCTAACAGAATGTTGGGAATCAAAAGGCATTACGAAAGGCATAGCTAATAAGACAGAAAATATCATATTGCCTCTATATAAATCCATGCTACGCCCACATTTTGAATATTGAGTGCAAATCTGGTCACCCCATCTCAAAAAAGATATATTGGAATTGGAAAAGATACAGAAAAGGGCAACAAAAATTATTAGGGGTATGGAACAGCTTCCATATGAGGAGAGATTAATAAGACTGGGACTCTTCAGCTTCGAAAAGATATGACTAAGGGTGGATATGATAGAGGTCTATAAAATCATGATTGGTCTGAAGGAAGTACATAGGAAAGTATAATATACTCCTTCTCGTAACAAAAGAATTAGGGGTCCCCAAACGAAATTAATAGGCAGCAGGTTTAAAACAAATAAAAGGAAGTATTTCTTCACACAATGCACTGTCAACTGTGGAAGTCTTTGCCAGAGGATGTTGTGAAGGCCAAGACTATAACTAGATAAATTCATGGAGGATAGGTCCACCAATGGCTATTAGCCAGGATGGGCAGGAATGGTGTCCCTAGCCTTCATTTGCCAGAGGCTGGGAATCGACAACAGGGGATGGATCACTTGATGATTACCTGTTCTGTTCATTCCCTTTGAAGTACCTTGCATTGGCCACTGTCGGAAGACAGGATACTGGGCTGGATGGACTTTTAGTCTGACCTAGTATTGCCATTCTTATGAGAGTCATAAAGTGTTGGATGAGAACAGTGAGCTGAGTGAAAATTTTTCCAAGGGAACAAATTTCCATTGAAAAATACAGATTAGAAAAAATTTAAATATTTCACAAGAACATATCAATTTCATTGAAATGTTTTACTTTGTTTCAATACAGTCCAAGTGTTTAATTTCAATGTTATCATTTTTCCTAATACATATTAATTATATATGATAGTTGAACAAAGCACTTGGACCTTATCAAAACAGAGCAATTAGATACTTCTAAATGCATTTTTTTCACAAATTTTGTTTCATGAGAAATTCCAACAACTTTAAAATTTCCAGATTTCAACTAACTGTAGAACAGAACTTCTGAACCTTCTCAGGCAACTGTACCTATTTACCAGATTCAGGGCTTAAGGATTCTTCAAGGAACATTGATTTTCCTCCAGAAGCTCGACTCCCTACTGAGAATTTTCTTTGTCATCAGCAGAGGCATGACCAGCAGAAGAACCAGGGAAGGAGGAGGAAGCAGCACCTGCTCCATTCTACAGCTTGAGCTTCCAACAGTGAGCTTTTTTTCTGTTGTTTACCCTTTGTTCTCAACTCCTTTCTGGCAGCAGATCAAACAGTGACCTCTGTATTCCTCCCCTCTCTCCTGGCACTGTCTACAGAGAGATACTATACCCTTCACTACAGGGGAAATAGTAAAGATAGCAAAGAGGGAGAAGGGTAAAAAAAGGCCCAGTTTACTCCTACTACCAGCAGATCAAGAAGAAGCCATGAGGAGAGGTGCTCATTAGTGGTTGCCAAGGCTTGCTGTCTCATTTTTGAGAGTGCAGGATATTCCTCCCACATTGCCAGATCCCTCCTTTTCCCTTTGTCTTTTATGACCAGTTCCTTCCTCATCACCACATATTTTTCCTATTTCTGGGGTAATGGAGGGAACAGGTGCTTCTCCCTACTGCCTCTCCCCTGAAGTTGCTCTTCTGTGTTGTATTTGCTGGCAGGTGTGTCTGCTGTGCCCTTCAGCCATTGTTGATTACATTAATAGCAAGTCTCCGTGAAAGAGCAACTGGAGGGAAAAGGAGGTGGGGCCTCAAAACAAAAATAAAAATGACTTTGTTTTATTTAAAGATCAAGATTTGTCATTTATTTACTTTAACCATCATTTTTAAAAGTGTGAGGAACAGCCAAAATAACACACTCACTTCTGACAAACTGGGAATGCACTGTGCTCAGTTGCTTAATAATCCCTTGCAGAGGACAGCCAGTCACGTAACAGTGGCAAAAGCTTGACATGTAGAACCCATATTGGTATACAAATCCATTTGATTAGAGAATATGCTATCACAATATAAAAGCTAAATAGAAGATAAGGAAATAGATGGTACTATGAGTTCACACTCATAATTAGAGAGATGGGGAGGGAGAACATGCAAGATATTGTAACAAATCTGTGGCCATCACAGTTTGTCACTATACTACACACCATGACCACCTGAAATTCACAGCCACGGTGGGGACAGAATTCCAATCCTTTATTCTCCAAAAGCACATACCTCTATCAAAGAAATAAAGGAGAATTTTTGTGGTCTGTTACTGTAGCAGTATATGACCTATGACATATAATATTTTTTTATTTAAACATGTCTATTTTGCCTAAAGGCCAACCGAGAGTGGGGCCCTATTGTGCTAGGCACTGTACACACAGAGACTAGTAGATGGTCCCTACCCTGAAGAGCATACAATCTAAATAGACAAGACAGACACAGGGTGGAAAAATAGGTATAAACACAAGCAGAGTGAACAATGGGATGGTGGCAAACAACATGTTAATTTCATGATTTTTTGGGGAAGAGGAAGGAGTAGGTTTAGGGAGGAGTAGGTAAACTAAATGGAAAGAAAAAGGAAGGGAAGGGGTGACAGAGACAGGGCAGGGGACACAAGGGTAAGAAGGACAGACATGGAGTGAAACTGAGATGAAAAAAAATGGAAGGAGAGGGAGTATTGGAGCAAACAGCCAACCAGCACAAGGCAGACAGAGTCCAGTCAAAACTGTAGAAAGTTCTCCAAATGTCAAAATGACCAAAGGTCCTGTATTTGGCTGCTTCTACTAGCTGGAGCTGATTCTGTCACGCAGTGGTCAGGGGATTTGAGCAGGGGATTGGACTAGATGACCTCCTGATGTCTCTTCCAACCCTAATATTCTATGATTCTATTACTAGTACACAGACATTTTGTTAAGTCTTTAGAGATTTTCCAAGTGAGTAGTTATAAACTTTTGATCACATCTATAAGCCACAGTGCACATTATTTGGTCCTGGTAACCAACAGCAGAAAGGAAAACACCAGTTTATAAAATAACACATCCATTTACTTGCCTCACTTACAATAGCCCCACTGACTTCAACAAAAGGTGAAAAAAGAAGGAACTTCAGTGGGACTACTTGTGTGAGTAAAGTGAACAAGAATCAGCTCTTGGTAAATAACTGTGTGCTACTACAGTCTAAAGCCCTCTTCAAAGCCCTCTTATCAAGGAACAAATCTACTGAAGCTAGAAAATCAACATAAAGATCTATTTTACAATATAAACTAATTGTGAGTTTACTAACATTTTTATACAAGGTGGTGTGTATATTGAATTCCTATAGAGACTGAAATACTATTTGAGGGCAAGGAAATTATTTGTTCTGAGTGTTGCTGATGTCTTTGGAGAATTTGAATGATATCTCCACTGTGGATATGTCGGATGCCAACTGTTCCAGAAGCTCTACTGATGAATCATAGAAGCATTTGAGAAGCTACAAGGGATACAAACTGTTGCCTTATTTTCTTATCACAATACACTGAAAATGAAAATCAGTAATAAATAGTACACATTAGTATTTTTTAAAATATCTTTACATTAGTGTTAGTATAAATTATTACTATAGAAATCTATTGCTATTAGCTATTTAAAATGCCTTTTTTGCATCTTTCATAACAATAATTTATATTTTATAAAAGAGCTCCAAAAATTCACCATCATAGAAAGGAATACTGAAATATTCCTTTAATTATTTTAGACAATATTAGAAAACATTTAGCTCAAAATTTTCAATACAATTCAATCTCCTCAATTATTAAGAATCTTGACAGAACAGACCCATACGGCTGCATTACAATCTACTACAGAGGGGAACTGGCAGTAACAGTGCAAAGTTACATGGGGGAAAATGAAAAGTAGGCCAGAATTGAAAGCTAAATAGATACTGATCACATAATTCAAATTACCCAACCCAATAGAACAGGGCAAGTAACAACAACAACAAAAAGAAAAAATACTTCAGAATTAAATGTTTTGAGAAAAAGGTTCTACAATTTTCATTCCAGCCAGTTGTGATTTATACTCACGAGTGCTGTGTATAGAACAGTTTTGGCATATTTAAGCGGTGACAGTGAACAGAATGGCACTGCAGCACAATCTGATCATAGAATCATTGAATATCAGGGTTGGAAGGGACCTCAGGAGGTCATCTAGTCCAACCCCCTGCTCAAAGCGGGACCACTCCCCAAATAAATCATCCCACCCACGGTTTTGTCAAACCTGACCTTAAAAACTTCGAAGGAAGGAGATTCCACCACCTCCCTATGTAACGCATTCCAGTGTTTCACCACCCTCCGAGGGAAAAAGTTTTTCCTAATATCCAACCTTAACCTCCCACACTGCAACTTGAGACCATTACTCCTTGTCCTATCATCTGCTACCACTGAGAACAGTCTAGATCCATTCTCTTTGGAACCCCCTTTCAGGTAGTTGAAAGCAGCAATCAAATCCCCCCTCATTCTTCTCTTCCGCAGACTAAACAATTCCAGTTCCCTCAGCCTCTCCTCATAAGTCATGTGTTCCAGTCCCCTAATCAGTTTTGTTGCCCTCTGCTGGACGTTTTCCAATTTTTCCACATCCTTCTTGTAGTGTGGGGCCCAAAACTGGACACAGTACTCCAGAAGAGGCCTCACCAATGTCGAATAGAGGGGAACAATCACGTCCCTTCATCTGCTGGCAATGCCCCCACATATACATCCCAAAATGCCATTGGCCTTCTTGGCAATGACGGCACACTGTTGACTCATATCCAGCTTCTCGTCCACTGTAACCCCTAGGTCCTTTTCTGCAGAACTGCTGCCGAGCCATTGGGTCCCTAGTCTGTAGCGGTGCATGGGATTCTTCCATCCTAAGTGCAGGACTCTGCACTTGTCCTTGTTGAACCTCATCAGATTTCTTTTGGCCCAATCCTCCAATTTGTCTAGGGCCCTCTGTGTCCTATCCCTACCCTCCAGTGTATCTACCTCTCCTCCCAGTTTAGTGTCATCTGCAAACTTGCTGAGGGTGCAATCCACACCATCCTCCAGATCATTTATGAAGATATTGAACAAAACCAGCCCCAGGACCGACCCTTGGGGCACTCCACTTGATACCGGCTGCCAACTAGACATGGAGTCATTGATCACTACTTGTTGAGCCCGACAATCTAGCCAACTTTCAATCCACCTTATAGTCCATTCATCCAGCCCATACTTCTTTAACTTGCTGGCAAGAATACTGCAGGAGACCATGTCAAAAGCTTTGCTAAAGTCAAGGAACAACATGTCCACTGCTTTCCCCTCATCCACAGAGCCAGTTATCTCGTCCTAGAAGGCAATTAGATTAGTCAGGCATGACTTGCCCTTGGTGAATCCATGCTGACTGTTCCTGATCACTTTCCTCTCCTCTAAGTGCTTCAGAATTGATTCCTTGAGGACCTGCTCCATGATTTTTCCAGGGACTGAGGTGAGGCTGACTGGCCTGTAGTTCCCAGGATCCTCCTTCTTCCCTTTTTTAAAGATGGACACTACATTAGCGTTTTTCCAGTCGTCCAGAACTTCCCCCGATCGCCATGAGTTTTCAAAGATAATGGCCAATGGCTCTGCAATCACAGCCGCCAACTCCTTTAGCACTCTCGGATGCAGTGCATCCGGCCCCATGGACTTGTGCTCGTCCAACTTTTCTAAATAGTCCCGAACCACGTCTTTCTCCACAGAGGGCTGGTCACCTCCTCCCCATGTTGTGCTGCCCAGCGCAATAGACTGGGAGCTGACCTTGTTCGTGAAGACAGAGGCAAAAAAAGCATTGAGTACATTAGCTTTTTCCACATCCTCGGTCACTAGGTTGCCTCCCTCATTCAGTAAGGGGCCCACACTTTCCTGGACTTTCTTCCTGTTGCTATCATACTTGAAGAAACCCTTCTTGTTACTCTTAACATCTCTTGCTAGCTGCAACTCCAGGTGTGATTTGGCCTTCCTGATTTCACTCCTGCATCCCCGAGCAATATTTTTATACTCTTCCCTGGTCATTTGTCCAATCTTCCACTTCTTGTAAGCTTCTTTTTTGTGTTTAAGATCAGCAAGGATTTCACTGTTAAGCCAAGCTGGTCACCTGCCATATTTACTATTCTTTCTACACATCGGCATGGTTTGTCCCTGTAACCTCAATAAGGATTCTTTAAAATACAGCCAGCTCTCCTGGACTCCTTTCCCCCTCATGTTATTCTCCCAGAGGATCCTGCCCATCAGTTCCCTGAGGGAGTCAAAGTCTGCTTTTCTGAAGTCCAGGGTCCGTATTCTGCTGCTCTCCTTTGTTCCCTATGTCAGGATTCTGAATTGGACCATCATATGGTCACTGCCTCCCAGGTTCCCATCCACTTTTGCTTCCCCTACTAATTCTTCCCAGTTTGTGAGCAGCAGGTCAAGAAGAGCTCTGCCCCTAGTTGGTTCCTCCAGCACTTGCATCAGGAAATTGTCCCCTACACTTTCCAAAAACTTCCTGGATTGTCTGTGTACCGCTGTATTGCTCTCCCAGCAGATACCAGGGTGATTGAAGTCTCCCATGAGAAACAGGGCCTGTGATCTAGTAACTTCCATGAGTTGCTGGAAGAAAGCCTCGTCCACCTCATCCCCCTGGTCCGGTGGTCTACAGCAGACTCCCACCACGACATCAGCCTTGTTGCTCACACTTCTAAACTTAATCCAGAGACTCTCAGGTTTTTCTGCAGTTTCATATCGGAGCTCTGAGTAGTCATACTGCTCCCTTACATACAATGCAACTCCCCCACTTTTTCTGCCCTGCCTGTCCTTCCTGAACAGTTTATATCCCTCCATGACAGTACTCCAGTCATGTGAGTTATCCCACCAAGTCTCTGTTATTCCAATCACATAATAATTCCTTGACTGTGCCAGGACTTCCAGTTCTCTCTGCTTGTTTCCCAGGCTTCTTGCATTTGTGTACAGGCACTTGAGATAACTCGCTGATCGTCTTTCTTTCTCAGTATCAGGCAGGAGCCCTGCCCTTTAGCGCGCTCCTGCTTGTGCTTCCTCTGGGCTTACCTCAGGGCTTTGGTCTCCTTCCCCCAGTGAACCTAGTTTAAAGCCCTCCTCACTAGGTTAGCCAGCCTGCTTGCGAAGGTGCTCTTCCCTCTCTTCGTTAGGTGGAGCTGTCTTTGCCTAGCACTCCTCCTTCTTGGAACACCATCCCATGGTGAAAGAATCCAAAGCCTTCTCCCCGACACCACCTGCATAGCCATTTGTTGACTTCCACGATTCGACGGTCTCTACCCAGTCCTTTTCTTTCCACGGGGAGGATGGACGTGAACACCACTTGCACCTCAAACTCCTTTATCCTTCTTCCCAGAGCCACGTAGTCTGCAGTGATCCACTCAAGGTCATTCTTGGCAGTATCATTGGTGCCCACGTGGAGAAGCAGGAAGGGGTAGCGATCTGAGGGCTTGATGAGTCTGGGCAGTCTCTCCGTCACATCGTGAATCCTAGCTCCTGGCAAGCAGCAGACTTCTCACTTTTCCTGATCGGTGCGGCAGATAGATGACTCAGTCCCCCTGAGAGTCCCCGACCACCACCACCCACCTCCTTCTCTTGGGAGTGGTGGGCGTGGAACCCCCAACCCTAGGAAAGTGCATCTCATGCCTTCCAATCGGCGGAGTCTCCTTCTGTTCCCTTCCCTCAGATGTATCATCTAGTCCACTCTCCGCATTAGTACCTGTGGAGAGAACACGAAAACGATTACTTACCTGTATCTGCGTTGCTGGTACATGGACGCTCCCCTTTCTTCTTCCGGAGGTCACATGCTGCCAAATTTCTTCACCGTCCTCCTGTCCCCACAGTGCAGCCTGCTCTGAATCTTCAGAACGTTGTGTCTGTAGAAGCATATCCTGATGTCTGTCCAGGAAATCTTCAGTTTCTCTTATGCAACGCAGGGTCTGATTCCTGATCACACATGAATTTTGGTAGCACAAAGATCACAATTCTGATGGGAGATATTTTTATCATCTCTTTTTGAAACTCTGAGCTTCAGCCTGTGAAATGTAGTCTCAACAGATTTTATCCCAGCTGCACTTACAAATAGTCTATTTGACCACTTAAAGTCAGGCAAAACAGATTATCCCTGTTCTCATGAAAGGTCCTGATGAGCATGGAGTGGTCAGCAGAAGCTATCCAGGACTTCTTTTCCAGGTTGGAGTGCAGCTGCAGGTCAAGGAAATCTATTATACACCAATAGCCAAAGTGTACCATTCTCTACTGCATAATTCTCAGTGTGAAAGCAACATACATCAGCCTCCCCTTTCAACTTTCACCTGCAAGCATAGATCCTGCGTTTCTATCCTAATATGATTCTAGTTGCATTAACATCAAAGCTCCCCAGCCTCCTGTGAACATTCTCAAATAATCACAGGAACCACATTAAGATGAAAATGCTAGTTCTGTATAAAGAAGACAGGAGAAGAATGAAGTATGGTGAAGTGAGTAGCAGAGATGGATGGTATGTGAAATGTTAGGAGTCCCTTTCATGAGGGGAGGGATAGCTCAGTGGTTTGAGCATTGGCCTGCTAAACCCAGGGTTGTGACTTCAATTGTTGAGGGGGCCATTTAGGGATCTGGGGCAAAAATTGGGGATTGGTCCTGCACTGAGCAGGGGGTTGGACTAGATGACCTCCTGAGGTCCCTTCCAACCCTGATATTCTATGATTCTATGAAAGAGACAAAGATGGAATGGTAAGGGGGAAGTCCATGAGCACATCTGAGGGAAGACAGATGGAGAGACATTACTAAATGGAAGATAAATTGGATTATTTTAGAGTTGTGAACAGGTATGTAGACAGTCTGTAACAATCCAGAGGGAAGTTCCAGAAATATTTTCAACGGTGAAACATAAAACTTAAATAGCTCCTTATGTAGACAGAGCAGCAAGCTGCCAAAATTATAACTTGGAAGAGGGAGGGATGAGGTACTTCTCTGAAGTCTCAAAGCTTCACAATAATCTCCTGTGCTGTTTCCATTCATTGTTCTGCAACTAGAGTGCTGGATGCATCACTATCTGCAAATGATAGCAGCTAAACAAAAAAGCAGGGATAGTAAGCAAGCATACACAGTTGATCCCAGCAGCCCCACCTCCATAAGTGTGATTGCTTTGACTATAGAGTAAGAGAAGGAGAGGCAGACATACAGATCTAAGCATTGTTAATGGGCAAAACCAGTAAGAAAAGAATGAATCAACTAACTGAGACAAGAAAAACAAATAAAAGCTGAAAATTAAAAACAAAACGAAATGAGAGGAATGGATGTCTTTTCTTTGGCATTACTATTCTTCCACAGTATATGTATTTAAAAAAAAAAAAATTACGGACCACCCCTCCCCCAGATTTGGGATTTAAAATCTCACACACCTTTTACTTCTTTCCTTAAAATCTCTTTCTTTGCTCTTCCTCCTCCCCAATACACTTTGAATCTGCTGCTGTTCCAGTTACTACCTTCCAAACATTTGCCTCCAAAGCCAAGTGAAAGCTTCAGTAGCCCTCCGCAACCTCCTGCCCACAAAGCCCACAATTAAAAAAATCTTTATTGCAACAGGTGCTGCTCTGCTTCCAAAACCACTACACTCATGTTAATTCACTAGAATACAGGATGTTGCTCTTCTGCCTCTTCATTTCAAGTTTAAACACAATATGCTACATGGACAGAATAAAATACTGACATCAGTGAAGTTACACCCTAGGGGTGAATTTCGCTCAACATGTTACTAGCAAAAAAAAGGGGGGAGAATAAAGTAGATTAGTTATAAGTAGGGCTGTCAAGCGATTAAAAAAATTAAGAGATTAATCACACAATTAAAAATATTAATCGCAATTAATCGCACTGTTAAACAATAATAGAATACCATTTATTTAAATATTTTTGGGTTTTTTCTACATTTTCAAATATATTGATTTCAATTACAACACAGAATATAAAGTGTACAGTGCTCACTTTACATTTATTTTTATTACAAGTATTTGCACTGTAAAAAAACAGAAATAGTATTTTGCAATTCACCTAGTACAAGTACTGTAGTGCAATCTCTTTATCATGAAAGTTGAACTTACAAATGTAGAATTATATACAAAAAAATGCACTCAAAAATAAAACAATGTAAATTTTTAGAGTCCACTCAGTCCTACTTCTTGTTAAGCCAATTGCTCAGACAAACAAGTTTGTTACATTTGCAGGAGATAATACTGCCCGGTTACTGTTTACAGTGTCACCTGACAATCAGAACAGGCATTATTATGGCACTAATATAGCCAGAATCGCAAGATATTTACATGCCAGATACACTGAAGATTCATATGTACTTTCATGCTTCAACCACCATTCCAGGGGACATGCATCCATGCTGATGATGGGTTCTGCTCAATAAGAATCCAAATCTCATTATCTGAGTCAGATGCCACCAGCGCAAGGTTGATTTTCTTTATTGGTGATTCGGGTTCTGTAGCTTCCACATTGGAGTGTTGCTCTTTTAAGACTTCTGAAAGCATGCTCTGCACTTCGTCCTTTCAGATTTTGGAAGGCACTTCAGATTCTTAAACTTTGGGTCAAGTGCTGTAGCTATCTTTAGAAATCTCACATTGATACCATCTCTGCATTTTGTGAAATCTGCAGTGAAAGTGTTCTTAAAATGAATAACATGTGCTGGGTCATCATCCAAGCCTCCTATAACATGAAATATATGGCAGAATGCAGGCAAAACAGAACAGGGGACATACAATTCTCCCCCAAGGAGTTCAATCACAAATTTAATTAACACATTATTTTTTTAACGAGCATCATCAGCATGGAAGCATGTCCTCTGGAATGGTGGCCGAAGCATGAAGAGGCATACAAATGTTTAGCATATCTGGCACGTAAATGCTGACTTCAAAAGTGCCATGCAAATGCCTGTTCTCACTTTCTGGTGACATTGTAGATAAGAAGAGAGAGCAGCATTATCTCCTGTAAATGTAAACAAACTTGTTTGTCTTAGCAATTGGCTGAACAAGAAGTAGGACTGAGTGGACTTGTAGGCTCTAAAATTTTACATTGTTTTATTTTTGGATACAGTTTTTTGGTACATAATTCTACATTTGTAAGTTGTACTTTTACAACAAAGATTGCACTACAGTACTTGTATGAGGTAAATTGAAAAAATACTAGTTCTTTTATTTATCATTTTTACAATGCAAATATTTGTAATCAAAAAATAGTATACACTTTGATTTCAGTTACAACACAGAAAACAATATATATGAAAATGTATAAAAACATCCAAAATATTGAATACAGTTCAATTGGTATTCTATTGTTTAACAGTGCAATTAAAACAGTGATTAATCGCGATGAATTTTTTTGAGTTAATCGTGTGAGTTAACTGTGATTAATTGACAGCCCTACTTATAAGCTATTTTTTTTAAATGTAAAGGAATACAAATCAAGCACAGCTGAAAGTCCCTGCTCCCCAATGGAGACAAGAAAAACAGTCAGTTGGCACGTATAAATGTTCATGCTTGTTTGCATATACAGTACATTTTGTTGCTGTATATATTGCATTTGCAACTATTCATTCACCTCCTTACAAAAAGAATGATCAATTTCTTGATGATCCGGTCATTCAACATTTTGAGTTTAAGCACTTTTGAAGAAGGGGGCTGGAATGGTTATAGCTTGAATCAATAATGTATCTGGTCAATAGATTCCAAACTCTGCATTAAATCCATCAGAAGCAGATGCTGACGCTTTTTTTAATGCAGAAAGGAGTCTCGAATAGATGTCTACAGAAATGGTAAGTGTGGTAACATTAGATATAAGTGGGAGGAAAAACATTCTTAGCGTGTAAGAATCTATTCAAAAAGTATCAGTGCTGCTGGGAATGCATCCGTCATGCTGTCTTGAATGGTTCACTAGCATGAGTGCCAGCCAAAGGGCAGCCAGTCAAAAAGCAGGGCAGATACCTTCAGCTGGCTGTGTGCTCTATAATTTAATTTCACCAACCCAGTAACAAATGTGAACTTTTGAAGCATATTTATCATGGAGTCACAAACAGTTCCCCAGGGCATTCCAGTCTATTGTGCCACCCAGGCAAGATTGAATTAGTGATACTTGGTTGCTATACAGCAAGGATCACATAAGATTCAGGTTGCTTCCAGTCCCAAGAGACCAGTCACTCACCCGAGGTCAATTTGTACCTCAGGTCTCAAACCAAAGACGAACACTTACAGCCAATACTGTAGTAAATTTAAGAAAAGAAAGAGATATTACAAGGTTAAAGCATGAAAACTTATATACACAAATGAGTTACAGTTTATGGTTTTTAAAAGTGATAGTTGTAGTAATCTGCCAGCTCTGAATGTCTTTTAGGGCTAATCCAGGTTGACCCTGGGGATCTCTGCTTCTGTTTTATAGCTCTGGCCTTGTCAGAGTCCAAATAGCAAAAGAGATGAAAAATTTTCTTGTTCATTGTCTTTATTTCCTTCTTCCAGAAATCAAGCTGATGGGACGAGCCCTTTTGCATATAGCTCCTGCATATATATATGAAGGGGCAATTAAAGTCTTTGTATTATGATGTCCCACAATAGCCCATTTAGTTTTGATAGTCCTTTCTGATGGGCAAGAGATAATATCTTTCACAGGGATTTCACATTTTGCATTAGGTAAAGTTTTCTTGTTTGGTGAGTTACATAGTACATTCTACTGCTATATAGCAAACAAGTATTACCTTATAGCCATTATAAGTAGAATTAATACATGAAGCAACTTACATGCATTTCATAAAGTCTAAACACTCTCTGCGCTTCAGTTCCCCATTTGTAAAATGGAGATGATAAAATTATTTCATCGGGGTCTTGTAAAAATATATTTATTAATATAAGCATTATATTCATTAATATATAATGAATATATTCATTAATATAAGCATTATATTCTATAGTGACGAAAACCATAGAAAAATCCATAAAGAAAATAATTCTGCATTCAGATCAGGATTTTGATGGGGAGTAAATAAGGCATGGAACCACACACTTAGTAACGATAATTAAGGCAAAGATTCTGTAACGGACATTTTTAGTAAAAGTCACAGACAGATCACGGGCAATAAAGAAAAATTCACAGAAGCCTGTGCCCTGTCCCTGACTTTTACTAAAAATATCCATGACAAAATGGGGAGCCACTGGGCAGCTGTGGGTGCTCAGCTGGGAGATCCAGGGGCCCCAACCATCCGAGGGGGCTCAGAGCTCCAGGGTCCCCCTCCCACCATGGTCAGGAGCTGCAGGATCCCCTCCCCCTCCCAATCAATGGCAGCTTGGAGCCCCCTCAGGAGCTGTGGGGCCCCCACTGTCCGCAGTGGCTAGGTGCTCTGGTCCTTTCTGCCACCCGCAGCAGTGGGGAGCTCCGGGGAGGATTTAAAGGGCCAGGGGCTCCCAGCCGCCGCTACTGCAGTGGAGCCCCGGGCCCTTTAAATTGCCTCCACGACCCCGGGGCTCCAGCAGCAGGGCTCGGGCGGCGATTTAAAGGGTCCGGGGCTCCAGTTGCCGCTACCACCCTGGGTCCTTTAAATCGTCCCCGGAGCCTGCTGGAGCCCTGGGGTAGCGGAGGCAGGGCTGTGGTGGCTATTTAAAGGGCCGGGGGCTCCGGCCGCCATTACTGCCCCGGGCCCTTTAAATAGCCGCCAGAGCCCCGCCACTGCTACCCCAGGGCTCCGGGGACAATTTAAAGGACCTGGGGTGGTAGCAGCTACCAGAGCCCCCGACTCTTTAAATCATCCCTGGAGCCCTGCTGCCACTCCAGCGGCTATTTAAACGGCCAGGGTCAGTAGCTGAGGCAGAAGCCCTGGGCCCTTTAAATTGCCACCCGAGCCCTGCTGGGAGCCGCTGCTGGGAGCCCCAGCCCTTTAAATTGCCGCCTGGGGAAGCCAATCCACCCCAGTACGGCGCATGGGCTCTTGCTGGTACGCCGTACCAGCTTACTTTCACCTCTGGCTCCTGCCATCTCTTCTGCCACAGATGACCACAGAACCCATCCTTTTCAAAAGGTGGTCCCTTGCACACAAGGGAGAACAGCAGAAGTTAATACATCTGTAAGTAAACAGATGCCTGGTGGGTGAAAGGTGAATCCAGATAAATCCAAACTGGCTACCACAAACAGAGCTAAAATCCTGCAAAGCCTCAGGATTTCCTGGGATAAGAGGCCAATATTACAAATGTGGAATTGCTCCCCTTCCCCAGATACAGAGGGGAGGATGAAGCATTGAAAAACAAATTTCTATCTTTTAAATCCTTTCACTTCCCATTTCCACAACAGCCTCTGTACCAGAATTAGCAAGAAGCAGAATTAAACTGATGATGATTGTACAACCTTCTGTGATTGCCAGTCATGCCAAGGGGCAAGTGCTGTGTGTAAAAGCAAATTGTTCAAAAGATTGAAAATTGTCTTTGTCCTGAAAGTGCAACTTACAAATGTAGATATTTTTTGCTACATAACTGCACTCAAAAACAAAACAATGTAAAACTTCAGACCCTACAAGTCCACTCAGTCCTACTTCTTGTTTAGCCAGTCGCTAAGACAAGCAAGTTTGTTTACATTTACAGGAAATAATGCTGCCCTCTTCCTATCTACAATGTGTGATACAGCATGGCCCGAGGGCAGCAGGAGAGTGGTTTTTTTGTTTTTGTTTTTGGAAGCAGAAAAGAATTTTATTTGTGTAACACTTACAAAGAATCACAAAAGAGATAAGCAAAACTATGCAACAAAACAAGAGCAAACAGAAGGTATAACACAGCAGCCTTCAGGAGGGAGAAGTGTTCAGACTAGCCTGGGCCCAGAGCGGGGGGGCTTCCTCGACACTCGTGGTCTTCCACCCTCCTGAGTTACCTGGTGGCCTAGAGCGTGGGGGCTTCCTCGACACTCGTGGTCTTCCACCCCCTCGAGTTACCTAGTGCCACACCCAGTGTCACCGATTATTCCTCTCCTGAGAGTGCCCGACAAGATGGGCACGGCTGCGGGGTGGGCGGTTTGGGGTGGGGGGGATTACACCCACGTGTTATAGGACCCCTCCTAGGTGACAGTGATGATGGTATCCACAGCGGCGATGGCTGGGGCTGGGGTCTCTCGCTCTTCCCCTCAATCAAAGGGTCAGACGGAGGGAACCGGACGGGGTCACCAAGCAGAGAACCTCGGACAGCGCCCACCGCTCCTTGAAGGCATCAAGGGAGTCGGTGGATGCCGCCCAGAGGAACTCCGCCCGGATAAGTGAATGTACTGAGGATCGGAAAACGGCCCTACAATCGCAGGATGCTTCATTAGCCAACCTCCCCTCTCTGGTTTTATAAATGGCTGTTTTAGCTAGGGCTAGGAGGAGGTTAACCAGGAGATCTCGCGATTTTGTGGGGCCACGGATGGGGAGTGTGTAAATAAAAAGGTGAGGGGAAAAGTGGAGCCAAAAGCGTAATAAAATATTCGTGAGGAGCCGGAAAAGGGGCTGCAATCTGGCACAATCTAAATATACGTGCACCAGGGTTTCCCTCATGTTGCAGCAGGAGAGTGTTAGAAGGGAGCCTTATTCCCTATAGAGGGAAAAAAGTTTGCTATAGATTAATTAAAGCACCTGAAACCAATTAGCGCACCTGAAGCCAGTCACCTGATAAAAACCCCCCTGCTTCAATCAGACGGGGAAGGATTGAAGCTGAGTGGATTGGTGTTGGAGCAGAGAGCGGTTTGGAGGGAAGCACAGGAGAGTTTGGAGAAGTGCTGTGGTGGGCTAAGAAGACCAAGACCCTAGGTAAAGGGACACCTGGTTTGTGCAGAGGAAGGGCAGGAAGCCCCACAAGCTGAAGGGCAGGAGAGGGAAGTAGTCCAGGGGAAGGTACCGCTAGTTCAAGCGGTTTACTGCTATCCCTACGCCCCTGGGCAGGGACCTGGAGTACAGGGTAGGCCCAGGTCCCTCCCTCTTCACTCCCCTCCTCCAGGACACTAGTGGGGCAGTTAATAACCCAGTTCAGGGGCAAGAAATGGTGCCCTGAACCCTCCCCAAGAAGAGAGAGCGCGAGACCCATCAAAGTAATGCCGGCAATTTGCCACAAATGTCACCAGAAAGTGAGAACAGGTATTTGCATGGCACTTCGTAGCCAGCATTACAAGGTATTTATGTGCCAGATATGCTAAACATGCCAACTTCATGCTTCAGTCATCATTCCAGAGGACATTCTTCCATGTTGATGATGTTCGTTAAAAAAATAATGTGTTAATTAAATTTGTGACTGAACTCCTTGGGGGAGAATTGTATGTCCCCTGCTCTGTTTTACTAGCATTCTGCCACATATTTCATGTTACAGCAGGCTCAGATGATGACTCAGCACATCTTGTTCATTTTAAGAACACTTTCCCTGCAGATTTGACAAAACGCAAAGAAGGTACCAATGTAAGATTTCTAAAGATAGCTACAGCTCTCGAACCACGGTTTAAGAATCTGAAGTGCCTTCCAAAATCTGAGAGGGATGAGGTATGGAGCATGCTTTCAGAAGTCCTAAAAGAGCAACACTACAATGCAGAAACTACAGAACTCGAACCACCAAAAAAGAAAATCAACCTTGTACTGGTGGCATCTGACTTAGATAATGAAAATAAACATGTGTCGGTCCGCACTGCTTTGGATTCTTATCGAACAGAACCCATCATCAGCATGGACGCATGTCCCCTGGAATGGTGGTTGAAGCATGAAAGGACATATGAATTTTTAGTGCATCTGGCACATAAATACCTTGTGATTTCGGCTACAACAGCGCCATGAGAACGCCTGTTCTGACTGTCATGTGACAAACAAGAACCGGGCAGTATTATCTCCTGCAAATTCAAACAAACTTGTTTGTCTGAGTGACTGGCTTAACAGGCTCTAAAATTTTACATTTTTTATTTTTGAATGCAGTTTTTTGTACGTAATTCTACATTTGTAAGTTCAACTTTCATGATAAAGAGACTGCACTGCAGTACTTGTATTAGGTGAATTGAAAAATACTATTTCTGTTTTTTTACAGTGCAAATACTTGTAATCAAAAATAAATACAAAGTGAACACTGTACACTTTGTATTGTGTGTTGTAATTGAAATCAATATATTTGACAATGTAGAAAACATCCAAAAATATTTAAATAAATGGTATTCTATTATTGTTCTTCCTAAGTCTTTTCTTTTGAACTGAAACAGTTTGGGGGTTACCATTAAAACTGTAACAAGGAATTATTGCTATTATTCAATGAGCTGTACCTATTGGTACCACTTGCCTACCCCAAAGCAAGTTGCATTTCAGTGGTGCTCTATGTGCATTGGTTGCTATTAAAGTCACCATAAACTACAGGTCAGTTTTTCCTGCAGGTAGCATAGCAAATAACTGTAATAGTTTGGTTATCATTGTGTGATGAACATTCGCCAGCAGGTACCATTATAAAAAACAATAACTGTATGTAAAGTTTGTTAAGTAATTTAGAATCTTTGGGCATAAGAGACTCCATGTAAACATAACATTATTACAATACACAATTTTTAAAATATTGTACTTTATCCACTGAAACAAAGATGGTTTAACTCCAGGTGGTTGATGACCATGACTTTGTCTTCATTTTTTTTCTCTACAGTAATATATAATATCCCCAGGAACAAGTGGCATTGATTCAAGCATCACATTTCTTTTTCATAACCCTATCAACCCGGCAAAAATGTGTAGTCATTCTCTATGTTTTCTATCTTCTGAAACGATTACTGTAAGAAATAAACCAAACCTCCATCTACTCACCGGTGGCACGTCAATATTTTGCAATGTATCTTAACCTCCTAGCATGTCAGCACAGTGGAACACATATACCATAGTACTTACAGAGTTGTTCTGACAAATCCCACATTATTATTAAGTTGCAGTCTCTCTCACATAAATAACATGGTTTGTTACCAGAGGTTAGCAGGTTGGCTTTCTAGTTAATATCCAGAGGCAAAGATTACTATAAAAAAACTATAGTAAATGTGGTGTGATTTGTGGTTTCCTGCCTCACAGCTGAGTTATTTTTTTCCCAGCTAGAATACAAATGTGGTCTTGTAGATGTATAAAATTATATTATTTAGGTATTCAACAGATCAGTCAAGGCAAACACAGTTACGAGTCATACTGTGTTTTAAGAACTGCAGAAACAACAAAAACAGTGTGATTTCTAAAAACCTCTAATAACTTCAAAGCTATTAAGAAACTGTTAAATACTGTAGAAATTCTTGGAAATGTAGTTTAGATCTAGAAATCCCAAAATTCTGACTATGTTGCTGCCACTGGCAATTTTTCTCCAAGTTTCAGAAGACTGTATTTTGTTGTGGAATGTAAACTATGAGATCAGACAATGGAGTTACCCTAGAGATGAATTTGACCAATTAGAACCCAAAATATTAAGTACTGTGTTTACAGACTAACTGTGCAATTTCAGACATTGCACCAATTTAAAAAATAAATCAAATTATCAATTGCATTTAAAAACTATACAGAAAAAAATCTAAACTGATGAAATTAATATATTTTAACTATTTCCCACGGTAAACTTCTTTTTGGTATGCACAGACTGCAGAAATTTACTATTCTGGACACCTTCAGACTAAAGAAAGAGAGACAGCATGGCCTAAGAGTACAGCACTAACCTGGGACACCAGCCACTTGCCTACTAAGTGACAATGAGCAACTCATTTCACCTCCCTATACCTCAGTTTCAACATCTGTAAAATGGGGATAATTATATTTACCTCCCTTAGAATCTAATGATGAAAAGCTGTAGCTAAAAGTTAGGTATCATTATTATTATTACTATTATTATCATTATTATTAAGACGTTTCCAGCTTTAACATATTATCACAAATTTAGTGATAAAATTCCTCTTTCAACATTTCATTTAAGATAGAAGAAAGATGACAATGCTAGTTGCTAAACAAATAATTTAAAATGCAAATGCCAGGAAAACTGAGGTTCTCTTGAAAGACTTCAATTACTGTCAAAACTAGGGTCCCAGACTCTTGCACTTATGTGGTCTTCCATTGAAGTTAAAGGGATTACATAAAAGAGGATCTATACCAGTGCATATACTTGAAGATTAAGACCTAAAAGTGTATGTTGTTTCTCTTATGAGAAGGAGCATTTTGTGGGAAGAAGTCTTAAAATAATGAAGTTACATAACTTATTCCATCATATACTTGTATTTACTTTGTTTGCTGTTCACTATAACTTGTCCGCTTCAAACTCACAGTTTCACTTTACTCAAACCAGATGATGACCCTAACATCTGAATGGATTAGTGTTACAACTCATCCTGAATTCAGCTCACAACCGGCCCAATTCTGAAAAAACTTACACATGTGAGTAACTTTGAACTCAATGGGAGTAAGTCATGTGTGTAAGTCTTTGCAGGTTTTGGTGCATAGGTAGCAATATGCTGTACCCTTAGCCAGCCACACAGTGGTAGTATCTTGTGCTCCAGAATTTATGTTTTAATTTAAAAAAAAAAGTAAATCTCAAACCCTCTGCTTATGAAGAAAACCATAAAAAGCGCAAATGTAATTGATGTCTATGACTGATGTCTATGATTCTATGTCTGCCTGAATCTTCAGAGAGACTAACAATAGTCCTGTGAGGTGTGAACTGCCCCATTCACCACAATGATGTGATGGCTCACACACACAACAATAATAATTTAAATATGAATATCATTAATTATTTCACAGCTGATCAAAGCATATAAAGGAGATGGAGAATTGTATTATGAAGACAGCACAATCTACTGTGATTGACATCTCATTTTTCCATCAGAAGTAGATGGTGCTTGAGAGAATATCACCATTTATTTCCCTCCCTCTGTGAAGAAAGACCATAGCAGAGCCCACATGATCATATTTTGAACATCTAGACATTCCACCAAGAGTGGTGTCTCAAGTGCACAGAAATTGATTTGGGGGGAGGGCTGGATCTTGGAAAAGTATCACTACTTTTCCCCACCTCCAATCTGAACTCTAAGTGTAATTTAAGAGGCTCTTGTTTAACTTAGCCAAAAAGGAACTATATCCACTGCATGATGTTGACACAAAGCCAAAGACAGGGCAATTTGTGCACTAGTGGAAGTACAATTAATTTTTTTTTAACATGTGACCTTTTCATTATGGAAAAACATTGATGCCCATGACTTTGGTAAAACACTGCAAAGTGGGATGGTAACTCTCAATCTCTATAAATGTTTTTATAGGGTTCATCAACTCTCATAAAAACAGTACATCCCTGAAAGCTTTTGCTACAAATGGAGCCAATAGGAACCTATGGAGGCAGAAAAACCACACATTCAAGGCCTTCATACTGATTCTGCAGTATTTTCCAAAGTGTAAAGTTTCATTTTAATTAAAAAAAAAAAGTTACAAACCCCTTTAGTTACAATGAACTTTCATATTGCAAATTTATGCACTGTTGTCATGAGTCTGGACATAGAAGAAGTAAAACAATAGCACCAATGGAAATACTGAAGAACTATTGCCCATTCATCTCAATGAGATGTTGGCTCTGACACCTAACTGTGACAATTTAAATGTTAACATTTATTAAGCACTTCACTGCTTATCATACCAGTGAACATCCAGCTAAAAAGTGGCTATATTGGATGCTGTGCCTGAATTCTCTATTAATGAGAATCACAAAATGTACCAAAGGAATAAAGGCATCAAGTATTACAAATGCAAAAAGAAAAATATTCTATCAGCAGAAGACTTGTCTTTTCCTAAGCCCCACATCCCAGCAACCTTCCTTGGCTATGAAGAGATACATGGAACGCCTATTTGGATCCCATTGATGCTGCTATTTACTTGGCAACAGAGCACTCATTTTGAGCAATGCAAAATACTCCTGCCACCTCCAGGAGTGGAACATGCTGACTCAGCAGAATTATCAGCCCTAACAGCTCAGGAATTGAACTGTAGTTTCAAATCCCAGCATATTACGCTAACCACAGGACTAGTCCTCAAACAGCTTTTTGATTTAAATAACTGATTTGCATACTACTATCCTTTACAATTAGAATAAAACTAGCATGTAGTGTCAAAATGCCAATGCTTAACACCTACATACCCTCCCCCTGTTTTATCATCAAAATTTAGTACATATGCAGTGTACTGGAAACAATCCTCAGAAATGTTCCATAAATGACCAGCCATACAATTTATACAATAGTAATCATCAGGACACTATTTCCTTAGCAGATGGAAATGCAACAAAATCAAAGCTTTGAATGAGTGTATTAAAATAAAACTCATATATACATTGCTAAATATGGACCTTGATTATTATACTTTCTAGCTTCTAAGGAATAAATAAATGACCAGCAATATAAAAGGGAGGTACCAGGCATTTAATGAACTACCATGGGTACTTTTAAAAAGTTCATTCTGGTTTTAGAGGTAGTAGCATTTCAAGAAATAAAATTTAAATAAAGAATGTCACATGGATTGGGAATACCTTTAAAACCAGAATGAACTTTGTAAGTGCACCCAATGAAAAGAGGGAGGTAAATGAGCCAACTAACATATATGTATGTGGTAGTGAAAGACATCATGTTGTATAAGGTAGATGGATTTCTGTAAGCTATGACTCCAGTATGGTTATCTGACAATTGCAGTATTTGCATATTCAGTGGCAAAACCTAGATGGACACCCCGACGTTCAACTGCTGGATATGTGTTTTCTGCAGCACTGTTGCACCATGATTCATCATGTACTATTCTGAATTCCAGATTACTCTGCTTGAGTAGGAGAAGTTTCATCTATACTAAATTTAGGTGGTAAAAAAAATGGTAGGTGGCCAAAAGTTAACTGGCTTCAGCAGTCCATGCAGCTTTTTTGTACTGGGGTCCAGATTTCTCTGGTGGAATAGTCGAAGCAAAATTTGTTCTCTGTTTTGTTGATACAATTTCTGTGTTTGTGAACAAAATTTGGCAGAATCCAGCCGAACCCAGAAACTGAATCCAAATTTTTGCAATGCTAGGGCACATCTTAAGGTACAGCAGGCATGGCTAAACATGGTCTCTATTTAGGCAGTAGAATTTGAGAGACTGAGATGAAAACTTGGCTTAATCCAGGATTCAGGTGTTGAATCTGGACTTTTGTAGTTCTGTTGAACAGAATGCACTGGCACACAATTTTCCTGGGGCATGAGCAACTAAACTTGTTCTTTGTTGAAGTGGAATTGGCATGTGGGAACCAAAAAATGGCAGGATTCAGGTGCATTTGTGATACTGTTGAACTGGGATATCTGGAGTCCAGATTTTATTGCTGTAAGAGTAGCATCTACACCATATTCTCTATTTAGACATCATCATTAAGGGACTGTGGACCAAAAATTGGCAGGGCTTTTGCAGTAAAGTTTTTGCACTAAACTTTTTTGATTTTTCTTGTTGTGGTGGTGTTGTTTTTTGTTTGTTTGTTTGTGGTGCAATAGGAGAGGCTAAACTCATTTTCTATTCTGAGTTCCAATTTGGGGGCTTCAATACAAAAAAGATCAGCAGGATCCAGACAGATCTAGATTTCACCCAGGCCTTTGATGACAACCTGTGCTTCTCCCTAAAATTAAACAAACATGCTCAGAGGTGAGTAGAGGAAGAGGTATTTACTAGTTCTCCTCTCCCCGCCCCTCCCTATTAACCCCCCCACACACCAACTGTCTGCCCCCCCCCTTACCTGATAATATCATCGTTGTGTCCCAAGAAGAACTTCTGGGTGTGCTCTCTGGTGTTATAAATCACCCCGACTCCAGCCACGAAGTAAACCACCTCCTTGCCTGCCGTGTAGTACAGGTTGTTGCGGCACTGGTGACCCCTGTACCCGTAAACCCATTCCAGACGTAGCTGGCATCTAGGAGCTGTCCGATCCGCCATGATAATCAATCCCCACTCCCACAAGCACACACAAAACCTAGTGCCGCCCTCCCTCTTCCCCCTTAAAATGTTTCCCTCTTTTAAACGTTATCAATTCCTGCCTAGCTGCTGAATTTTCAGGTTGCACTTTCCAATGCTGATTTTAATCAGAACACACATTCACGGTCCAGCTCTGCTGCTGCTGCTGTTCCTGCCGCGGCTGCTACTATTGTGCTGGCACCATAATCTTCTGTTGCCCGAGACAAGCAGCTGCAGCCTCCCCGCTGCTTTGCAGCCCAGACAACTTGTGGGGCGAGGAAGGGGGATAATGCACATACACGTAAATTAATGTCACACAGGTCTTTTCTTTCCAAAGGCAAAGTAACTTCTGTATGTCACCACCACCTGGAGAAGAGTCCGGGCTGTGTCTCCTCTAATGCACTTTCTTGTCTTCCTGCAAAAAGAGGCTTTCTGGGTTTTTCCCTTTTAAAATTTATGTCTGTAGATTTAAACTGAAAATAAAAAAGGGAAAAAAGTATATTTTAAATGTAAAATAAACGTGAACTTAAAATGCAAAGTGTAAGGGTTTTCCAGCAATAAATCTGAATTTATTCTGTCAGTTCTAAGCGAGTTATACGGAATTCTTCTCAGCTTTTCCACCATAATTCATTTGCAATTGTCAATCTGCATACAGGATAATGTTCAAGAGAAACAGAATTAACATAATACATCCAAACAAGATGACCTCTTCCCCGCTCCGTCCTAAAAAAATAGCTCTCTCGGAGTCTAAAACAACAATTTAATTCAAACACTGTCCATTTTGCAGCCACCAAAACATTTCAATTTACCATCAAGCCAAGAAAGCATTTTTAAAAAAATGTTTACTACCATGTTTTGGAATAACAATTTTTTCCCTGCGCCAACACATACTTTCATGATTTCCTTTTCCTTACCCTAAAGCCGGAATTAAATTTTTAGTTCGTATCCTTTCTGTGTGGTTTCTCCACATCCTTTGTAACATTCACCTCACACCACACTCATTCACCAAAAAGCCAGTCACAAACGTCAGAGAGAGATTTCTGAATCAGAGAAGAAGAAATGCAAAGACTCATGCAGATAACACTGTTCAGTACTAGATGGAAGGGAGGATAGGAATAAGCTAACCAGCAAAAGGCTAAACCATGCATTTTCCACAGAATATGCCTCTAACCATATTCATTATCCTCCATTTAACCTTATACTAACAAACTAACCCAGAGTGTATTGGTATCGGTTAATATAAACTGTACCTCACAACCACAGCAGTATTCCTCAGTGGTGCCTCCCCCAGACACATAAGCAATATTCCCCACTTAGTACATAACCTACTATCAATGAATCCATACTGAAAGCAATACGACCCTTCGGGTAAAATCTGGCATCACACACAAAGATATACTCCACACAAGGAATATAATCCGTCATCACACTCAAAACAATAGTCCATGGTGGTGGTATAACCCGGCGCTGTCCCCCAGAGCAACACTCCACAGAGGGGACTGGACTGGGGAGCTTTAAACTTCATGTCACATGCTGAGCAATATTCCCCATA
The DNA here is from genome assembly GCF_965152235.1 of Eretmochelys imbricata. Taxonomy (NCBI): domain Eukaryota; kingdom Metazoa; phylum Chordata; order Testudines; family Cheloniidae; genus Eretmochelys; species Eretmochelys imbricata. The sequence goes on along the minus strand of NC_135574.1, from coordinate 185,639,904 downwards.
GGAGTAAAACGGGGCATCATCCTGCACAGGAGGTAATCTGACACGAATACCCCCAGCCAGAGAAATGTTCCCACAGGGATGAACGGATACGAACACCCACAGCCAGAGCAATGATCTCCGGGGGGGAGGGGGGGAATAACGCAGGGCATCGTGCCCGAGAGGGGAGAGTGGATACTAACCCCACAGCCAAAGCAACGATCCCCTCTGTCTCGGGGGGCGGGGGGGAATAACGCAGGGCACCGTGCCCCAGGGAAGCGAGCGGATACTACTAACCCCACAGCCAAAGCAATGCTCCTCCGTGTGTGGCGAGGAGGTATAACACAGGGCACCGTGCCCCACTAGGGAGTGGTAGTGGGGGGATGTGACCTGACACCAAAGCCCACAGCCAAAGCAGCGCGCCCAAGCGGTCGCTATCTGTCACCCACCTGGCAGCAGCGCTCTTCTCCGCAGCCTGGTTCGTGTGCTCCGAGGCGAGTGGCGACAGAGGCGAGTACAGCTCACCCAGGCAGCGCGGAGAGAAGAATGGCACTCCCTTGGCTGGCTGGCCGGCGTCCCCTCCTTCCCCCTCCCGGGGCTCAGTCTCCAGCGCACACGGCCAGGCATGTTTCCTAGGCAGCCCTGGCGCCTCACTCAGTGTGGGCGGGAAGGTTAGTGAGTTGGCGTAAGCGGCTTTGGAGAATCGGAGAGGTTCGGTTGGAAACCCCAACGCCCACGCTCAGCCTGCTCCTCGCGGAACCTGCTTGGCAGCCTCTCAAAGTGGATCATGGGGATTGGAGTTTCACCCGCGCCTTTGAGTCGCCTCGCCGGGCAGGGTAGAATCTGTGAGGGCCTACAAGTCCCAAGGTGCAACGCGACTAGGACCCCGCCCCGTCCCCTAGTGGTTGCTGTGGCGTTGGATATGCAGCTTGGTGGCTTTGGGTGATGGCTGCAGCTGTCAGAAACTGCGGCTGAGGGGAAACAAATGGGCTGCGGAGCAACGGCCAAGGTGGGGGAGTGTCCTGCGGCACCGGGAACCCTGTCTGCGCCATTGCTCACGTAGAGTTTCCCCATCCTCTTCTTTCCCTTCCTGCTGTCAAGCTTCTCGCCCTCTATTGACTCAACCTTTGGGTCCGCCACTCCCCTCCCTACATCCCCTCACTCCTACCTTTCTCCCCCTTCCCCCACAGTGGGAACAGTCTCTGCTTACACACACACACCCTCACTATTTCTAACTAAATTTTCCTTGGCTGCCTTCCACCCCTGCTCCCCTCTGTTTAAAGACCTGCCTATTGAGCTATTTCCAATGGAAATATTACAAGGTTTGCCAACCTCAAGCCTTCAAACACAGCGTGACCCAGACACCCAGAAAGCCTGAGACTGGCTGACAAGTCATGAGGTTTTAAAAAAAAACTTGGGGTCTTTTTATTTGTCTTCTGGGGTTTGGCCCTTTAGCGTCCATGTTTTCTAGCTTTTCTCTGCAGCAATAAGGGCTAGACACATCCATTTTTTAACTAAAGCTGAGAATCTCACAAATTTAAAGGACTCCAGGAGCAGGGGCTATACCTAAAACACCAGATATGAGACTCTCCAATACAGTGTGCTATGCTATGGTGTGTCCCTAGAGAGAAGGAGGTAATAGCACAAAAGTACTTACCTTCATATGCAGTGAAAGTGCCCTAGATCCCTAAAGTGTTCATCCAAGGTTTTGAATTTGATTTTTGGTATCACAAAGGTTGTTACTATTTGACCCCTTCATGGTGCTTTTGGGAATTGTACTTTAGCAGAATTCTGAAAGTCACACAGGGTCCAGGTAATAGACCAGATTTAATTCAATGATCATGAGGAAATATAATTTATGCTTCATAGCACCCACTGTGGAAGCTACACCATAGAGGGATTCACTGTCAAGGAAAAGCAGCTTTAAATTCTAGATAGTGTGTAAATCCAGCTAGTAAATAATCCCCAGAAGACGTTGCTTTGGCAGCCATGCTGAGCAAGAGCTGGTTTGGTTTGTATTACTGCCTTGAGTTCCAGAATGACTTTTTACCTCCAGAGGCCTACAAGCTAGGTTATACCAACTAACAACATGGTGCCAAGTATCAGAGGGGTAGCTATGTTAGTCTGTATCCACAAAAACAACAAGGAGTCTGGTGGCACTTTAAAGACTAACAGATTATTTGGACATAAACTTTCATGGGTAAAAAACCCCACTTCTTCAGATGCATGGAGTGAAAATTACAGATACAGGCATAAATATACTGGCACAGGAAGAGAAGGGAGTTACCTTACAAGTGGAGAACCAGAGCTGACAAGGCCAATTCAGTCTGGGTGGATGTGGTCCACTCCCAATAATTGAGGAGGAGGTGTCAATACCAAAAGAGGGAAAATTGTAGTGAGCCAGCCACTCCCAGTCCCCATTCAAGCCCAAATTAATGGTGTTAAGTTTGCAAATAAATTGTAGCTCTGCAGTTTCTCTTTGAAGTCTGTTTCTGAAGTTTTTTTGTTGAAGGATGACTACTTTTAAATCTGTTATTGATGTCCAGGGAGATTGAAGTGTTCTCCTACTGTCTTTTGTACGTTACCATTCCTGATGTGTGATTTGTGTCCATTTATTCTTTTACGTATAGTCTGTTCAGTATGGCCAATGTACATGGCAGAGGGGCATTGCTGGCACACGATGGCATATATTACGTTGCAGGTGAATGAGCCCCTGATGGTGTGGCTGAAGTGGTTGGGTCCTCTGATAGTGTTACTAGAGTACATATAGGGACAGAGTAGGCAATGGGGTTTGTTACAGGGATTGGTTCCTGGATTAGTGTTTCTGTGGTGTGGTGTGTAGTTCCTGGTGAGTATTTGCTTCAGGTTGGGGGGCTGTCTGTAAGCGAGGACTGGCCTGCCTCCCAAGGTCTGTGAGAGAGAGGGATCATTTTCCAGGATAGGTTGTAGATTGTTAATGATCTACTGGCTCACTACAAAAACTCCCTTCTCTTCATGTGCCAGTATATTTATACCTGTATCTGTAATTTTCACTCCATGCATCTGAAGAAGTGGGGTTTTTTACCCACAAAAGAATCATAGAATCATAGAATATCAGGGTTGGAAGGGACATCATCTAGTCCAACCCCCTGCTCAAAGCAGCACCTACCCCAACTAAATCATACCAGCCAGGGCTTTGTCAAACCTGACCTTAAAAGCCTCTAAGGAAGGAGATTCCACCACCTCCCTAGGTAACCTATTCCAGTACTTTACCACTCTCCTAAGTTTTTTCTAATATCTAACCTAAACCTCTGCCACTGCAACTTGAGACCATTACTCCTTGTTCTGTCATCTGGTACCACTGAGAACAGCCTAGATCCATCCTCTTTGGAACCCCCCTTTCAGGTAGTTGAAAGCAGCTGTCAAATCCCCCCTCATTCTTCTCTTCTGCAGACTAAATAATCCCAGTTCCCTCAGCCTCTCCTCATAAGCCGTGTGCTCCAGCCCCCTAATCATTTTTGTTGCCCTCTACTGGACTATTTCCAATTTTTCCACATCCTTCTTATAGTGTGGGGCCCAAAACTGGACTCAGTACTTCAGATGAGGCCTCACCAATGCCTGTTAAACCACATATTATAAGAACCCTGAAAATGACCATCTAGAGGCGTTCTGCAGAGGTACTGTGTACTGTAAATAAATGTTATAGTGTTACTGATTACTGCTAAGTTGTTCCACCCTTTTATGAGCAGACACAACAACGAAGCTGTAATAACACCTTCTTTTCTGGGGGTTGGGAGTGTGGGGTAGAAGAGGTATTGGTCTCCCTGTAACAACAAGAGACATAAAGATTTTTCCCCAGAATAAGTTAATGATAGCAGTTTATGCCCAAATAAATTTGTTAGTCTTCAAGGTGCCACCGGACTCCTGGTTGTTCAACTAACAGAGACCACTTGTGATGGGTTCGGTCACAGAGACCTCCTTGGGACTGTCACCTGACATGCTGGAATTACCTCTGAGCTCGTTTTCCTTACCAACTTGGGACTGCAGAACCCTGCCTTGTTGAGCCAGACATGCTAGCCCGCTGCAACACAGACCCAGGTCTGGTCTATGCCTCCAAATCTGCAGACTTTAACCAAAAACTGCTCAGCAAGTCACTTATCTCCAGCATCAAGACACCCAGTTCCCAATGGGATCCAACCCCCAAATAAATCCGTTTTACTCTGTATAAAGCTTATACAGGGTAAACTCATAAATTGTCCCCCCTCTATAACACTGATAGAGAGATATGCACAGCTGTTTGCTCCCCCAGATATTAATCACTTAGTCTGGGTTAATTAATAAACAAAAGTGATTTTATTAAGTATAAAAAGTAGAATTTAAGTGGTTTCATTTAATGACAGATAGAACAAAGTAAATCACCAAGCAAAATAAAACAAAAACATGCAAGTCTAAGCCTAATACATTAAGAAACTGTTTACAGGTAAAATCTCACCCTCAGAGATGTTCCAATAAGCTTCTTTCACAGACTAGACTCCTTCCTAGTCTGGGCCCAATCCTTTTCCCAGGTACAGTCCTTGTTAGTTCCAGCTCAGGTGGTAACTAAGGGATTTCTCATGACCGGCAGCCCCCTTTGTTCTGTTCCATCCCTTTTATAACTTTGGCCCAAGGCGGGAATCTTTTGTCTCTCTGGGTCCCCACCCCTCCTTCAAAATGGGAAAGTACCAGATTTAAGATGGAGTTCAACATCATGTAACATGGTCACATGTCCTCTGAGACCCCCAGCCTCCATTCTGCCTGGGCTGCTTACACAAACACAGAAAGGCTTGCAAGTAAACAGAGCCATTTACAACCAGTTGTCCCAGTCAACTGGAGCCATCAAGATTCTAAACCACCATCAATGGCCCATACTTCGCATAATTACAATAGGACCTCAGAGTTATACTTTATATTTCTCGCTTCAGATACAAGAATGATACATACAAATAGGAGGAATATATTCAGTAGGTTATAACCATTGTTATGATACCTTACAAGAGACCTTCTGCATAAGGCATATTCCAGTTACATCATATTTACACTCATAAACATATTGCCATAAAACATATGGAGTGCAATGTCACACCACTATTACATGATTTAGCTCTATTTGGGACATTTTTATTAAGAGGGGAGGGGGAAACCATCTTTCAGAGACCTGGGAGCCATGTTTTCTTTAATATGAGAAATAGAAAATATAAAAGCCTCAAGGAACCAAAAACTTATACAAGCTTTGGTTTATTAATAAAATATCTGCAATCTTCTCATTCTTCACTGGCTTGCTGTGTATTGTGGCTGGTGCCTTCAATCTTTTTTCATGACTCAATTGTGTAGTATCTTTTTTGAGTACTTCCATGTGAAGTCTGCAAAATAAAAGTTAAATGTTTCATAAAAACTCACTCGACGCAAAGTCAAATCTGATCTCTTCCTCCACATTTGTACTGCAGTTCTGGCACAAGGTATGTAGGATGTTTAGGGCCTGCATACCATTATGGTGTTCTGCATACCTGCTTGTCACAGAGCCCAACCTTGCTGGAGCTTTCTTGACACAGCCATGAAAGGGGACTGCAACTCTGTATATCTATGGGCTAACCACCTCTGCGTTGTGGGCACGCTGTACCTAATATTGCAATAGTGGCCGCAAAGTGTCTCTGCTGGGACTCCAACATTGAGGGTAGGTGTGCAAATGGGGAAATCATGGTTGGCTTCTTGGGATTTGTGCAGCGAGTGGGGAGCATTTCCCCACCCAAGTTTCTTTACTTAATACTAATAAAGCTTCCTTCCAGCTTTTCCCAGATCTGTACCATCCTCCCTATTTTCATAAACAATTTTTAAAATGCATAAAAGACCATGCTTAACTGATTCTTTCTTCACAGCCACCATTTGTACTGAATGCAGTTGTCTTTTTCAGCAGTTACATGCCAAGTTTATATGTTAGAATGTGCTTCCTGCTTTGTCCAAAATTATATAGATATTTAAATTATTGCTTATTGTTATTATCATACATGCAGATTGTTATTATAGCACATGAGCCTTTTTTCTAAATGAATAGCTAAAGAAAATAAGAAACATTTCTGCATGCAGAATAAAATCTGTGGAAATGCAAAAAAAAGAAGAAGAAAGAAGTCAAAGCCAAATGCCTTTGTAACTATGTGGATAAGGTGTTGGATACATATTAAAAACCCTGACTGGCCAGGAAGCCAGTTACTGGAGAAACTGCCTTTCCCCTTATACCCCTTCCTGCAGCTAAGGTCTGTTGGGATGCTTATGCTGCTGGTTGCTAAAACTGAACTTTCTAGAAGTGGCAACAGAGCTTTCACAGTGGAAGTCCTTTGTGTCTGGAATTCACTCCCCCCTGGTAGTATGCCAGAGAGTAGATTTGGCAGTCTTCAGGCCATGATGTAAGGTACACTTACATGAGTGTCTCCCATCCTGACAATATGAGAGCAATATAACTCACAGATTTAAACTATGTCTTTTGGCGTCAAGTCTATGTTTAATTTTGTATGCTGTTAGGGCCAGGTTTGTAAAATTATTTAGGTTCCTAAAGATACAGATCGGCATCTAGTGGGATTTTTCAAAAGCTTGAAAATCCCACCTGATACCTATCTACATTTTTAGACATCTAAGTATCTGTAAAACTTTGCATAACTTTTTCCCAGTGATTACAACATTCAACCAGGATGTGGATGGCTCTGGTTCAAATCCCTCCCCCACTTCTCTGACATGAACCAGGGAGTTGTACTTGGTCTCCTACCTCCCAGGTGAGTGCTTTGAGCATACCTACTAGATTGGGCCCCAAAGGCAAGATAAGTGGGGGAATGCCTCTAGGCTGTGATCCCACTGGAGCTTGAATCACGTGCCAAGCAGCTGGGTGGTGTCAGGATTTAGGCAGCTGTGTCCACATCAAGCTGCTGAGGTGTAGGTGCCAAGTGGACTTCAATGGCAGAAACGTAGGCAATTAAGGAGTTCAGATGCCTACAGCATTATGCATCTGCTAAGCAGGAATTTTGTGGATGTCAGTAGTGCCTAAATCAGGGCTTCTCAAACTGGGGGTCGGGACCCTTCAGGGGGTTACAAGGTTATTACATGTGGGATCATGAGCTGTCAACCTCCACCCCAACCCTGCTTTGCCTCCAGCATTTATAATGGAGTTAAATATATTTTAAAGTGTTTTTAATTTATAAGGGGAGTCGCACTCAGGGGCTTGCTATGTGAAAGGGGTCAGCAGTAAAAAAGTTTGAGAATTACTGGCCTAAATGTTGGATATAGGCACCTAAAGTGGCATTTACAAACCTAAGTCCCCTTTGTGGATCCCATCTGTAGAAGCTAAGTAGTATGTGCTTAAAAGATTTAAATATATATTTAACGTTACTTTACAGAAGTGTACTTTTTAAAGATTTAAGATACTTCCCACTCTTTTACATTTTGATATTATAAAACTTCTGTGTTGAAGTGCATTGTGCTGACTAGGAACTAGGTAACTTATATTGGTAATTTTAAGAAAGAGCAGTTTTAACAATTATTGTGAGGCATGAATCCCCATTCAGTAAAGCTGGTACTGAAAGATTTATAGGACCAAGAATCCCAAAGACATAACTATGAGAAACCAAGCATAGGATTAATAAAATGATATACTCTCACTGAATTTCAAAGGCTTTAGCTAAATTGTAATTAGGAAACTCTATTTACTCTATTTACATGTTGGAAGATGTTTAGTTTTAGAAAACTGAATCTTATGTAACTATAATATTTCTTCCCCACTGAATACTATGTGAATATTTTTCAGTTATTTAATCTATTATATTTAATTCTTTACATAAATGTCATAGAGCTATTTTTATATCTTGTATAAATGTGAATGAGTAAATTTTATCAGACTTTTTTCTGAAACAAAAACATTGGGAAGTAGCGACATCAGTATATGCCCCATAACCCTAATTCTTCATTCTCTAATGTAGATAACCTTGTCATTTAGTAAACCATGGCACTAGTTCAACTGTACAGAGCATTAAAGGAATACTGATTTATTCTGTTTCACAGATACTCTCCCAAATGCATTATCAGTAAAAGTCAAGATAAGATTCAATACTTCACCATATCTTATATAACTGTGTTGTTGCAGTACACATAGCTGCTCTATGTGTGAGTGGATATTGTAAACATCAGTCTTCTCATACTTTCACTTATAACACCAAAGAAAATTATATTAAAATACTGCTAGGATTTATTTTTCCCCTCTGTCTGGTCTCCATTCACTGCTGCTGGAGAGGGGTTGTCCATTGGTGGTTCATTAGGCTTTGGCCACATGTGATAAGGGCATTGACAGCATAGAAAAAGAGCTTGGTCCGATAGGATGCTGCCTGAGCATACAGCCCTTTACATCTGTGAGCCGCTTTTGTGGGCAGCTGCATTGGTTGCTGTGGCAGCAAAGATAGTTTTCAAGGAGTCACCAGCTGCTTTACCCACATCTATGGATGCATATCTGCAGTGGAAGTTGAGGTTGAACTAGGTTCCTGCCATTTTCTTCATCTCATTGTATATTGAAGATTGTCTTCTCCTCTGCCCTGAGCACCCAGAATGGGAAAAACTGCTGATGTGTAAAGAAATTGTGTAGTATCCCTTTAAATAGTCCCTCTAGGAGCCATCATTATCTGCTGTGTTTCAGAAGCCATTAGAGGGCTCACAAATTATACACATTGCTGCTCTGGCTGGATTCTGGTGGCTTCTGAAACGTAGAAGATAGTGAGGGCCTGCTCACAAACTATTTGAAAGGATAAAGGGATATTACCAATTCCTATTCACTCCATACTTCCCCACCTTTAGTGTAAAATGATATTTTTTAAAAATTACAAGTGCATTGCAAAAGTTAAATATACAACAACGGTCACGATAGAAGAGTAGGTCTCCATGGTCTTCATTTGTAAAATGCACGGGAGCTAAAGCTCTTCTCCTACAATAATTTTATTTTGATCACACTGCTTGTTGATATGATGGCTTCAGTAATTCTAAAATACTTTTCCTGGCCAGTTTCCTGTATGACAATTCCATTTAGAAAGTGATGACTATATTGGCTCATTGTCCCAAGAGATATTATTTTACATTAATTCAATTTACTGGCTTAATCAACCAAAAGATTAAAATCTTCTTGAATATGCATTTTCCTTATTTTCTTTAGCACAGTTTTTGTATAATCAGACTTTAGTCTCATGTCTAGTTTGTTGTCAATCCTTTAATTAGCCTTTGAGCAACAATCCTTTGAGGTACTGTGCATTCTCAGCTTGCACTGAAGTTAATGAATGGAGGGTACTCAGCACCCCTCTGGAAGTATTCAGAACTTCGCAGGACTGGGGAAAAATTGATCTAGCTATTAATTTAATTCTGCTTATATTTTGTAGATCTTCCTATCTCCCTCTTGCACAGGTAATTTAAAGGTAGTTGTGAAGGGGTATACCTGCCCTGCACTGGACAAAAAGGGATTAACCTCATATTGTAAGTTAAGGAAGCCACATTCCTTCGCCACTGCTGGGCATGCTCCAACAGGAGCCTCAGAATAAAAGGAAGCAGCCCAGCTCAGTCTGGCCTAACCACTCAGGAAGGAGGACGCAGATGCAGACTTCCTCCTGGGAGCTGTCGGAGCCCCAGACCCCAGAGACCAGGCATGCCAAAACCCAGGCAGATACCCAGCTGCCCATGGAAGCCCAAGGGGAGACAGCGCTGTCGGGAGCTTCGCCAGCTGACAACCCCGGAGGACCAGAAGACTAATGGATGGCAGCACTGGAAAACAGGGTAGGAGGTACTCCAGGGGAACTTTACGTTGATCCAATTGTGGAACCAGGACAAAGGCAGAGGATCCCTGCTGACCTAGTGGTGAATCCATTCACCGCTGACCAGGGCTGGTGCAACCACTAGGCGAACTAGGTGGTCGCCTAGGGCGCCAAGTGGTTGGAGGCGGCCAAAAGCGCGCTCCGGAGCGGAGGTGAGCTGGGGCAGGGGGCTGCGGGGTGGGCCGCCTGCAGCAAGTAACAGGGAGCGGGTGTGGTGCACAGGGGAACTGCTCCCCACCCCAGCTCACCTCTGCTCCGCCTCCTCCCCGAGTATGCCGCCCCACTCTGCTTCTCTCCCTCCCAGGCTTGCAGCACCAAACAGCTGATTGGCGCCGCAAGCCTGGGAGGTGGGAGAAGCGGAGCGGCGGTGGCATGCTTGGGGAGGAGGTGGAGCAGAGGTGAGCTGGGGCGGGGATCTGACGCACGGCGGGGAGTTGCTGCAAGCGGCTCCCTGGGCCAACGGGGGGGGCAGCGGCTGGGAGCTGCCACACCAGGCGTGCCTCAGGTCAGAGGGGGGGCAGGGAGCTGCCGCAGGGCTTCCGGGAGCGGGGAAGGTGGAACTTTCACCTAGGGCACGAAACATCCCAGCACTGGCCCTGCCACTGACAGAGCCCTAGGTTGCAATTCAGTGGAGTAGGGTGAGCCCGGGTCCCATTGCCCCAGATGCCACCCATTCCTGGGTAGAAACCTACTACCCCCCAGCCACTAGGCCACACAGCCATTCAGAGGAGGGTGGTCATTTGGACTCAACCATGGGGCTATAATGCCCCATCCACCTCTACAAAGTGTGACAGGATATACTAATCCTGGAGGAATTCTGCACTAAAAAAATTAAAATTCTGTGCATAATATTTTAAAATTCTGCAAAATTTTGCGTATTTTCTTTGTCAAAATAACACAATATAATCATGCCAGTTTCAATTATTTGGTAATTTATTTCAAAATATCTGCCAGAATGTATGTCTGTAACAATACAGACACACACACAAAAAGGTTCCGGTAATTTTTTTTTGACAAATATATTCCTTGCTAGGCATATTAATACAAAACTTTGAGTAATTCATTTAAATTAAAATACAGAACAGTATTTCATGCACCCATCAGAAGCAATGCAAAAGCTTAGGAAGTGTCAGGGATAATGGAGGAACTGAGGGAAAGGGAAGGAAGGAGCCTTGAGTGAACCTGCAGGGTTGTTGTGTGTGGGTGGGAGAAGTGTGGAACAGGTTTTTTTCGGGGGGAGGGACAGGATTGTTAGGGAGTTGGGGAGCCTTGCCCATGCAGACCTTGAGTGATCCCAAGCCTCTCCCATTCAGTCAGGCACATCTCCCCCATCTCCACACATGCCCCCATCCTGATGGGTCCCTGCAGCCTCCTCCCCATGGGGCCATGCACCCCCACTCCCATTCAGCCCCTGGCTCAACGCTGTCACCATGCTAGCTCCTGAACCCATGCCCCAGTCTGTCCCCCCCACTGGCCCTTCTGAACCCCAGTCTGTGACCCCCCCAGCAGCCCCATGTGCCCCACTCTGTCCTAACCTGACTCTGCAGGCCGGGTGCTGTGATGAACTTCTTCACCTGGGTGAATTCTGTGCCACTGTGCACACACAGAATTTTTTTTCCCCATAGAAAATACATTGTGCCCCAGAAGTGCTGCAGTTCTGCCTTTTGCCCACCAGAGGCCTCTGTGGCACCAGAACAGCCTGCTGCATTCATGTTGTTGGCTGTTCTGGCACCACAGTGGCCTCTGGTGGGCAAAAGGCAGAACTGCAGCACTTCTGGGTCAGAATGTGTTTTCTGCTGGGGAAAAAAATAAAATTCTGCAGGAGACATGAATTCTTCACATGTACAGTGGTGCAGAATTCCCCAAGGAGTAGTGTACCTGCCCTGTGACAATTGGTGGCGAATGCAAGCAATGACCGGGATCTGCTAAAAGGCCCGAGCTGGACGCCCCTTCTTCTTCTGTTTGTCGATTGCGCCGAGCTAGGATGGAGATGAACAAGATTCTGAAGTAGCTGCTGGTGCTGCTGAAGTAGCAGCAGGCAATGCAGCAGCACCAGCACCAGACACAGCTACTACAGCCCAGTAACAATAAATGATGCGAGAGCTGTCTGCCTAACACCAGACCCAACAAGAATGCTTGATCCAGCAGATGGCAGCACTAATATGACAAGGAGGATCACATTCCTCCACCCCAGTTGACTCAGATGTGGGGACTTCCCAGTTGGTCTCCCTGTATGGCTCACAAAGATGAGGCGATGACCCTGAGGTGTTCCTGGTAACTTTTGAGTGGGTTGCCACCACCGCCTGGTGGCCCCCAGAGTCCTGGGCTACCCTTCTGGCCCCATATCTGGTGGGACCAGCTCAGTCAGCCTATCAAAACCTAGACCGCCCCAGGACACCCTGGAATATGGGAAGGTGAAGGCAGCCATCTTAGATCAGACTGGCATCAGAAACTCTGAGCCCCACATAGGTTGAAGGGCACCCCAGCAATGGCCTTGGTCAACTCCAGGTGTACTCAGAAGTTCGTCCAAGTTGGCCTGATCCCAAACTGCGAATTGGCAGGGACTGAGATACACCTACAGTGCATCCACAGGGATGTACAGTCGGGCTAAGATTGGAGACCACCTACCAAGACAGTGTCCACCAGGTCAACCAGGCCCCCAAATTGACCTACCCCATGATCCTGGGACATGACTGGCCATGGTTCCTGGAGCTTCTATGAGAATGCGGCTGCCCACCCCAAGACAGGAAGAAGAGAGGGCCAGCAAACGGGGTTACTTGGCTATCTCACAAACCCCAACCTTGGGGAAGAGCCTGTGTTGGAACCCCCCATCCCTGGTAAGGGATGCCACCTGATGTTTTGGGGTCTCACTGCGTCCATCCATTCCACCAGCCTGGGCTTCCTCACCTTGTCCTTGCTGTATTGGGCCTTCAATCCTTCTCTAGCACATACACAGGTAAGGCCACCCCAGCTGCAGACACAGACTGAAATCAGCACTGTGTGGGAAGAATCAGCTCAGGGATTTACTCAGCGCTCAAGTGCACACCCCCTTTGGGGAGTAAACCTAAAATAATGTTATCTTGTGCTATATAGAAAAATCTGCACAGCTCAAGCTCATAAAAATTGCCCTGTCCCTCAATGTGGAGGGATATGCACAGCTTCTTTCCTCTCCTCCGCCCCGATATGAATTGCACAAACTGGGTTATGTTATAAATAAGAAATCAGGTTTGTGACAGACTCAGACCAGAAGGATATAAGAGAGTAGTAGAAGGCAGGTAGATCAACCTCAGAATGAACAGGTCCCTGTTCCCTGGATAGCCAAACAAAGGCTACTCCAGGCCAATCAAGACACCTGACACCAATTAACCAGTTAAGGTTGTTAGGCTAATGCCGGCAAAGAAAGAGAACCTGATTACTTATCATTGCTGGAGGAAAAGTTATCTGTGACTCTTCATTTAAAAGGCGTTACGAGAGGGTCCTGAAGAGATGGGCTTTATCGGTCAGTGAAAGTGATAAACCAAGAGAAAGTCAGTAGTGATCAGTGCTTTGTGAAATTTCTCACGGAATCCAAGTCTTCAAGCCATTATGAGTCTATCCAGATCATCTGGAAGGGAGCGCATGGTGACATTGAAAAGAAAGCGAAACTCATTACTGATCGGTGCTTGTGAGCCATTTCTTATGGAATCTTCAACTTAAGACAGTTTGGAGTCTGGCCTCATTTGGAAGGCTCGCTCCGTGCAGATGAATAACAAAGCAAAACGCTTCGCTCACCTTAGCGGGGGATAAATTTGTCGCGGAATCTTCACATTACAGCTTTTAGGATCCTGTCCTAAAGAAAGGTTAAACTCATTCTTGACCACTAGGGGTTTGGCAAATACTTCTGAAAGCCTCCTTTTTTAAAGCATTTAGGAGTCTGTCCTTACTGTCATTTGCAGTAGAGCGGTTAGGGAAAATGAGAACTAGAGAGAAAGTCATTAATGAACAGCACTTGAGACAAACTTTGTCACGGACTCGTCATCTAAAAGCCACTAGGTTTCTCTTGGTCATTTGGAAGAGAGGGCATCATGAACGTTACAAACAAAACAAAACTCATTAGTGATCCCTGCGGGTGACTCGTTTCTCGGAGCCTTTTCATTTTAAAACAGTTTAAAAGAGGTCCTGAGCATTAGGGAAAGATCAGTTCCGTGGAACTTACAAAGAAAGAGAAAATCCTTAGTGACCCGTGCTTGTGACAAATTGTCAGGGACTCTTCATATTCGCGCCTATACTATCCTGATTATTTAGGAGTGGTCGGTCCTCGAACTAGATTAAGCAAGCAAAATTCTTTCCTGCTCTGCCAAATGGCAAGCAGTGCATCCGAAAGGCATTTGGAGAATGATTCCAGGAGAAATTGGTGGCTAGCAGTGATGTGAAGTGAATGTCTCATGTTTAGCAATTTTCAGGAAGGCTCTCTGCCAAATACCAGCAATGCCTCCGATTTGCACTTGGAGGTCGATTCTAGGACAAAGTCGTCCCTAGCAGGGACATGGAATGCTTTTCTAGGTGAATAATATTTTTCAGGAATGGATAGCTGCCCAATGCCCAGCAGCGTATCCGACTGGCTCTTGGAGGACGATGCCAGGGCATATTCGTGTCTAGCTGTGACCTGGACTGAATAGTTCGTTTTTAGGAATTGTCCTGGCTGGATCTCTGGAAATGGTAAGCAGTGCATCGTAACGACATTTGGAGGACGAGTCCATGAGACATTCCTGCCAAGCAGTGATCTGGACTGAAGAGCTCATGTTTAGCAACGTTCAAGAAGGGTTCGCTGCCAACTTCCCAGCACTGCATCCGAACGGCATTTGGAGGACGATGCCAGGAGAAATTAGTCCTAGCTGAGATCCAGAATGATTGTCTCATGTTTAGCTATTTTCACGAACGGATCTCTGCCAAATGGCCCGTGGTGCACCCGAAAGCCATTTGGAGGACGATTCCAGCAGAAATATGTGCCAAGTAGGGATCTGGAGTTCATGGCTCACGTTTAGCAATTGTCATGAATGGATCTCTCCCAAATGCGCAGCAAGGCGTCCGAGTTGCCTTGGGCAAAGTCATCCCTAGCAGGGACATGGAATGCTTTTCTACATGATATTTTCACCAACGGATCGCTGCCAAATGACCTGCAGGGCTTCCGAATGACGTTCGGGGGACGATTCCTGGAGACATTGGTGCCAAGCTTTGATCTGGAATGTTTCATCTTGAGCTATTTTCACGAACGGATCTCTGCCAAATGACCAGCAGAGCCTCCGAATGAATGACATTTGGAGGATGATTGCGGGAGAAATTTGCACCTAGCTGTGATCTGGAATGCATTTTTCATTTGTAGCAATTTTCTGAAAGGGCTCTCTGCCAGGTAGCCGGCCGTGCATCCCTCTGACTTCTTGAGGAAGATTCCCGAGAATTTCGTCCCTAGCAGTAACCTGGAAGGCATGT
This sequence comes from Eretmochelys imbricata, assembly GCF_965152235.1. Classification (NCBI taxonomy): domain Eukaryota; kingdom Metazoa; phylum Chordata; order Testudines; family Cheloniidae; genus Eretmochelys; species Eretmochelys imbricata. Next base: position 185,624,617 of record NC_135574.1, on the reverse strand, counting down.
CAAATGAACAGCATTTTTCGTTAACGGTAATGCCAGGCTTTCATCCGAATGCATTTTGAAAGATGATTTGAGGAGCAATGAGTAGCTAGCTGTGATCTGGAGTGAATGTCTCAAGCCTAGGACTTGTCATGAACGGATCTCTGCCAAATCACCAGCGGTGCATCGTGATAGCATTTAGAGAACGATCCCTGGAGACATTCGTGCCTTGCTGTTACCTGGAACTAATGTCTCCTGGAGAGCATTTTTCAAGAAGGGATCTCTCCCAAATGGCCAGCAGTGCATCGGAATTACATTTGGAGGATGATTGCAGGAGAAATTTGCTAATTTTGGGGAGAGTTAGGCTTGCAAAAGGTAGGGCTCCCCGCCAATTGGGTTAAAGTTCCTCTGAGTAGGTCAGTTGGAGTTAGGGATAGGCGTTAGGGCTCCTTAGCCCACTTGGCGTCAGCGTCAGGGTTTCCCGAGCTAGGCCCTTTGGACTAAGGGGTAGGGTTCCCATTGCTAGACCAAGGGGAGTTGGGTTATGGTTCCTATGGGTTAGCCACGCTGAAATAGGCTTGCTGTGGGAAGGGATTCCCGCCCTAGCATTAGGATGCTTACGGGTAGGCCACTTGGCGTTAGGGTTAGGGTTCTAGGCATAGGCCAGTTGAAGTAAGGGTTCCAATGGTTAGGCCAGCTCACTTTAGGCATAGAGGTCCTACAGATGGGGATCCTTGCCTTAGGGTGTCTATGGGTAAGGCCCGAACCCTAGGATTAGGGTTCCCACGGGAAGGCCACTTGCACGGAGGCTTACGTTTCCTGTGGTCGAGGAAACACTAGGATCGGGATTCCTACCCGTATGAACCCTAACCCTAGCGCTGAGAACGCTAACCTAGGGCTGGGAGCTCTGCCCTTCCCTAACTCTAACTGCATGTGGCCTGCACACAGGAACCACACTTGTAAGTGGCCTAGCCATAACCCTGAGGACGTGGCGTCCTACCCACAGCTTAACTCCAACTGTCTTGTGCCATTAGAAGACGTGGGCTCGTAAAAAGTACAAAGAAAGGAAAACTCAGCCCTAATCAAGGCTGGGCACAAAATTCTCATGGAATCTTCATTTTCAAGCTGTCCGGATCCTGTCCTGAGCTTGTGGGCTCGATTGGTTGGAGAAAATTAGAAACAAAGGGAAAGGAAGTATTAATGAATGCTTATGACAAATTTCTCATTTAATCGTCATCTTACAGCCCTTGAGAGTCTGTCCTCATCGTTAAGAAGAGATCGGCTGGTGAGAATTACAAAGAAGGCAAAACTCTTTTCTCATCCTCAAATGTTTCATGCAGCCTTCATCTTAAAGCCATCATACTACTCTCCTGATTCTTCGGCATAGAAAGCTGCAAAGAAAGAGAACCTGATTACTTATCATTGCTGGAGGAAAAGTTATCTGTGACTCTTCATTTAAAAGGCGTTACGAGAGGGTCCTGAAGAGATGGGCTTTATCGGTCAGTGAAAGTGATAAACCAAGAGAAAGTCAGTAGTGATCAGTGCTTTGTGAAATTTCTCACGGAATCCGAGTCTTCAAGCCATTATGAGTCTATCCAGATCATCTGGAAGGGAGCGCATGGTGACATTGAAAAGAAAGCGAAACTCATTACTGATCGGTGCTTGTGAGCCATTTCTTATGGAATCTTCAACTTAAGACAGTTTGGAGTCTGGCCTCATTTGGAAGGCTCGCTCCGTGCAGATGAATAACAAAGCAAAACGCTTCGCTCACCTTAGCGGGGGATAAATTTGTCGCGGAATCTTCACATTACAGCTTTTAGGATCCTGTCCTAAAGAAAGGTTAAACTCATTCTTGACCACTAGGGGTTTGGCAAATACTTCTGAAAGCCTCCTTTTTTAAAGCATTTAGGAGTCTGTCCTTACTGTCATTTGCAGTAGAGCGGTTAGGGAAAATGAGAACTAGAGAGAAAGTCATTAATGAACAGCACTTGAGACAAACTTTGTCACGGACTCGTCATCTAAAAGCCACTAGGTTTCTCTTGGTCATTTGGAAGAGAGGGCATCATGAACGTTACAAACAAAACAAAACTCGTTAGTGATCCCTGCGGGTGACTCGTTTCTCGGAGCCTTTTCATTTTCAAACAGTTTAAAAGAGGTCCTGAGCATTAGGGAAAGATCGGTTCCGTGGAACTTACAAAGAAAGAGAAAATCCTTAGTGACCCGTGCTTGTGACAAATTGTCAGGGACTCTTCATATTCGCGCCTATACTATCCTGATTATTTAGGAGTGGTCGGTCCTCGAACTAGATTAAGCAAGCAAAATTCTTTCCTGCTCTGCCAAATGGCAAGCAGTGCATCCGAAAGGCATTTGGAGAATGATTCCAGGAGAAATTGGTGGCTAGCAGTGATGTGAAGTGAATGTCTCATGTTTAGCAATTTTCAGGAAGGCTCTCTGCCAAATACCAGCAATGCCTCCGATTTGCACTTGGAGGTCGATTCTAGGACAAAGTCGTCCCTAGCAGGGACATGGAATGCTTTTCTAGGTGAATAATATTTTTCAGGAATGGATAGCTGCCCAATGCCCAGCAGCGTATCCGACTGGCTCTTGGAGGACGATGCCAGGGCATATTCGTGTCTAGCTGTGACCTGGACTGAATAGTTCGTTTTTAGGAATTGTCCTGGCTGGATCTCTGGAAATGGTAAGCAGTGCATCGTAACGACATTTGGAGGACGATTCCATGAGACATTCCTGCCAAGCAGTGATCTGGACTGAAGAGCTCATGTTTAGCAACGTTCAAGAAGGGTTCGCTGCCAACTTCCCAGCACTGCATCCGAACGGCATTTGGAGGACGATGCCAGGAGAAATTAGTCCTAGCTGAGATCCAGAATGATTGTCTCATGTTTAGCTATTTTCACGAACGGATCTCTGCCAAATGGCCCGTGGTGCACCCGAAAGCCATTTGGAGGACGATTCCAGCAGAAATATGTGCCAAGTAGGGATCTGGAGTTCATGGCTCACGTTTAGCAATTGTCATGAATGGATCTCTCCCAAATGCGCAGCAAGGCGTCCGAGTTGCCTTGGGCAAAGTCATCCCTAGCAGGGACATGGAATGCTTTTCTACATGATATTTTCACCAACGGATCGCTGCCAAATGACCTGCAGGGCTTCCGAATGACGTTCGGGGGACGATTCCTGGAGACATTGGTGCCAAGCTTTGATCTGGAATGTTTCATCTTGAGCTATTTTCACGAACGGATCTCTGCCAAATGACCAGCAGAGCCTCCGAATGAATGACATTTGGAGGATGATTGCGGGAGAAATTTGCACCTAGCTGTGATCTGGAATGCATTTTTCATTTGTAGCAATTTTCTGAAAGGGCTCTCTGCCAGGTAGCCGGCCGTGCATCCCTCTGACTTCTTGAGGAAGATTCCCGAGAATTTCGTCCCTAGCAGTAACCTGGAAGGAATGTCAAATGAACAGCATTTTTCGTTAACGGTAATGCCAGGCTTTCATCCGAATGCATTTTGAAAGATGATTTGAGGAGCAATGAGTAGCTAGCTGTGATCTGGAGTGAATGTCTCAAGCCTAGGACTTGTCATGAACGGATCTCTGCCAAATCACCAGCGGTGCATCGTGATAGCATTTAGAGAACGATCCCTGGAGACATTCGTGCCTTGCTGTTACCTGGAACTAATGTCTCCTGGAGAGCATTTTTCAAGAAGGGATCTCTCCCAAATGGCCAGCAGTGCATCGGAATTACATTTGGAGGATGATTGCAGGAGAAATTTGCTAATTTTGGGGAGAGTTAGGCTTGCAAAAGGTAGGGCTCCCCGCCAATTGGGTTAAAGTTCCTCTGAGTAGGTCAGTTGGAGTTAGGGATAGGCGTTAGGGCTCCTTAGCCCACTTGGCGTCAGCGTCAGGGTTTCCCGAGCTAGGCCCTTTGGACTAAGGGGTAGGGTTCCCATTGCTAGACCAAGGGGAGTTGGGTTATGGTTCCTATGGGTTAGCCACGCTGAAATAGGCTTGCTGTGGGAAGGGATTCCCGCCCTAGCATTAGGATGCTTACGGGTAGGCCACTTGGCGTTAGGGTTAGGGTTCTAGGCATAGGCCAGTTGAAGTAAGGGTTCCAATGGTTAGGCCAGCTCACTTTAGGCATAGAGGTCCTACAGATGGGGATCCTTGCCTTAGGGTGTCTATGGGTAAGGCCCGAACCCTAGGATTAGGGTTCCCACGGGAAGGCCACTTGCACGGAGGCTTACGTTTCCTGTGGTCGAGGAAACACTAGGATCGGGATTCCTACCCGTATGAACCCTAACCCTAGCGCTGAGAACGCTAACCTAGGGCTGGGAGCTCTGCCCTTCCCTAACTCTAACTGCATGTGGCCTGCACACAGGAACCACACTTGTAAGTGGCCTAGCCATAACCCTGAGGACGTGGCGTCCTACCCACAGCTTAACTCCAACTGTCTTGTGCCATTAGAAGACGTGGGCTCGTAAAAAGTACAAAGAAAGGAAAACTCAGCCCTAATCAAGGCTGGGCACAAAATTCTCATGGAATCTTCATTTTCAAGCTGTCCGGATCCTGTCCTGAGCTTGTGGGCTCGATTGGTTGGAGAAAATTAGAAACAAAGGGAAAGGAAGTATTAATGAATGCTTATGACAAATTTCTCATTTAATCGTCATCTTACAGCCCTTGAGAGTCTGTCCTCATCGTTAAGAAGAGATCGGCTGGTGAGAATTACAAAGAAGGCAAAACTCTTTTCTCATCCTCAAATGTTTCATGCAGCCTTCATCTTAAAGCCATCATACTACTCTCCTGATTCTTCGGCATAGAAAGCTGCAAAGAAAGAGAACCTGATTACTTATCATTGCTGGAGGAAAAGTTATCTGTGACTCTTCATTTAAAAGGCGTTACGAGAGGGTCCTGAAGAGATGGGCTTTATCGGTCAGTGAAAGTGATAAACCAAGAGAAAGTCAGTAGTGATCAGTGCTTTGTGAAATTTCTCACGGAATCCGAGTCTTCAAGCCATTATGAGTCTATCCAGATCATCTGGAAGGGAGCGCATGGTGACATTGAAAAGAAAGCGAAACTCATTACTGATCGGTGCTTGTGAGCCATTTCTTATGGAATCTTCAACTTAAGACAGTTTGGAGTCTGGCCTCATTTGGAAGGCTCGCTCCGTGCAGATGAATAACAAAGCAAAACGCTTCGCTCACCTTAGCGGGGGATAAATTTGTCGCGGAATCTTCACATTACAGCTTTTAGGATCCTGTCCTAAAGAAAGGTTAAACTCATTCTTGACCACTAGGGGTTTGGCAAATACTTCTGAAAGCCTCCTTTTTTAAAGCATTTAGGAGTCTGTCCTTACTGTCATTTGCAGTAGAGCGGTTAGGGAAAATGAGAACTAGAGAGAAAGTCATTAATGAACAGCACTTGAGACAAACTTTGTCACGGACTCGTCATCTAAAAGCCACTAGGTTTCTCTTGGTCATTTGGAAGAGAGGGCATCATGAACGTTACAAACAAAACAAAACTCGTTAGTGATCCCTGCGGGTGACTCGTTTCTCGGAGCCTTTTCATTTTCAAACAGTTTAAAAGAGGTCCTGAGCATTAGGGAAAGATCGGTTCCGTGGAACTTACAAAGAAAGAGAAAATCCTTAGTGACCCGTGCTTGTGACAAATTGTCAGGGACTCTTCATATTCGCGCCTATACTATCCTGATTATTTAGGAGTGGTCGGTCCTCGAACTAGATTAAGCAAGCAAAATTCTTTCCTGCTCTGCCAAATGGCAAGCAGTGCATCCGAAAGGCATTTGGAGAATGATTCCAGGAGAAATTGGTGGCTAGCAGTGATGTGAAGTGAATGTCTCATGTTTAGCAATTTTCAGGAAGGCTCTCTGCCAAATACCAGCAATGCCTCCGATTTGCACTTGGAGGTCGATTCTAGGACAAAGTCGTCCCTAGCAGGGACATGGAATGCTTTTCTAGGTGAATAATATTTTTCAGGAATGGATAGCTGCCCAATGCCCAGCAGCGTATCCGACTGGCTCTTGGAGGACGATGCCAGGGCATATTCGTGTCTAGCTGTGACCTGGACTGAATAGTTCGTTTTTAGGAATTGTCCTGGCTGGATCTCTGGAAATGGTAAGCAGTGCATCGTAACGACATTTGGAGGACGATTCCATGAGACATTCCTGCCAAGCAGTGATCTGGACTGAAGAGCTCATGTTTAGCAACGTTCAAGAAGGGTTCGCTGCCAACTTCCCAGCACTGCATCCGAACGGCATTTGGAGGACGATGCCAGGAGAAATTAGTCCTAGCTGAGATCCAGAATGATTGTCTCATGTTTAGCTATTTTCACGAACGGATCTCTGCCAAATGGCCCGTGGTGCACCCGAAAGCCATTTGGAGGACGATTCCAGCAGAAATATGTGCCAAGTAGGGATCTGGAGTTCATGGCTCACGTTTAGCAATTGTCATGAATGGATCTCTCCCAAATGCGCAGCAAGGCGTCCGAGTTGCCTTGGGCAAAGTCATCCCTAGCAGGGACATGGAATGCTTTTCTACATGATATTTTCACCAACGGATCGCTGCCAAATGACCTGCAGGGCTTCCGAATGACGTTCGGGGGACGATTCCTGGAGACATTGGTGCCAAGCTTTGATCTGGAATGTTTCATCTTGAGCTATTTTCACGAACGGATCTCTGCCAAATGACCAGCAGAGCCTCCGAATGAATGACATTTGGAGGATGATTGCGGGAGAAATTTGCACCTAGCTGTGATCTGGAATGCATTTTTCATTTGTAGCAATTTTCTGAAAGGGCTCTCTGCCAGGTAGCCGGCCGTGCATCCCTCTGACTTCTTGAGGAAGATTCCCGAGAATTTCGTCCCTAGCAGTAACCTGGAAGGAATGTCAAATGAACAGCATTTTTCGTTAACGGTAATGCCAGGCTTTCATCCGAATGCATTTTGAAAGATGATTTGAGGAGCAATGAGTAGCTAGCTGTGATCTGGAGTGAATGTCTCAAGCCTAGGACTTGTCATGAACGGATCTCTGCCAAATCACCAGCGGTGCATCGTGATAGCATTTAGAGAACGATCCCTGGAGACATTCGTGCCTTGCTGTTACCTGGAACTAATGTCTCCTGGAGAGCATTTTTCAAGAAGGGATCTCTCCCAAATGGCCAGCAGTGCATCGGAATTACATTTGGAGGATGATTGCAGGAGAAATTTGCTAATTTTGGGGAGAGTTAGGCTTGCAAAAGGTAGGGCTCCCCGCCAATTGGGTTAAAGTTCCTCTGAGTAGGTCAGTTGGAGTTAGGGATAGGCGTTAGGGCTCCTTAGCCCACTTGGCGTCAGCGTCAGGGTTTCCCGAGCTAGGCCCTTTGGACTAAGGGGTAGGGTTCCCATTGCTAGACCAAGGGGAGTTGGGTTATGGTTCCTATGGGTTAGCCACGCTGAAATAGGCTTGCTGTGGGAAGAGATTCCCGCCCTAGCATTAGGATGCTTACGGGTAGGCCACTTGGCGTTAGGGTTAGGGTTCTAGGCATAGGCCAGGTGAAGTAAGGGTTCCAATGGTTAGGCCAGCTCACTTTAGGCATAGAGGTCCTACAGATGGGGATCCTTGCCTTAGGGTGTCTATGGGTAAGGCCCGAACCCTAGGATTAGGGTTCCCACGGGAAGGCCACTTGCACGGAGGCTTACGTTTCCTGTGGTCGAGGAAACACTAGGATCGGGATTCCTACCCGTATGAACCCTAACCCTAGCGCTGAGAACGCTAACCTAGGGCTGGGAGCTCTGCCCTTCCCTAACTCTACCTGCATGTGGCCTGCACACAGGAACCACACTTGTAAGTGGCCTAGCCATAACCCTGAGGACGTGGCGTCCTACCCACAGCTTAACTCCAACTGTCTTGTGCCATTAGAAGACGTGGGCTCGTAAAAAGTACAAAGAAAGGAAAACTCAGCCCTAATCAAGGCTGGGCACAAAATTCTCATGGAATCTTCATTTTCAAGCTGTCCGGATCCTGTCCTGAGCTTGTGGGCTCGATTGGTTGGAGAAAATTAGAAACAAAGGGAAAGGAAGTATTAATGAATGCTTATGACAAATTTCTCATTTAATCGTCATCTTACAGCCCTTGAGAGTCTGTCCTCATCGTTAAGAAGAGATCGGCTGGTGAGAATTACAAAGAAGGCAAAACTCTTTTCTCATCCTCAAATGTTTCATGCAGCCTTCATCTTAAAGCCATCATACTACTCTCCTGATTCTTCGGCATAGAAAGCTGCAAAGAAAGAGAACCTGATTACTTATCATTGCTGGAGGAAAAGTTATCTGTGACTCTTCATTTAAAAGGCGTTACGAGAGGGTCCTGAAGAGATGGGCTTTATCGGTCAGTGAAAGTGATAAACCAAGAGAAAGTCAGTAGTGATCAGTGCTTTGTGAAATTTCTCACGGAATCCAAGTCTTCAAGCCATTATGAGTCTATCCAGATCATCTGGAAGGGAGCGCATGGTGACATTGAAAAGAAAGCGAAACTCATTACTGATCGGTGCTTGTGAGCCATTTCTTATGGAATCTTCAACTTAAGACAGTTTGGAGTCTGGCCTCATTTGGAAGGCTCGCTCCGTGCAGATGAATAACAAAGCAAAACGCTTCGCTCACCTTAGCGGGGGATAAATTTGTCGCGGAATCTTCACATTACAGCTTTTAGGATCCTGTCCTAAAGAAAGGTTAAACTCATTCTTGACCACTAGGGGTTTGGCAAAAACTTCTGAAAGCCTCCTTTTTTAAAGCATTTAGGAGTCTGTCCTTACTGTCATTTGCAGTAGAGCGGTTAGGGAAAATGAGAACTAGAGAGAAAGTCATTAATGAACAGCACTTGAGACAAACTTTGTCACGGACTCGTCATCTAAAAGCCACTAGGTTTCTCTTGGTCATTTGGAAGAGAGGGCATCATGAACGTTACAAACAAAACAAAACTCGTTAGTGATCCCTGCGGGTGACTCGTTTCTCGGAGCCTTTTCATTTTCAAACAGTTTAAAAGAGGTCCTGAGCATTAGGGAAAGATCGGTTCCGTGGAACTTACAAAGAAAGAGAAAATCCTTAGTGACCCGTGCTTGTGACAAATTGTCAGGGACTCTTCATATTCGCGCCATTGGGCTACTATCCTGATTATTTAGGAGTGGTCGGTCCTCGAACTAGATTAAGCAAGCAAAATTCTTTCCTGCTCTGCCAAATGGCAAGCAGTGCATCCGAAAGGCATTTGGAGAATGATTCCAGGAGAAATTGGTGGCTAGCAGTGATGTGAAGTGAATGTCTCATGTTTAGCAATTTTCAGGAAGATGATGTTTCCACGGTATGCATCTGATGAAGTGAGCTGTAGCTCACGAAAGCTCATGCTCAAATAAATTCGTTAGTCTCTAAGGTGCCACAAGTACTCCTTTTCTTTCTGCGAATTTTCAGGAAGGCTCTCTGCCAAATACCAGCAATGCCTCCGATTTGCACTTGGAGGTCGATTCTAGGACAAAGTCGTCCCTAGCAGGGACATGGAATGCTTTTCTAGGTGAATAATATTTTTCAGGAATGGATAGCTGCCCAATGCCCAGCAGCGTATCCGACTGGCTCTTGGAGGACGATGCCAGGGCATATTCGTGTCTAGCTGTGACCTGGACTGAATAGTTCGTTTTTAGGAATTGTCCTGGCTGGATCTCTGGAAATGGTAAGCAGTGCATCGTAACGACATTTGGAGGACGATTCCATGAGACATTCCTGCCAAGCAGTGATCTGGACTGAAGAGCTCATGTTTAGCAACGTTCAAGAAGGGTTCGCTGCCAACTTCCCAGCACTGCATCCGAACGGCATTTGGAGGACGATGCCAGGAGAAATTAGTCCTAGCTGAGATCCAGAATGATTGTCTCATGTTTAGCTATTTTCACGAACGGATCTCTGCCAAATGGCCCGTGGTGCACCCGAAAGCCATTTGGAGGACGATTCCAGCAGAAATATGTGCCAAGTAGGGATCTGGAGTTCATGGCTCACGTTTAGCAATTGTCATGAATGGATCTCTCCCAAATGCGCAGCAAGGCGTCCGAGTTGCCTTGGGCAAAGTCATCCCTAGCAGGGACATGGAATGCTTTTCTACATGATATTTTCACCAACGGATCGCTGCCAAATGACCTGCAGGGCTTCCGAATGACATTCGGGGGACGATTCCTGGAGACATTGGTGCCAAGCTTTGATCTGGAATGTTTCATCTTGAGCTATTTTCACGAACGGATCTGTGCCAAATGACCAGCAGAGCCTCCGAATGAATGACATTTGGAGGATGATTGCGGGAGAAATTTGCACCTAGCTGTGATCTGGAATGCATTTTTCATTTGTAGCAATTTTCTGAAAGGGCTCTCTGCCAGGTAGCCGGCCGTGCATCCCTCTGACTTCTTGAGGAAGATTCCCGAGAATTTCGTCCCTAGCAGTAACCTGGAAGGAATGTCAAATGAACAGCATTTTTCGTTAACGGTAATGCCAGGCTTTCATCCGAATGCATTTTGAAAGATGATTTGAGGAGCAATGAGTAGCTAGCTGTGATCTGGAGTGAATGTCTCAAGCCTAGGACTTGTCATGAACGGATCTCTGCCAAATCACCAGCGGTGCATCGTGATAGCATTTAGAGAACGATCCCTGGAGACATTCGTGCCTTGCTGTTACCTGGAACTAATGTCTCCTGGAGAGCATTTTTCAAGAAGGGATCTCTCCCAAATGGCCAGCAGTGCATCGGAATTACATTTGGAGGATGATTGCAGGAGAAATTTGCTAATTTTGGGGAGAGTTAGGCTTGCAAAAGGTAGGGCTCCCCGCCAATTGGGTTAAAGTTCCTCTGAGTAGGTCAGTTGGAGTTAGGGATAGGCGTTAGGGCTCCTTAGCCCACTTGGCGTCAGCGTCAGGGTTTCCCGAGCTAGGCCCTTTGGACTAAGGGGTAGGGTTCCCATTGCTAGACCAAGGGGAGTTGGGTTATGGTTCCTATGGGTTAGCCACGCTGAAATAGGCTTGCTGTGGGAAGAGATTCCCGCCCTAGCATTAGGATGCTTACGGGTAGGCCACTTGGCGTTAGGGTTAGGGTTCTAGGCATAGGCCAGGTGAAGTAAGGGTTCCAATGGTTAGGCCAGCTCACTTTAGGCATAGAGGTCCTACAGATGGGGATCCTTGCCTTAGGGTGTCTATGGGTAAGGCCCGAACCCTAGGATTAGGGTTCCCACGGGAAGGCCACTTGCACGGAGGCTTACGTTTCCTGTGGTCGAGGAAACACTAGGATCGGGATTCCTACCCGTATGAACCCTAACCCTAGCGCTGAGAACGCTAACCTAGGGCTGGGAGCTCTGCCCTTCCCTAACTCTAACTGCATGTGGCCTGCACACAGGAACCACACTTGTAAGTGGCCTAGCCATAACCCTGAGGACGTGGCGTCCTACCCACAGCTTAACTCCAACTGTCTTGTGCCATTAGAAGACGTGGGCTCGTAAAAAGTACAAAGAAAGGAAAACTCAGCCCTAATCAAGGCTGGGCACAAAATTCTCATGGAATCTTCATTTTCAAGCTGTCCGGATCCTGTCCTGAGCTTGTGGGCTCGATTGGTTGGAGAAAATTAGAAACAAAGGGAAAGGAAGTATTAATGAATGCTTATGACAAATTTCTCATTTAATCGTCATCTTACAGCCCTTGAGAGTCTGTCCTCATCGTTAAGAAGAGATCGGCTGGTGAGAATTACAAAGAAGGCAAAACTCTTTTCTCATCCTCAAATGTTTCATGCAGCCTTCATCTTAAAGCCATCATACTACTCTCCTGATTCTTCGGCATAGAAAGCTGCAAAGAAAGAGAACCTGATTACTTATCATTGCTGGAGGAAAAGTTATCTGTGACTCTTCATTTAAAAGGCGTTACGAGAGGGTCCTGAAGAGATGGGCTTTATCGGTCAGTGAAAGTGATAAACCAAGAGAAAGTCAGTAGTGATCAGTGCTTTGTGAAATTTCTCACGGAATCCAAGTCTTCAAGCCATTATGAGTCTATCCAGATCATCTGGAAGGGAGCGCATGGTGACATTGAAAAGAAAGCGAAACTCATTACTGATCGGTGCTTGTGAGCCATTTCTTATGGAATCTTCAACTTAAGACAGTTTGGAGTCTGGCCTCATTTGGAAGGCTCGCTCCGTGCAGATGAATAACAAAGCAAAACGCTTCGCTCACCTTAGCGGGGGATAAATTTGTCGCGGAATCTTCACATTACAGCTTTTAGGATCCTGTCCTAAAGAAAGGTTAAACTCATTCTTGACCACTAGGGGTTTGGCAAAAACTTCTGAAAGCCTCCTTTTTTAAAGCATTTAGGAGTCTGTCCTTACTGTCATTTGCAGTAGAGCGGTTAGGGAAAATGAGAACTAGAGAGAAAGTCATTAATGAACAGCACTTGAGACAAACTTTGTCCCGGACTCGTCATCTAAAAGCCACTAGGTTTCTCTTGGTCATTTGGAAGAGAGGGCATCATGAACGTTACAAACAAAACAAAACTCGTTAGTGATCCCTGCAGGTGACTCGTTTCTCGGAGCCTTTTCATTTTAAAACAGTTTAAAAGAGGTCCTGAGCATTAGGGAAAGATCGGTTCCGTGGAACTTACAAAGAAAGAGAAAATCCTTAGTGACCCGTGCTTGTGACAAATTGTCAGGGACTCTTCATATTCGCGCCATTGGGCTACTATCCTGATTATTTAGGAGTGGTCGGTCCTCGAACTAGATTAAGCAAGCAAAATTCTTTCCTGCTCTGCCAAATGGCAAGCAGTGCATCCGAAAGGCATTTGGAGAATGATTCCAGGAGAAATTGGTGGCTAGCAGTGATGTGAAGTGAATGTCTCATGTTTAGCAATTTTCAGGAAGGCTCTCTGCCAAATACCAGCAATGCCTCCGATTTGCACTTGGAGGTCGATTCTAGGACAAAGTCGTCCCTAGCAGGGACATGGAATGCTTTTCTAGGTGAATAATATTTTTCAGGAATGGATAGCTGCCCAATGCCCAGCAGCGTATCCGACTGGCTCTTGGAGGACGATGCCAGGGCATATTCGTGTCTAGCTGTGACCTGGACTGAATAGTTCGTTTTTAGGAATTGTCCTGGCTGGATCTCTGGAAATGGTAAGCAGTGCATCGTAACGACATTTGGAGGACGATTCCATGAGACATTCCTGCCAAGCAGTGATCTGGACTGAAGAGCTCATGTTTAGCAACGTTCAAGAAGGGTTCGCTGCCAACTTCCCAGCACTGCATCCGAACGGCATTTGGAGGACGATGCCAGGAGAAATTAGTCCTAGCTGAGATCCAGAATGATTGTCTCATGTTTAGCTATTTTCACGAACGGATCTCTGCCAAATGGCCCGTGGTGCACCCGAAAGCCATTTGGAGGACGATTCCAGCAGAAATATGTGCCAAGTAGGGATCTGGAGTTCATGGCTCACGTTTAGCAATTGTCATGAATGGATCTCTCCCAAATGCGCAGCAAGGCGTCCGAGTTGCCTTGGGCAAAGTCATCCCTAGCAGGGACATGGAATGCTTTTCTACATGATATTTTCACCAACGGATCGCTGCCAAATGACCTGCAGGGCTTCTGAATGACGTTCGGGGGACGATTCCTGGAGACATTGGTGCCAAGCTTTGATCTGGAATGTTTCATCTTGAGCTATTTTCACGAACGGATCTGTGCCAAATGACCAGCAGAGCCTCCGAATGAATGACATTTGGAGGATGATTGCGGGAGAAATTTGCACCTAGCTGTGATCTGGAATGCATTTTTCATTTGTAGCAATTTTCTGAAAGGGCTCTCTGCCAGGTAGCCGGCCGTGCATCCCTCTGACTTCTTGAGGAAGATTCCCGAGAATTTCGTCCCTAGCAGTAACCTGGAAGGAATGTCAAATGAACAGCATTTTTCGTTAACGGTAATGCCAGGCTTTCATCCGAATGCATTTTGAAAGATGATTTGAGGAGCAATGAGTAGCTAGCTGTGATCTGGAGTGAATGTCTCAAGCCTAGGACTTGTCATGAACGGATCTCTGCCAAATCACCAGCGGTGCATCGTGATAGCATTTAGAGAACGATCCCTGGAGACATTCGTGCCTTGCTGTTACCTGGAACTAATGTCTCCTGGAGAGCATTTTTCAAGAAGGGATCTCTCCCAAATGGCCAGCAGTGCATCGGAATTACATTTGGAGGATGATTGCAGGAGAAATTTGCTAATTTTGGGGAGAGTTAGGCTTGCAAAAGGTAGGGCTCCCCGCCAATTGGGTTAAAGTTCCTCTGAGTAGGTCAGTTGGAGTTAGGGATAGGCGTTAGGGCTCCTTAGCCCACTTGGCGTCAGCGTCAGGGTTTCCCGAGCTAGGCCCTTTGGACTAAGGGGTAGGGTTCCCATTGCTAGACCAAGGGGAGTTGGGTTATGGTTCCTATGGGTTAGCCACGCTGAAATAGGCTTGCTGTGGGAAGAGATTCCCGCCCTAGCATTAGGATGCTTACGGGTAGGCCACTTGGCGTTAGGGTTAGGGTTCTAGGCATAGGCCAGGTGAAGTAAGGGTTCCAATGGTTAGGCCAGCTCACTTTAGGCATAGAGGTCCTACAGATGGGGATCCTTGCCTTAGGGTGTCTATGGGTAAGGCCCGAACCCTAGGATTAGGGTTCCCACGGGAAGGCCACTTGCACGGAGGCTTACGTTTCCTGTGGTCGAGGAAACACTAGGATCGGGATTCCTACCCGTATGAACCCTAACCCTAGCGCTGAGAACGCTAACCTAGGGCTGGGAGCTCTGCCCTTCCCTAACTCTAACTGCATGTGGCCTGCACACAGGAACCACACTTGTAAGTGGCCTAGCCATAACCCTGAGGACGTGGCGTCCTACCCACAGCTTAACTCCAACTGTCTTGTGCCATTAGAAGACGTGGGCTCGTAAAAAGTACAAAGAAAGGAAAACTCAGCCCTAATCAAGGCTGGGCACAAAATTCTCATGGAATCTTCATTTTCAAGCTGTCCGGATCCTGTCCTGAGCTTGTGGGCTCGATTGGTTGGAGAAAATTAGAAACAAAGGGAAAGGAAGTATTAATGAATGCTTATGACAAATTTCTCATTTAATCGTCATCTTACAGCCCTTGAGAGTCTGTCCTCATCGTTAAGAAGAGATCGGCTGGTGAGAATTACAAAGAAGGCAAAACTCTTTTCTCATCCTCAAATGTTTCATGCAGCCTTCATCTTAAAGCCATCATACTACTCTCCTGATTCTTCGGCATAGAAAGCTGCAAAGAAAGAGAACCTGATTACTTATCATTGCTGGAGGAAAAGTTATCTGTGACTCTTCATTTAAAAGGCGTTACGAGAGGGTCCTGAAGAGATGGGCTTTATCGGTCAGTGAAAGTGATAAACCAAGAGAAAGTCAGTAGTGATCAGTGCTTTGTGAAATTTCTCACGGAATCCAAGTCTTCAAGCCATTATGAGTCTATCCAGATCATCTGGAAGGGAGCGCATGGTGACATTGAAAAGAAAGCGAAACTCATTACTGATCGGTGCTTGTGAGCCATTTCTTATGGAATCTTCAACTTAAGACAGTTTGGAGTCTGGCCTCATTTGGAAGGCTCGCTCCGTGCAGATGAATAACAAAGCAAAACGCTTCGCTCACCTTAGCGGGGGATAAATTTGTCGCGGAATCTTCACATTACAGCTTTTAGGATCCTGTCCTAAAGAAAGGTTAAACTCATTCTTGACCACTAGGGGTTTGGCAAAAACTTCTGAAAGCCTCCTTTTTTAAAGCATTTAGGAGTCTGTCCTTACTGTCATTTGCAGTAGAGCGGTTAGGGAAAATGAGAACTAGAGAGAAAGTCATTAATGAACAGCACTTGAGACAAACTTTGTCACGGACTCGTCATCTAAAAGCCACTAGGTTTCTCTTGGTCATTTGGAAGAGAGGGCATCATGAACGTTACAAACAAAACAAAACTCGTTAGTGATCCCTGCGGGTGACTCGTTTCTCGGAGCCTTTTCATTTTCAAACAGTTTAAAAGAGGTCCTGAGCATTAGGGAAAGATCGGTTCCGTGGAACTTACAAAGAAAGAGAAAATCCTTAGTGACCCGTGCTTGTGACAAATTGTCAGGGACTCTTCATATTCGCGCCATTGGGCTACTATCCTGATTATTTAGGAGTGGTCGGTCCTCGAACTAGATTAAGCAAGCAAAATTCTTTCCTGCTCTGCCAAATGGCAAGCAGTGCATCCGAAAGGCATTTGGAGAATGATTCCAGGAGAAATTGGTGGCTAGCAGTGATGTGAAGTGAATGTCTCATGTTTAGCAATTTTCAGGGAGGCTCTCTGCCAAATACCAGCAATGCCTCCGATTTGCACTTGGAGGTCGATTCTAGGACAAAGTCGTCCCTAGCAGGGAAATGGAATGCTTTTCTAGGTGAATAATACTTTTCAGGAATGGATAGCTGCCCAATGCCCAGCAGCGTATCCGACTGGCTCTTGGAGGACGATGCCAGGGCATATTCGTGTCTAGCTGTGACCTGGACTGAATAGTTCGTTTTTAGGAATTGTCCTGGCTGGATCTCTGGAAATGGTAAGCAGTGCATCGTAACGACATTTGGAGGACGATTCCATGAGACATTCCTGCCAAGCAGTGATCTGGACTGAAGAGCTCATGTTTAGCAACGTTCAAGAAGGGTTCGCTGCCAACTTCCCAGCACTGCATCCGAACGGCATTTGGAGGACGATGCCAGGAGAAATTAGTCCTAGCTGAGATCCAGAATGATTGTCTCATGTTTAGCTATTTTCACGAACGGATCTCTGCCAAATGGCCCGTGGTGCACCCGAAAGCCATTTGGAGGACGATTCCAGCAGAAATATGTGCCAAGTAGGGATCTGGAGTTCATGGCTCACGTTTAGCAATTGTCATGAATGGATCTCTCCCAAATGCGCAGCAAGGCGTCCGAGTTGCCTTGGGCAAAGTCATCCCTAGCAGGGACATGGAATGCTTTTCTACATGATATTTTCACCAACGGATCGCTGCCAAATGACCTGCAGGGCTTCCGAATGACATTCGGGGGACGATTCCTGGAGACATTGGTGCCAAGCTTTGATCTGGAATGTTTCATCTTGAGCTATTTTCACGAACGGATCTGTGCCAAATGACCAGCAGAGCCTCCGAATGAATGACATTTGGAGGATGATTGCGGGAGAAATTTGCACCTAGCTGTGATCTGGAATGCATTTTTCATTTGTAGCAATTTTCTGAAAGGGCTCTCTGCCAGGTAGCCGGCAGTGCATCCCTCTGACTTCTTGAGGAAGATTCCCGAGAATTTCGTCCCTAGCAGTAACCTGGAAGGAATGTCAAATGAACAGCATTTTTCGTTAACGGTAATGCCAGGCTTTCATCCGAATGCATTTTGAAAGATGATTTGAGGAGCAATGAGTAGCTAGCTGTGATCTGGAGTGAATGTCTCAAGCCTAGGACTTGTCATGAACGGATCTCTGCCAAATCACCAGCGGTGCATCGTGATAGCATTTAGAGAACGATCCCTGGAGACATTCGTGCCTTGCTGTTACCTGGAACTAATGTCTCCTGGAGAGCATTTTTCAAGAAGGGATCTCTCCCAAATGGCCAGCAGTGCATCGGAATTACATTTGGAGGATGATTGCAGGAGAAATTTGCTAATTTTGGGGAGAGTTAGGCTTGCAAAAGGTAGGGCTCCCCGCCAATTGGGTTAAAGTTCCTCTGAGTAGGTCAGTTGGAGTTAGGGATAGGCGTTAGGGCTCCTTAGCCCACTTGGCGTCAGCGTCAGGGTTTCCCGAGCTAGGCCCTTTGGACTAAGGGGTAGGGTTCCCATTGCTAGACCAAGGGGAGTTGGGTTATGGTTCCTATGGGTTAGCCACGCTGAAATAGGCTTGCTGTGGGAAGGGATTCCCGCCCTAGCATTAGGATGCTTACGGGTAGGCCACTTGGCGTTAGGGTTAGGGTTCTAGGCATAGGCCAGTTGAAGTAAGGGTTCCAATGGTTAGGCCAGCTCACTTTAGGCATAGAGGTCCTACAGATGGGGATCCTTGCCTTAGGGTGTCTATGGGTAAGGCCCGAACCCTAGGATTAGGGTTCCCACGGGAAGGCCACTTGCACGGAGGCTTACGTTTCCTGTAGTCGAGGAAACACTAGGATCGGGATTCCTACCCGTATGAACCCTAACCCTAGCGCTGAGAACGCTAACCTAGGGCTGGGAGCTCTGCCCTTCCCTAACTCTACCTGCATGTGGCCTGCACACAGGAACCACACTTGTAAGTGGCCTAGCCATAACCCTGAGGACGTGGCGTCCTACCCACAGCTTAACTCCAACTGTCTTGTGCCATTAGAAGACGTGGGCTCGTAAAAAGTACAAAGAAAGGAAAACTCAGCCCTAATCAAGGCTGGGCACAAAATTCTCATGGAATCTTCATTTTCAAGCTGTCCGGATCCTGTCCTGAGCTTGTGGGCTCGATTGGTTGGAGAAAATTAGAAACAAAGGGAAAGGAAGTATTAATGAATGCTTATGACAAATTTCTCATTTAATCGTCATCTTACAGCCCTTGAGAGTCTGTCCTCATCGTTAAGAAGAGATCGGCTGGTGAGAATTACAAAGAAGGCAAAACTCTTTTCTCATCCTCAAATGTTTCATGCAGGCTTCATCTTAAAGCCATCATACTACTCTCCTGATTCTTCGGCATAGAAAGCTGCAAAGAAAGAGAACCTGATTACTTATCATTGCTGGAGGAAAAGTTATCTGTGACTCTTCATTTAAAAGGCGTTACGAGAGGGTCCTGAAGAGATGGGCTTTATCGGTCAGTGAAAGTGATAAACCAAGAGAAAGTCAGTAGTGATCAGTGCTTTGTGAAATTTCTCACGGAATCCAAGTCTTCAAGCCATTATGAGTCTATCCAGATCATCTGGAAGGGAGCGCATGGTGACATTGAAAAGAAAGCGAAACTCATTACTGATCGGTGCTTGTGAGCCATTTCTTATGGAATCTTCAACTTAAGACAGTTTGGAGTCTGGCCTCATTTGGAAGGCTCGCTCCGTGCAGATGAATAACAAAGCAAAACGCTTCGCTCACCTTAGCGGGGGATAAATTTGTCGCGGAATCTTCACATTACAGCTTTTAGGATCCTGTCCTAAAGAAAGGTTAAACTCATTCTTGACCACTAGGGGTTTGGCAAAAACTTCTGAAAGCCTCCTTTTTTAAAGCATTTAGGAGTCTGTCCTTACTGTCATTTGCAGTAGAGCGGTTAGGGAAAATGAGAACTAGAGAGAAAGTCATTAATGAACAGCACTTGAGACAAACTTTGTCACGGACTCGTCATCTAAAAGCCACTAGGTTTCTCTTGGTCATTTGGAAGAGAGGGCATCATGAACGTTACAAACAAAACAAAACTCGTTAGTGATCCCTGCGGGTGACTCGTTTCTCGGAGCCTTTTCATTTTAAAACAGTTTAAAAGAGGTCCTGAGCATTAGGGAAAGATCGGTTCTGTGGAACTTACAAAGAAAGAGAAAATCCTTAGTGACCCGTGCTTGTGACAAATTGTCAGGGACTCTTCATATTCGCGCCATTGGGCTACTATCCTGATTATT
Organism: Eretmochelys imbricata; assembly: GCF_965152235.1. NCBI lineage: Eukaryota > Metazoa > Chordata > Testudines > Cheloniidae > Eretmochelys > Eretmochelys imbricata. The sequence goes on along the minus strand of NC_135574.1, from coordinate 185,604,990 downwards.
TAGGAGTGGTCGGTCCTCGAACTAGATTAAGCAAGCAAAATTCTTTCCTGCTCTGCCAAATGGCAAGCAGTGCATCCGAAAGGCATTTGGAGAATGATTCCAGGAGAAATTGGTGGCTAGCAGTGATGTGAAGTGAATGTCTCATGTTTAGCAATTTTCAGGGAGGCTCTCTGCCAAATACCAGCAATGCCTCCGATTTGCACTTGGAGGTCGATTCTAGGACAAAGTCGTCCCTAGCAGGGACATGGAATGCTTTTCTAGGTGAATAATATTTTTCAGGAATGGATAGCTGCCCAATGCCCAGCAGCGTATCCGACTGGCTCTTGGAGGACGATGCCAGGGCATATTCGTGTCTAGCTGTGACCTGGACTGAATAGTTCGTTTTTAGGAATTGTCCTGGCTGGATCTCTGGAAATGGTAAGCAGTGCATCGTAACGACATTTGGAGGACGATTCCATGAGACATTCCTGCCAAGCAGTGATCTGGACTGAAGAGCTCATGTTTAGCAACGTTCAAGAAGGGTTCGCTGCCAACTTCCCAGCACTGCATCCGAACGGCATTTGGAGGACGATGCCAGGAGAAATTAGTCCTAGCTGAGATCCAGAATGATTGTCTCATGTTTAGCTATTTTCACGAACGGATCTCTGCCAAATGGCCCGTGGTGCACCCGAAAGCCATTTGGAGGACGATTCCAGCAGAAATATGTGCCAAGTAGGGATCTGGAGTTCATGGCTCACGTTTAGCAATTGTCATGAATGGATCTCTCCCAAATGCGCAGCAAGGCGTCCGAGTTGCCTTGGGCAAAGTCATCCCTAGCAGGGACATGGAATGCTTTTCTACATGATATTTTCACCAACGGATCGCTGCCAAATGACCTGCAGGGCTTCCGAATGACATTCGGGGGACGATTCCTGGAGACATTGGTGCCAAGCTTTGATCTGGAATGTTTCATCTTGAGCTATTTTCACGAACGGATCTGTGCCAAATGACCAGCAGAGCCTCCGAATGAATGACATTTGGAGGATGATTGCGGGAGAAATTTGCACCTAGCTGTGATCTGGAATGCATTTTTCATTTGTAGCAATTTTCTGAAAGGGCTCTCTGCCAGGTAGCTGGCAGTGCATCCCTCTGACTTCTTGAGGAAGATTCCCGAGAATTTCGTCCCTAGCAGTAACCTGGAAGGAATGTCAAATGAACAGCATTTTTCGTTAACGGTAATGCCAGGCTTTCATCCGAATGCATTTTGAAAGATGATTTGAGGAGCAATGAGTAGCTAGCTGTGATCTGGAGTGAATGTCTCAAGCCTAGGACTTGTCATGAACGGATCTCTGCCAAATCACCAGCGGTGCATCGTGATAGCATTTAGAGAACGATCCCTGGAGACATTCGTGCCTTGCTGTTACCTGGAACTAATGTCTCCTGGAGAGCATTTTTCAAGAAGGGATCTCTCCCAAATGGCCAGCAGTGCATCGGAATTACATTTGGAGGATGATTGCAGGAGAAATTTGCTAATTTTGGGGAGAGTTAGGCTTGCAAAAGGTAGGGCTCCCCGCCAATTGGGTTAAAGTTCCTCTGAGTAGGTCAGTTGGAGTTAGGGATAGGCGTTAGGGCTCCTTAGCCCACTTGGCGTCAGCGTCAGGGTTTCCCGAGCTAGGCCCTTTGGACTAAGGGGTAGGGTTCCCATTGCTAGACCAAGGGGAGTTGGGTTATGGTTCCTATGGGTTAGCCACGCTGAAATAGGCTTGCTGTGGGAAGGGATTCCCACCCTAGCATTAGGATGCTTACGGGTAGGCCACTTGGCGTTAGGGTTAGGGTTCTAGGCATAGGCCAGTTGAAGTAAGGGTTCCAATGGTTAGGCCAGCTCACTTTAGGCATAGAGGTCCTACAGATGGGGATCCTTGCCTTAGGGTGTCTATGGGTAAGGCCCGAACCCTAGGATTAGGGTTCCCACGGGAAGGCCACTTGCACGGAGGCTTACGTTTCCTGTGGTCGAGGAAACACTAGGATCGGGATTCCTACCCGTATGAACCCTAACCCTAGCACTGAGAACGCTAACCTAGGGCTGGGAGCTCTGCCCTTCCCTAACTCTACCTGCATGTGGCCTGCACACAGGAACCACACTTGTAAGTGGCCTAGCCATAACCCTGAGGACGTGGCGTCCTACCCACAGCTTAACTCCAACTGTCTTGTGCCATTAGAAGACGTGGGCTCGTAAAAAGTACAAAGAAAGGAAAACTCAGCCCTAATCAAGGCTGGGCACAAAATTCTCATGGAATCTTCATTTTCAAGCTGTCCGGATCCTGTCCTGAGCTTGTGGGCTCGATTGGTTGGAGAAAATTAGAAACAAAGGGAAAGGAAGTATTAATGAATGCTTATGACAAATTTCTCATTTAATCGTCATCTTACAGCCCTTGAGAGTCTGTCCTCATCGTTAAGAAGAGATCGGCTGGTGAGAATTACAAAGAAGGCAAAACTCTTTTCTCATCCTCAAATGTTTCATGCAGCCTTCATCTTAAAGCCATCATACTACTCTCCTGATTCTTCGGCATAGAAAGCTGCAAAGAAAGAGAACCTGATTACTTATCATTGCTGGAGGAAAAGTTATCTGTGACTCTTCATTTAAAAGGCGTTACGAGAGGGTCCTGAAGAGATGGGCTTTATCGGTCAGTGAAAGTGATAAACCAAGAGAAAGTCAGTAGTGATCAGTGCTTTGTGAAATTTCTCACGGAATCCAAGTCTTCAAGCCATTATGAGTCTATCCAGATCATCTGGAAGGGAGCGCATGGTGACATTGAAAAGAAAGCGAAACTCATTACTGATCGGTGCTTGTGAGCCATTTCTTATGGAATCTTCAACTTAAGACAGTTTGGAGTCTGGCCTCATTTGGAAGGCTCGCTCCGTGCAGATGAATAACAAAGCAAAACGCTTCGCTCACCTTAGCGGGGGATAAATTTGTCGCGGAATCTTCACATTACAGCTTTTAGGATCCTGTCCTAAAGAAAGGTTAAACTCATTCTTGACCACTAGGGGTTTGGCAAATACTTCTGAAAGCCTCCTTTTTTAAAGCATTTAGGAGTCTGTCCTTACTGTCATTTGCAGTAGAGCGGTTAGGGAAAATGAGAACTAGAGAGAAAGTCATTAATGAACAGCACTTGAGACAAACTTTGTCCCGGACTCGTCATCTAAAAGCCACTAGGTTTCTCTTGGTCATTTGGAAGAGAGGGCATCATGAACGTTACAAACAAAACAAAACTCGTTAGTGATCCCTGCGGGTGACTCGTTTCTCGGAGCCTTTTCATTTTCAAACAGTTTAAAAGAGGTCCTGAGCATTAGGGAAAGATCGGTTCCGTGGAACTTACAAAGAAAGAGAAAATCCTTAGTGACCCGTGCTTGTGACAAATTGTCAGGGACTCTTCATATTCGCGCCATTGGGCTACTATCCTGATTATTTAGGAGTGGTCGGTCCTCGAACTAGATTAAGCAAGCAAAATTCTTTCCTGCTCTGCCAAATGGCAAGCAGTGCATCCGAAAGGCATTTGGAGAATGATTCCAGGAGAAATTGGTGGCTAGCAGTGATGTGAAGTGAATGTCTCATGTTTAGCAATTTTCAGGAAGGCTCTCTGCCAAATACCAGCAATGCCTCCGATTTGCACTTGGAGGTCGATTCTAGGACAAAGTCGTCCCTAGCAGGGACATGGAATGCTTTTCTAGGTGAATAATATTTTTCAGGAATGGATAGCTGCCCAATGCCCAGCAGCGTATCCGACTGGCTCTTGGAGGACGATGCCAGGGCATATTCGTGTCTAGCTGTGACCTGGACTGAATAGTTCGTTTTTAGGAATTGTCCTGGCTGGATCTCTGGAAATGGTAAGCAGTGCATCGTAACGACATTTGGAGGACGATTCCATGAGACATTCCTGCCAAGCAGTGATCTGGACTGAAGAGCTCATGTTTAGCAACGTTCAAGAAGGGTTCGCTGCCAACTTCCCAGCACTGCATCCGAACGGCATTTGGAGGACGATGCCAGGAGAAATTAGTCCTAGCTGAGATCCAGAATGATTGTCTCATGTTTAGCTATTTTCACGAACGGATCTCTGCCAAATGGCCCGTGGTGCACCCGAAAGCCATTTGGAGGACGATTCCAGCAGAAATATGTGCCAAGTAGGGATCTGGAGTTCATGGCTCACGTTTAGCAATTGTCATGAATGGATCTCTCCCAAATGCGCAGCAAGGCGTCCGAGTTGCCTTGGGCAAAGTCATCCCTAGCAGGGACATGGAATGCTTTTCTACATGATATTTTCACCAACGGATCGTTGCCAAATGACCTGCAGGGCTTCCGAATGACATTCGGGGGACGATTCCTGGAGACATTGGTGCCAAGCTTTGATCTGGAATGTTTCATCTTGAGCTATTTTCACGGACGGATCTCTGCCAATTGACCAGCAGAGCCTCCGAATGAATGACATTTGGAGGATGATTGCGGGAGAAATTTGCACCTAGCTGTGATCTGGAATGCATTTTTCATTTGTAGCAATTTTCTGAAAGAGCTCTCTGCCAGGTAGCTGGCAGTGCATCCCTCTGACTTCTTGAGGAAGATTCCCGAGAATTTCGTCCCTAGCAGTAACCTGGAAGGAATGTCAAATGAACAGCATTTTTCGTTAACGGTAATGCCAGGCTTTCATCCGAATGCATTTTGAAAGATGATTTGAGGAGCAATGAGTAGCTAGCTGTGATCTGGAGTGAATGTCTCAAGCCTAGGACTTGTCATGAACGGATCTCTGCCAAATCACCAGCGGTGCATCGTGATAGCATTTAGAGAACGATCCCTGGAGACATTCGTGCCTTGCTGTTACCTGGAACTAATGTCTCCTGGAGAGCATTTTTCAAGAAGGGATCTCTCCCAAATGGCCAGCAGTGCATCGGAATTACATTTGGAGGATGATTGCAGGAGAAATTTGCTAATTTTGGGGAGAGTTAGGCTTGCAAAAGGTAGGGCTCCCCGCCAATTGGGTTAAAGTTCCTCTGAGTAGGTCAGTTGGAGTTAGGGATAGGCGTTAGGGCTCCTTAGCCCACTTGGCGTCAGCGTCAGGGTTTCCCGAGCTAGGCCCTTTGGACTAAGGGGTAGGGTTCCCATTGCTAGACCAAGGGGAGTTGGGTTATGGTTCCTATGGGTTAGCCACGCTGAAATAGGCTTGCTGTGGGAAGGGATTCCCACCCTAGCATTAGGATGCTTACGGGTAGGCCACTTGGCGTTAGGGTTAGGGTTCTAGGCATAGGCCAGTTGAAGTAAGGGTTCCAATGGTTAGGCCAGCTCACTTTAGGCATAGAGGTCCTACAGATGGGGATCCTTGCCTTAGGGTGTCTATGGGTAAGGCCCGAACCCTAGGATTAGGGTTCCCACGGGAAGGCCACTTGCACGGAGGCTTACGTTTCCTGTGGTCGAGGAAACACTAGGATCGGGATTCCTACCCGTATGAACCCTAACCCTAGCACTGAGAACGCTAACCTAGGGCTGGGAGCTCTGCCCTTCCCTAACTCTACCTGCATGTGGCCTGCACACAGGAACCACACTTGTAAGTGGCCTAGCCATAACCCTGAGGACGTGGCGTCCTACCCACAGCTTAACTCCAACTGTCTTGTGCCATTAGAAGACATGGGCTCGTAAAAAGTACAAAGAAAGGAAAACTCAGCCCTAATCAAGGCTGGGCACAAAATTCTCATGGAATCTTCATTTTCAAGCTGTCCGGATCCTGTCCTGAGCTTGTGGGCTCGATTGGTTGGAGAAAATTAGAAACAAAGGGAAAGGAAGTATTAATGAATGCTTATGACAAATTTCTCATTTAATCGTCATCTTACAGCCCTTGAGAGTCTGTCCTCATCGTTAAGAAGAGATCGGCTGGTGAGAATTACAAAGAAGGCAAAACTCTTTTCTCATCCTCAAATGTTTCATGCAGCCTTCATCTTAAAGCCATCATACTACTCTCCTGATTCTTCGGCATAGAAAGCTGCAAAGAAAGAGAACCTGATTACTTATCATTGCTGGAGGAAAAGTTATCTGTGACTCTTCATTTAAAAGGCGTTACGAGAGGGTCCTGAAGAGATGGGCTTTATCGGTCAGTGAAAGTGATAAACCAAGAGAAAGTCAGTAGTGATCAGTGCTTTGTGAAATTTCTCACGGAATCCAAGTCTTCAAGCCATTATGAATCTATCCAGATCATCTGGAAGGGAGCGCATGGTGACATTGAAAAGAAAGCGAAACTCATTACTGATCGGTGCTTGTGAGCCATTTCTTATGGAATCTTCAACTTAAGACAGTTTGGAGTCTGGCCTCATTTGGAAGGCTCGCTCCGTGCAGATGAATAACAAAGCAAAACGCTTCGCTCACCTTAGCGGGGGATAAATTTGTCGCGGAATCTTCACATTACAGCTTTTAGGATCCTGTCCTAAAGAAAGGTTAAACTCATTCTTGACCACTAGGGGTTTGGCAAATACTTCTGAAAGCCTCCTTTTTTAAAGCATTTAGGAGTCTGTCCTTACTGTCATTTGCAGTAGAGCGGTTAGGGAAAATGAGAACTAGAGAGAAAGTCATTAATGAACAGCACTTGAGACAAACTTTGTCCCGGACTCGTCATCTAAAAGCCACTAGGTTTCTCTTGGTCATTTGGAAGAGAGGGCATCATGAACGTTACAAACAAAACAAAACTCGTTAGTGATCCCTGCGGGTGACTCGTTTCTCGGAGCCTTTTCATTTTCAAACAGTTTAAAAGAGGTCCTGAGCATTAGGGAAAGATCGGTTCCGTGGAACTTACAAAGAAAGAGAAAATCCTTAGTGACCCGTGCTTGTGACAAATTGTCAGGGACTCTTCATATTCGCGCCATTGGGCTACTATCCTGATTATTTAGGAGTGGTCGGTCCTCGAACTAGATTAAGCAAGCAAAATTCTTTCCTGCTCTGCCAAATGGCAAGCAGTGCATCCGAAAGGCATTTGGAGAATGATTCCAGGAGAAATTGGTGGCTAGCAGTGATGTGAAGTGAATGTCTCATGTTTAGCAATTTTCAGGAAGGCTCTCTGCCAAATACCAGCAATGCCTCCGATTTGCACTTGGAGGTCGATTCTAGGACAAAGTCGTCCCTAGCAGGGACATGGAATGCTTTTCTAGGTGAATAATATTTTTCAGGAATGGATAGCTGCCCAATGCCCAGCAGCGTATCCGACTGGCTCTTGGAGGACGATGCCAGGGCATATTCGTGTCTAGCTGTGACCTGGACTGAATAGTTCGTTTTTAGGAATTGTCCTGGCTGGATCTCTGGAAATGGTAAGCAGTGCATCGTAACGACATTTGGAGGACGATTCCATGAGACATTCCTGCCAAGCAGTGATCTGGACTGAAGAGCTCATGTTTAGCAACGTTCAAGAAGGGTTCGCTGCCAACTTCCCAGCACTGCATCCGAACGGCATTTGGAGGACGATGCCAGGAGAAATTAGTCCTAGCTGAGATCCAGAATGATTGTCTCATGTTTAGCTATTTTCACGAACGGATCTCTGCCAAATGGCCCGTGGTGCACCCGAAAGCCATTTGGAGGACGATTCCAGCAGAAATATGTGCCAAGTAGGGATCTGGAGTTCATGGCTCACGTTTAGCAATTGTCATGAATGGATCTCTCCCAAATGCGCAGCAAGGCGTCCGAGTTGCCTTGGGCAAAGTCATCCCTAGCAGGGACATGGAATGCTTTTCTACATGATATTTTCACCAACGGATCGTTGCCAAATGACCTGCAGGGCTTCCGAATGACATTCGGGGGACGATTCCTGGAGACATTGGTGCCAAGCTTTGATCTGGAATGTTTCATCTTGAGCTATTTTCACGGACGGATCTCTGCCAATTGACCAGCAGAGCCTCCGAATGAATGACATTTGGAGGATGATTGCGGGAGAAATTTGCACCTAGCTGTGATCTGGAATGCATTTTTCATTTGTAGCAATTTTCTGAAAGAGCTCTCTGCCAGGTAGCTGGCAGTGCATCCCTCTGACTTCTTGAGGAAGATTCCCGAGAATTTCGTCCCTAGCAGTAACCTGGAAGGAATGTCAAATGAACAGCATTTTTCGTTAACGGTAATGCCAGGCTTTCATCCGAATGCATTTTGAAAGATGATTTGAGGAGCAATGAGTAGCTAGCTGTGATCTGGAGTGAATGTCTCAAGCCTAGGACTTGTCATGAACGGATCTCTGCCAAATCACCAGCGGTGCATCGTGATAGCATTTAGAGAACGATCCCTGGAGACATTCGTGCCTTGCTGTTACCTGGAACTAATGTCTCCTGGAGAGCATTTTTCAAGAAGGGATCTCTCCCAAATGGCCAGCAGTGCATCGGAATTACATTTGGAGGATGATTGCAGGAGAAATTTGCTAATTTTGGGGAGAGTTAGGCTTGCAAAAGGTAGGGCTCCCCGCCAATTGGGTTAAAGTTCCTCTGAGTAGGTCAGTTGGAGTTAGGGATAGGCGTTAGGGCTCCTTAGCCCACTTGGCGTCAGCGTCAGGGTTTCCCGAGCTAGGCCCTTTGGACTAAGGGGTAGGGTTCCCATTGCTAGACCAAGGGGAGTTGGGTTATGGTTCCTATGGGTTAGCCACGCTGAAATAGGCTTGCTGTGGGAAGGGATTCCCACCCTAGCATTAGGATGCTTACGGGTAGGCCACTTGGCGTTAGGGTTAGGGTTCTAGGCATAGGCCAGTTGAAGTAAGGGTTCCAATGGTTAGGCCAGCTCACTTTAGGCATAGAGGTCCTACAGATGGGGATCCTTGCCTTAGGGTGTCTATGGGTAAGGCCCGAACCCTAGGATTAGGGTTCCCACGGGAAGGCCACTTGCACGGAGGCTTACGTTTCCTGTGGTCGAGGAAACACTAGGATCGGGATTCCTACCCGTATGAACCCTAACCCTAGCACTGAGAACGCTAACCTAGGGCTGGGAGCTCTGCCCTTCCCTAACTCTACCTGCATGTGGCCTGCACACAGGAACCACACTTGTAAGTGGCCTAGCCATAACCCTGAGGACGTGGCGTCCTACCCACAGCTTAACTCCAACTGTCTTGTGCCATTAGAAGACGTGGGCTCGTAAAAAGTACAAAGAAAGGAAAACTCAGCCCTAATCAAGGCTGGGCACAAAATTCTCATGGAATCTTCATTTTCAAGCTGTCCGGATCCTGTCCTGAGCTTGTGGGCTCGATTGGTTGGAGAAAATTAGAAACAAAGGGAAAGGAAGTATTAATGAATGCTTATGACAAATTTCTCATTTAATCGTCATCTTACAGCCCTTGAGAGTCTGTCCTCATCGTTAAGAAGAGATCGGCTGGTGAGAATTACAAAGAAGGCAAAACTCTTTTCTCATCCTCAAATGTTTCATGCAGCCTTCATCTTAAAGCCATCATACTACTCTCCTGATTCTTCGGCATAGAAAGCTGCAAAGAAAGAGAACCTGATTACTTATCATTGCTGGAGGAAAAGTTATCTGTGACTCTTCATTTAAAAGGCGTTACGAGAGGGTCCTGAAGAGATGGGCTTTATCGGTCAGTGAAAGTGATAAACCAAGAGAAAGTCAGTAGTGATCAGTGCTTTGTGAAATTTCTCACGGAATCCAAGTCTTCAAGCCATTATGAATCTATCCAGATCATCTGGAAGGGAGCGCATGGTGACATTGAAAAGAAAGCGAAACTCATTACTGATCGGTGCTTGTGAGCCATTTCTTATGGAATCTTCAACTTAAGACAGTTTGGAGTCTGGCCTCATTTGGAAGGCTCGCTCCGTGCAGATGAATAACAAAGCAAAACGCTTCGCTCACCTTAGCGGGGGATAAATTTGTCGCGGAATCTTCACATTACAGCTTTTAGGATCCTGTCCTAAAGAAAGGTTAAACTCATTCTTGACCACTAGGGGTTTGGCAAATACTTCTGAAAGCCTCCTTTTTTAAAGCATTTAGGAGTCTGTCCTTACTGTCATTTGCAGTAGAGCGGTTAGGGAAAATGAGAACTAGAGAGAAAGTCATTAATGAACAGCACTTGAGACAAACTTTGTCCCGGACTCGTCATCTAAAAGCCACTAGGTTTCTCTTGGTCATTTGGAAGAGAGGGCATCATGAACGTTACAAACAAAACAAAACTCGTTAGTGATCCCTGCGGGTGACTCGTTTCTCGGAGCCTTTTCATTTTCAAACAGTTTAAAAGAGGTCCTGAGCATTAGGGAAAGATCGGTTCCGTGGAACTTACAAAGAAAGAGAAAATCCTTAGTGACCCGTGCTTGTGACAAATTGTCAGGGACTCTTCATATTCGCGCCATTGGGCTACTATCCTGATTATTTAGGAGTGGTCGGTCCTCGAACTAGATTAAGCAAGCAAAATTCTTTCCTGCTCTGCCAAATGGCAAGCAGTGCATCCGAAAGGCATTTGGAGAATGATTCCAGGAGAAATTGGTGGCTAGCAGTGATGTGAAGTGAATGTCTCATGTTTAGCAATTTTCAGGAAGGCTCTCTGCCAAATACCAGCAATGCCTCCGATTTGCACTTGGAGGTCGATTCTAGGACAAAGTCGTCCCTAGCAGGGACATGGAATGCTTTTCTAGGTGAATAATATTTTTCAGGAATGGATAGCTGCCCAATGCCCAGCAGCGTATCCGACTGGCTCTTGGAGGACGATGCCAGGGCATATTCGTGTCTAGCTGTGACCTGGACTGAATAGTTCGTTTTTAGGAATTGTCCTGGCTGGATCTCTGGAAATGGTAAGCAGTGCATCGTAACGACATTTGGAGGACGATTCCATGAGACATTCCTGCCAAGCAGTGATCTGGACTGAAGAGCTCATGTTTAGCAACGTTCAAGAAGGGTTCGCTGCCAACTTCCCAGCACTGCATCCGAACGGCATTTGGAGGACGATGCCAGGAGAAATTAGTCCTAGCTGAGATCCAGAATGATTGTCTCATGTTTAGCTATTTTCACGAACGGATCTCTGCCAAATGGCCCGTGGTGCACCCGAAAGCCATTTGGAGGACGATTCCAGCAGAAATATGTGCCAAGTAGGGATCTGGAGTTCATGGCTCACGTTTAGCAATTGTCATGAATGGATCTCTCCCAAATGCGCAGCAAGGCGTCCGAGTTGCCTTGGGCAAAGTCATCCCTAGCAGGGACATGGAATGCTTTTCTACATGATATTTTCACCAACGGATCGCTGCCAAATGACCTGCAGGGCTTCCGAATGACATTCGGGGGACGATTCCTGGAGACATTGGTGCCAAGCTTTGATCTGGAATGTTTCATCTTGAGCTATTTTCACGGACGGATCTCTGCCAAATGACCAGCAGAGCCTCCGAATGAATGACATTTGGAGGATGATTGCGGGAGAAATTTGCACCTAGCTGTGATCTGGAATGCATTTTTCATTTGTAGCAATTTTCTGAAAGAGCTCTCTGCCAGGTAGCTGGCAGTGCATCCCTCTGACTTCTTGAGGAAGATTCCCGAGAATTTCGTCCCTAGCAGTAACCTGGAAGGAATGTCAAATGAACAGCATTTTTCGTTAACGGTAATGCCAGGCTTTCATCCGAATGCATTTTGAAAGATGATTTGAGGAGCAATGAGTAGCTAGCTGTGATCTGGAGTGAATGTCTCAAGCCTAGGACTTGTCATGAACGGATCTCTGCCAAATCACCAGCGGTGCATCGTGATAGCATTTAGAGAACGATCCCTGGAGACATTCGTGCCTTGCTGTTACCTGGAACTAATGTCTCCTGGAGAGCATTTTTCAAGAAGGGATCTCTCCCAAATGGCCAGCAGTGCATCGGAATTACATTTGGAGGATGATTGCAGGAGAAATTTGCTAATTTTGGGGAGAGTTAGGCTTGCAAAAGGTAGGGCTCCCCGCCAATTGGGTTAAAGTTCCTCTGAGTAGGTCAGTTGGAGTTAGGGATAGGCGTTAGGGCTCCTTAGCCCACTTGGCGTCAGCGTCAGGGTTTCCCGAGCTAGGCCCTTTGGACTAAGGGGTAGGGTTCCCATTGCTAGACCAAGGGGAGTTGGGTTATGGTTCCTATGGGTTAGCCACGCTGAAATAGGCTTGCTGTGGGAAGGGATTCCCACCCTAGCATTAGGATGCTTACGGGTAGGCCACTTGGCGTTAGGGTTCTAGGCATAGGCCAGTTGAAGTAAGGGTTCCAATGGTTAGGCCAGCTCACTTTAGGCATAGAGGTCCTACAGATGGGGATCCTTGCCTTAGGGTGTCTATGGGTAAGGCCCGAACCCTAGGATTAGGGTTCCCACGGGAAGGCCACTTGCACGGAGGCTTACGTTTCCTGTGGTCGAGGAAACACTAGGATCGGGATTCCTACCCGTATGAACCCTAACCCTAGCGCTGAGAACGCTAACCTAGGGCTGGGAGCTCTGCCCTTCCCTAACTCTACCTGCATGTGGCCTGCACACAGGAACCACACTTGTAAGTGGCCTAGCCATAACCCTGAGGACGTGGCGTCCTACCCACAGCTTAACTCCAACTGTCTTGTGCCATTAGAAGACGTGGGCTCGTAAAAAGTACAAAGAAAGGAAAACTCAGCCCTAATCAAGGCTGGGCACAAAATTCTCATGGAATCTTCATTTTCAAGCTGTCCGGATCCTGTCCTGAGCTTGTGGGCTCGATTGGTTGGAGAAAATTAGAAACAAAGGGAAAGGAAGTATTAATGAATGCTTATGACAAATTTCTCATTTAATCGTCATCTTACAGCCCTTGAGAGTCTGTCCTCATCCTTAAGAAGAGATCGGCTGGTAAGAATTACAAAGAAGGCAAAACTCTTTTCTCATCCTCAAATGTTTCATGCAGCCTTCATCTTAAAGCCATCATACTACTCTCCTGATTCTTCGGCATAGAAAGCTGCAAAGAAAGAGAACCTGATTACTTATCATTGCTGGAGGAAAAGTTATCTGTGACTCTTCATTTAAAAGGCGTTACGAGAGGGTCCTGAAGAGATGGGCTTTATCGGTCAGTGAAAGTGATAAACCAAGAGAAAGTCAGTAGTGATCAGTGCTTTGTGAAATTTCTCACGGAATCCAAGTCTTCAAGCCATTATGAGTCTATCCAGATCATCTGGAAGGGAGCGCATGGTGACATTGAAAAGAAAGCGAAACTCATTACTGATCGGTGCTTGTGAGCCATTTCTTATGGAATCTTCAACTTAAGACAGTTTGGAGTCTGGCCTCATTTGGAAGGCTCGCTCCGTGCAGATGAATAACAAAGCAAAACGCTTCGCTCACCTTAGCGGGGGATAAATTTGTCGCGGAATCTTCACATTACAGCTTTTAGGATCCTGTCCTAAAGAAAGGTTAAACTCATTCTTGACCACTAGGGGTTTGGCAAATACTTCTGAAAGCCTCCTTTTTTAAAGCATTTAGGAGTCTGTCCTTACTGTCATTTGCAGTAGAGCGGTTAGGGAAAATGAGAACTAGAGAGAAAGTCATTAATGAACAGCACTTGAGACAAACTTTGTCCCGGACTCGTCATCTAAAAGCCACTAGGTTTCTCTTGGTCATTTGGAAGAGAGGGCATCATGAACGTTACAAACAAAACAAAACTCGTTAGTGATCCCTGCGGGTGACTCGTTTCTCGGAGCCTTTTCATTTTAAAACAGTTTAAAAGAGGTCCTGAGCATTAGGGAAAGATCGGTTCCGTGGAACTTACAAAGAAAGAGAAAATCCTTAGTGACCCGTGCTTGTGACAAATTGTCAGGGACTCTTCATATTCGCGCCATTGGGCTACTATCCTGATTATTTAGGAGTGGTCGGTCCTCGAACTAGATTAAGCAAGCAAAATTCTTTCCTGCTCTGCCAAATGGCAAGCAGTGCATCCGAAAGGCATTTGGAGAATGATTCCAGGAGAAATTGGTGGCTAGCAGTGATGTGAAGTGAATGTCTCATGTTTAGCAATTTTCAGGAAGGCTCTCTGCCAAATACCAGCAATGCCTCCGATTTGCACTTGGAGGTCGATTCTAGGACAAAGTCGTCCCTAGCAGGGACATGGAATGCTTTTCTAGGTGAATAATATTTTTCAGGAATGGATAGCTGCCCAATGCCCAGCAGCGTATCCGACTGGCTCTTGGAGGACGATGCCAGGGCATATTCGTGTCTAGCTGTGACCTGGACTGAATAGTTCGTTTTTAGGAATTGTCCTGGCTGGATCTCTGGAAATGGTAAGCAGTGCATCGTAACGACATTTGGAGGACGATTCCATGAGACATTCCTGCCAAGCAGTGATCTGGACTGAAGAGCTCATGTTTAGCAACGTTCAAGAAGGGTTCGCTGCCAACTTCCCAGCACTGCATCCGAACGGCATTTGGAGGACGATGCCAGGAGAAATTAGTCCTAGCTGAGATCCAGAATGATTGTCTCATGTTTAGCTATTTTCACGAACGGATCTCTGCCAAATGGCCCGTGGTGCACCCGAAAGCCATTTGGAGGACGATTCCAGCAGAAATATGTGCCAAGTAGGGATCTGGAGTTCATGGCTCACGTTTAGCAATTGTCATGAATGGATCTCTCCCAAATGCGCAGCAAGGCGTCTGAGTTGCCTTGGGCAAAGTCATCCCTAGCAGGGACATGGAATGCTTTTCTACATGATATTTTCACCAACGGATCGCTGCCAAATGACCTGCAGGGCTTCCGAATGACATTCGGGGGACGATTCCTGGAGACATTGGTGCCAAGCTTTGATCTGGAATGTTTCATCTTGAGCTATTTTCACGGACGGATCTCTGCCAAATGACCAGCAGAGCCTCCGAATGAATGACATTTGGAGGATGATTGCGGGAGAAATTTGCACCTAGCTGTGATCTGGAATGCATTTTTCATTTGTAGCAATTTTCTGAAAGAGCTCTCTGCCAGGTAGCTGGCAGTGCATCCCTCTGACTTCTTGAGGAAGATTCCCGAGAATTTCGTCCCTAGCAGTAACCTGGAAGGAATGTCAAATGAACAGCATTTTTCGTTAACGGTAATGCCAGGCTTTCATCCGAATGCATTTTGAAAGATGATTTGAGGAGCAATGAGTAGCTAGCTGTGATCTGGAGTGAATGTCTCAAGCCTAGGACTTGTCATGAACGGATCTCTGCCAAATCACCAGCGGTGCATCGTGATAGCATTTAGAGAACGATCCCTGGAGACATTCGTGCCTTGCTGTTACCTGGAACTAATGTCTCCTGGAGAGCATTTTTCAAGAAGGGATCTCTCCCAAATGGCCAGCAGTGCATCGGAATTACATTTGGAGGATGATTGCAGGAGAAATTTGCTAATTTTGGGGAGAGTTAGGCTTGCAAAAGGTAGGGCTCCCCGCCAATTGGGTTAAAGTTCCTCTGAGTAGGTCAGTTGGAGTTAGGGATAGGCGTTAGGGCTCCTTAGCCCACTTGGCGTCAGCGTCAGGGTTTCCCGAGCTAGGCCCTTTGGACTAAGGGGTAGGGTTCCCATTGCTAGACCAAGGGGAGTTGGGTTATGGTTCCTATGGGTTAGCCACGCTGAAATAGGCTTGCTGTGGGAAGGGATTCCCACCCTAGCATTAGGATGCTTACGGGTAGGCCACTTGGCGTTAGGGTTAGGGTTCTAGGCATAGGCCAGTTGAAGTAAGGGTTCCAATGGTTAGGCCAGCTCACTTTAGGCATAGAGGTCCTACAGATGGGGATCCTTGCCTTAGGGTGTCTATGGGTAAGGCCCGAACCCTAGGATTAGGGTTCCCACGGGAAGGCCACTTGCACGGAGGCTTACGTTTCCTGTGGTCGAGGAAACACTAGGATCGGGATTCCTACCCGTATGAACCCTAACCCTAGCGCTGAGAACGCTAACCTAGGGCTGGGAGCTCTGCCCTTCCCTAACTCTACCTGCATGTGGCCTGCACACAGGAACCACACTTGTAAGTGGCCTAGCCATAACCCTGAGGACGTGGCGTCCTACCCACAGCTTAACTCCAACTGTCTTGTGCCATTAGAAGACGTGGGCTCGTAAAAAGTACAAAGAAAGGAAAACTCAGCCCTAATCAAGGCTGGGCACAAAATTCTCATGGAATCTTCATTTTCAAGCTGTCCGGATCCTGTCCTGAGCTTGTGGGCTCGATTGGTTGGAGAAAATTAGAAACAAAGGGAAAGGAAGTATTAATGAATGCTTATGACAAATTTCTCATTTAATCGTCATCTTACAGCCCTTGAGAGTCTGTCCTCATCGTTAAGAAGAGATCGGCTGGTGAGAATTACAAAGAAGGCAAAACTCTTTTCTCATCCTCAAATGTTTCATGCAGCCTTCATCTTAAAGCCATCATACTACTCTCCTGATTCTTCGGCATAGAAAGCTGCAAAGAAAGAGAACCTGATTACTTATCATTGCTGGAGGAAAAGTTATCTGTGACTCTTCATTTAAAAGGCGTTACGAGAGGGTCCTGAAGAGATGGGCTTTATCGGTCAGTGAAAGTGATAAACCAAGAGAAAGTCAGTAGTGATCAGTGCTTTGTGAAATTTCTCACGGAATCCAAGTCTTCAAGCCATTATGAGTCTATCCAGATCATCTGGAAGGGAGCGCATGGTGACATTGAAAAGAAAGCGAAACTCATTACTGATCGGTGCTTGTGAGCCATTTCTTATGGAATCTTCAACTTAAGACAGTTTGGAGTCTGGCCTCATTTGGAAGGCTCGCTCCGTGCAGATGAATAACAAAGCAAAACGCTTCGCTCACCTTAGCGGGGGATAAATTTGTCGCGGAATCTTCACATTACAGCTTTTAGGATCCTGTCCTAAAGAAAGGTTAAACTCATTCTTGACCACTAGGGGTTTGGCAAATACTTCTGAAAGCCTCCTTTTTTAAAGCATTTAGGAGTCTGTCCTTACTGTCATTTGCAGTAGAGCGGTTAGGGAAAATGAGAACTAGAGAGAAAGTCATTAATGAACAGCACTTGAGACAAACTTTGTCCCGGACTCGTCATCTAAAAGCCACTAGGTTTCTCTTGGTCATTTGGAAGAGAGGGCATCATGAACGTTACAAACAAAACAAAACTCGTTAGTGATCCCTGCGGGTGACTCGTTTCTCGGAGCCTTTTCATTTTCAAACAGTTTAAAAGAGGTCCTGAGCATTAGGGAAAGATCGGTTCCGTGGAACTTACAAAGAAAGAGAAAATCCTTAGTGACCCGTGCTTGTGACAAATTGTCAGGGACTCTTCATATTCGCGCCATTGGGCTACTATCCTGATTATTTAGGAGTGGTCGGTCCTCGAACTAGATTAAGCAAGCAAAATTCTTTCCTGCTCTGCCAAATGGCAAGCAGTGCATCCGAAAGGCATTTGGAGAATGATTCCAGGAGAAATTGGTGGCTAGCAGTGATGTGAAGTGAATGTCTCATGTTTAGCAATTTTCAGGAAGGCTCTCTGCCAAATACCAGCAATGCCTCCGATTTGCACTTGGAGGTCGATTCTAGGACAAAGTCGTCCCTAGCAGGGACATGGAATGCTTTTCTAGGTGAATAATATTTTTCAGGAATGGATAGCTGCCCAATGCCCAGCAGCGTATCCGACTGGCTCTTGGAGGACGATGCCAGGGCATATTCGTGTCTAGCTGTGACCTGGACTGAATAGTTCGTTTTTAGGAATTGTCCTGGCTGGATCTCTGGAAATGGTAAGCAGTGCATCGTAACGACATTTGGAGGACGATTCCATGAGACATTCCTGCCAAGCAGTGATCTGGACTGAAGAGCTCATGTTTAGCAACGTTCAAGAAGGGTTCGCTGCCAACTTCCCAGCACTGCATCCGAACGGCATTTGGAGGACGATGCCAGGAGAAATTAGTCCTAGCTGAGATCCAGAATGATTGTCTCATGTTTAGCTATTTTCACGAACGGATCTCTGCCAAATGGCCCGTGGTGCACCCGAAAGCCATTTGGAGGACGATTCCAGCAGAAATATGTGCCAAGTAGGGATCTGGAGTTCATGGCTCACGTTTAGCAATTGTCATGAATGGATCTCTCCCAAATGCGCAGCAAGGCGTCCGAGTTGCCTTGGGCAAAGTCATCCCTAGCAGGGACATGGAATGCTTTTCTACATGATATTTTCACCAACGGATCGCTGCCAAATGACCTGCAGGGCTTCCGAATGACATTCGGGGGACGATTCCTGGAGACATTGGTGCCAAGCTTTGATCTGGAATGTTTCATCTTGAGCTATTTTCACGGACGGATCTCTGCCAAATGACCAGCAGAGCCTCCGAATGAATGACATTTGGAGGATGATTGCGGGAGAAATTTGCACCTAGCTGTGATCTGGAATGCATTTTTCATTTGTAGCAATTTTCTGAAAGAGCTCTCTGCCAGGTAGCTGGCAGTGCATCCCTCTGACTTCTTGAGGAAGATTCCCGAGAATTTCGTCCCTAGCAGTAACCTGGAAGGAATGTCAAATGAACAGCATTTTTCGTTAACGGTAATGCCAGGCTTTCATCCGAATGCATTTTGAAAGATGATTTGAGGAGCAATGAGTAGCTAGCTGTGATCTGGAGTGAATGTCTCAAGCCTAGGACTTGTCATGAACGGATCTCTGCCAAATCACCAGCGGTGCATCGTGATAGCATTTAGAGAACGATCCCTGGAGACATTCGTGCCTTGCTGTTACCTGGAACTAATGTCTCCTGGAGAGCATTTTTCAAGAAGGGATCTCTCCCAAATGGCCAGCAGTGCATCGGAATTACATTTGGAGGATGATTGCAGGAGAAATTTGCTAATTTTGGGGAGAGTTAGGCTTGCAAAAGGTAGGGCTCCCCGCCAATTGGGTTAAAGTTCCTCTGAGTAGGTCAGTTGGAGTTAGGGATAGGCGTTAGGGCTCCTTAGCCCACTTGGCGTCAGCGTCAGGGTTTCCCGAGCTAGGCCCTTTGGACTAAGGGGTAGGGTTCCCATTGCTAGACCAAGGGGAGTTGGGTTATGGTTCCTATGGGTTAGCCACGCTGAAATAGGCTTGCTGTGGGAAGGGATTCCCACCCTAGCATTAGGATGCTTACGGGTAGGCCACTTGGCGTTAGGGTTAGGGTTCTAGGCATAGGCCAGTTGAAGTAAGGGTTCCAATGGTTAGGCCAGCTCACTTTAGGCATAGAGGTCCTACAGATGGGGATCCTTGCCTTAGGGTGTCTATGGGTAAGGCCCGAACCCTAGGATTAGGGTTCCCACGGGAAGGCCACTTGCACGGAGGCTTACGTTTCCTGTGGTCGAGGAAACACTAGGATCGGGATTCCTACCCGTATGAACCCTAACCCTAGCGCTGAGAACGCTAACCTAGGGCTGGGAGCTCTGCCCTTCCCTGACTCTAACTGCATGTGGCCTGCACACAGGAACCACACTTGTAAGTGGCCTAGCCATAACCCTGAGGACGTGGCGTCCTACCCACAGCTTAACTCCAACTGTCTTGTGCCATTAGAAGACGTGGGCTCGTAAAAAGTACAAAGAAAGGAAAACTCAGCCCTAATCAAGGCTGGGCACAAAATTCTCATGGAATCTTCATTTTCAAGCTGTCCGGATCCTGTCCTGAGCTTGTGGGCTCGATTGGTTGGAGAAAATTAGAAACAAAGGGAAAGGAAGTATTAATGAATGCTTATGACAAATTTCTCATTTAATCGTCATCTTACAGCCCTTGAGAGTCTGTCCTCATCGTTAAGAAGAGATCGGCTGGTGAGAATTACAAAGAAGGCAAAACTCTTTTCTCATCCTCAAATGTTTCATGCAGCCTTCATCTTAAAGCTATCATACTACTCTCCTGATTCTTCGGCATAGAAAGCTGCAAAGAAAGAGAACCTGATTACTTATCATTGCTGGAGGAAAAGTTATCTGTGACTCTTCATTTAAAAGGCGTTACGAGAGGGTCCTGAAGAGATGGGCTTTATCGGTCAGTGAAAGTGATAAACCAAGAGAAAGTCAGTAGTGATCAGTGCTTTGTGAAATTTCTCACAGAATCCAAGTCTTCAAGCCATTATGAGTCTATCCAGATCATCTGGAAGGGAGCGCATGGTGACATTGAAAAGAAAGCGAAACTCATTACTGATCGGTGCTTGTGAGCCATTTCTTATGGAATCTTCAACTTAAGACAGTTTGGAGTCTGGCCTCATTTGGAAGGCTCGCTCCGTGCAGATGAATAACAAAGCAAAACGCTTCGCTCACCTTAGCGGGGGATAAATTTGTCGCGGAATCTTCACATTACAGCTTTTAGGATCCTGTCCTAAAGAAAGGTTAAACTCATTCTTGACCACTAGGGGTTTGGCAAATACTTCTGAAAGCCTCCTTTTTTAAAGCATTTAGGAGTCTGTCCTTACTGTCATTTGCAGTAGAGCGGTTAGGGAAAATGAGAACTAGAGAGAAAGTCATTAATGAACAGCACTTGAGACAAACTTTGTCCCGGACTCGTCATCTAAAAGCCACTAGGTTTCTCTTGGTCATTTGGAAGAGAGGGCATCATGAACGTTACAAACAAAACAAAACTCGTTAGTGATCCCTGCGGGTGACTCGTTTCTCGGAGCCTTTTCATTTTAAAACAGTTTAAAAGAGGTCCTGAGCATTAGGGAAAGATCGGTTCCGTGGAACTTACAAAGAAAGAGAAAATCCTTAGTGACCCGTGCTTGTGACAAATTGTCAGGGACTCTTCATATTCGCGCCTATACTATCCTGATTATTTAGGAGTGGTCGGTCCTCGAACTAGATTAAGCAAGCAAAATTCTTTCCTGCTCTGCCAAATGGCAAGCAGTGCATCCGAAAGGCATTTGGAGAATGATTCCAGGAGAAATTGGTGGCTAGCAGTGATGTGAAGTGAATGTCTCATGTTTAGCAATTTTCAGGAAGGCTCTCTGCCAAATACCAGCAATGCCTCCGATTTGCACTTGGAGGTCGATTCTAGGACAAAGTCGTCCCTAGCAGGGACATGGAATGCTTTTCTAGGTGAATAATATTTTTCAGGACTGGATAGCTGCCCAATGCCCAGCAGCGTATCCGACTGGCTCTTGGAGGACGATGCCAGGGCATATTCGTGTCTAGCTGTGACCTGGACTGAATAGTTCGTTTTTAGGAATTGTCCTGGCTGGATCTCTGGAAATGGTAAGCAGTGCATCGTAACGACATTTGGAGGACGATTCCATGAGACATTCCTGCCAAGCAGTGATCTGGACTGAAGAGCTCCTGTTTAGCAACGTTCAAGAAGGGTTCGCTGCCAACTTCCCAGCACTGCATCCGAACGGCATTTGGAGGACGATGCCAGGAGAAATTAGTCCTAGCTGAGATCCAGAATGATTGTCTCATGTTTAGCTATTTTCACGAACGGATCTCTGCCAAATGGCCCGTGGTGCACCCGAAAGCCATTTGGAGGACGATTCCAGCAGAAATATGTGCCAAGTAGGGATCTGGAGTTCATGGCTCACGTTTAGCAATTGTCATGAATGGATCTCTCCCAAATGCGCAGCAAGGCGTCCGAGTTGCCTTGGGCAAAGTCATCCCTAGCAGGGACATGGAATGCTTTTCTACATGATATTTTCACCAACGGATCGCTGCCAAATGACCTGCAGGGCTTCCGAATGACATTCGGGGGACGATTCCTGGAGACATTGGTGCCAAGCTTTGATCTGGAATGTTTCATCTTGAGCTATTTTCACGGACGGATCTCTGCCAAATGACCAGCAGAGCCTCCGAATGAATGACATTTGGAGGATGATTGCGGGAGAAATTTGCACCTAGCTGTGATCTGGAATGCATTTTTCATTTGTAGCAATTTTCTGAAAGAGCTCTCTGCCAGGTAGCTGGCAGTGCATCCCTCTGACTTCTTGAGGAAGATTCCCGAGAATTTCGTCCCTAGCAGTAACCTGGAAGGAATGTCAAATGAACAGCATTTTTCGTTAACGGTAATGCCAGGCTTTCATCCGAATGCATTTTGAAAGATGATTTGAGGAGCAATGAGTAGCTAGCTGTGATCTGGAGTGAATGTCTCAAGCCTAGGACTTGTCATGAACGGATCTCTGCCAAATCACCAGCGGTGCATCGTGATAGCATTTAGAGAACGATCCCTGGAGACATTCGTGCCTTGCTGTTACCTGGAACTAATGTCTCCTGGAGAGCATTTTTCAAGAAGGGATCTCTCCCAAATGGCCAGCAGTGCATCGGAATTACATTTGGAGGATGATTGCAGGAGAAATTTGCTAATTTTGGGGAGAGTTAGGCTTGCAAAAGGTAGGGCTCCCCGCCAATTGGGTTAAAGTTCCTCTGAGTAGGTCAGTTGGAGTTAGGGATAGGCGTTAGGGCTCCTTAGCCCACTTGGCGTCAGCGTCAGGGTTTCCCGAGCTAGGCCCTTTGGACTAAGGGGTAGGGTTCCCATTGCTAGACCAAGGGGAGTTGGGTTATGGTTCCTATGGGTTAGCCACGCTGAAATAGGCTTGCTGTGGGAAGGGATTCCCGCCCTAGCATTAGGATGCTTACGGGTAGGCCACTTGGCGTTAGGGTTAGGGTTCTAGGCATAGGCCAGTTGAAGTAAGGGTTCCAATGGTTAGGCCAGCTCACTTTAGGCATAGAGGTCCTACAGATGGGGATCCTTGCCTTAGGGTGTCTATGGGTAAGGCCCGAACCCTAGGATTAGGGTTCCCACGGGAAGGCCACTTGCACGGAGGCTTACGTTTCCTGTGGTCGAGGAAACACTAGGATCGGGATTCCTACCCGTATGAACCCTAACCCTAGCGCTGAGAACGCTAACCTAGGGCTGGGAGCTCTGCCCTTCCCTGACTCTAACTGCATGTGGCCTGCACACAGGAACCACACTTGTAAGTGGCCTAGCCATAACCCTGAGGACGTGGCGTCCTACCCACAGCTTAACTCCAACTGTCTTGTGCCATTAGAAGACGTGGGCTCGTAAAAAGTACAAAGAAAGGAAAACTCAGCCCTAATCAAGGCTGGGCACAAAATTCTCATGGAATCTTCATTTTCAAGCTGTCCGGATCCTGTCCTGAGCTTGTGGGCTCGATTGGTTGGAGAAAATTAGAAACAAAGGGAAAGGAAGTATTAATGAATGCTTATGACAAATTTCTCATTTAATCGTCATCTTACAGCCCTTGAGAGTCTGTCCTCATCGTTAAGAAGAGATCGGCTGGTGAGAATTACAAAGAAGGCAAAACTCTTTTCTCATCCTCAAATGTTTCATGCAGCCTTCATCTTAAAGCCATCATACTACTCTCCTGATTCTTCGGCATAGAAAGCTGCAAAGAAAGAGAACCTGATTACTTATCATTGCTGGAGGAAAAGTTATCTGTGACTCTTCATTTAAAAGGCGTTACGAGAGGGTCCTGAAGAGATGGGCTTTATCGGTCAGTGAAAGTGATAAACCAAGAGAAAGTCAGTAGTGATCAGTGCTTTGTGAAATTTCTCACGGAATCCAAGTCTTCAAGCCATTATGAGTCTATCCAGATCATCTGGAAGGGAGCGCATGGTGACATTGAAAAGAAAGCGAAACTCATTACTGATCGGTGCTTGTGAGCCATTTCTTATGGAATCTTCAACTTAAGACAGTTTGGAGTCTGGCCTCATTTGGAAGGCTCGCTCCGTGCAGATGAATAACAAAGCAAAACGCTTCGCTCACCTTAGCGGGGGATAAATTTGTCGCGGAATCTTCACATTACAGCTTTTAGGATCCTGTCCTAAAGAAAGGTTAAACTCATTCTTGACCACTAGGGGTTTGGCAAATACTTCTGAAAGCCTCCTTTTTTAAAGCATTTAGGAGTCTGTCCTTACTGTCATTTGCAGTAGAGCGGTTAGGGAAAATGAGAACTAGAGAGAAAGTCATTAATGAACAGCACTTGAGACAAACTTTGTCCCGGACTCGTCATCTAAAAGCCACTAGGTTTCTCTTGGTCATTTGGAAGAGAGGGCATCATGAACGTTACAAACAAAACAAAACTCGTTAGTGATCCCTGCGGGTGACTCGTTTCTCGGAGCCTTTTCATTTTCAAACAGTTTAAAAGAGGTCCTGAGCATTAGGGAAAGATCGGTTCCGTGGAACTTACAAAGAAAGAGAAAATCCTTAGTGACCCGTGCTTGTGACAAATTGTCAGGGACTCTTCATATTCGCGCCATTGGGCTACTATCCTGATTATTTAGGAGTGGTCGGTCCTCGAACTAGATTAAGCAAGCAAAATTCTTTCCTGCTCTGCCAAATGGCAAGCAGTGCATCCGAAAGGCATTTGGAGAATGATTCCAGGAGAAATTGGTGGCTAGCAGTGATGTGAAGTGAATGTCTCATGTTTAGCAATTTTCAGGAAGGGTCTCTGCCAAATACCAGCAATGCCTCCGATTTGCACTTGGAGGTCGATTCTAGGACAAAGTCGTCCCTAGCAGGGACATGGAATGCTTTTCTAGGTGAATAATATTTTTCAGGAATGGATAGCTGCCCAATGCCCAGCAGCGTATCCGACTGGCTCTTGGAGGACGATGCCAGGGCATATTCGTGTCTAGCTGTGACCTGGACTGAATAGTTCGTTTTTAGGAATTGTCCTGGCTGGATCTCTGGAAATGGTAAGCAGTGCATCGTAACGACATTTGGAGGACGATTCCATGAGACATTCCTGCCAAGCAGTGATCTGGACTGAAGAGCTCATGTTTAGTAACGTTCAAGAAGGGTTCGCTGCCAATTTCCCAGCACTGCATCCGAACGGCATTTGGAGGACGATGCCAGGAGAAATTAGTCCTAGCTGAGATCCAGAATGATTGTCTCATGTTTAGCTATTTTCACGAACGGATCTCTGCCAAATGGCCCGTGGTGCACCCGAAAGCCATTTGGAGGACGATTCCAGCAGAAATATGTGCCAAGTAGGGATCTGGAGTTCATGGCTCACGTTTAGCAATTGTCATGAATGGATCTCTCCCAAATGCGCAGCAAGGCGTCCGAGTTGCCTTGGGCAAAGTCATCCCTAGCAGGGACATGGAATGCTTTTCTACATGATATTTTCACCAACGGATCGTTGCCAAATGACCTGCAGGGCTTCCGAATGACATTCGGGGGACGATTCCTGGAGACATTGGTGCCAAGCTTTGATCTGGAATGTTTCATCTTGAGCTATTTTCACGGACGGATCTCTGCCAAATGACCAGCAGAGCCTCCGAATGAATGACATTTGGAGGATGATTGCGGGAGAAATTTGCACCTAGCTGTGATCTGGAATGCATTTTTCATTTGTAGCAATTTTCTGAAAGAGCTCTCTGCCAGGTAGCTGGCAGTGCATCCCTCTGACTTCTTGAGGAAGATTCCCGAGAATTTCGTCCCTAGCAGTAACCTGGAAGGAATGTCAAATGAACAGCATTTTTCGTTAACGGTAATGCCAGGCTTTCATCCGAATGCATTTTGAAAGATGATTTGAGGAGCAATGAGTAGCTAGCTGTGATCTGGAGTGAATGCCTCAAGCCTAGGACTTGTCATGAACGGATCTCTGCCAAATCACCAGCGGTGCATCGTGATAGCATTTAGAGAACGATCCCTGGAGACATTCGTGCCTTGCTGTTACCTGGAACTAATGTCTCCTGGAGAGCATTTTTCAAGAAGGGATCTCTCCCAAATGGCCAGCAATGCATCGGAATTACATTTGGAGGATGATTGCAGGAGAAATTTGCTAATTTTGGGGAGAGTTAGGCTTGCAAAAGGTAGGGCTCCCCGCCAATTGGGTTAAAGTTCCTCTGAGTAGGTCAGTTGGAGTTAGGGATAGGCGTTAGGGCTCCTTAGCCCACTTGGCGTCAGCGTCAGGGTTGACAAATTTCTCATTTAATCGTCATCTTACAGCCCTTGAGAGTCTGTCCTCATCGTTAAGAAGAGATCGGCTGGTGAGAATTACAAAGAAGGCAAAACTCTTTTCTCATCCTCAAATGTTTCATGCAGCCTTCATCTTAAAGCCATCATACTACTCTCCTGATTCTTCGGCATAGAAAGCTGCAAAGAAAGAGAACCTGATTACTTATCATTGCTGGAGGAAAAGTTATCTGTGACTCTTCATTTAAAAGGCGTTACGAGAGGGTCCTGAAGAGATGGGCTTTATCGGTCAGTGAAAGTGATAAACCAAGAGAAAGTCAGTAGTGATCAGTGCTTTGTGAAATTTCTCACGGAATCCAAGTCTTCAAGCCATTATGAGTCTATCCAGATCATCTGGAAGGGAGCGCATGGTGACATTGAAAAGAAAGCGAAACTCATTACTGATCGGTGCTTGTGAGCCATTTCTTATGGAATCTTCAACTTAAGACAGTTTGGAGTCTGGCCTCATTTGGAAGGCTCGCTCCGTGCAGATGAATAACAAAGCAGAACGCTTCGCTCACCTTAGCGGGGGATAAATTTGTCGCGGAATCTTCACATTACAGCTTTTAGGATCCTGTCCTAAAGAAAGGTTAAACTCATTCTTGACCACTAGGGGTTTGGCAAATACTTCTGAAAGCCTCCTTTTTTAAAGCATTTAGGAGTCTGTCCTTACTGTCATTTGCAGTAGAGCGGTTAGGGAAAATGAGAACTAGAGAGAAAGTCATTAATGAACAGCACTTGAGACAAACTTTGTCCCGGACTCGTCATCTAAAAGCCACTAGGTTTCTCTTGGTCATTTGGAAGAGAGGGCATCATGAACGTTACAAACAAAACAAAACTCGTTAGTGATCCCTGCGGGTGACTCGTTTCTCGGAGCCTTTTCATTTTCAAACAGTTTAAAAGAGGTCCTGAGCATTAGGGAAAGATCGGTTCCGTGGAACTTACAAAGAAAGAGAAAATCCTTAGTGACCCGTGCTTGTGACAAATTGTCAGGGACTCTTCATATTCGCGCCATTGGGCTACTATCCTGATTATTTAGGAGTGGTCGGTCCTCGAACTAGATTAAGCAAGCAAAATTCTTTCCTGCTCTGCCAAATGGCAAGCAGTGCATCCGAAAGGCATTTGGAGAATGATTCCAGGAGAAATTGGTGGCTAGCAGTGATGTGAAGTGAATGTCTCATGTTTAGCAATTTTCAGGAAGGCTCTCTGCCAAATACCAGCAATGCCTCCGATTTGCACTTGGAGGTCGATTCTAGGACAAAGTCGTCCCTAGCAGGGACATGGAATGCTTTTCTAGGTGAATAATATTTTTCAGGACTGGATAGCTGCCCAATGCCCAGCAGCGTATCCGACTGGCTCTTGGGGGACGATGCCAGGGCATATTCGTGTCTAGCTGTGACCTGGACTGAATAGTTCGTTTTTAGGAATTGTCCTGGCTGGATCTCTGGAAATGGTAAGCAGTGCATCGTAACGACATTTGGAGGACGATTCCATGAGACATTCCTGCCAAGCAGTGATCTGGACTGAAGAGCTCCTGTTTAGCAACGTTCAAGAAGGGTTCGCTGCCAACTTCCCAGCACTGCATCCGAACGGCATTTGGAGGACGATGCCAGGAGAAATTAGTCCTAGCTGAGATCCAGAATGATTGTCTCATGTTTAGCTATTTTCACGAACGGATCTCTGCCAAATGGCCCGTGGTGCACCCGAAAGCCATTTGGAGGACGATTCCAGCAGAAATATGTGCCAAGTAGGGATCTGGAGTTCATGGCTCACGTTTAGCAATTGTCATGAATGGATCTCTCCCAAATGCGCAGCAAGGCGTCCGAGTTGCCTTGGGCAAAGTCATCCCTAGCAGGGACATGGAATGCTTTTCTACATGATATTTTCACCAACGGATCGTTGCCAAATGACCTGCAGGGCTTCCGAATGACATTCGGGGGACGATTCCTGGAGACATTGGTGCCAAGCTTTGATCTGGAATGTTTCATCTTGAGCTATTTTCACGGACGGATCTCTGCCAAATGACCAGCAGAGCCTCCGAATGAATGACATTTGGAGGATGATTGCGGGAGAAATTTGCACCTAGCTGTGATCTGGAATGCATTTTTCATTTGTAGCAATTTTCTGAAAGAGCTCTCTGCCAGGTAGCTGGCAGTGCATCCCTCTGACTTCTTGAGGAAGATTCCCGAGAATTTCGTCCCTAGCAGTAACCTGGAAGGAATGTCAAATGAACAGCATTTTTCGTTAACGGTAATGCCAGGCTTTCATCCGAATGCATTTTGAAAGATGATTTGAGGAGCAATGAGTAGCTAGCTGTGATCTGGAGTGAATGTCTCAAGCCTAGGACTTGTCATGAACGGATCTCTGCCAAATCACCAGCGGTGCATCGTGATAGCATTTAGAGAACGATCCCTGGAGACATTCGTGCCTTGCTGTTACCTGGAACTAATGTCTCCTGGAGAGCATTTTTCAAGAAGGGATCTCTCCCAAATGGCCAGCAGTGCATCGGAATTACATTTGGAGGATGATTGCAGGAGAAATTTGCTAATTTTGGGGAGAGTTAGGCTTGCAAAAGGTAGGGCTCCCCGCCAATTGGGTTAAAGTTCCTCTGAGTAGGTCAGTTGGAGTTAGGGATAGGCGTTAGGGCTCCTTAGCCCACTTGGCGTCAGCGTCAGGGTTTCCCGAGCTAGGCCCTTTGGACTAAGGGGTAGGGTTCCCATTGCTAGACCAAGGGGAGTTGGGTTATGGTTCCTATGGGTTAGCCACGCTGAAATAGGCTTGCTGTGGGAAGGGATTCCCACCCTAGCATTAGGATGCTTACGGGTAGGCCACTTGGCGTTAGGGTTAGGGTTCTAGGCATAGGCCAGTTGAAGTAAGGGTTCCAATGGTTAGGCCAGCTCACTTTAGGCATAGAGGTCCTACAGATGGGGATCCTTGCCTTAGGGTGTCTATGGGTAAGGCCCGAACCCTAGGATTAGGGTTCCCACGGGAAGGCCACTTGCACGGAGGCTTACGTTTCCTGTGGTCGAGGAAACACTAGGATCGGGATTCCTACCCGTATGAACCCTAACCCTAGCGCTGAGAACGCTAACCTAGGGCTGGGAGCTCTGCCCTTCCCTGACTCTAACTGCATGTGGCCTGCACACAGGAACCACACTTGTAAGTGGCCTAGCCATAACCCTGAGGACGTGGCGTCCTACCCACAGCTTAACTCCAACTGTCTTGTGCCATTAGAAGACGTGGGCTCGTAAAAAGTACAAAGAAAGGAAAACTCAGCCCTAATCAAGGCTGGGCACAAAATTCTCATGGAATCTTCATTTTCAAGCTGTCCGGATCCTGTCCTGAGCTTGTGGGCTCGATTGGTTGGAGAAAATTAGAAACAAAGGGAAAGGAAGTATTAATGAATGCTTATGACAAATTTCTCATTTAATCGTCATCTTACAGCCCTTGAGAGTCTGTCCTCATCCTTAAGAAGAGATCGGCTGGTGAGAATTACAAAGAAGGCAAAACTCTTTTCTCATCCTCAAATGTTTCATGCAGCCTTCATCTTAAAGCTATCATACTACTCTCCTGATTCTTCGGCATAGAAAGCTGCAAAGAAAGAGAACCTGATTACTTATCATTGCTGGAGGAAAAGTTATCTGTGACTCTTCATTTAAAAGGCGTTACGAGAGGGTCCTGAAGAGATGGGCTTTATCGGTCAGTGAAAGTGATAAACCAAGAGAAAGTCAGTAGTGATCAGTGCTTTGTGAAATTTCTCACGGAATCCAAGTCTTCAAGCCATTATGAGTCTATCCAGATCATCTGGAAGGGAGCGCATGGTGACATTGAAAAGAAAGCGAAACTCATTACTGATCGGTGCTTGTGAGCCATTTCTTATGGAATCTTCAACTTAAGACAGTTTGGAGTCTGGCCTCATTTGGAAGGCTCGCTCCGTGCAGATGAATAACAAAGCAAAACGCTTCGCTCACCTTAGCGGGGGATAAATTTGTCGCGGAATCTTCACATTACAGCTTTTAGGATCCTGTCCTAAAGAAAGGTTAAACTCATTCTTGACCACTAGGGGTTTGGCAAATACTTCTGAAAGCCTCCTTTTTTAAAGCATTTAGGAGTCTGTCCTTACTGTCATTTGCAGTAGAGCGGTTAGGGAAAATGAGAACTAGAGAGAAAGTCATTAATGAACAGCACTTGAGACAAACTTTGTCCCGGACTCGTCATCTAAAAGCCACTAGGTTTCTCTTGGTCATTTGGAAGAGAGGGCATCATGAACGTTACAAACAAAACAAAACTCGTTAGTGATCCCTGCGGGTGACTCGTTTCTCGGAGCCTTTTCATTTTCAAACAGTTTAAAAGAGGTCCTGAGCATTAGGGAAAGATCGGTTCCGTGGAACTTACAAAGAAAGAGAAAATCCTTAGTGACCCGTGCTTGTGACAAATTGTCAGGGACTCTTCATATTCGCGCCATTGGGCTACTATCCTGATTATTTAGGAGTGGTCGGTCCTCGAACTAGATTAAGCAAGCAAAATTCTTTCCTGCTCTGCCAAATGGCAAGCAGTGCATCCGAAAGGCATTTGGAGAATGATTCCAGGAGAAATTGGTGGCTAGCAGTGATGTGAAGTGAATGTCTCATGTTTAGCAATTTTCAGGAAGGCTCTCTGCCAAATACCAGCAATGCCTCCGATTTGCACTTGGAGGTCGATTCTAGGACAAAGTCGTCCCTAGCAGGGACATGGAATGCTTTTCTAGGTGAATAATATTTTTCAGGACTGGATAGCTGCCCAATGCCCAGCAGCGTATCCGACTGGCTCTTGGAGGACGATGCCAGGGCATATTCGTGTCTAGCTGTGACCTGGACTGAATAGTTCGTTTTTAGGAATTGTCCTGGCTGGATCTCTGGAAATGGTAAGCAGTGCATCGTAACGACATTTGGAGGACGATTCCATGAGACATTCCTGCCAAGCAGTGATCTGGACTGAAGAGCTCATGTTTAGCAACGTTCAAGAAGGGTTCGCTGCCAACTTCCCAGCACTGCATCCGAACGGCATTTGGAGGACGATGCCAGGAGAAATTAGTCCTAGCTGAGATCCAGAATGATTGTCTCATGTTTAGCTATTTTCACGAACGGATCTCTGCCAAATGGCCCGTGGTGCACCCGAAAGCCATTTGGAGGACGATTCCAGCAGAAATATGTGCCAAGTAGGGATCTGGAGTTCATGGCTCACGTTTAGCAATTGTCATGAATGGATCTCTCCCAAATGCGCAGCAAGGCGTCCGAGTTGCCTTGGGCAAAGTCATCCCTAGCAGGGACATGGAATGCTTTTCTACATGATATTTTCACCAACGGATCGCTGCCAAATGACCTGCAGGGCTTCCGAATGACATTCGGGGGACGATTCCTGGAGACATTGGTGCCAAGCTTTGATCTGGAATGTTTCATCTTGAGCTATTTTCACGGACGGATCTCTGCCAAATGACCAGCAGAGCCTCCGAATGAATGACATTTGGAGGATGATTGCGGGAGAAATTTGCACCTAGCTGTGATCTGGAATGCATTTTTCATTTGTAGCAGTTTTCTGAAAGAGCTCTCTGCCAGGTAGCTGGCAGTGCATCCCTCTGACTTCTTGAGGAAGATTCCCGAGAATTTCGTCCCTAGCAGTAACCTGGAAGGCATGTCAAATGAACAGCATTTTTCGTTAACGGTAATGCCAGGCTTTCATCCGAATGCATTTTGAAAGATGATTTGAGGAGCAATGAGTAGCTAGCTGTGATCTGGAGTGAATGTCTCAAGCCTAGGACTTGTCATGAACGGATCTCTGCCAAATCACCAGCGGTGCATCGTGATAGCATTTAGAGAACGATCCCTGGAGACATTCGTGCCTTGCTGTTACCTGGAACTAATGTCTCCTGGAGAGCATTTTTCAAGAAGGGATCTCTCCCAAATGGCCAGCAGTGCATCGGAATTACATTTGGAGGATGATTGCAGGAGAAATTTGCTAATTTTGGGGAGAGTTAGGCTTGCAAAAGGTAGGGCTCCCCGCCAATTGGGTTAAAGTTCCTCTGAGTAGGTCAGTTGGAGTTAGGGATAGGCGTTAGGGCTCCTTAGCCCACTTGGCGTCAGCGTCAGGGTTTCCCGAGCTAGGCCCTTTGGACTAAGGGGTAGGGTTCCCATTGCTAGACCAAGGGGAGTTGGGTTATGGTTCCTATGGGTTAGCCACGCTGAAATAGGCTTGCTGTGGGAAGGGATTCCCACCCTAGCATTAGGATGCTTACGGGTAGGCCACTTGGCGTTAGGGTTAGGGTTCTAGGCATAGGCCAGTTGAAGTAAGGGTTCCAATGGTTAGGCCAGCTCACTTTAGGCATAGAGGTCCTACAGATGGGGATCCTTGCCTTAGGGTGTCTATGGGTAAGGCCCGAACCCTAGGATTAGGGTTCCCACGGGAAGGCCACTTGCACGGAGGCTTACGTTTCCTGTGGTCGAGGAAACACTAGGATCGGGATTCCTACCCGTATGAACCCTAACCCTAGCGCTGAGAACGCTAACCTAGGGCTGGGAGCTCTGCCCTTCCCTAACTCTACCTGCATGTGGCCTGCACACAGGAACCACACTTGTAAGTGGCCTAGCCATAACCCTGAGGACGTGGCGTCCTACCCACAGCTTAACTCCAACTGTCTTGTGCCATTAGAAGACGTGGGCTCGTAAAAAGTACAAAGAAAGGAAAACTCAGCCCTAATCAAGGCTGGGCACAAAATTCTCATGGAATCTTCATTTTCAAGCTGTCCGGATCCTGTCCTGAGCTTGTGGGCTCGATTGGTTGGAGAAAATTAGAAACAAAGGGAAAGGAAGTATTAATGAATGCTTATGACAAATTTCTCATTTAATCGTCATCTTACAGCCCTTGAGAGTCTGTCCTCATCCTTAAGAAGAGATCGGCTGGTGAGAATTACAAAGAAGGCAAAACTCTTTTCTCATCCTCAAATGTTTCATGCAGCCTTCATCTTAAAGCCATCATACTACTCTCCTGATTCTTCGGCATAGAAAGCTGCAAAGAAAGAGAACCTGATTACTTATCATTGCTGGAGGAAAAGTTATCTGTGACTCTTCATTTAAAAGGCGTTACGAGAGGGTCCTGAAGAGATGGGCTTTATCGGTCAGTGAAAGTGATAAACCAAGAGAAAGTCAGTAGTGATCAGTGCTTTGTGAAATTTCTCACGGAATCCAAGTCTTCAAGCCATTATGAGTCTATCCAGATCATCTGGAAGGGAGCGCATGGTGACATTGAAAAGAAAGCGAAACTCATTACTGATCGGTGCTTGTGAGCCATTTCTTATGGAATCTTCAACTTAAGACAGTTTGGAGTCTGGCCTCATTTGGAAGGCTCGCTCCGTGCAGATGAATAACAAAGCAAAACGCTTCGCTCACCTTAGCGGGGGATAAATTTGTCGCGGAATCTTCACATTACAGCTTTTAGGATCCTGTCCTAAAGAAAGGTTAAACTCATTCTTGACCACTAGGGGTTTGGCAAATACTTCTGAAAGCCTCCTTTTTTAAAGCATTTAGGAGTCTGTCCTTACTGTCATTTGCAGTAGAGCGGTTAGGGAAAATGAGAACTAGAGAGAAAGTCATTAATGAACAGCACTTGAGACAAACTTTGTCCCGGACTCGTCATCTAAAAGCCACTAGGTTTCTCTTGGTCATTTGGAAGAGAGGGCATCATGAACGTTACAAACAAAACAAAACTCGTTAGTGATCCCTGCGGGTGACTCGTTTCTCGGAGCCTTTTCATTTTCAAACAGTTTAAAAGAGGTCCTGAGCATTAGGGAAAGATCGGTTCCGTGGAACTTACAAAGAAAGAGAAAATCCTTAGTGACCCGTGCTTGTGACAAATTGTCAGGGACTCTTCATATTCGCGCCATTGGGCTACTATCCTGATTATTTAGGAGTGGTCGGTCCTCGAACTAGATTAAGCAAGCAAAATTCTTTCCTGCTCTGCCAAATGGCAAGCAGTGCATCCGAAAGGCATTTGGAGAATGATTCCAGGAGAAATTGGTGGCTAGCAGTGATGTGAAGTGAATGTCTCATGTTTAGCAATTTTCAGGAAGGCTCTCTGCCAAATACCAGCAATGCCTCCGATTTGCACTTGGAGGTCGATTCTAGGACAAAGTCGTCCCTAGCAGGGACATGGAATGCTTTTCTAGGTGAATAATATTTTTCAGGAATGGATAGCTGCCCAATGCCCAGCAGCGTATCCGACTGGCTCTTGGAGGACGATGCCAGGGCATATTCGTGTCTAGCTGTGACCTGGACTGAATAGTTCGTTTTTAGGAATTGTCCTGGCTGGATCTCTGGAAATGGTAAGCAGTGCATCGTAACGACATTTGGAGGATGATTCCATGAGACATTCCTGCCAAGCAGTGATCTGGACTGAAGAGCTCATGTTTAGCAACGTTCAAGAAGGGTTCGCTGCCAACTTCCCAGCACTGCATCCGAACGGCATTTGGAGGACGATGCCAGGAGAAATTAGTCCTAGCTGAGATCCAGAATGATTGTCTCATGTTTAGCTATTTTCACGAACGGATCTCTGCCAAATGGCCCGTGGTGCACCCGAAAGCCATTTGGAGGACGATTCCAGCAGAAATATGTGCCAAGTAGGGATCTGGAGTTCATGGCTCACGTTTAGCAATTGTCATGAATGGATCTCTCCCAAATGCGCAGCAAGGCGTCCGAGTTGCCTTGGGCAAAGTCATCCCTAGCAGGGACATGGAATGCTTTTCTACATGATATTTTCACCAACGGATCGTTGCCAAATGACCTGCAGGGCTTCCGAATGACATTCGGGGGACGATTCCTGGAGACATTGGTGCCAAGCTTTGATCTGGAATGTTTCATCTTGAGCTATTTTCACGGACGGATCTCTGCCAAATGACCAGCAGAGCCTCCGAATGAATGACATTTGGAGGATGATTGCGGGAGAAATTTGCACCTAGCTGTGATCTGGAATGCATTTTTCATTTGTAGCAATTTTCTGAAAGAGCTCTCTGCCAGGTAGCTGGCAGTGCATCCCTCTGACTTCTTGAGGAAGATTCCCGAGAATTTCGTCCCTAGCAGTAACCTGGAAGGAATGTCAAATGAACAGCATTTTTCGTTAACGGTAATGCCAGGCTTTCATCCGAATGCATTTTGAAAGATGATTTGAGGAGCAATGAGTAGCTAGCTGTGATCTGGAGTGAATGTCTCAAGCCTAGGACTTGTCATGAACGGATCTCTGCCAAATCACCAGCGGTGCATCGTGATAGCATTTAGAGAACGATCCCTGGAGACATTCGTGCCTTGCTGTTACCTGGAACTAATGTCTCCTGGAGAGCATTTTTCAAGAAGGGATCTCTCCCAAATGGCCAGCAGTGCATCGGAATTACATTTGGAGGATGATTGCAGGAGAAATTTGCTAATTTTGGGGAGAGTTAGGCTTGCAAAAGGTAGGGCTCCCCGCCAATTGGGTTAAAGTTCCTCTGAGTAGGTCAGTTGGAGTTAGGGATAGGCGTTAGGGCTCCTTAGCCCACTTGGCGTCAGCGTCAGGGTTTCCCGAGCTAGGCCCTTTGGACTAAGGGGTAGGGTTCCCATTGCTAGACCAAGGGGAGTTGGGTTATGGTTCCTATGGGTTAGCCACGCTGAAATAGGCTTGCTGTGGGAAGGGATTCCCACCCTAGCATTAGGATGCTTACGGGTAGGCCACTTGGCGTTAGGGTTAGGGTTCTAGGCATAGGCCAGTTGAAGTAAGGGTTCCAATGGTTAGGCCAGCTCACTTTAGGCATAGAGGTCCTACAGATGGGGATCCTTGCCTTAGGGTGTCTATGGGTAAGGCCCGAACCCTAGGATTAGGGTTCCCACGGGAAGGCCACTTGCACGGAGGCTTACGTTTCCTGTGGTCGAGGAAACACTAGGATCGGGATTCCTACCCGTATGAACCCTAACCCTAGCACTGAGAACGCTAACCTAGGGCTGGGAGCTCTGCCCTTCCCTAACTCTACCTGCATGTGGCCTGCACACAGGAACCACACTTGTAAGTGGCCTAGCCATAACCCTGAGGATGTGGCGTCCTACCCACAGCTTAACTCCAACTGTCTTGTGCCATTAGAAGACGTGGGCTCGTAAAAAGTACAAAGAAAGGAAAACTCAGCCCTAATCAAGGCTGGGCACAAAATTCTCATGGAATCTTCATTTTCAAGCTGTCCGGATCCTGTCCTGAGCTTGTGGGCTCGATTGGTTGGAGAAAATTAGAAACAAAGGGAAAGGAAGTATTAATGAATGCTTATGACAAATTTCTCATTTAATCGTCATCTTACAGCCCTTGAGAGTCTGTCCTCATCCTTAAGAAGAGATCGGCTGGTGAGAATTACAAAGAAGGCAAAACTCTTTTCTCATCCTCAAATGTTTCATGCAGCCTTCATCTTAAAGCCATCATACTACTCTCCTGATTCTTCGGCATAGAAAGCTGCAAAGAAAGAGA
This sequence comes from Eretmochelys imbricata, assembly GCF_965152235.1. NCBI lineage: Eukaryota > Metazoa > Chordata > Testudines > Cheloniidae > Eretmochelys > Eretmochelys imbricata. The sequence goes on along the minus strand of NC_135574.1, from coordinate 185,568,664 downwards.
ACCTGATTACTTATCATTGCTGGAGGAAAAGTTATCTGTGACTCTTCATTTAAAAGGCGTTACGAGAGGGTCCTGAAGAGATGGGCTTTATCGGTCAGTGAAAGTGATAAACCAAGAGAAAGTCAGTAGTGATCAGTGCTTTGTGAAATTTCTCACGGAATCCAAGTCTTCAAGCCATTATGAGTCTATCCAGATCATCTGGAAGGGAGCGCATGGTGACATTGAAAAGAAAGCGAAACTCATTACTGATCGGTGCTTGTGAGCCATTTCTTATGGAATCTTCAACTTAAGACAGTTTGGAGTCTGGCCTCATTTGGAAGGCTCGCTCCGTGCAGATGAATAACAAAGCAGAACGCTTCGCTCACCTTAGCGGGGGATAAATTTGTCGCGGAATCTTCACATTACAGCTTTTAGGATCCTGTCCTAAAGAAAGGTTAAACTCATTCTTGACCACTAGGGGTTTGGCAAATACTTCTGAAAGCCTCCTTTTTTAAAGCATTTAGGAGTCTGTCCTTACTGTCATTTGCAGTAGAGCGGTTAGGGAAAATGAGAACTAGAGAGAAAGTCATTAATGAACAGCACTTGAGACAAACTTTGTCCCGGACTCGTCATCTAAAAGCCACTAGGTTTCTCTTGGTCATTTGGAAGAGAGGGCATCATGAACGTTACAAACAAAACAAAACTCGTTAGTGATCCCTGCGGGTGACTCGTTTCTCGGAGCCTTTTCATTTTCAAACAGTTTAAAAGAGGTCCTGAGCATTAGGGAAAGATCGGTTCCGTGGAACTTACAAAGAAAGAGAAAATCCTTAGTGACCCGTGCTTGTGACAAATTGTCAGGGACTCTTCATATTCGCGCCATTGGGCTACTATCCTGATTATTTAGGAGTGGTCGGTCCTCGAACTAGATTAAGCAAGCAAAATTCTTTCCTGCTCTGCCAAATGGCAAGCAGTGCATCCGAAAGGCATTTGGAGAATGATTCCAGGAGAAATTGGTGGCTAGCAGTGATGTGAAGTGAATGTCTCATGTTTAGCAATTTTCAGGAAGGCTCTCTGCCAAATACCAGCAATGCCTCCGATTTGCACTTGGAGGTCGATTCTAGGACAAAGTCGTCCCTAGCAGGGACATGGAATGCTTTTCTAGGTGAATAATATTTTTCAGGACTGGATAGCTGCCCAATGCCCAGCAGCGTATCCGACTGGCTCTTGGAGGACGATGCCAGGGCATATTCGTGTCTAGCTGTGACCTGGACTGAATAGTTCGTTTTTAGGAATTGTCCTGGCTGGATCTCTGGAAATGGTAAGCAGTGCATCGTAACGACATTTGGAGGACGATTCCATGAGACATTCCTGCCAAGCAGTGATCTGGACTGAAGAGCTCATGTTTAGCAACGTTCAAGAAGGGTTCGCTGCCAACTTCCCAGCACTGCATCCGAACGGCATTTGGAGGACGATGCCAGGAGAAATTAGTCCTAGCTGAGATCCAGAATGATTGTCTCATGTTTAGCTATTTTCACGAACGGATCTCTGCCAAATGGCCCGTGGTGCACCCGAAAGCCATTTGGAGGACGATTCCAGCAGAAATATGTGCCAAGTAGGGATCTGGAGTTCATGGCTCACGTTTAGCAATTGTCATGAATGGATCTCTCCCAAATGCGCAGCAAGGCGTCCGAGTTGCCTTGGGCAAAGTCATCCCTAGCAGGGACATGGAATGCTTTTCTACATGATATTTTCACCAACGGATCGCTGCCAAATGACCTGCAGGGCTTCCGAATGACATTCGGGGGACGATTCCTGGAGACATTGGTGCCAAGCTTTGATCTGGAATGTTTCATCTTGAGCTATTTTCACGGACGGATCTCTGCCAAATGACCAGCAGAGCCTCCGAATGAATGACATTTGGAGGATGATTGCGGGAGAAATTTGCACCTAGCTGTGATCTGGAATGCATTTTTCATTTGTAGCAATTTTCTGAAAGAGCTCTCTGCCAGGTAGCTGGCAGTGCATCCCTCTGACTTCTTGAGGAAGATTCCCGAGAATTTCGTCCCTAGCAGTAACCTGGAAGGAATGTCAAATGAACAGCATTTTTCGTTAATGGTAATGCCAGGCTTTCATCCGAATGCATTTTGAAAGATGATTTGAGGAGCAATGAGTAGCTAGCTGTGATCTGGAGTGAATGTCTCAAGCCTAGGACTTGTCATGAACGGATCTCTGCCAAATCACCAGCGGTGCATCGTGATAGCATTTAGAGAACGATCCCTGGAGACATTCGTGCCTTGCTGTTACCTGGAACTAATGTCTCCTGGAGAGCATTTTTCAAGAAGGGATCTCTCCCAAATGGCCAGCAGTGCATCGGAATTACATTTGGAGGATGATTGCAGGAGAAATTTGCTAATTTTGGGGAGAGTTAGGCTTGCAAAAGGTAGGGCTCCCCGCCAATTGGGTTAAAGTTCCTCTGAGTAGGTCAGTTGGAGTTAGGGATAGGCGTTAGGGCTCCTTAGCCCACTTGGCGTCAGCGTCAGGGTTTCCCGAGCTAGGCCCTTTGGACTAAGGGGTAGGGTTCCCATTGCTAGACCAAGGGGAGTTGGGTTATGGTTCCTATGGGTTAGCCACGCTGAAATAGGCTTGCTGTGGGAAGGGATTCCCGCCCTAGCATTAGGATGCTTACGGGTAGGCCACTTGGCGTTAGGGTTAGGGTTCTAGGCATAGGCCAGTTGAAGTAAGGGTTCCAATGGTTAGGCCAGCTCACTTTAGGCATAGAGGTCCTACAGATGGGGATCCTTGCCTTAGGGTGTCTATGGGTAAGGCCCGAACCCTAGGATTAGGGTTCCCACGGGAAGGCCACTTGCACGGAGGCTTACGTTTCCTGTGGTCGAGGAAACACTAGGATCGGGATTCCTACCCGTATGAACCCTAACCCTAGCGCTGAGAACGCTAACCTAGGGCTGGGAGCTCTGCCCTTCCCTGACTCTAACTGCATGTGGCCTGCACACAGGAACCACACTTGTAAGTGGCCTAGCCATAACCCTGAGGACGTGGCGTCCTACCCACAGCTTAACTCCAACTGTCTTGTGCCATTAGAAGACGTGGGCTCGTAAAAAGTACAAAGAAAGGAAAACTCAGCCCTAATCAAGGCTGGGCACAAAATTCTCATGGAATCTTCATTTTCAAGCTGTCCGGATCCTGTCCTGAGCTTGTGGGCTCGATTGGTTGGAGAAAATTAGAAACAAAGGGAAAGGAAGTATTAATGAATGCTTATGACAAATTTCTCATTTAATCGTCATCTTACAGCCCTTGAGAGTCTGTCCTCATCCTTAAGAAGAGATCGGCTGGTGAGAATTACAAAGAAGGCAAAACTCTTTTCTCATCCTCAAATGTTTCATGCAGCCTTCATCTTAAAGCCATCATACTACTCTCCTGATTCTTCGGCATAGAAAGCTGCAAAGAAAGAGAACCTGATTACTTATCATTGCTGGAGGAAAAGTTATCTGTGACTCTTCATTTAAAAGGCGTTACGAGAGGGTCCTGAAGAGATGGGCTTTATCGGTCAGTGAAAGTGATAAACCAAGAGAAAGTCAGTAGTGATCAGTGCTTTGTGAAATTTCTCACGGAATCCAAGTCTTCAAGCCATTATGAGTCTATCCAGATCATCTGGAAGGGAGCGCATGGTGACATTGAAAAGAAAGCGAAACTCATTACTGATCGGTGCTTGTGAGCCATTTCTTATGGAATCTTCAACTTAAGACAGTTTGGAGTCTGGCCTCATTTGGAAGGCTCGCTCCGTGCAGATGAATAACAAAGCAAAACGCTTCGCTCACCTTAGCGGGGGATAAATTTGTCGCGGAATCTTCACATTACAGCTTTTAGGATCCTGTCCTAAAGAAAGGTTAAACTCATTCTTGACCACTAGGGGTTTGGCAAATACTTCTGAAAGCCTCCTTTTTTAAAGCATTTAGGAGTCTGTCCTTACTGTCATTTGCAGTAGAGCGGTTAGGGAAAATGAGAACTAGAGAGAAAGTCATTAATGAACAGCACTTGAGACAAACTTTGTCACGGACTCGTCATCTAAAAGCCACTAGGTTTCTCTTGGTCATTTGGAAGAGAGGGCATCATGAACGTTACAAACAAAACAAAACTCGTTAGTGATCCCTGCGGGTGACTCGTTTCTCGGAGCCTTTTCATTTTCAAACAGTTTAAAAGAGGTCCTGAGCATTAGGGAAAGATCGGTTCCGTGGAACTTACAAAGAAAGAGAAAATCCTTAGTGACCCGTGCTTGTGACAAATTGTCAGGGACTCTTCATATTCGCGCCATTGGGCTACTATCCTGATTATTTAGGAGTGGTCGGTCCTCGAACTAGATTAAGCAAGCAAAATTCTTTCCTGCTCTGCCAAATGGCAAGCAGTGCATCCGAAAGGCATTTGGAGAATGATTCCAGGAGAAATTGGTGGCTAGCAGTGATGTGAAGTGAATGTCTCATGTTTAGCAATTTTCAGGAAGGGTCTCTGCCAAATACCAGCAATGCCTCCGATTTGCACTTGGAGGTCGATTCTAGGACAAAGTCGTCCCTAGCAGGGACATGGAATGCTTTTCTAGGTGAATAATATTTTTCAGGAATGGATAGCTGCCCAATGCCCAGCAGCGTATCCGACTGGCTCTTGGAGGACGATGCCAGGGCATATTCGTGTCTAGCTGTGACCTGGACTGAATAGTTCGTTTTTAGGAATTGTCCTGGCTGGATCTCTGGAAATGGTAAGCAGTGCATCGTAACGACATTTGGAGGACGATTCCATGAGACATTCCTGCCAAGCAGTGATCTGGACTGAAGAGCTCATGTTTAGTAACGTTCAAGAAGGGTTCGCTGCCAACTTCCCAGCACTGCATCCGAACGGCATTTGGAGGACGATGCCAGGAGAAATTAGTCCTAGCTGAGATCCAGAATGATTGTCTCATGTTTAGCTATTTTCACGAACGGATCTCTGCCAAATGGCCCGTGGTGCACCCGAAAGCCATTTGGAGGACGATTCCAGCAGAAATATGTGCCAAGTAGGGATCTGGAGTTCATGGCTCACGTTTAGCAATTGTCATGAATGGATCTCTCCCAAATGCGCAGCAAGGCGTCCGAGTTGCCTTGGGCAAAGTCATCCCTAGCAGGGACATGGAATGCTTTTCTACATGATATTTTCACCAACGGATCGTTGCCAAATGACCTGCAGGGCTTCCGAATGACATTCGGGGGACGATTCCTGGAGACATTGGTGCCAAGCTTTGATCTGGAATGTTTCATCTTGAGCTATTTTCACGGACGGATCTCTGCCAAATGACCAGCAGAGCCTCCGAATGAATGACATTTGGAGGATGATTGCGGGAGAAATTTGCACCTAGCTGTGATCTGGAATGCATTTTTCATTTGTAGCAATTTTCTGAAAGAGCTCTCTGCCAGGTAGCTGGCAGTGCATCCCTCTGACTTCTTGAGGAAGATTCCCGAGAATTTCGTCCCTAGCAGTAACCTGGAAGGAATGTCAAATGAACAGCATTTTTCGTTAACGGTAATGCCAGGCTTTCATCCGAATGCATTTTGAAAGATGATTTGAGGAGCAATGAGTAGCTAGCTGTGATCTGGAGTGAATGCCTCAAGCCTAGGACTTGTCATGAACGGATCTCTGCCAAATCACCAGCGGTGCATCGTGATAGCATTTAGAGAACGATCCCTGGAGACATTCGTGCCTTGCTGTTACCTGGAACTAATGTCTCCTGGAGAGCATTTTTCAAGAAGGGATCTCTCCCAAATGGCCAGCAGTGCATCGGAATTACATTTGGAGGATGATTGCAGGAGAAATTTGCTAATTTTGGGGAGAGTTAGGCTTGCAAAAGGTAGGGCTCCCCGCCAATTGGGTTAAAGTTCCTCTGAGTAGGTCAGTTGGAGTTAGGGATAGGCGTTAGGGCTCCTTAGCCCACTTGGCGTCAGCGTCAGGGTTTCCCGAGCTAGGCCCTTTGGACTAAGGGGTAGGTTTCCCATTGCTAGACCAAGGGGAGTTGGGTTATGGTTCCTATGGGTTAGCCACGCTGAAATAGGCTTGCTGTGGGAAGAGATTCCCGCCCTAGCATTAGGATGCTTACGGGTAGGCCACTTGGCGTTAGGGTTAGGGTTCTAGGCATAGGCCAGTTGAAGTAAGGGTTCCAATGGTTAGGCCAGCTCACTTTAGGCATAGAGATCCTACAGATGGGGATCCTTGCCTTAGGGTGTCTATGGGTAAGGCCCGAACCCTAGGATTAGGGTTCCCACGGGAAGGCCACTTGCACGGAGGCTTACGTTTCCTGTGGTCGAGGAAACACTAGGATCGGGATTCCTACCCGTATGAACCCTAACCCTAGCGCTGAGAACGCTAACCTAGGGCTGGGAGCTCTGCCCTTCCCTGACTCTAACTGCATGTGGCCTGCACACAGGAACCACACTTGTAAGTGGCCTAGCCATAACCCTGAGGACGTGGCGTCCTACCCACAGCTTAACTCCAACTGTCTTGTGCCATTAGAAGACGTGGGCTCGTAAAAAGTACAAAGAAAGGAAAACTCAGCCCTAATCAAGGCTGGGCACAAAATTCTCATGGAATCTTCATTTTCAAGCTGTCCGGATCCTGTCCTGAGCTTGTGGGCTCGATTGGTTGGAGAAAATTAGAAACAAAGGGAAAGGAAGTATTAATGAATGCTTATGACAAATTTCTCATTTAATCGTCATCTTACAGCCCTTGAGAGTCTGTCCTCATCCTTAAGAAGAGATCGGCTGGTGAGAATTACAAAGAAGGCAAAACTCTTTTCTCATCCTCAAATGTTTCATGCAGCCTTCATCTTAAAGCCATCATACTACTCTCCTGATTCTTCGGCATAGAAAGCTGCAAAGAAAGAGAACCTGATTACTTATCATTGCTGGAGGAAAAGTTATCTGTGACTCTTCATTTAAAAGGCGTTACGAGAGGGTCCTGAAGAGATGGGCTTTATCGGTCAGTGAAAGTGATAAACCAAGAGAAAGTCAGTAGTGATCAGTGCTTTGTGAAATTTCTCACGGAATCCAAGTCTTCAAGCCATTATGAGTCTATCCAGATCATCTGGAAGGGAGCGCATGGTGACATTGAAAAGAAAGCGAAACTCATTACTGATCGGTGCTTGTGAGCCATTTCTTATGGAATCTTCAACTTAAGACAGTTTGGAGTCTGGCCTCATTTGGAAGGCTCGCTCCGTGCAGATGAATAACAAAGCAAAACGCTTCGCTCACCTTAGCGGGGGATAAATTTGTCGCGGAATCTTCACATTACAGCTTTTAGGATCCTGTCCTAAAGAAAGGTTAAACTCATTCTTGACCACTAGGGGTTTGGCAAATACTTCTGAAAGCCTCCTTTTTTAAAGCATTTAGGAGTCTGTCCTTACTGTCATTTGCAGTAGAGCGGTTAGGGAAAATGAGAACTAGAGAGAAAGTCATTAATGAACAGCACTTGAGACAAACTTTGTCACGGACTCGTCATCTAAAAGCCACTAGGTTTCTCTTGGTCATTTGGAAGAGAGGGCATCATGAACGTTACAAACAAAACAAAACTCGTTAGTGATCCCTGCGGGTGACTCGTTTCTCGGAGCCTTTTCATTTTCAAACAGTTTAAAAGAGGTCCTGAGCATTAGGGAAAGATCGGTTCCGTGGAACTTACAAAGAAAGAGAAAATCCTTAGTGACCCGTGCTTGTGACAAATTGTCAGGGACTCTTCATATTCGCGCCATTGGGCTACTATCCTGATTATTTAGGAGTGGTCGGTCCTCGAACTAGATTAAGCAAGCAAAATTCTTTCCTGCTCTGCCAAATGGCAAGCAGTGCATCCGAAAGGCATTTGGAGAATGATTCCAGGAGAAATTGGTGGCTAGCAGTGATGTGAAGTGAATGTCTCATGTTTAGCAATTTTCAGGAAGGGTCTCTGCCAAATACCAGCAATGCCTCCGATTTGCACTTGGAGGTCGATTCTAGGACAAAGTCGTCCCTAGCAGGGACATGGAATGCTTTTCTAGGTGAATAATATTTTTCAGGAATGGATAGCTGCCCAATGCCCAGCAGCGTATCCGACTGGCTCTTGGAGGACGATGCCAGGGCATATTCGTGTCTAGCTGTGACCTGGACTGAATAGTTCGTTTTTAGGAATTGTCCTGGCTGGATCTCTGGAAATGGTAAGCAGTGCATCGTAACGACATTTGGAGGACGATTCCATGAGACATTCCTGCCAAGCAGTGATCTGGACTGAAGAGCTCATGTTTAGTAACGTTCAAGAAGGGTTCGCTGCCAACTTCCCAGCACTGCATCCGAACGGCATTTGGAGGACGATGCCAGGAGAAATTAGTCCTAGCTGAGATCCAGAATGATTGTCTCATGTTTAGCTATTTTCACGAACGGATCTCTGCCAAATGGCCCGTGGTGCACCCGAAAGCCATTTGGAGGACGATTCCAGCAGAAATATGTGCCAAGTAGGGATCTGGAGTTCATGGCTCACGTTTAGCAATTGTCATGAATGGATCTCTCCCAAATGCGCAGCAAGGCGTCCGAGTTGCCTTGGGCAAAGTCATCCCTAGCAGGGACATGGAATGCTTTTCTACATGATATTTTCACCAACGGATCGTTGCCAAATGACCTGCAGGGCTTCCGAATGACATTCGGGGGACGATTCCTGGAGACATTGGTGCCAAGCTTTGATCTGGAATGTTTCATCTTGAGCTATTTTCACGGACGGATCTCTGCCAAATGACCAGCAGAGCCTCCGAATGAATGACATTTGGAGGATGATTGCGGGAGAAATTTGCACCTAGCTGTGATCTGGAATGCATTTTTCATTTGTAGCAATTTTCTGAAAGAGCTCTCTGCCAGGTAGCTGGCAGTGCATCCCTCTGACTTCTTGAGGAAGATTCCCGAGAATTTCGTCCCTAGCAGTAACCTGGAAGGAATGTCAAATGAACAGCATTTTTCGTTAACGGTAATGCCAGGCTTTCATCCGAATGCATTTTGAAAGATGATTTGAGGAGCAATGAGTAGCTAGCTGTGATCTGGAGTGAATGCCTCAAGCCTAGGACTTGTCATGAACGGATCTCTGCCAAATCACCAGCGGTGCATCGTGATAGCATTTAGAGAACGATCCCTGGAGACATTCGTGCCTTGCTGTTACCTGGAACTAATGTCTCCTGGAGAGCATTTTTCAAGAAGGGATCTCTCCCAAATGGCCAGCAGTGCATCGGAATTACATTTGGAGGATGATTGCAGGAGAAATTTGCTAATTTTGGGGAGAGTTAGGCTTGCAAAAGGTAGGGCTCCCCGCCAATTGGGTTAAAGTTCCTCTGAGTAGGTCAGTTGGAGTTAGGGATAGGCGTTAGGGCTCCTTAGCCCACTTGGCGTCAGCGTCAGGGTTTCCCGAGCTAGGCCCTTTGGACTAAGGGGTAGGTTTCCCATTGCTAGACCAAGGGGAGTTGGGTTATGGTTCCTATGGGTTAGCCACGCTGAAATAGGCTTGCTGTGGGAAGAGATTCCCGCCCTAGCATTAGGATGCTTACGGGTAGGCCACTTGGCGTTAGGGTTAGGGTTCTAGGCATAGGCCAGTTGAAGTAAGGGTTCCAATGGTTAGGCCAGCTCACTTTAGGCATAGAGATCCTACAGATGGGGATCCTTGCCTTAGGGTGTCTATGGGTAAGGCCCGAACCCTAGGATTAGGGTTCCCACGGGAAGGCCACTTGCACGGAGGCTTACGTTTCCTGTGGTCGAGGAAACACTAGGATCGGGATTCCTACCCGTATGAACCCTAACCCTAGCGCTGAGAACGCTAACCTAGGGCTGGGAGCTCTGCCCTTCCCTAACTCTAACTGCATGTGGCCTGCACACAGGAACCACACTTGTAAGTGGCCTAGCCATAACCCTGAGGACGTGGCGTCCTACCCACAGCTTAACTCCAACTGTCTTGTGCCATTAGAAGACGTGGGCTCGTAAAAAGTACAAAGAAAGGAAAACTCAGCCCTAATCAAGGCTGGGCACAAAATTCTCATGGAATCTTCATTTTCAAGCTGTCCGGATCCTGTCCTGAGCTTGTGGGCTCGATTGGTTGGAGAAAATTAGAAACAAAGGGAAAGGAAGTATTAATGAATGCTTATGACAAATTTCTCATTTAATCGTCATCTTACAGCCCTTGAGAGTCTGTCCTCATCGTTAAGAAGAGATCGGCTGGTGAGAATTACAAAGAAGGCAAAACTCTTTTCTCATCCTCAAATGTTTCATGCAGCCTTCATCTTAAAGCCATCATACTACTCTCCTGATTCTTCGGCATAGAAAGCTGCAAAGAAAGAGAACCTGATTACTTATCATTGCTGGAGGAAAAGTTATCTGTGACTCTTCATTTAAAAGGCGTTACGAGAGGGTCCTGAAGAGATGGGCTTTATCGGTCAGTGAAAGTGATAAACCAAGAGAAAGTCAGTAGTGATCAGTGCTTTGTGAAATTTCTCACGGAATCCAAGTCTTCAAGCCATTATGAGTCTATCCAGATCATCTGGAAGGGAGCGCATGGTGACATTGAAAAGAAAGCGAAACTCATTACTGATCGGTGCTTGTGAGCCATTTCTTATGGAATCTTCAACTTAAGACAGTTTGGAGTCTGGCCTCATTTGGAAGGCTCGCTCCGTGCAGATGAATAACAAAGCAAAACGCTTCGCTCACCTTAGCGGGGGATAAATTTGTCGCGGAATCTTCACATTACAGCTTTTAGGATCCTGTCCTAAAGAAAGGTTAAACTCATTCTTGACCACTAGGGGTTTGGCAAATACTTCTGAAAGCCTCCTTTTTTAAAGCATTTAGGAGTCTGTCCTTACTGTCATTTGCAGTAGAGCGGTTAGGGAAAATGAGAACTAGAGAGAAAGTCATTAATGAACAGCACTTGAGACAAACTTTGTCCCGGACTCGTCATCTAAAAGCCACTAGGTTTCTCTTGGTCATTTGGAAGAGAGGGCATCATGAACGTTACAAACAAAACAAAACTCGTTAGTGATCCCTGCGGGTGACTCGTTTCTCGGAGCCTTTTCATTTTCAAACAGTTTAAAAGAGGTCCTGAGCATTAGGGAAAGATCGGTTCCGTGGAACTTACAAAGAAAGAGAAAATCCTTAGTGACCCGTGCTTGTGACAAATTGTCAGGGACTCTTCATATTCGCGCCATTGGGCTACTATCCTGATTATTTAGGAGTGGTCGGTCCTCGAACTAGATTAAGCAAGCAAAATTCTTTCCTGCTCTGCCAAATGGCAAGCAGTGCATCCGAAAGGCATTTGGAGAATGATTCCAGGAGAAATTGGTGGCTAGCAGTGATGTGAAGAGAATGTCTCATGTTTAGCAATTTTCAGGAAGGCTCTCTGCCAAATACCAGCAATGCCTCCGATTTGCACTTGGAGGTCGATTCTAGGACAAAGTCGTCCCTAGCAGGGACATGGAATGCTTTTCTAGGTGAATAATATTTTTCAGGAATGGATAGCTGCCCAATGCCCAGCAGCGTATCCGACTGGCTCTTGGAGGACGATGCCAGGGCATATTCGTGTCTAGCTGTGACCTGGACTGAATAGTTCGTTTTTAGGAATTGTCCTGGCTGGATCTCTGGAAATGGTAAGCAGTGCATCGTAACGACATTTGGAGGACGATTCCATGAGACATTCCTGCCAAGCAGTGATCTGGACTGAAGAGCTCATGTTTAGCAACGTTCAAGAAGGGTTCGCTGCCAACTTCCCAGCACTGCATCCGAACGGCATTTGGAGGACGATGCCAGGAGAAATTAGTCCTAGCTGAGATCCAGAATGATTGTCTCATGTTTAGCTATTTTCACGAACGGATCTCTGCCAAATGGCCCGTGGTGCACCCGAAAGCCATTTGGAGGACGATTCCAGCAGAAATATGTGCCAAGTAGGGATCTGGAGTTCATGGCTCACGTTTAGCAATTGTCATGAATGGATCTCTCCCAAATGCGCAGCAAGGCGTCCGAGTTGCCTTGGGCAAAGTCATCCCTAGCAGGGACATGGAATGCTTTTCTACATGATATTTTCACCAACGGATCGTTGCCAAATGACCTGCAGGGCTTCCGAATGACATTCGGGGGACGATTCCTGGAGACATTGGTGCCAAGCTTTGATCTGGAATGTTTCATCTTGAGCTATTTTCACGGACGGATCTCTGCCAAATGACCAGCAGAGCCTCCGAATGAATGACATTTGGAGGATGATTGCGGGAGAAATTTGCACCTAGCTGTGATCTGGAATGCATTTTTCATTTGTAGCAATTTTCTGAAAGAGCTCTCTGCCAGGTAGCTGGCAGTGCATCCCTCTGACTTCTTGAGGAAGATTCCCGAGAATTTCGTCCCTAGCAGTAACCTGGAAGGAATGTCAAATGAACAGCATTTTTCGTTAACGGTAATGCCAGGCTTTCATCCGAATGCATTTTGAAAGATGATTTGAGGAGCAATGAGTAGCTAGCTGTGATCTGGAGTGAATGTCTCAAGCCTAGGACTTGTCATGAACGGATCTCTGCCAAATCACCAGCGGTGCATCGTGATAGCATTTAGAGAACGATCCCTGGAGACATTCGTGCCTTGCTGTTACCTGGAACTAATGTCTCCTGGAGAGCATTTTTCAAGAAGGGATCTCTCCCAAATGGCCAGCAGTGCATCGGAATTACATTTGGAGGATGATTGCAGGAGAAATTTGCTAATTTTGGGGAGAGTTAGGCTTGCAAAAGGTAGGGCTCCCCGCCAATTGGGTTAAAGTTCCTCTGAGTAGGTCAGTTGGAGTTAGGGATAGGCGTTAGGGCTCCTTAGCCCACTTGGCGTCAGCGTCAGGGTTTCCCGAGCTAGGCCCTTTGGACTAAGGGGTAGGGTTCCCATTGCTAGACCAAGGGGAGTTGGGTTATGGTTCCTATGGGTTAGCCACGCTGAAATAGGCTTGCTGTGGGAAGGGATTCCCACCCTAGCATTAGGATGCTTACGGGTAGGCCACTTGGCGTTAGGGTTAGGGTTCTAGGCATAGGCCAGTTGAAGTAAGGGTTCCAATGGTTAGGCCAGCTCACTTTAGGCATAGAGGTCCTACAGATGGGGATCCTTGCCTTAGGGTGTCTATGGGTAAGGCCCGAACCCTAGGATTAGGGTTCCCACGGGAAGGCCACTTGCACGGAGGCTTACGTTTCCTGTGGTCGAGGAAACACTAGGATCGGGATTCCTACCCGTATGAACCCTAACCCTAGCACTGAGAACGCTAACCTAGGGCTGGGAGCTCTGCCCTTCCCTAACTCTACCTGCATGTGGCCTGCACACAGGAACCACACTTGTAAGTGGCCTAGCCATAACCCTGAGGATGTGGCGTCCTACCCACAGCTTAACTCCAACTGTCTTGTGCCATTAGAAGACGTGGGCTCGTAAAAAGTACAAAGAAAGGAAAACTCAGCCCTAATCAAGGCTGGGCACAAAATTCTCATGGAATCTTCATTTTCAAGCTGTCCGGATCCTGTCCTGAGCTTGTGGGCTCGATTGGTTGGAGAAAATTAGAAACAAAGGGAAAGGAAGTATTAATGAATGCTTATGACAAATTTCTCATTTAATCGTCATCTTACAGCCCTTGAGAGTCTGTCCTCATCGTTAAGAAGAGATCGGCTGGTGAGAATTACAAAGAAGGCAAAACTCTTTTCTCATCCTCAAATGTTTCATGCAGCCTTCATCTTAAAGCCATCATACTACTCTCCTGATTCTTCGGCATAGAAAGCTGCAAAGAAAGAGAACCTGATTACTTATCATTGCTGGAGGAAAAGTTATCTGTGACTCTTCATTTAAAAGGCGTTACGAGAGGGTCCTGAAGAGATGGGCTTTATCGGTCAGTGAAAGTGATAAACCAAGAGAAAGTCAGTAGTGATCAGTGCTTTGTGAAATTTCTCACGGAATCCAAGTCTTCAAGCCATTATGAGTCTATCCAGATCATCTGGAAGGGAGCGCATGGTGACATTGAAAAGAAAGCGAAACTCATTACTGATCGGTGCTTGTGAGCCATTTCTTATGGAATCTTCAACTTAAGACAGTTTGGAGTCTGGCCTCATTTGGAAGGCTCGCTCCGTGCAGATGAATAACAAAGCAGAACGCTTCGCTCACCTTAGCGGGGGATAAATTTGTCGCGGAATCTTCACATTACAGCTTTTAGGATCCTGTCCTAAAGAAAGGTTAAACTCATTCTTGACCACTAGGGGTTTGGCAAATACTTCTGAAAGCCTCCTTTTTTAAAGCATTTAGGAGTCTGTCCTTACTGTCATTTGCAGTAGAGCGGTTAGGGAAAATGAGAACTAGAGAGAAAGTCATTAATGAACAGCACTTGAGACAAACTTTGTCCCGGACTCGTCATCTAAAAGCCACTAGGTTTCTCTTGGTCATTTGGAAGAGAGGGCATCATGAACGTTACAAACAAAACAAAACTCGTTAGTGATCCCTGCGGGTGACTCGTTTCTCGGAGCCTTTTCATTTTCAAACAGTTTAAAAGAGGTCCTGAGCATTAGGGAAAGATCGGTTCCGTGGAACTTACAAAGAAAGAGAAAATCCTTAGTGACCCGTGCTTGTGACAAATTGTCAGGGACTCTTCATATTCGCGCCATTGGGCTACTATCCTGATTATTTAGGAGTGGTCGGTCCTCGAACTAGATTAAGCAAGCAAAATTCTTTCCTGCTCTGCCAAATGGCAAGCAGTGCATCCGAAAGGCATTTGGAGAATGATTCCAGGAGAAATTGGTGGCTAGCAGTGATGTGAAGAGAATGTCTCATGTTTAGCAATTTTCAGGAAGGCTCTCTGCCAAATACCAGCAATGCCTCCGATTTGCACTTGGAGGTCGATTCTAGGACAAAGTCGTCCCTAGCAGGGACATGGAATGCTTTTCTAGGTGAATAATATTTTTCAGGAATGGATAGCTGCCCAATGCCCAGCAGCGTATCCGACTGGCTCTTGGAGGACGATGCCAGGGCATATTCGTGTCTAGCTGTGACCTGGACTGAATAGTTCGTTTTTAGGAATTGTCCTGGCTGGATCTCTGGAAATGGTAAGCAGTGCATCGTAACGACATTTGGAGGACGATTCCATGAGACATTCCTGCCAAGCAGTGATCTGGACTGAAGAGCTCATGTTTAGCAACGTTCAAGAAGGGTTCGCTGCCAACTTCCCAGCACTGCATCCGAACGGCATTTGGAGGACGATGCCAGGAGAAATTAGTCCTAGCTGAGATCCAGAATGATTGTCTCATGTTTAGCTATTTTCACGAACGGATCTCTGCCAAATGGCCCGTGGTGCACCCGAAAGCCATTTGGAGGACGATTCCAGCAGAAATATGTGCCAAGTAGGGATCTGGAGTTCATGGCTCACGTTTAGCAATTGTCATGAATGGATCTCTCCCAAATGCGCAGCAAGGCGTCCGAGTTGCCTTGGGCAAAGTCATCCCTAGCAGGGACATGGAATGCTTTTCTACATGATATTTTCACCAACGGATCGTTGCCAAATGACCTGCAGGGCTTCCGAATGACATTCGGGGGACGATTCCTGGAGACATTGGTGCCAAGCTTTGATCTGGAATGTTTCATCTTGAGCTATTTTCACGGACGGATCTCTGCCAAATGACCAGCAGAGCCTCCGAATGAATGACATTTGGAGGATGATTGCGGGAGAAATTTGCACCTAGCTGTGATCTGGAATGCATTTTTCATTTGTAGCAATTTTCTGAAAGAGCTCTCTGCCAGGTAGCTGGCAGTGCATCCCTCTGACTTCTTGAGGAAGATTCCCGAGAATTTCGTCCCTAGCAGTAACCTGGAAGGAATGTCAAATGAACAGCATTTTTCGTTAACGGTAATGCCAGGCTTTCATCCGAATGCATTTTGAAAGATGATTTGAGGAGCAATGAGTAGCTAGCTGTGATCTGGAGTGAATGTCTCAAGCCTAGGACTTGTCATGAACGGATCTCTGCCAAATCACCAGCGGTGCATCGTGATAGCATTTAGAGAACGATCCCTGGAGACATTCGTGCCTTGCTGTTACCTGGAACTAATGTCTCCTGGAGAGCATTTTTCAAGAAGGGATCTCTCCCAAATGGCCAGCAGTGCATCGGAATTACATTTGGAGGATGATTGCAGGAGAAATTTGCTAATTTTGGGGAGAGTTAGGCTTGCAAAAGGTAGGGCTCCCCGCCAATTGGGTTAAAGTTCCTCTGAGTAGGTCAGTTGGAGTTAGGGATAGGCGTTAGGGCTCCTTAGCCCACTTGGCGTCAGCGTCAGGGTTTCCCGAGCTAGGCCCTTTGGACTAAGGGGTAGGGTTCCCATTGCTAGACCAAGGGGAGTTGGGTTATGGTTCCTATGGGTTAGCCACGCTGAAATAGGCTTGCTGTGGGAAGGGATTCCCACCCTAGCATTAGGATGCTTACGGGTAGGCCACTTGGCGTTAGGGTTAGGGTTCTAGGCATAGGCCAGTTGAAGTAAGGGTTCCAATGGTTAGGCCAGCTCACTTTAGGCATAGAGGTCCTACAGATGGGGATCCTTGCCTTAGGGTGTCTATGGGTAAGGCCCGAACCCTAGGATTAGGGTTCCCACGGGAAGGCCACTTGCACGGAGGCTTACGTTTCCTGTGGTCGAGGAAACACTAGGATCGGGATTCCTACCCGTATGAACCCTAACCCTAGCACTGAGAACGCTAACCTAGGGCTGGGAGCTCTGCCCTTCCCTAACTCTACCTGCATGTGGCCTGCACACAGGAACCACACTTGTAAGTGGCCTAGCCATAACCCTGAGGATGTGGCGTCCTACCCACAGCTTAACTCCAACTGTCTTGTGCCATTAGAAGACGTGGGCTCGTAAAAAGTACAAAGAAAGGAAAACTCAGCCCTAATCAAGGCTGGGCACAAAATTCTCATGGAATCTTCATTTTCAAGCTGTCCGGATCCTGTCCTGAGCTTGTGGGCTCGATTGGTTGGAGAAAATTAGAAACAAAGGGAAAGGAAGTATTAATGAATGCTTATGACAAATTTCTCATTTAATCGTCATCTTACAGCCCTTGAGAGTCTGTCCTCATCGTTAAGAAGAGATCGGCTGGTGAGAATTACAAAGAAGGCAAAACTCTTTTCTCATCCTCAAATGTTTCATGCAGCCTTCATCTTAAAGCCATCATACTACTCTCCTGATTCTTCGGCATAGAAAGCTGCAAAGAAAGAGAACCTGATTACTTATCATTGCTGGAGGAAAAGTTATCTGTGACTCTTCATTTAAAAGGCGTTACGAGAGGGTCCTGAAGAGATGGGCTTTATCGGTCAGTGAAAGTGATAAACCAAGAGAAAGTCAGTAGTGATCAGTGCTTTGTGAAATTTCTCACGGAATCCAAGTCTTCAAGCCATTATGAGTCTATCCAGATCATCTGGAAGGGAGCGCATGGTGACATTGAAAAGAAAGCGAAACTCATTACTGATCGGTGCTTGTGAGCCATTTCTTATGGAATCTTCAACTTAAGACAGTTTGGAGTCTGGCCTCATTTGGAAGGCTCGCTCCGTGCAGATGAATAACAAAGCAGAACGCTTCGCTCACCTTAGCGGGGGATAAATTTGTCGCGGAATCTTCACATTACAGCTTTTAGGATCCTGTCCTAAAGAAAGGTTAAACTCATTCTTGACCACTAGGGGTTTGGCAAATACTTCTGAAAGCCTCCTTTTTTAAAGCATTTAGGAGTCTGTCCTTACTGTCATTTGCAGTAGAGCGGTTAGGGAAAATGAGAACTAGAGAGAAAGTCATTAATGAACAGCACTTGAGACAAACTTTGTCCCGGACTCGTCATCTAAAAGCCACTAGGTTTCTCTTGGTCATTTGGAAGAGAGGGCATCATGAACGTTACAAACAAAACAAAACTCGTTAGTGATCCCTGCGGGTGACTCGTTTCTCGGAGCCTTTTCATTTTCAAACAGTTTAAAAGAGGTCCTGAGCATTAGGGAAAGATCGGTTCCGTGGAACTTACAAAGAAAGAGAAAATCCTTAGTGACCCGTGCTTGTGACAAATTGTCAGGGACTCTTCATATTCGCGCCATTGGGCTACTATCCTGATTATTTAGGAGTGGTCGGTCCTCGAACTAGATTAAGCAAGCAAAATTCTTTCCTGCTCTGCCAAATGGCAAGCAGTGCATCCGAAAGGCATTTGGAGAATGATTCCAGGAGAAATTGGTGGCTAGCAGTGATGTGAAGTGAATGTCTCATGTTTAGCAATTTTCAGGAAGGCTCTCTGCCAAATACCAGCAATGCCTCCGATTTGCACTTGGAGGTCGATTCTAGGACAAAGTCGTCCCTAGCAGGGACATGGAATGCTTTTCTAGGTGAATAATATTTTTCAGGACTGGATAGCTGCCCAATGCCCAGCAGCGTATCCGACTGGCTCTTGGAGGACGATGCCAGGGCATATTCGTGTCTAGCTGTGACCTGGACTGAATAGTTCGTTTTTAGGAATTGTCCTGGCTGGATCTCTGGAAATGGTAAGCAGTGCATCGTAACGACATTTGGAGGACGATTCCATGAGACATTCCTGCCAAGCAGTGATCTGGACTGAAGAGCTCATGTTTAGCAACGTTCAAGAAGGGTTCGCTGCCAACTTCCCAGCACTGCATCCGAACGGCATTTGGAGGACGATGCCAGGAGAAATTAGTCCTAGCTGAGATCCAGAATGATTGTCTCATGTTTAGCTATTTTCACGAACGGATCTCTGCCAAATGGCCCGTGGTGCACCCGAAAGCCATTTGGAGGACGATTCCAGCAGAAATATGTGCCAAGTAGGGATCTGGAGTTCATGGCTCACGTTTAGCAATTGTCATGAATGGATCTCTCCCAAATGCGCAGCAAGGCGTCCGAGTTGCCTTGGGCAAAGTCATCCCTAGCAGGGACATGGAATGCTTTTCTACATGATATTTTCACCAACGGATCGTTGCCAAATGACCTGCAGGGCTTCCGAATGACATTCGGGGGACGATTCCTGGAGACATTGGTGCCAAGCTTTGATCTGGAATGTTTCATCTTGAGCTATTTTCACGGACGGATCTCTGCCAAATGACCAGCAGAGCCTCCGAATGAATGACATTTGGAGGATGATTGCGGGAGAAATTTGCACCTAGCTGTGATCTGGAATGCATTTTTCATTTGTAGCAATTTTCTGAAAGAGCTCTCTGCCAGGTAGCTGGCAGTGCATCCCTCTGACTTCTTGAGGAAGATTCCCGAGAATTTCGTCCCTAGCAGTAACCTGGAAGGAATGTCAAATGAACAGCATTTTTCGTTAACGGTAATGCCAGGCTTTCATCCGAATGCATTTTGAAAGATGATTTGAGGAGCAATGAGTAGCTAGCTGTGATCTGGAGTGAATGTCTCAAGCCTAGGACTTGTCATGAACGGATCTCTGCCAAATCACCAGCGGTGCATCGTGATAGCATTTAGAGAACGATCCCTGGAGACATTCGTGCCTTGCTGTTACCTGGAACTAATGTCTCCTGGAGAGCATTTTTCAAGAAGGGATCTCTCCCAAATGGCCAGCAGTGCATCGGAATTACATTTGGAGGATGATTGCAGGAGAAATTTGCTAATTTTGGGGAGAGTTAGGCTTGCAAAAGGTAGGGCTCCCCGCCAATTGGGTTAAAGTTCCTCTGAGTAGGTCAGTTGGAGTTAGGGATAGGCGTTAGGGCTCCTTAGCCCACTTGGCGTCAGCGTCAGGGTTTCCCGAGCTAGGCCCTTTGGACTAAGGGGTAGGGTTCCCATTGCTAGACCAAGGGGAGTTGGGTTATGGTTCCTATGGGTTAGCCACGCTGAAATAGGCTTGCTGTGGGAAGGGATTCCCGCCCTAGCATTAGGATGCTTACGGGTAGGCCACTTGGCGTTAGGGTTAGGGTTCTAGGCATAGGCCAGTTGAAGTAAGGGTTCCAATGGTTAGGCCAGCTCACTTTAGGCATAGAGGTCCTACAGATGGGGATCCTTGCCTTAGGGTGTCTATGGGTAAGGCCCGAACCCTAGGATTAGGGTTCCCACGGGAAGGCCACTTGCACGGAGGCTTACGTTTCCTGTGGTCGAGGAAACACTAGGATCGGGATTCCTACCCGTATGAACCCTAACCCTAGCGCTGAGAACGCTAACCTAGGGCTGGGAGCTCTGCCCTTCCCTGACTCTAACTGCATGTGGCCTGCACACAGGAACCACACTTGTAAGTGGCCTAGCCATAACCCTGAGGACGTGGCGTCCTACCCACAGCTTAACTCCAACTGTCTTGTGCCATTAGAAGACGTGGGCTTGTAAAAAGTACAAAGAAAGGAAAACTCAGCCCTAATCAAGGCTGGGCACAAAATTCTCATGGAATCTTCATTTTCAAGCTGTCCGGATCCTGTCCTGAGCTTGTGGGCTCGATTGGTTGGAGAAAATTAGAAACAAAGGGAAAGGAAGTATTAATGAATGCTTATGACAAATTTCTCATTTAATCGTCATCTTACAGCCCTTGAGAGTCTGTCCTCATCCTTAAGAAGAGATCGGCTGGTGAGAATTACAAAGAAGGCAAAACTCTTTTCTCATCCTCAAATGTTTCATGCAGCCTTCATCTTAAAGCCATCATACTACTCTCCTGATTCTTCGGCATAGAAAGCTGCAAAGAAAGAGAACCTGATTACTTATCATTGCTGGAGGAAAAGTTATCTGTGACTCTTCATTTAAAAGGCGTTACGAGAGGGTCCTGAAGAGATGGGCTTTATCGGTCAGTGAAAGTGATAAACCAAGAGAAAGTCAGTAGTGATCAGTGCTTTGTGAAATTTCTCACGGAATCCAAGTCTTCAAGCCATTATGAGTCTATCCAGATCATCTGGAAGGGAGCGCATGGTGACATTGAAAAGAAAGCGAAACTCATTACTGATCGGTGCTTGTGAGCCATTTCTTATGGAATCTTCAACTTAAGACAGTTTGGAGTCTGGCCTCATTTGGAAGGCTCGCTCCGTGCAGATGAATAACAAAGCAAAACGCTTCGCTCACCTTAGCGGGGGATAAATTTGTCGCGGAATCTTCACATTACAGCTTTTAGGATCCTGTCCTAAAGAAAGGTTAAACTCATTCTTGACCACTAGGGGTTTGGCAAATACTTCTGAAAGCCTCCTTTTTTAAAGCATTTAGGAGTCTGTCCTTACTGTCATTTGCAGTAGAGCGGTTAGGGAAAATGAGAACTAGAGAGAAAGTCATTAATGAACAGCACTTGAGACAAACTTTGTCACGGACTCGTCATCTAAAAGCCACTAGGTTTCTCTTGGTCATTTGGAAGAGAGGGCATCATGAACGTTACAAACAAAACAAAACTCGTTAGTGATCCCTGCGGGTGACTCGTTTCTCGGAGCCTTTTCATTTTCAAACAGTTTAAAAGAGGTCCTGAGCATTAGGGAAAGATCGGTTCCGTGGAACTTACAAAGAAAGAGAAAATCCTTAGTGACCCGTGCTTGTGACAAATTGTCAGGGACTCTTCATATTCGCGCCATTGGGCTACTATCCTGATTATTTAGGAGTGGTCGGTCCTCGAACTAGATTAAGCAAGCAAAATTCTTTCCTGCTCTGCCAAATGGCAAGCAGTGCATCCGAAAGGCATTTGGAGAATGATTCCAGGAGAAATTGGTGGCTAGCAGTGATGTGAAGTGAATGTCTCATGTTTAGCAATTTTCAGGAAGGGTCTCTGCCAAATACCAGCAATGCCTCCGATTTGCACTTGGAGGTCGATTCTAGGACAAAGTCGTCCCTAGCAGGGACATGGAATGCTTTTCTAGGTGAATAATATTTTTCAGGAATGGATAGCTGCCCAATGCCCAGCAGCGTATCCGACTGGCTCTTGGAGGACGATGCCAGGGCATATTCGTGTCTAGCTGTGACCTGGACTGAATAGTTCGTTTTTAGGAATTGTCCTGGCTGGATCTCTGGAAATGGTAAGCAGTGCATCGTAACGACATTTGGAGGACGATTCCATGAGACATTCCTGCCAAGCAGTGATCTGGACTGAAGAGCTCATGTTTAGTAACGTTCAAGAAGGGTTCGCTGCCAACTTCCCAGCACTGCATCCGAACGGCATTTGGAGGACGATGCCAGGAGAAATTAGTCCTAGCTGAGATCCAGAATGATTGTCTCATGTTTAGCTATTTTCACGAACGGATCTCTGCCAAATGGCCCGTGGTGCACCCGAAAGCCATTTGGAGGACGATTCCAGCAGAAATATGTGCCAAGTAGGGATCTGGAGTTCATGGCTCACGTTTAGCAATTGTCATGAATGGATCTCTCCCAAATGCGCAGCAAGGCGTCCGAGTTGCCTTGGGCAAAGTCATCCCTAGCAGGGACATGGAATGCTTTTCTACATGATATTTTCACCAACGGATCGTTGCCAAATGACCTGCAGGGCTTCCGAATGACATTCGGGGGACGATTCCTGGAGACATTGGTGCCAAGCTTTGATCTGGAATGTTTCATCTTGAGCTATTTTCACGGACGGATCTCTGCCAAATGACCAGCAGAGCCTCCGAATGAATGACATTTGGAGGATGATTGCGGGAGAAATTTGCACCTAGCTGTGATCTGGAATGCATTTTTCATTTGTAGCAATTTTCTGAAAGAGCTCTCTGCCAGGTAGCTGGCAGTGCATCCCTCTGACTTCTTGAGGAAGATTCCCGAGAATTTCGTCCCTAGCAGTAACCTGGAAGGAATGTCAAATGAACAGCATTTTTCGTTAACGGTAATGCCAGGCTTTCATCCGAATGCATTTTGAAAGATGATTTGAGGAGCAATGAGTAGCTAGCTGTGATCTGGAGTGAATGCCTCAAGCCTAGGACTTGTCATGAACGGATCTCTGCCAAATCACCAGCGGTGCATCGTGATAGCATTTAGAGAACGATCCCTGGAGACATTCGTGCCTTGCTGTTACCTGGAACTAATGTCTCCTGGAGAGCATTTTTCAAGAAGGGATCTCTCCCAAATGGCCAGCAGTGCATCGGAATTACATTTGGAGGATGATTGCAGGAGAAATTTGCTAATTTTGGGGAGAGTTAGGCTTGCAAAAGGTAGGGCTCCCCGCCAATTGGGTTAAAGTTCCTCTGAGTAGGTCAGTTGGAGTTAGGGATAGGCGTTAGGGCTCCTTAGCCCACTTGGCGTCAGCGTCAGGGTTGACAAATTTCTCATTTAATCGTCATCTTACAGCCCTTGAGAGTCTGTCCTCATCGTTAAGAAGAGATCGGCTGGTGAGAATTACAAAGAAGGCAAAACTCTTTTCTCATCCTCAAATGTTTCATGCAGCCTTCATCTTAAAGCCATCATACTACTCTCCTGATTCTTCGGCATAGAAAGCTGCAAAGAAAGAGAACCTGATTACTTATCATTGCTGGAGGAAAAGTTATCTGTGACTCTTCATTTAAAAGGCGTTACGAGAGGGTCCTGAAGAGATGGGCTTTATCGGTCAGTGAAAGTGATAAACCAAGAGAAAGTCAGTAGTGATCAGTGCTTTGTGAAATTTCTCACGGAATCCAAGTCTTCAAGCCATTATGAGTCTATCCAGATCATCTGGAAGGGAGCGCATGGTGACATTGAAAAGAAAGCGAAACTCATTACTGATCGGTGCTTGTGAGCCATTTCTTATGGAATCTTCAACTTAAGACAGTTTGGAGTCTGGCCTCATTTGGAAGGCTCGCTCCGTGCAGATGAATAACAAAGCAAAACGCTTCGCTCACCTTAGCGGGGGATAAATTTGTCGCGGAATCTTCACATTACAGCTTTTAGGATCCTGTCCTAAAGAAAGGTTAAACTCATTCTTGACCACTAGGGGTTTGGCAAATACTTCTGAAAGCCTCCTTTTTTAAAGCATTTAGGAGTCTGTCCTTACTGTCATTTGCAGTAGAGCGGTTAGGGAAAATGAGAACTAGAGAGAAAGTCATTAATGAACAGCACTTGAGACAAACTTTGTCCCGGACTCGTCATCTAAAAGCCACTAGGTTTCTCTTGGTCATTTGGAAGAGAGGGCATCATGAACGTTACAAACAAAACAAAACTCGTTAGTGATCCCTGCGGGTGACTCGTTTCTCGGAGCCTTTTCATTTTCAAACAGTTTAAAAGAGGTCCTGAGCATTAGGGAAAGATCGGTTCCGTGGAACTTACAAAGAAAGAGAAAATCCTTAGTGACCCGTGCTTGTGACAAATTGTCAGGGACTCTTCATATTCGCGCCATTGGGCTACTATCCTGATTATTTAGGAGTGGTCGGTCCTCGAACTAGATTAAGCAAGCAAAATTCTTTCCTGCTCTGCCAAATGGCAAGCAGTGCATCCGAAAGGCATTTGGAGAATGATTCCAGGAGAAATTGGTGGCTAGCAGTGATGTGAAGTGAATGTCTCATGTTTAGCAATTTTCAGGAAGGCTCTCTGCCAAATACCAGCAATGCCTCCGATTTGCACTTGGAGGTCGATTCTAGGACAAAGTCGTCCCTAGCAGGGACATGGAATGCTTTTCTAGGTGAATAATATTTTTCAGGAATGGATAGCTGCCCAATGCCCAGCAGCGTATCCGACTGGCTCTTGGAGGACGATGCCAGGGCATATTCGTGTCTAGCTGTGACCTGGACTGAATAGTTCGTTTTTAGGAATTGTCCTGGCTGGATCTCTGGAAATGGTAAGCAGTGCATCGTAACGACATTTGGAGGACGATTCCATGAGACATTCCTGCCAAGCAGTGATCTGGACTGAAGAGCTCATGTTTAGCAACGTTCAAGAAGGGTTCGCTGCCAACTTCCCAGCACTGCATCCGAACGGCATTTGGAGGACGATGCCAGGAGAAATTAGTCCTAGCTGAGATCCAGAATGATTGTCTCATGTTTAGCTATTTTCACGAACGGATCTCTGCCAAATGGCCCGTGGTGCACCCGAAAGCCATTTGGAGGACGATTCCAGCAGAAATATGTGCCAAGTAGGGATCTGGAGTTCATGGCTCACGTTTAGCAATTGTCATGAATGGATCTCTCCCAAATGCGCAGCAAGGCGTCCGAGTTGCCTTGGGCAAAGTCATCCCTAGCAGGGACATGGAATGCTTTTCTACATGATATTTTCACCAACGGATCGTTGCCAAATGACCTGCAGGGCTTCCGAATGACATTCGGGGGACGATTCCTGGAGACATTGGTGCCAAGCTTTGATCTGGAATGTTTCATCTTGAGCTATTTTCACGGACGGATCTCTGCCAAATGACCAGCAGAGCCTCCGAATGAATGACATTTGGAGGATGATTGCGGGAGAAATTTGCACCTAGCTGTGATCTGGAATGCATTTTTCATTTGTAGCAATTTTCTGAAAGAGCTCTCTGCCAGGTAGCTGGCAGTGCATCCCTCTGACTTCTTGAGGAAGATTCCCGAGAATTTCGTCCCTAGCAGTAACCTGGAAGGAATGTCAAATGAACAGCATTTTTCGTTAACGGTAATGCCAGGCTTTCATCCGAATGCATTTTGAAAGATGATTTGAGGAGCAATGAGTAGCTAGCTGTGATCTGGAGTGAATGCCTCAAGCCTAGGACTTGTCATGAACGGATCTCTGCCAAATCACCAGCGGTGCATCGTGATAGCATTTAGAGAACGATCCCTGGAGACATTCGTGCCTTGCTGTTACCTGGAACTAATGTCTCCTGGAGAGCATTTTTCAAGAAGGGATCTCTCCCAAATGGCCAGCAGTGCATCGGAATTACATTTGGAGGATGATTGCAGGAGAAATTTGCTAATTTTGGGGAGAGTTAGGCTTGCAAAAGGTAGGGCTCCCCGCCAATTGGGTTAAAGTTCCTCTGAGTAGGTCAGTTGGAGTTAGGGATAGGCGTTAGGGCTCCTTAGCCCACTTGGCGTCAGCGTCAGGGTTTCCCGAGCTAGGCCCTTTGGACTAAGGGGTAGGGTTCCCATTGCTAGACCAAGGGGAGTTGGGTTATGGTTCCTATGGGTTAGCCACGCTGAAATAGGCTTGCTGTGGGAAGGGATTCCCACCCTAGCATTAGGATGCTTACGGGTAGGCCACTTGGCGTTAGGGTTAGGGTTCTAGGCATAGGCCAGTTGAAGTAAGGGTTCCAATGGTTAGGCCAGCTCACTTTAGGCATAGAGGTCCTACAGATGGGGATCCTTGCCTTAGGGTGTCTATGGGTAAGGCCCGAACCCTAGGATTAGGGTTCCCACGGGAAGGCCACTTGCACGGAGGCTTACGTTTCCTGTGGTCGAGGAAACACTAGGATCGGGATTCCTACCCGTATGAACCCTAACCCTAGCGCTGAGAACGCTAACCTAGGGCTGGGAGCTCTGCCCTTCCCTGACTCTAACTGCATGTGGCCTGCACACAGGAACCACACTTGTAAGTGGCCTAGCCATAACCCTGAGGACGTGGCGTCCTACCCACAGCTTAACTCCAACTGTCTTGTGCCATTAGAAGACGTGGGCTCGTAAAAAGTACAAAGAAAGGAAAACTCAGCCCTAATCAAGGCTGGGCACAAAATTCTCATGGAATCTTCATTTTCAAGCTGTCCGGATCCTGTCCTGAGCTTGTGGGCTCGATTGGTTGGAGAAAATTAGAAACAAAGGGAAAGGAAGTATTAATGAATGCTTATGACAAATTTCTCATTTAATCGTCATCTTACAGCCCTTGAGAGTCTGTCCTCATCGTTAAGAAGAGATCGGCTGGTGAGAATTACAAAGAAGGCAAAACTCTTTTCTCATCCTCAAATGTTTCATGCAGCCTTCATCTTAAAGCTATCATACTACTCTCCTGATTCTTCGGCATAGAAAGCTGCAAAGAAAGAGAACCTGATTACTTATCATTGCTGGAGGAAAAGTTATCTGTGACTCTTCATTTAAAAGGCGTTACGAGAGGGTCCTGAAGAGATGGGCTTTATCGGTCAGTGAAAGTGATAAACCAAGAGAAAGTCAGTAGTGATCAGTGCTTTGTGAAATTTCTCACGGAATCCAAGTCTTCAAGCCATTATGAGTCTATCCAGATCATCTGGAAGGGAGCGCATGGTGACATTGAAAAGAAAGCGAAACTCATTACTGATCGGTGCTTGTGAGCCATTTCTTATGGAATCTTCAACTTAAGACAGTTTGGAGTCTGGCCTCATTTGGAAGGCTCGCTCCGTGCAGATGAATAACAAAGCAGAACGCTTCGCTCACCTTAGCGGGGGATAAATTTGTCGCGGAATCTTCACATTACAGCTTTTAGGATCCTGTCCTAAAGAAAGGTTAAACTCATTCTTGACCACTAGGGGTTTGGCAAATACTTCTGAAAGCCTCCTTTTTTAAAGCATTTAGGAGTCTGTCCTTACTGTCATTTGCAGTAGAGCGGTTAGGGAAAATGAGAACTAGAGAGAAAGTCATTAATGAACAGCACTTGAGACAAACTTTGTCCCGGACTCGTCATCTAAAAGCCACTAGGTTTCTCTTGGTCATTTGGAAGAGAGGGCATCATGAACGTTACAAACAAAACAAAACTCGTTAGTGATCCCTGCGGGTGACTCGTTTCTCGGAGCCTTTTCATTTTCAAACAGTTTAAAAGAGGTCCTGAGCATTAGGGAAAGATCGGTTCCGTGGAACTTACAAAGAAAGAGAAAATCCTTAGTGACCCGTGCTTGTGACAAATTGTCAGGGACTCTTCATATTCGCGCCATTGGGCTACTATCCTGATTATTTAGGAGTGGTCGGTCCTCGAACTAGATTAAGCAAGCAAAATTCTTTCCTGCTCTGCCAAATGGCAAGCAGTGCATCCGAAAGGCATTTGGAGAATGATTCCAGGAGAAATTGGTGGCTAGCAGTGATGTGAAGTGAATGTCTCATGTTTAGCAATTTTCAGGAAGGCTCTCTGCCAAATACCAGCAATGCCTCCGATTTGCACTTGGAGGTCGATTCTAGGACAAAGTCGTCCCTAGCAGGGACATGGAATGCTTTTCTAGGTGAATAATATTTTTCAGGACTGGATAGCTGCCCAATGCCCAGCAGCGTATCCGACTGGCTCTTGGAGGACGATGCCAGGGCATATTCGTGTCTAGCTGTGACCTGGACTGAATAGTTCGTTTTTAGGAA
Organism: Eretmochelys imbricata; assembly: GCF_965152235.1. Classification (NCBI taxonomy): domain Eukaryota; kingdom Metazoa; phylum Chordata; order Testudines; family Cheloniidae; genus Eretmochelys; species Eretmochelys imbricata. The sequence continues at coordinate 185,540,526 of NC_135574.1, read as the reverse complement.
TTGTCCTGGCTGGATCTCTGGAAATGGTAAGCAGTGCATCGTAACGACATTTGGAGGACGATTCCATGAGACATTCCTGCCAAGCAGTGATCTGGACTGAAGAGCTCATGTTTAGCAACGTTCAAGAAGGGTTCGCTGCCAACTTCCCAGCACTGCATCCGAACGGCATTTGGAGGACGATGCCAGGAGAAATTAGTCCTAGCTGAGATCCAGAATGATTGTCTCATGTTTAGCTATTTTCACGAACGGATCTCTGCCAAATGGCCCGTGGTGCACCCGAAAGCCATTTGGAGGACGATTCCAGCAGAAATATGTGCCAAGTAGGGATCTGGAGTTCATGGCTCACGTTTAGCAATTGTCATGAATGGATCTCTCCCAAATGCGCAGCAAGGCGTCCGAGTTGCCTTGGGCAAAGTCATCCCTAGCAGGGACATGGAATGCTTTTCTACATGATATTTTCACCAACGGATCGTTGCCAAATGACCTGCAGGGCTTCCGAATGACATTCGGGGGACGATTCCTGGAGACATTGGTGCCAAGCTTTGATCTGGAATGTTTCATCTTGAGCTATTTTCACGGACGGATCTCTGCCAAATGACCAGCAGAGCCTCCGAATGAATGACATTTGGAGGATGATTGCGGGAGAAATTTGCACCTAGCTGTGATCTGGAATGCATTTTTCATTTGTAGCAATTTTCTGAAAGAGCTCTCTGCCAGGTAGCTGGCAGTGCATCCCTCTGACTTCTTGAGGAAGATTCCCGAGAATTTCGTCCCTAGCAGTAACCTGGAAGGAATGTCAAATGAACAGCATTTTTCGTTAACGGTAATGCCAGGCTTTCATCCGAATGCATTTTGAAAGATGATTTGAGGAGCAATGAGTAGCTAGCTGTGATCTGGAGTGAATGTCTCAAGCCTAGGACTTGTCATGAACGGATCTCTGCCAAATCACCAGCGGTGCATCGTGATAGCATTTAGAGAACGATCCCTGGAGACATTCGTGCCTTGCTGTTACCTGGAACTAATGTCTCCTGGAGAGCATTTTTCAAGAAGGGATCTCTCCCAAATGGCCAGCAGTGCATCGGAATTACATTTGGAGGATGATTGCAGGAGAAATTTGCTAATTTTGGGGAGAGTTAGGCTTGCAAAAGGTAGGGCTCCCCGCCAATTGGGTTAAAGTTCCTCTGAGTAGGTCAGTTGGAGTTAGGGATAGGCGTTAGGGCTCCTTAGCCCACTTGGCGTCAGCGTCAGGGTTTCCCGAGCTAGGCCCTTTGGACTAAGGGGTAGGGTTCCCATTGCTAGACCAAGGGGAGTTGGGTTATGGTTCCTATGGGTTAGCCACGCTGAAATAGGCTTGCTGTGGGAAGGGATTCCCGCCCTAGCATTAGGATGCTTACGGGTAGGCCACTTGGCGTTAGGGTTAGGGTTCTAGGCATAGGCCAGTTGAAGTAAGGGTTCCAATGGTTAGGCCAGCTCACTTTAGGCATAGAGGTCCTACAGATGGGGATCCTTGCCTTAGGGTGTCTATGGGTAAGGCCCGAACCCTAGGATTAGGGTTCCCACGGGAAGGCCACTTGCACGGAGGCTTACGTTTCCTGTGGTCGAGGAAACACTAGGATCGGGATTCCTACCCGTATGAACCCTAACCCTAGCGCTGAGAACGCTAACCTAGGGCTGGGAGCTCTGCCCTTCCCTGACTCTAACTGCATGTGGCCTGCACACAGGAACCACACTTGTAAGTGGCCTAGCCATAACCCTGAGGATGTGGCGTCCTACCCACAGCTTAACTCCAACTGTCTTGTGCCATTAGAAGACGTGGGCTCGTAAAAAGTACAAAGAAAGGAAAACTCAGCCCTAATCAAGGCTGGGCACAAAATTCTCATGGAATCTTCATTTTCAAGCTGTCCGGATCCTGTCCTGAGCTTGTGGGCTCGATTGGTTGGAGAAAATTAGAAACAAAGGGAAAGGAAGTATTAATGAATGCTTATGACAAATTTCTCATTTAATCGTCATCTTACAGCCCTTGAGAGTCTGTCCTCATCGTTAAGAAGAGATCGGCTGGTGAGAATTACAAAGAAGGCAAAACTCTTTTCTCATCCTCAAATGTTTCATGCAGCCTTCATCTTAAAGCCATCATACTACTCTCCTGATTCTTCGGCATAGAAAGCTGCAAAGAAAGAGAACCTGATTACTTATCATTGCTGGAGGAAAAGTTATCTGTGACTCTTCATTTAAAAGGCGTTACGAGAGGGTCCTGAAGAGATGGGCTTTATCGGTCAGTGAAAGTGATAAACCAAGAGAAAGTCAGTAGTGATCAGTGCTTTGTGAAATTTCTCACGGAATCCAAGTCTTCAAGCCATTATGAGTCTATCCAGATCATCTGGAAGGGAGCGCATGGTGACATTGAAAAGAAAGCGAAACTCATTACTGATCGGTGCTTGTGAGCCATTTCTTATGGAATCTTCAACTTAAGACAGTTTGGAGTCTGGCCTCATTTGGAAGGCTCGCTCCGTGCAGATGAATAACAAAGCAGAACGCTTCGCTCACCTTAGCGGGGGATAAATTTGTCGCGGAATCTTCACATTACAGCTTTTAGGATCCTGTCCTAAAGAAAGGTTAAACTCATTCTTGACCACTAGGGGTTTGGCAAATACTTCTGAAAGCCTCCTTTTTTAAAGCATTTAGGAGTCTGTCCTTACTGTCATTTGCAGTAGAGCGGTTAGGGAAAATGAGAACTAGAGAGAAAGTCATTAATGAACAGCACTTGAGACAAACTTTGTCCCGGACTCGTCATCTAAAAGCCACTAGGTTTCTCTTGGTCATTTGGAAGAGAGGGCATCATGAACGTTACAAACAAAACAAAACTCGTTAGTGATCCCTGCGGGTGACTCGTTTCTCGGAGCCTTTTCATTTTCAAACAGTTTAAAAGAGGTCCTGAGCATTAGGGAAAGATCGGTTCCGTGGAACTTACAAAGAAAGAGAAAATCCTTAGTGACCCGTGCTTGTGACAAATTGTCAGGGACTCTTCATATTCGCGCCATTGGGCTACTATCCTGATTATTTAGGAGTGGTCGGTCCTCGAACTAGATTAAGCAAGCAAAATTCTTTCCTGCTCTGCCAAATGGCAAGCAGTGCATCCGAAAGGCATTTGGAGAATGATTCCAGGAGAAATTGGTGGCTAGCAGTGATGTGAAGAGAATGTCTCATGTTTAGCAATTTTCAGGAAGGCTCTCTGCCAAATACCAGCAATGCCTCCGATTTGCACTTGGAGGTCGATTCTAGGACAAAGTCGTCCCTAGCAGGGACATGGAATGCTTTTCTAGGTGAATAATATTTTTCAGGAATGGATAGCTGCCCAATGCCCAGCAGCGTATCCGACTGGCTCTTGGAGGACGATGCCAGGGCATATTCGTGTCTAGCTGTGACCTGGACTGAATAGTTCGTTTTTAGGAATTGTCCTGGCTGGATCTCTGGAAATGGTAAGCAGTGCATCGTAACGACATTTGGAGGACGATTCCATGAGACATTCCTGCCAAGCAGTGATCTGGACTGAAGAGCTCATGTTTAGCAACGTTCAAGAAGGGTTCGCTGCCAACTTCCCAGCACTGCATCCGAACGGCATTTGGAGGACGATGCCAGGAGAAATTAGTCCTAGCTGAGATCCAGAATGATTGTCTCATGTTTAGCTATTTTCACGAACGGATCTCTGCCAAATGGCCCGTGGTGCACCCGAAAGCCATTTGGAGGACGATTCCAGCAGAAATATGTGCCAAGTAGGGATCTGGAGTTCATGGCTCACGTTTAGCAATTGTCATGAATGGATCTCTCCCAAATGCGCAGCAAGGCGTCCGAGTTGCCTTGGGCAAAGTCATCCCTAGCAGGGACATGGAATGCTTTTCTACATGATATTTTCACCAACGGATCGTTGCCAAATGACCTGCAGGGCTTCCGAATGACATTCGGGGGACGATTCCTGGAGACATTGGTGCCAAGCTTTGATCTGGAATGTTTCATCTTGAGCTATTTTCACGGACGGATCTCTGCCAAATGACCAGCAGAGCCTCCGAATGAATGACATTTGGAGGATGATTGCGGGAGAAATTTGCACCTAGCTGTGATCTGGAATGCATTTTTCATTTGTAGCAATTTTCTGAAAGAGCTCTCTGCCAGGTAGCTGGCAGTGCATCCCTCTGACTTCTTGAGGAAGATTCCCGAGAATTTCGTCCCTAGCAGTAACCTGGAAGGAATGTCAAATGAACAGCATTTTTCGTTAACGGTAATGCCAGGCTTTCATCCGAATGCATTTTGAAAGATGATTTGAGGAGCAATGAGTAGCTAGCTGTGATCTGGAGTGAATGTCTCAAGCCTAGGACTTGTCATGAACGGATCTCTGCCAAATCACCAGCGGTGCATCGTGATAGCATTTAGAGAACGATCCCTGGAGACATTCGTGCCTTGCTGTTACCTGGAACTAATGTCTCCTGGAGAGCATTTTTCAAGAAGGGATCTCTCCCAAATGGCCAGCAGTGCATCGGAATTACATTTGGAGGATGATTGCAGGAGAAATTTGCTAATTTTGGGGAGAGTTAGGCTTGCAAAAGGTAGGGCTCCCCGCCAATTGGGTTAAAGTTCCTCTGAGTAGGTCAGTTGGAGTTAGGGATAGGCGTTAGGGCTCCTTAGCCCACTTGGCGTCAGCGTCAGGGTTTCCCGAGCTAGGCCCTTTGGACTAAGGGGTAGGGTTCCCATTGCTAGACCAAGGGGAGTTGGGTTATGGTTCCTATGGGTTAGCCACGCTGAAATAGGCTTGCTGTGGGAAGGGATTCCCACCCTAGCATTAGGATGCTTACGGGTAGGCCACTTGGCGTTAGGGTTAGGGTTCTAGGCATAGGCCAGTTGAAGTAAGGGTTCCAATGGTTAGGCCAGCTCACTTTAGGCATAGAGGTCCTACAGATGGGGATCCTTGCCTTAGGGTGTCTATGGGTAAGGCCCGAACCCTAGGATTAGGGTTCCCACGGGAAGGCCACTTGCACGGAGGCTTACGTTTCCTGTGGTCGAGGAAACACTAGGATCGGGATTCCTACCCGTATGAACCCTAACCCTAGCACTGAGAACGCTAACCTAGGGCTGGGAGCTCTGCCCTTCCCTAACTCTACCTGCATGTGGCCTGCACACAGGAACCACACTTGTAAGTGGCCTAGCCATAACCCTGAGGATGTGGCGTCCTACCCACAGCTTAACTCCAACTGTCTTGTGCCATTAGAAGACGTGGGCTCGTAAAAAGTACAAAGAAAGGAAAACTCAGCCCTAATCAAGGCTGGGCACAAAATTCTCATGGAATCTTCATTTTCAAGCTGTCCGGATCCTGTCCTGAGCTTGTGGGCTCGATTGGTTGGAGAAAATTAGAAACAAAGGGAAAGGAAGTATTAATGAATGCTTATGACAAATTTCTCATTTAATCGTCATCTTACAGCCCTTGAGAGTCTGTCCTCATCGTTAAGAAGAGATCGGCTGGTGAGAATTACAAAGAAGGCAAAACTCTTTTCTCATCCTCAAATGTTTCATGCAGCCTTCATCTTAAAGCCATCATACTACTCTCCTGATTCTTCGGCATAGAAAGCTGCAAAGAAAGAGAACCTGATTACTTATCATTGCTGGAGGAAAAGTTATCTGTGACTCTTCATTTAAAAGGCGTTACGAGAGGGTCCTGAAGAGATGGGCTTTATCGGTCAGTGAAAGTGATAAACCAAGAGAAAGTCAGTAGTGATCAGTGCTTTGTGAAATTTCTCACGGAATCCAAGTCTTCAAGCCATTATGAGTCTATCCAGATCATCTGGAAGGGAGCGCATGGTGACATTGAAAAGAAAGCGAAACTCATTACTGATCGGTGCTTGTGAGCCATTTCTTATGGAATCTTCAACTTAAGACAGTTTGGAGTCTGGCCTCATTTGGAAGGCTCGCTCCGTGCAGATGAATAACAAAGCAGAACGCTTCGCTCACCTTAGCGGGGGATAAATTTGTCGCGGAATCTTCACATTACAGCTTTTAGGATCCTGTCCTAAAGAAAGGTTAAACTCATTCTTGACCACTAGGGGTTTGGCAAATACTTCTGAAAGCCTCCTTTTTTAAAGCATTTAGGAGTCTGTCCTTACTGTCATTTGCAGTAGAGCGGTTAGGGAAAATGAGAACTAGAGAGAAAGTCATTAATGAACAGCACTTGAGACAAACTTTGTCCCGGACTCGTCATCTAAAAGCCACTAGGTTTCTCTTGGTCATTTGGAAGAGAGGGCATCATGAACGTTACAAACAAAACAAAACTCGTTAGTGATCCCTGCGGGTGACTCGTTTCTCGGAGCCTTTTCATTTTCAAACAGTTTAAAAGAGGTCCTGAGCATTAGGGAAAGATCGGTTCCGTGGAACTTACAAAGAAAGAGAAAATCCTTAGTGACCCGTGCTTGTGACAAATTGTCAGGGACTCTTCATATTCGCGCCATTGGGCTACTATCCTGATTATTTAGGAGTGGTCGGTCCTCGAACTAGATTAAGCAAGCAAAATTCTTTCCTGCTCTGCCAAATGGCAAGCAGTGCATCCGAAAGGCATTTGGAGAATGATTCCAGGAGAAATTGGTGGCTAGCAGTGATGTGAAGTGAATGTCTCATGTTTAGCAATTTTCAGGAAGGCTCTCTGCCAAATACCAGCAATGCCTCCGATTTGCACTTGGAGGTCGATTCTAGGACAAAGTCGTCCCTAGCAGGGACATGGAATGCTTTTCTAGGTGAATAATATTTTTCAGGACTGGATAGCTGCCCAATGCCCAGCAGCGTATCCGACTGGCTCTTGGAGGACGATGCCAGGGCATATTCGTGTCTAGCTGTGACCTGGACTGAATAGTTCGTTTTTAGGAATTGTCCTGGCTGGATCTCTGGAAATGGTAAGCAGTGCATCGTAACGACATTTGGAGGACGATTCCATGAGACATTCCTGCCAAGCAGTGATCTGGACTGAAGAGCTCATGTTTAGCAACGTTCAAGAAGGGTTCGCTGCCAACTTCCCAGCACTGCATCCGAACGGCATTTGGAGGACGATGCCAGGAGAAATTAGTCCTAGCTGAGATCCAGAATGATTGTCTCATGTTTAGCTATTTTCACGAACGGATCTCTGCCAAATGGCCCGTGGTGCACCCGAAAGCCATTTGGAGGACGATTCCAGCAGAAATATGTGCCAAGTAGGGATCTGGAGTTCATGGCTCACGTTTAGCAATTGTCATGAATGGATCTCTCCCAAATGCGCAGCAAGGCGTCCGAGTTGCCTTGGGCAAAGTCATCCCTAGCAGGGACATGGAATGCTTTTCTACATGATATTTTCACCAACGGATCGTTGCCAAATGACCTGCAGGGCTTCCGAATGACATTCGGGGGACGATTCCTGGAGACATTGGTGCCAAGCTTTGATCTGGAATGTTTCATCTTGAGCTATTTTCACGGACGGATCTCTGCCAAATGACCAGCAGAGCCTCCGAATGAATGACATTTGGAGGATGATTGCGGGAGAAATTTGCACCTAGCTGTGATCTGGAATGCATTTTTCATTTGTAGCAATTTTCTGAAAGAGCTCTCTGCCAGGTAGCTGGCAGTGCATCCCTCTGACTTCTTGAGGAAGATTCCCGAGAATTTCGTCCCTAGCAGTAACCTGGAAGGAATGTCAAATGAACAGCATTTTTCGTTAACGGTAATGCCAGGCTTTCATCCGAATGCATTTTGAAAGATGATTTGAGGAGCAATGAGTAGCTAGCTGTGATCTGGAGTGAATGTCTCAAGCCTAGGACTTGTCATGAACGGATCTCTGCCAAATCACCAGCGGTGCATCGTGATAGCATTTAGAGAACGATCCCTGGAGACATTCGTGCCTTGCTGTTACCTGGAACTAATGTCTCCTGGAGAGCATTTTTCAAGAAGGGATCTCTCCCAAATGGCCAGCAGTGCATCGGAATTACATTTGGAGGATGATTGCAGGAGAAATTTGCTAATTTTGGGGAGAGTTAGGCTTGCAAAAGGTAGGGCTCCCCGCCAATTGGGTTAAAGTTCCTCTGAGTAGGTCAGTTGGAGTTAGGGATAGGCGTTAGGGCTCCTTAGCCCACTTGGCGTCAGCGTCAGGGTTTCCCGAGCTAGGCCCTTTGGACTAAGGGGTAGGGTTCCCATTGCTAGACCAAGGGGAGTTGGGTTATGGTTCCTATGGGTTAGCCACGCTGAAATAGGCTTGCTGTGGGAAGGGATTCCCGCCCTAGCATTAGGATGCTTACGGGTAGGCCACTTGGCGTTAGGGTTAGGGTTCTAGGCATAGGCCAGTTGAAGTAAGGGTTCCAATGGTTAGGCCAGCTCACTTTAGGCATAGAGGTCCTACAGATGGGGATCCTTGCCTTAGGGTGTCTATGGGTAAGGCCCGAACCCTAGGATTAGGGTTCCCACGGGAAGGCCACTTGCACGGAGGCTTACGTTTCCTGTGGTCGAGGAAACACTAGGATCGGGATTCCTACCCGTATGAACCCTAACCCTAGCGCTGAGAACGCTAACCTAGGGCTGGGAGCTCTGCCCTTCCCTGACTCTAACTGCATGTGGCCTGCACACAGGAACCACACTTGTAAGTGGCCTAGCCATAACCCTGAGGACGTGGCGTCCTACCCACAGCTTAACTCCAACTGTCTTGTGCCATTAGAAGACGTGGGCTTGTAAAAAGTACAAAGAAAGGAAAACTCAGCCCTAATCAAGGCTGGGCACAAAATTCTCATGGAATCTTCATTTTCAAGCTGTCCGGATCCTGTCCTGAGCTTGTGGGCTCGATTGGTTGGAGAAAATTAGAAACAAAGGGAAAGGAAGTATTAATGAATGCTTATGACAAATTTCTCATTTAATCGTCATCTTACAGCCCTTGAGAGTCTGTCCTCATCCTTAAGAAGAGATCGGCTGGTGAGAATTACAAAGAAGGCAAAACTCTTTTCTCATCCTCAAATGTTTCATGCAGCCTTCATCTTAAAGCCATCATACTACTCTCCTGATTCTTCGGCATAGAAAGCTGCAAAGAAAGAGAACCTGATTACTTATCATTGCTGGAGGAAAAGTTATCTGTGACTCTTCATTTAAAAGGCGTTACGAGAGGGTCCTGAAGAGATGGGCTTTATCGGTCAGTGAAAGTGATAAACCAAGAGAAAGTCAGTAGTGATCAGTGCTTTGTGAAATTTCTCACGGAATCCAAGTCTTCAAGCCATTATGAGTCTATCCAGATCATCTGGAAGGGAGCGCATGGTGACATTGAAAAGAAAGCGAAACTCATTACTGATCGGTGCTTGTGAGCCATTTCTTATGGAATCTTCAACTTAAGACAGTTTGGAGTCTGGCCTCATTTGGAAGGCTCGCTCCGTGCAGATGAATAACAAAGCAAAACGCTTCGCTCACCTTAGCGGGGGATAAATTTGTCGCGGAATCTTCACATTACAGCTTTTAGGATCCTGTCCTAAAGAAAGGTTAAACTCATTCTTGACCACTAGGGGTTTGGCAAATACTTCTGAAAGCCTCCTTTTTTAAAGCATTTAGGAGTCTGTCCTTACTGTCATTTGCAGTAGAGCGGTTAGGGAAAATGAGAACTAGAGAGAAAGTCATTAATGAACAGCACTTGAGACAAACTTTGTCCCGGACTCGTCATCTAAAAGCCACTAGGTTTCTCTTGGTCATTTGGAAGAGAGGGCATCATGAACGTTACAAACAAAACAAAACTCGTTAGTGATCCCTGCGGGTGACTCGTTTCTCGGAGCCTTTTCATTTTCAAACAGTTTAAAAGAGGTCCTGAGCATTAGGGAAAGATCGGTTCCGTGGAACTTACAAAGAAAGAGAAAATCCTTAGTGACCCGTGCTTGTGACAAATTGTCAGGGACTCTTCATATTCGCGCCATTGGGCTACTATCCTGATTATTTAGGAGTGGTCGGTCCTCGAACTAGATTAAGCAAGCAAAATTCTTTCCTGCTCTGCCAAATGGCAAGCAGTGCATCCGAAAGGCATTTGGAGAATGATTCCAGGAGAAATTGGTGGCTAGCAGTGATGTGAAGTGAATGTCTCATGTTTAGCAATTTTCAGGAAGGCTCTCTGCCAAATACCAGCAATGCCTCCGATTTGCACTTGGAGGTCGATTCTAGGACAAAGTCGTCCCTAGCAGGGACATGGAATGCTTTTCTAGGTGAATAATATTTTTCAGGAATGGATAGCTGCCCAATGCCCAGCAGCGTATCCGACTGGCTCTTGGAGGACGATGCCAGGGCATATTCGTGTCTAGCTGTGACCTGGACTGAATAGTTCGTTTTTAGGAATTGTCCTGGCTGGATCTCTGGAAATGGTAAGCAGTGCATCGTAACGACATTTGGAGGACGATTCCATGAGACATTCCTGCCAAGCAGTGATCTGGACTGAAGAGCTCATGTTTAGCAACGTTCAAGAAGGGTTCGCTGCCAACTTCCCAGCACTGCATCCGAACGGCATTTGGAGGACGATGCCAGGAGAAATTAGTCCTAGCTGAGATCCAGAATGATTGTCTCATGTTTAGCTATTTTCACGAACGGATCTCTGCCAAATGGCCCGTGGTGCACCCGAAAGCCATTTGGAGGACGATTCCAGCAGAAATATGTGCCAAGTAGGGATCTGGAGTTCATGGCTCACGTTTAGCAATTGTCATGAATGGATCTCTCCCAAATGCGCAGCAAGGCGTCCGAGTTGCCTTGGGCAAAGTCATCCCTAGCAGGGACATGGAATGCTTTTCTACATGATATTTTCACCAACGGATCGTTGCCAAATGACCTGCAGGGCTTCCGAATGACATTCGGGGGACGATTCCTGGAGACATTGGTGCCAAGCTTTGATCTGGAATGTTTCATCTTGAGCTATTTTCACGGACGGATCTCTGCCAAATGACCAGCAGAGCCTCCGAATGAATGACATTTGGAGGATGATTGCGGGAGAAATTTGCACCTAGCTGTGATCTGGAATGCATTTTTCATTTGTAGCAATTTTCTGAAAGAGCTCTCTGCCAGGTAGCTGGCAGTGCATCCCTCTGACTTCTTGAGGAAGATTCCCGAGAATTTCGTCCCTAGCAGTAACCTGGAAGGAATGTCAAATGAACAGCATTTTTCGTTAACGGTAATGCCAGGCTTTCATCCGAATGCATTTTGAAAGATGATTTGAGGAGCAATGAGTAGCTAGCTGTGATCTGGAGTGAATGCCTCAAGCCTAGGACTTGTCATGAACGGATCTCTGCCAAATCACCAGCGGTGCATCGTGATAGCATTTAGAGAACGATCCCTGGAGACATTCGTGCCTTGCTGTTACCTGGAACTAATGTCTCCTGGAGAGCATTTTTCAAGAAGGGATCTCTCCCAAATGGCCAGCAGTGCATCGGAATTACATTTGGAGGATGATTGCAGGAGAAATTTGCTAATTTTGGGGAGAGTTAGGCTTGCAAAAGGTAGGGCTCCCCGCCAATTGGGTTAAAGTTCCTCTGAGTAGGTCAGTTGGAGTTAGGGATAGGCGTTAGGGCTCCTTAGCCCACTTGGCGTCAGCGTCAGGGTTTCCCGAGCTAGGCCCTTTGGACTAAGGGGTAGGGTTCCCATTGCTAGACCAAGGGGAGTTGGGTTATGGTTCCTATGGGTTAGCCACGCTGAAATAGGCTTGCTGTGGGAAGGGATTCCCACCCTAGCATTAGGATGCTTACGGGTAGGCCACTTGGCGTTAGGGTTAGGGTTCTAGGCATAGGCCAGTTGAAGTAAGGGTTCCAATGGTTAGGCCAGCTCACTTTAGGCATAGAGGTCCTACAGATGGGGATCCTTGCCTTAGGGTGTCTATGGGTAAGGCCCGAACCCTAGGATTAGGGTTCCCACGGGAAGGCCACTTGCACGGAGGCTTACGTTTCCTGTGGTCGAGGAAACACTAGGATCGGGATTCCTACCCGTATGAACCCTAACCCTAGCGCTGAGAACGCTAACCTAGGGCTGGGAGCTCTGCCCTTCCCTGACTCTAACTGCATGTGGCCTGCACACAGGAACCACACTTGTAAGTGGCCTAGCCATAACCCTGAGGACGTGGCGTCCTACCCACAGCTTAACTCCAACTGTCTTGTGCCATTAGAAGACGTGGGCTCGTAAAAAGTACAAAGAAAGGAAAACTCAGCCCTAATCAAGGCTGGGCACAAAATTCTCATGGAATCTTCATTTTCAAGCTGTCCGGATCCTGTCCTGAGCTTGTGGGCTCGATTGGTTGGAGAAAATTAGAAACAAAGGGAAAGGAAGTATTAATGAATGCTTATGACAAATTTCTCATTTAATCGTCATCTTACAGCCCTTGAGAGTCTGTCCTCATCGTTAAGAAGAGATCGGCTGGTGAGAATTACAAAGAAGGCAAAACTCTTTTCTCATCCTCAAATGTTTCATGCAGCCTTCATCTTAAAGCTATCATACTACTCTCCTGATTCTTCGGCATAGAAAGCTGCAAAGAAAGAGAACCTGATTACTTATCATTGCTGGAGGAAAAGTTATCTGTGACTCTTCATTTAAAAGGCGTTACGAGAGGGTCCTGAAGAGATGGGCTTTATCGGTCAGTGAAAGTGATAAACCAAGAGAAAGTCAGTAGTGATCAGTGCTTTGTGAAATTTCTCACGGAATCCAAGTCTTCAAGCCATTATGAGTCTATCCAGATCATCTGGAAGGGAGCGCATGGTGACATTGAAAAGAAAGCGAAACTCATTACTGATCGGTGCTTGTGAGCCATTTCTTATGGAATCTTCAACTTAAGACAGTTTGGAGTCTGGCCTCATTTGGAAGGCTCGCTCCGTGCAGATGAATAACAAAGCAGAACGCTTCGCTCACCTTAGCGGGGGATAAATTTGTCGCGGAATCTTCACATTACAGCTTTTAGGATCCTGTCCTAAAGAAAGGTTAAACTCATTCTTGACCACTAGGGGTTTGGCAAATACTTCTGAAAGCCTCCTTTTTTAAAGCATTTAGGAGTCTGTCCTTACTGTCATTTGCAGTAGAGCGGTTAGGGAAAATGAGAACTAGAGAGAAAGTCATTAATGAACAGCACTTGAGACAAACTTTGTCCCGGACTCGTCATCTAAAAGCCACTAGGTTTCTCTTGGTCATTTGGAAGAGAGGGCATCATGAACGTTACAAACAAAACAAAACTCGTTAGTGATCCCTGCGGGTGACTCGTTTCTCGGAGCCTTTTCATTTTCAAACAGTTTAAAAGAGGTCCTGAGCATTAGGGAAAGATCGGTTCCGTGGAACTTACAAAGAAAGAGAAAATCCTTAGTGACCCGTGCTTGTGACAAATTGTCAGGGACTCTTCATATTCGCGCCATTGGGCTACTATCCTGATTATTTAGGAGTGGTCGGTCCTCGAACTAGATTAAGCAAGCAAAATTCTTTCCTGCTCTGCCAAATGGCAAGCAGTGCATCCGAAAGGCATTTGGAGAATGATTCCAGGAGAAATTGGTGGCTAGCAGTGATGTGAAGTGAATGTCTCATGTTTAGCAATTTTCAGGAAGGCTCTCTGCCAAATACCAGCAATGCCTCCGATTTGCACTTGGAGGTCGATTCTAGGACAAAGTCGTCCCTAGCAGGGACATGGAATGCTTTTCTAGGTGAATAATATTTTTCAGGACTGGATAGCTGCCCAATGCCCAGCAGCGTATCCGACTGGCTCTTGGAGGACGATGCCAGGGCATATTCGTGTCTAGCTGTGACCTGGACTGAATAGTTCGTTTTTAGGAATTGTCCTGGCTGGATCTCTGGAAATGGTAAGCAGTGCATCGTAACGACATTTGGAGGACGATTCCATGAGACATTCCTGCCAAGCAGTGATCTGGACTGAAGAGCTCATGTTTAGCAACGTTCAAGAAGGGTTCGCTGCCAACTTCCCAGCACTGCATCCGAACGGCATTTGGAGGACGATGCCAGGAGAAATTAGTCCTAGCTGAGATCCAGAATGATTGTCTCATGTTTAGCTATTTTCACGAACGGATCTCTGCCAAATGGCCCGTGGTGCACCCGAAAGCCATTTGGAGGACGATTCCAGCAGAAATATGTGCCAAGTAGGGATCTGGAGTTCATGGCTCACGTTTAGCAATTGTCATGAATGGATCTCTCCCAAATGCGCAGCAAGGCGTCCGAGTTGCCTTGGGCAAAGTCATCCCTAGCAGGGACATGGAATGCTTTTCTACATGATATTTTCACCAACGGATCGTTGCCAAATGACCTGCAGGGCTTCCGAATGACATTCGGGGGACGATTCCTGGAGACATTGGTGCCAAGCTTTGATCTGGAATGTTTCATCTTGAGCTATTTTCACGGACGGATCTCTGCCAAATGACCAGCAGAGCCTCCGAATGAATGACATTTGGAGGATGATTGCGGGAGAAATTTGCACCTAGCTGTGATCTGGAATGCATTTTTCATTTGTAGCAATTTTCTGAAAGAGCTCTCTGCCAGGTAGCTGGCAGTGCATCCCTCTGACTTCTTGAGGAAGATTCCCGAGAATTTCGTCCCTAGCAGTAACCTGGAAGGAATGTCAAATGAACAGCATTTTTCGTTAACGGTAATGCCAGGCTTTCATCCGAATGCATTTTGAAAGATGATTTGAGGAGCAATGAGTAGCTAGCTGTGATCTGGAGTGAATGCCTCAAGCCTAGGACTTGTCATGAACGGATCTCTGCCAAATCACCAGCGGTGCATCGTGATAGCATTTAGAGAACGATCCCTGGAGACATTCGTGCCTTGCTGTTACCTGGAACTAATGTCTCCTGGAGAGCATTTTTCAAGAAGGGATCTCTCCCAAATGGCCAGCAGTGCATCGGAATTACATTTGGAGGATGATTGCAGGAGAAATTTGCTAATTTTGGGGAGAGTTAGGCTTGCAAAAGGTAGGGCTCCCCGCCAATTGGGTTAAAGTTCCTCTGAGTAGGTCAGTTGGAGTTAGGGATAGGCGTTAGGGCTCCTTAGCCCACTTGGCGTCAGCGTCAGGGTTTCCCGAGCTAGGCCCTTTGGACTAAGGGGTAGGGTTCCCATTGCTAGACCAAGGGGAGTTGGGTTATGGTTCCTATGGGTTAGCCACGCTGAAATAGGCTTGCTGTGGGAAGGGATTCCCGCCCTAGCATTAGGATGCTTACGGGTAGGCCACTTGGCGTTAGGGTTAGGGTTCTAGGCATAGGCCAGTTGAAGTAAGGGTTCCAATGGTTAGGCCAGCTCACTTTAGGCATAGAGGTCCTACAGATGGGGATCCTTGCCTTAGGGTGTCTATGGGTAAGGCCCGAACCCTAGGATTAGGGTTCCCACGGGAAGGCCACTTGCACGGAGGCTTACGTTTCCTGTGGTCGAGGAAACACTAGGATCGGGATTCCTACCCGTATGAACCCTAACCCTAGCGCTGAGAACGCTAACCTAGGGCTGGGAGCTCTGCCCTTCCCTGACTCTAACTGCATGTGGCCTGCACACAGGAACCACACTTGTAAGTGGCCTAGCCATAACCCTGAGGACGTGGCGTCCTACCCACAGCTTAACTCCAACTGTCTTGTGCCATTAGAAGACGTGGGCTCGTAAAAAGTACAAAGAAAGGAAAACTCAGCCCTAATCAAGGCTGGGCACAAAATTCTCATGGAATCTTCATTTTCAAGCTGTCCGGATCCTGTCCTGAGCTTGTGGGCTCGATTGGTTGGAGAAAATTAGAAACAAAGGGAAAGGAAGTATTAATGAATGCTTATGACAAATTTCTCATTTAATCGTCATCTTACAGCCCTTGAGAGTCTGTCCTCATCGTTAAGAAGAGATCGGCTGGTGAGAATTACAAAGAAGGCAAAACTCTTTTCTCATCCTCAAATGTTTCATGCAGCCTTCATCTTAAAGCTATCATACTACTCTCCTGATTCTTCGGCATAGAAAGCTGCAAAGAAAGAGAACCTGATTACTTATCATTGCTGGAGGAAAAGTTATCTGTGACTCTTCATTTAAAAGGCGTTACGAGAGGGTCCTGAAGAGATGGGCTTTATCGGTCAGTGAAAGTGATAAACCAAGAGAAAGTCAGTAGTGATCAGTGCTTTGTGAAATTTCTCACGGAATCCAAGTCTTCAAGCCATTATGAGTCTATCCAGATCATCTGGAAGGGAGCGCATGGTGACATTGAAAAGAAAGCGAAACTCATTACTGATCGGTGCTTGTGAGCCATTTCTTATGGAATCTTCAACTTAAGACAGTTTGGAGTCTGGCCTCATTTGGAAGGCTCGCTCCGTGCAGATGAATAACAAAGCAGAACGCTTCGCTCACCTTAGCGGGGGATAAATTTGTCGCGGAATCTTCACATTACAGCTTTTAGGATCCTGTCCTAAAGAAAGGTTAAACTCATTCTTGACCACTAGGGGTTTGGCAAATACTTCTGAAAGCCTCCTTTTTTAAAGCATTTAGGAGTCTGTCCTTACTGTCATTTGCAGTAGAGCGGTTAGGGAAAATGAGAACTAGAGAGAAAGTCATTAATGAACAGCACTTGAGACAAACTTTGTCCCGGACTCGTCATCTAAAAGCCACTAGGTTTCTCTTGGTCATTTGGAAGAGAGGGCATCATGAACGTTACAAACAAAACAAAACTCGTTAGTGATCCCTGCGGGTGACTCGTTTCTCGGAGCCTTTTCATTTTCAAACAGTTTAAAAGAGGTCCTGAGCATTAGGGAAAGATCGGTTCCGTGGAACTTACAAAGAAAGAGAAAATCCTTAGTGACCCGTGCTTGTGACAAATTGTCAGGGACTCTTCATATTCGCGCCATTGGGCTACTATCCTGATTATTTAGGAGTGGTCGGTCCTCGAACTAGATTAAGCAAGCAAAATTCTTTCCTGCTCTGCCAAATGGCAAGCAGTGCATCCGAAAGGCATTTGGAGAATGATTCCAGGAGAAATTGGTGGCTAGCAGTGATGTGAAGTGAATGTCTCATGTTTAGCAATTTTCAGGAAGGCTCTCTGCCAAATACCAGCAATGCCTCCGATTTGCACTTGGAGGTCGATTCTAGGACAAAGTCGTCCCTAGCAGGGACATGGAATGCTTTTCTAGGTGAATAATATTTTTCAGGAATGGATAGCTGCCCAATGCCCAGCAGCGTATCCGACTGGCTCTTGGAGGACGATGCCAGGGCATATTCGTGTCTAGCTGTGACCTGGACTGAATAGTTCGTTTTTAGGAATTGTCCTGGCTGGATCTCTGGAAATGGTAAGCAGTGCATCGTAACGACATTTGGAGGACGATTCCATGAGACATTCCTGCCAAGCAGTGATCTGGACTGAAGAGCTCATGTTTAGCAACGTTCAAGAAGGGTTCGCTGCCAACTTCCCAG
The DNA here is from genome assembly GCF_965152235.1 of Eretmochelys imbricata. Lineage (NCBI taxonomy): Eukaryota > Metazoa > Chordata > Testudines > Cheloniidae > Eretmochelys > Eretmochelys imbricata. The sequence goes on along the minus strand of NC_135574.1, from coordinate 185,523,126 downwards.
CACTGCATCCGAACGGCATTTGGAGGACGATGCCAGGAGAAATTAGTCCTAGCTGAGATCCAGAATGATTGTCTCATGTTTAGCTATTTTCACGAACGGATCTCTGCCAAATGGCCCGTGGTGCACCCGAAAGCCATTTGGAGGACGATTCCAGCAGAAATATGTGCCAAGTAGGGATCTGGAGTTCATGGCTCACGTTTAGCAATTGTCATGAATGGATCTCTCCCAAATGCGCAGCAAGGCGTCCGAGTTGCCTTGGGCAAAGTCATCCCTAGCAGGGACATGGAATGCTTTTCTACATGATATTTTCACCAACGGATCGTTGCCAAATGACCTGCAGGGCTTCCGAATGACATTCGGGGGACGATTCCTGGAGACATTGGTGCCAAGCTTTGATCTGGAATGTTTCATCTTGAGCTATTTTCACGGACGGATCTCTGCCAAATGACCAGCAGAGCCTCCGAATGAATGACATTTGGAGGATGATTGCGGGAGAAATTTGCACCTAGCTGTGATCTGGAATGCATTTTTCATTTGTAGCAATTTTCTGAAAGAGCTCTCTGCCAGGTAGCTGGCAGTGCATCCCTCTGACTTCTTGAGGAAGATTCCCGAGAATTTCGTCCCTAGCAGTAACCTGGAAGGAATGTCAAATGAACAGCATTTTTCGTTAACGGTAATGCCAGGCTTTCATCCGAATGCATTTTGAAAGATGATTTGAGGAGCAATGAGTAGCTAGCTGTGATCTGGAGTGAATGTCTCAAGCCTAGGACTTGTCATGAACGGATCTCTGCCAAATCACCAGCGGTGCATCGTGATAGCATTTAGAGAACGATCCCTGGAGACATTCGTGCCTTGCTGTTACCTGGAACTAATGTCTCCTGGAGAGCATTTTTCAAGAAGGGATCTCTCCCAAATGGCCAGCAGTGCATCGGAATTACATTTGGAGGATGATTGCAGGAGAAATTTGCTAATTTTGGGGAGAGTTAGGCTTGCAAAAGGTAGGGCTCCCCGCCAATTGGGTTAAAGTTCCTCTGAGTAGGTCAGTTGGAGTTAGGGATAGGCGTTAGGGCTCCTTAGCCCACTTGGCGTCAGCGTCAGGGTTTCCCGAGCTAGGCCCTTTGGACTAAGGGGTAGGGTTCCCATTGCTAGACCAAGGGGAGTTGGGTTATGGTTCCTATGGGTTAGCCACGCTGAAATAGGCTTGCTGTGGGAAGGGATTCCCGCCCTAGCATTAGGATGCTTACGGGTAGGCCACTTGGCGTTAGGGTTAGGGTTCTAGGCATAGGCCAGTTGAAGTAAGGGTTCCAATGGTTAGGCCAGCTCACTTTAGGCATAGAGGTCCTACAGATGGGGATCCTTGCCTTAGGGTGTCTATGGGTAAGGCCCGAACCCTAGGATTAGGGTTCCCACGGGAAGGCCACTTGCACGGAGGCTTACGTTTCCTGTGGTCGAGGAAACACTAGGATCGGGATTCCTACCCGTATGAACCCTAACCCTAGCGCTGAGAACGCTAACCTAGGGCTGGGAGCTCTGCCCTTCCCTGACTCTAACTGCATGTGGCCTGCACACAGGAACCACACTTGTAAGTGGCCTAGCCATAACCCTGAGGACGTGGCGTCCTACCCACAGCTTAACTCCAACTGTCTTGTGCCATTAGAAGACGTGGGCTCGTAAAAAGTACAAAGAAAGGAAAACTCAGCCCTAATCAAGGCTGGGCACAAAATTCTCATGGAATCTTCATTTTCAAGCTGTCCGGATCCTGTCCTGAGCTTGTGGGCTCGATTGGTTGGAGAAAATTAGAAACAAAGGGAAAGGAAGTATTAATGAATGCTTATGACAAATTTCTCATTTAATCGTCATCTTACAGCCCTTGAGAGTCTGTCCTCATCCTTAAGAAGAGATCGGCTGGTGAGAATTACAAAGAAGGCAAAACTCTTTTCTCATCCTCAAATGTTTCATGCAGCCTTCATCTTAAAGCCATCATACTACTCTCCTGATTCTTCGGCATAGAAAGCTGCAAAGAAAGAGAACCTGATTACTTATCATTGCTGGAGGAAAAGTTATCTGTGACTCTTCATTTAAAAGGCGTTACGAGAGGGTCCTGAAGAGATGGGCTTTATCGGTCAGTGAAAGTGATAAACCAAGAGAAAGTCAGTAGTGATCAGTGCTTTGTGAAATTTCTCACGGAATCCAAGTCTTCAAGCCATTATGAGTCTATCCAGATCATCTGGAAGGGAGCGCATGGTGACATTGAAAAGAAAGCGAAACTCATTACTGATCGGTGCTTGTGAGCCATTTCTTATGGAATCTTCAACTTAAGACAGTTTGGAGTCTGGCCTCATTTGGAAGGCTCGCTCCGTGCAGATGAATAACAAAGCAAAACGCTTCGCTCACCTTAGCGGGGGATAAATTTGTCGCGGAATCTTCACATTACAGCTTTTAGGATCCTGTCCTAAAGAAAGGTTAAACTCATTCTTGACCACTAGGGGTTTGGCAAATACTTCTGAAAGCCTCCTTTTTTAAAGCATTTAGGAGTCTGTCCTTACTGTCATTTGCAGTAGAGCGGTTAGGGAAAATGAGAACTAGAGAGAAAGTCATTAATGAACAGCACTTGAGACAAACTTTGTCACGGACTCGTCATCTAAAAGCCACTAGGTTTCTCTTGGTCATTTGGAAGAGAGGGCATCATGAACGTTACAAACAAAACAAAACTCGTTAGTGATCCCTGCGGGTGACTCGTTTCTCGGAGCCTTTTCATTTTCAAACAGTTTAAAAGAGGTCCTGAGCATTAGGGAAAGATCGGTTCCGTGGAACTTACAAAGAAAGAGAAAATCCTTAGTGACCCGTGCTTGTGACAAATTGTCAGGGACTCTTCATATTCGCGCCATTGGGCTACTATCCTGATTATTTAGGAGTGGTCGGTCCTCGAACTAGATTAAGCAAGCAAAATTCTTTCCTGCTCTGCCAAATGGCAAGCAGTGCATCCGAAAGGCATTTGGAGAATGATTCCAGGAGAAATTGGTGGCTAGCAGTGATGTGAAGTGAATGTCTCATGTTTAGCAATTTTCAGGAAGGCTCTCTGCCAAATACCAGCAATGCCTCCGATTTGCACTTGGAGGTCGATTCTAGGACAAAGTCGTCCCTAGCAGGGACATGGAATGCTTTTCTAGGTGAATAATATTTTTCAGGACTGGATAGCTGCCCAATGCCCAGCAGCGTATCCGACTGGCTCTTGGAGGACGATGCCAGGGCATATTCGTGTCTAGCTGTGACCTGGACTGAATAGTTCGTTTTTAGGAATTGTCCTGGCTGGATCTCTGGAAATGGTAAGCAGTGCATCGTAACGACATTTGGAGGACGATTCCATGAGACATTCCTGCCAAGCAGTGATCTGGACTGAAGAGCTCATGTTTAGCAACGTTCAAGAAGGGTTCGCTGCCAACTTCCCAGCACTGCATCCGAACGGCATTTGGAGGACGATGCCAGGAGAAATTAGTCCTAGCTGAGATCCAGAATGATTGTCTCATGTTTAGCTATTTTCACGAACGGATCTCTGCCAAATGGCCCGTGGTGCACCCGAAAGCCATTTGGAGGACGATTCCAGCAGAAATATGTGCCAAGTAGGGATCTGGAGTTCATGGCTCACGTTTAGCAATTGTCATGAATGGATCTCTCCCAAATGCGCAGCAAGGCGTCCGAGTTGCCTTGGGCAAAGTCATCCCTAGCAGGGACATGGAATGCTTTTCTACATGATATTTTCACCAACGGATCGTTGCCAAATGACCTGCAGGGCTTCCGAATGACATTCGGGGGACGATTCCTGGAGACATTGGTGCCAAGCTTTGATCTGGAATGTTTCATCTTGAGCTATTTTCACGGACGGATCTCTGCCAAATGACCAGCAGAGCCTCCGAATGAATGACATTTGGAGGATGATTGCGGGAGAAATTTGCACCTAGCTGTGATCTGGAATGCATTTTTCATTTGTAGCAATTTTCTGAAAGAGCTCTCTGCCAGGTAGCTGGCAGTGCATCCCTCTGACTTCTTGAGGAAGATTCCCGAGAATTTCGTCCCTAGCAGTAACCTGGAAGGAATGTCAAATGAACAGCATTTTTCGTTAACGGTAATGCCAGGCTTTCATCCGAATGCATTTTGAAAGATGATTTGAGGAGCAATGAGTAGCTAGCTGTGATCTGGAGTGAATGTCTCAAGCCTAGGACTTGTCATGAACGGATCTCTGCCAAATCACCAGCGGTGCATCGTGATAGCATTTAGAGAACGATCCCTGGAGACATTCGTGCCTTGCTGTTACCTGGAACTAATGTCTCCTGGAGAGCATTTTTCAAGAAGGGATCTCTCCCAAATGGCCAGCAGTGCATCGGAATTACATTTGGAGGATGATTGCAGGAGAAATTTGCTAATTTTGGGGAGAGTTAGGCTTGCAAAAGGTAGGGCTCCCCGCCAATTGGGTTAAAGTTCCTCTGAGTAGGTCAGTTGGAGTTAGGGATAGGCGTTAGGGCTCCTTAGCCCACTTGGCGTCAGCGTCAGGGTTTCCCGAGCTAGGCCCTTTGGACTAAGGGGTAGGGTTCCCATTGCTAGACCAAGGGGAGTTGGGTTATGGTTCCTATGGGTTAGCCACGCTGAAATAGGCTTGCTGTGGGAAGGGATTCCCGCCCTAGCATTAGGATGCTTACGGGTAGGCCACTTGGCGTTAGGGTTAGGGTTCTAGGCATAGGCCAGTTGAAGTAAGGGTTCCAATGGTTAGGCCAGCTCACTTTAGGCATAGAGGTCCTACAGATGGGGATCCTTGCCTTAGGGTGTCTATGGGTAAGGCCCGAACCCTAGGATTAGGGTTCCCACGGGAAGGCCACTTGCACGGAGGCTTACGTTTCCTGTGGTCGAGGAAACACTAGGATCGGGATTCCTACCCGTATGAACCCTAACCCTAGCGCTGAGAACGCTAACCTAGGGCTGGGAGCTCTGCCCTTCCCTGACTCTAACTGCATGTGGCCTGCACACAGGAACCACACTTGTAAGTGGCCTAGCCATAACCCTGAGGATGTGGCGTCCTACCCACAGCTTAACTCCAACTGTCTTGTGCCATTAGAAGACGTGGGCTCGTAAAAAGTACAAAGAAAGGAAAACTCAGCCCTAATCAAGGCTGGGCACAAAATTCTCATGGAATCTTCATTTTCAAGCTGTCCGGATCCTGTCCTGAGCTTGTGGGCTCGATTGGTTGGAGAAAATTAGAAACAAAGGGAAAGGAAGTATTAATGAATGCTTATGACAAATTTCTCATTTAATCGTCATCTTACAGCCCTTGAGAGTCTGTCCTCATCGTTAAGAAGAGATCGGCTGGTGAGAATTACAAAGAAGGCAAAACTCTTTTCTCATCCTCAAATGTTTCATGCAGCCTTCATCTTAAAGCCATCATACTACTCTCCTGATTCTTCGGCATAGAAAGCTGCAAAGAAAGAGAACCTGATTACTTATCATTGCTGGAGGAAAAGTTATCTGTGACTCTTCATTTAAAAGGCGTTACGAGAGGGTCCTGAAGAGATGGGCTTTATCGGTCAGTGAAAGTGATAAACCAAGAGAAAGTCAGTAGTGATCAGTGCTTTGTGAAATTTCTCACGGAATCCAAGTCTTCAAGCCATTATGAGTCTATCCAGATCATCTGGAAGGGAGCGCATGGTGACATTGAAAAGAAAGCGAAACTCATTACTGATCGGTGCTTGTGAGCCATTTCTTATGGAATCTTCAACTTAAGACAGTTTGGAGTCTGGCCTCATTTGGAAGGCTCGCTCCGTGCAGATGAATAACAAAGCAGAACGCTTCGCTCACCTTAGCGGGGGATAAATTTGTCGCGGAATCTTCACATTACAGCTTTTAGGATCCTGTCCTAAAGAAAGGTTAAACTCATTCTTGACCACTAGGGGTTTGGCAAATACTTCTGAAAGCCTCCTTTTTTAAAGCATTTAGGAGTCTGTCCTTACTGTCATTTGCAGTAGAGCGGTTAGGGAAAATGAGAACTAGAGAGAAAGTCATTAATGAACAGCACTTGAGACAAACTTTGTCCCGGACTCGTCATCTAAAAGCCACTAGGTTTCTCTTGGTCATTTGGAAGAGAGGGCATCATGAACGTTACAAACAAAACAAAACTCGTTAGTGATCCCTGCGGGTGACTCGTTTCTCGGAGCCTTTTCATTTTCAAACAGTTTAAAAGAGGTCCTGAGCATTAGGGAAAGATCGGTTCCGTGGAACTTACAAAGAAAGAGAAAATCCTTAGTGACCCGTGCTTGTGACAAATTGTCAGGGACTCTTCATATTCGCGCCATTGGGCTACTATCCTGATTATTTAGGAGTGGTCGGTCCTCGAACTAGATTAAGCAAGCAAAATTCTTTCCTGCTCTGCCAAATGGCAAGCAGTGCATCCGAAAGGCATTTGGAGAATGATTCCAGGAGAAATTGGTGGCTAGCAGTGATGTGAAGAGAATGTCTCATGTTTAGCAATTTTCAGGAAGGCTCTCTGCCAAATACCAGCAATGCCTCCGATTTGCACTTGGAGGTCGATTCTAGGACAAAGTCGTCCCTAGCAGGGACATGGAATGCTTTTCTAGGTGAATAATATTTTTCAGGAATGGATAGCTGCCCAATGCCCAGCAGCGTATCCGACTGGCTCTTGGAGGACGATGCCAGGGCATATTCGTGTCTAGCTGTGACCTGGACTGAATAGTTCGTTTTTAGGAATTGTCCTGGCTGGATCTCTGGAAATGGTAAGCAGTGCATCGTAACGACATTTGGAGGACGATTCCATGAGACATTCCTGCCAAGCAGTGATCTGGACTGAAGAGCTCATGTTTAGCAACGTTCAAGAAGGGTTCGCTGCCAACTTCCCAGCACTGCATCCGAACGGCATTTGGAGGACGATGCCAGGAGAAATTAGTCCTAGCTGAGATCCAGAATGATTGTCTCATGTTTAGCTATTTTCACGAACGGATCTCTGCCAAATGGCCCGTGGTGCACCCGAAAGCCATTTGGAGGACGATTCCAGCAGAAATATGTGCCAAGTAGGGATCTGGAGTTCATGGCTCACGTTTAGCAATTGTCATGAATGGATCTCTCCCAAATGCGCAGCAAGGCGTCCGAGTTGCCTTGGGCAAAGTCATCCCTAGCAGGGACATGGAATGCTTTTCTACATGATATTTTCACCAACGGATCGTTGCCAAATGACCTGCAGGGCTTCCGAATGACATTCGGGGGACGATTCCTGGAGACATTGGTGCCAAGCTTTGATCTGGAATGTTTCATCTTGAGCTATTTTCACGGACGGATCTCTGCCAAATGACCAGCAGAGCCTCCGAATGAATGACATTTGGAGGATGATTGCGGGAGAAATTTGCACCTAGCTGTGATCTGGAATGCATTTTTCATTTGTAGCAATTTTCTGAAAGAGCTCTCTGCCAGGTAGCTGGCAGTGCATCCCTCTGACTTCTTGAGGAAGATTCCCGAGAATTTCGTCCCTAGCAGTAACCTGGAAGGAATGTCAAATGAACAGCATTTTTCGTTAACGGTAATGCCAGGCTTTCATCCGAATGCATTTTGAAAGATGATTTGAGGAGCAATGAGTAGCTAGCTGTGATCTGGAGTGAATGTCTCAAGCCTAGGACTTGTCATGAACGGATCTCTGCCAAATCACCAGCGGTGCATCGTGATAGCATTTAGAGAACGATCCCTGGAGACATTCGTGCCTTGCTGTTACCTGGAACTAATGTCTCCTGGAGAGCATTTTTCAAGAAGGGATCTCTCCCAAATGGCCAGCAGTGCATCGGAATTACATTTGGAGGATGATTGCAGGAGAAATTTGCTAATTTTGGGGAGAGTTAGGCTTGCAAAAGGTAGGGCTCCCCGCCAATTGGGTTAAAGTTCCTCTGAGTAGGTCAGTTGGAGTTAGGGATAGGCGTTAGGGCTCCTTAGCCCACTTGGCGTCAGCGTCAGGGTTTCCCGAGCTAGGCCCTTTGGACTAAGGGGTAGGGTTCCCATTGCTAGACCAAGGGGAGTTGGGTTATGGTTCCTATGGGTTAGCCACGCTGAAATAGGCTTGCTGTGGGAAGGGATTCCCACCCTAGCATTAGGATGCTTACGGGTAGGCCACTTGGCGTTAGGGTTAGGGTTCTAGGCATAGGCCAGTTGAAGTAAGGGTTCCAATGGTTAGGCCAGCTCACTTTAGGCATAGAGGTCCTACAGATGGGGATCCTTGCCTTAGGGTGTCTATGGGTAAGGCCCGAACCCTAGGATTAGGGTTCCCACGGGAAGGCCACTTGCACGGAGGCTTACGTTTCCTGTGGTCGAGGAAACACTAGGATCGGGATTCCTACCCGTATGAACCCTAACCCTAGCACTGAGAACGCTAACCTAGGGCTGGGAGCTCTGCCCTTCCCTAACTCTACCTGCATGTGGCCTGCACACAGGAACCACACTTGTAAGTGGCCTAGCCATAACCCTGAGGATGTGGCGTCCTACCCACAGCTTAACTCCAACTGTCTTGTGCCATTAGAAGACGTGGGCTCGTAAAAAGTACAAAGAAAGGAAAACTCAGCCCTAATCAAGGCTGGGCACAAAATTCTCATGGAATCTTCATTTTCAAGCTGTCCGGATCCTGTCCTGAGCTTGTGGGCTCGATTGGTTGGAGAAAATTAGAAACAAAGGGAAAGGAAGTATTAATGAATGCTTATGACAAATTTCTCATTTAATCGTCATCTTACAGCCCTTGAGAGTCTGTCCTCATCGTTAAGAAGAGATCGGCTGGTGAGAATTACAAAGAAGGCAAAACTCTTTTCTCATCCTCAAATGTTTCATGCAGCCTTCATCTTAAAGCCATCATACTACTCTCCTGATTCTTCGGCATAGAAAGCTGCAAAGAAAGAGAACCTGATTACTTATCATTGCTGGAGGAAAAGTTATCTGTGACTCTTCATTTAAAAGGCGTTACGAGAGGGTCCTGAAGAGATGGGCTTTATCGGTCAGTGAAAGTGATAAACCAAGAGAAAGTCAGTAGTGATCAGTGCTTTGTGAAATTTCTCACGGAATCCAAGTCTTCAAGCCATTATGAGTCTATCCAGATCATCTGGAAGGGAGCGCATGGTGACATTGAAAAGAAAGCGAAACTCATTACTGATCGGTGCTTGTGAGCCATTTCTTATGGAATCTTCAACTTAAGACAGTTTGGAGTCTGGCCTCATTTGGAAGGCTCGCTCCGTGCAGATGAATAACAAAGCAGAACGCTTCGCTCACCTTAGCGGGGGATAAATTTGTCGCGGAATCTTCACATTACAGCTTTTAGGATCCTGTCCTAAAGAAAGGTTAAACTCATTCTTGACCACTAGGGGTTTGGCAAATACTTCTGAAAGCCTCCTTTTTTAAAGCATTTAGGAGTCTGTCCTTACTGTCATTTGCAGTAGAGCGGTTAGGGAAAATGAGAACTAGAGAGAAAGTCATTAATGAACAGCACTTGAGACAAACTTTGTCCCGGACTCGTCATCTAAAAGCCACTAGGTTTCTCTTGGTCATTTGGAAGAGAGGGCATCATGAACGTTACAAACAAAACAAAACTCGTTAGTGATCCCTGCGGGTGACTCGTTTCTCGGAGCCTTTTCATTTTCAAACAGTTTAAAAGAGGTCCTGAGCATTAGGGAAAGATCGGTTCCGTGGAACTTACAAAGAAAGAGAAAATCCTTAGTGACCCGTGCTTGTGACAAATTGTCAGGGACTCTTCATATTCGCGCCATTGGGCTACTATCCTGATTATTTAGGAGTGGTCGGTCCTCGAACTAGATTAAGCAAGCAAAATTCTTTCCTGCTCTGCCAAATGGCAAGCAGTGCATCCGAAAGGCATTTGGAGAATGATTCCAGGAGAAATTGGTGGCTAGCAGTGATGTGAAGAGAATGTCTCATGTTTAGCAATTTTCAGGAAGGCTCTCTGCCAAATACCAGCAATGCCTCCGATTTGCACTTGGAGGTCGATTCTAGGACAAAGTCGTCCCTAGCAGGGACATGGAATGCTTTTCTAGGTGAATAATATTTTTCAGGAATGGATAGCTGCCCAATGCCCAGCAGCGTATCCGACTGGCTCTTGGAGGACGATGCCAGGGCATATTCGTGTCTAGCTGTGACCTGGACTGAATAGTTCGTTTTTAGGAATTGTCCTGGCTGGATCTCTGGAAATGGTAAGCAGTGCATCGTAACGACATTTGGAGGACGATTCCATGAGACATTCCTGCCAAGCAGTGATCTGGACTGAAGAGCTCATGTTTAGCAACGTTCAAGAAGGGTTCGCTGCCAACTTCCCAGCACTGCATCCGAACGGCATTTGGAGGACGATGCCAGGAGAAATTAGTCCTAGCTGAGATCCAGAATGATTGTCTCATGTTTAGCTATTTTCACGAACGGATCTCTGCCAAATGGCCCGTGGTGCACCCGAAAGCCATTTGGAGGACGATTCCAGCAGAAATATGTGCCAAGTAGGGATCTGGAGTTCATGGCTCACGTTTAGCAATTGTCATGAATGGATCTCTCCCAAATGCGCAGCAAGGCGTCCGAGTTGCCTTGGGCAAAGTCATCCCTAGCAGGGACATGGAATGCTTTTCTACATGATATTTTCACCAACGGATCGTTGCCAAATGACCTGCAGGGCTTCCGAATGACATTCGGGGGACGATTCCTGGAGACATTGGTGCCAAGCTTTGATCTGGAATGTTTCATCTTGAGCTATTTTCACGGACGGATCTCTGCCAAATGACCAGCAGAGCCTCCGAATGAATGACATTTGGAGGATGATTGCGGGAGAAATTTGCACCTAGCTGTGATCTGGAATGCATTTTTCATTTGTAGCAATTTTCTGAAAGAGCTCTCTGCCAGGTAGCTGGCAGTGCATCCCTCTGACTTCTTGAGGAAGATTCCCGAGAATTTCGTCCCTAGCAGTAACCTGGAAGGAATGTCAAATGAACAGCATTTTTCGTTAACGGTAATGCCAGGCTTTCATCCGAATGCATTTTGAAAGATGATTTGAGGAGCAATGAGTAGCTAGCTGTGATCTGGAGTGAATGTCTCAAGCCTAGGACTTGTCATGAACGGATCTCTGCCAAATCACCAGCGGTGCATCGTGATAGCATTTAGAGAACGATCCCTGGAGACATTCGTGCCTTGCTGTTACCTGGAACTAATGTCTCCTGGAGAGCATTTTTCAAGAAGGGATCTCTCCCAAATGGCCAGCAGTGCATCGGAATTACATTTGGAGGATGATTGCAGGAGAAATTTGCTAATTTTGGGGAGAGTTAGGCTTGCAAAAGGTAGGGCTCCCCGCCAATTGGGTTAAAGTTCCTCTGAGTAGGTCAGTTGGAGTTAGGGATAGGCGTTAGGGCTCCTTAGCCCACTTGGCGTCAGCGTCAGGGTTTCCCGAGCTAGGCCCTTTGGACTAAGGGGTAGGGTTCCCATTGCTAGACCAAGGGGAGTTGGGTTATGGTTCCTATGGGTTAGCCACGCTGAAATAGGCTTGCTGTGGGAAGGGATTCCCACCCTAGCATTAGGATGCTTACGGGTAGGCCACTTGGCGTTAGGGTTAGGGTTCTAGGCATAGGCCAGTTGAAGTAAGGGTTCCAATGGTTAGGCCAGCTCACTTTAGGCATAGAGGTCCTACAGATGGGGATCCTTGCCTTAGGGTGTCTATGGGTAAGGCCCGAACCCTAGGATTAGGGTTCCCACGGGAAGGCCACTTGCACGGAGGCTTACGTTTCCTGTGGTCGAGGAAACACTAGGATCGGGATTCCTACCCGTATGAACCCTAACCCTAGCACTGAGAACGCTAACCTAGGGCTGGGAGCTCTGCCCTTCCCTAACTCTACCTGCATGTGGCCTGCACACAGGAACCACACTTGTAAGTGGCCTAGCCATAACCCTGAGGATGTGGCGTCCTACCCACAGCTTAACTCCAACTGTCTTGTGCCATTAGAAGACGTGGGCTCGTAAAAAGTACAAAGAAAGGAAAACTCAGCCCTAATCAAGGCTGGGCACAAAATTCTCATGGAATCTTCATTTTCAAGCTGTCCGGATCCTGTCCTGAGCTTGTGGGCTCGATTGGTTGGAGAAAATTAGAAACAAAGGGAAAGGAAGTATTAATGAATGCTTATGACAAATTTCTCATTTAATCGTCATCTTACAGCCCTTGAGAGTCTGTCCTCATCGTTAAGAAGAGATCGGCTGGTGAGAATTACAAAGAAGGCAAAACTCTTTTCTCATCCTCAAATGTTTCATGCAGCCTTCATCTTAAAGCCATCATACTACTCTCCTGATTCTTCGGCATAGAAAGCTGCAAAGAAAGAGAACCTGATTACTTATCATTGCTGGAGGAAAAGTTATCTGTGACTCTTCATTTAAAAGGCGTTACGAGAGGGTCCTGAAGAGATGGGCTTTATCGGTCAGTGAAAGTGATAAACCAAGAGAAAGTCAGTAGTGATCAGTGCTTTGTGAAATTTCTCACGGAATCCAAGTCTTCAAGCCATTATGAGTCTATCCAGATCATCTGGAAGGGAGCGCATGGTGACATTGAAAAGAAAGCGAAACTCATTACTGATCGGTGCTTGTGAGCCATTTCTTATGGAATCTTCAACTTAAGACAGTTTGGAGTCTGGCCTCATTTGGAAGGCTCGCTCCGTGCAGATGAATAACAAAGCAGAACGCTTCGCTCACCTTAGCGGGGGATAAATTTGTCGCGGAATCTTCACATTACAGCTTTTAGGATCCTGTCCTAAAGAAAGGTTAAACTCATTCTTGACCACTAGGGGTTTGGCAAATACTTCTGAAAGCCTCCTTTTTTAAAGCATTTAGGAGTCTGTCCTTACTGTCATTTGCAGTAGAGCGGTTAGGGAAAATGAGAACTAGAGAGAAAGTCATTAATGAACAGCACTTGAGACAAACTTTGTCCCGGACTCGTCATCTAAAAGCCACTAGGTTTCTCTTGGTCATTTGGAAGAGAGGGCATCATGAACGTTACAAACAAAACAAAACTCGTTAGTGATCCCTGCGGGTGACTCGTTTCTCGGAGCCTTTTCATTTTCAAACAGTTTAAAAGAGGTCCTGAGCATTAGGGAAAGATCGGTTCCGTGGAACTTACAAAGAAAGAGAAAATCCTTAGTGACCCGTGCTTGTGACAAATTGTCAGGGACTCTTCATATTCGCGCCATTGGGCTACTATCCTGATTATTTAGGAGTGGTCGGTCCTCGAACTAGATTAAGCAAGCAAAATTCTTTCCTGCTCTGCCAAATGGCAAGCAGTGCATCCGAAAGGCATTTGGAGAATGATTCCAGGAGAAATTGGTGGCTAGCAGTGATGTGAAGTGAATGTCTCATGTTTAGCAATTTTCAGGAAGGCTCTCTGCCAAATACCAGCAATGCCTCCGATTTGCACTTGGAGGTCGATTCTAGGACAAAGTCGTCCCTAGCAGGGACATGGAATGCTTTTCTAGGTGAATAATATTTTTCAGGACTGGATAGCTGCCCAATGCCCAGCAGCGTATCCGACTGGCTCTTGGAGGACGATGCCAGGGCATATTCGTGTCTAGCTGTGACCTGGACTGAATAGTTCGTTTTTAGGAATTGTCCTGGCTGGATCTCTGGAAATGGTAAGCAGTGCATCGTAACGACATTTGGAGGACGATTCCATGAGACATTCCTGCCAAGCAGTGATCTGGACTGAAGAGCTCATGTTTAGCAACGTTCAAGAAGGGTTCGCTGCCAACTTCCCAGCACTGCATCCGAACGGCATTTGGAGGACGATGCCAGGAGAAATTAGTCCTAGCTGAGATCCAGAATGATTGTCTCATGTTTAGCTATTTTCACGAACGGATCTCTGCCAAATGGCCCGTGGTGCACCCGAAAGCCATTTGGAGGACGATTCCAGCAGAAATATGTGCCAAGTAGGGATCTGGAGTTCATGGCTCACGTTTAGCAATTGTCATGAATGGATCTCTCCCAAATGCGCAGCAAGGCGTCCGAGTTGCCTTGGGCAAAGTCATCCCTAGCAGGGACATGGAATGCTTTTCTACATGATATTTTCACCAACGGATCGTTGCCAAATGACCTGCAGGGCTTCCGAATGACATTCGGGGGACGATTCCTGGAGACATTGGTGCCAAGCTTTGATCTGGAATGTTTCATCTTGAGCTATTTTCACGGACGGATCTCTGCCAAATGACCAGCAGAGCCTCCGAATGAATGACATTTGGAGGATGATTGCGGGAGAAATTTGCACCTAGCTGTGATCTGGAATGCATTTTTCATTTGTAGCAATTTTCTGAAAGAGCTCTCTGCCAGGTAGCTGGCAGTGCATCCCTCTGACTTCTTGAGGAAGATTCCCGAGAATTTCGTCCCTAGCAGTAACCTGGAAGGAATGTCAAATGAACAGCATTTTTCGTTAACGGTAATGCCAGGCTTTCATCCGAATGCATTTTGAAAGATGATTTGAGGAGCAATGAGTAGCTAGCTGTGATCTGGAGTGAATGCCTCAAGCCTAGGACTTGTCATGAACGGATCTCTGCCAAATCACCAGCGGTGCATCGTGATAGCATTTAGAGAACGATCCCTGGAGACATTCGTGCCTTGCTGTTACCTGGAACTAATGTCTCCTGGAGAGCATTTTTCAAGAAGGGATCTCTCCCAAATGGCCAGCAGTGCATCGGAATTACATTTGGAGGATGATTGCAGGAGAAATTTGCTAATTTTGGGGAGAGTTAGGCTTGCAAAAGGTAGGGCTCCCCGCCAATTGGGTTAAAGTTCCTCTGAGTAGGTCAGTTGGAGTTAGGGATAGGCGTTAGGGCTCCTTAGCCCACTTGGCGTCAGCGTCAGGGTTGACAAATTTCTCATTTAATCGTCATCTTACAGCCCTTGAGAGTCTGTCCTCATCGTTAAGAAGAGATCGGCTGGTGAGAATTACAAAGAAGGCAAAACTCTTTTCTCATCCTCAAATGTTTCATGCAGCCTTCATCTTAAAGCCATCATACTACTCTCCTGATTCTTCGGCATAGAAAGCTGCAAAGAAAGAGAACCTGATTACTTATCATTGCTGGAGGAAAAGTTATCTGTGACTCTTCATTTAAAAGGCGTTACGAGAGGGTCCTGAAGAGATGGGCTTTATCGGTCAGTGAAAGTGATAAACCAAGAGAAAGTCAGTAGTGATCAGTGCTTTGTGAAATTTCTCACGGAATCCAAGTCTTCAAGCCATTATGAGTCTATCCAGATCATCTGGAAGGGAGCGCATGGTGACATTGAAAAGAAAGGGAAACTCATTACTGATCGGTGCTTGTGAGCCATTTCTTATGGAATCTTCAACTTAAGACAGTTTGGAGTCTGGCCTCATTTGGAAGGCTCGCTCCGTGCAGATGAATAACAAAGCAAAACGCTTCGCTCACCTTAGCGGGGGATAAATTTGTCGCGGAATCTTCACATTACAGCTTTTAGGATCCTGTCCTAAAGAAAGGTTAAACTCATTCTTGACCACTAGGGGTTTGGCAAATACTTCTGAAAGCCTCCTTTTTTAAAGCATTTAGGAGTCTGTCCTTACTGTCATTTGCAGTAGAGCGGTTAGGGAAAATGAGAACTAGAGAGAAAGTCATTAATGAACAGCACTTGAGACAAACTTTGTCCCGGACTCGTCATCTAAAAGCCACTAGGTTTCTCTTGGTCATTTGGAAGAGAGGGCATCATGAACGTTACAAACAAAACAAAACTCGTTAGTGATCCCTGCGGGTGACTCGTTTCTCGGAGCCTTTTCATTTTCAAACAGTTTAAAAGAGGTCCTGAGCATTAGGGAAAGATCGGTTCCGTGGAACTTACAAAGAAAGAGAAAATCCTTAGTGACCCGTGCTTGTGACAAATTGTCAGGGACTCTTCATATTCGCGCCATTGGGCTACTATCCTGATTATTTAGGAGTGGTCGGTCCTCGAACTAGATTAAGCAAGCAAAATTCTTTCCTGCTCTGCCAAATGGCAAGCAGTGCATCCGAAAGGCATTTGGAGAATGATTCCAGGAGAAATTGGTGGCTAGCAGTGATGTGAAGTGAATGTCTCATGTTTAGCAATTTTCAGGAAGGCTCTCTGCCAAATACCAGCAATGCCTCCGATTTGCACTTGGAGGTCGATTCTAGGACAAAGTCGTCCCTAGCAGGGACATGGAATGCTTTTCTAGGTGAATAATATTTTTCAGGAATGGATAGCTGCCCAATGCCCAGCAGCGTATCCGACTGGCTCTTGGAGGACGATGCCAGGGCATATTCGTGTCTAGCTGTGACCTGGACTGAATAGTTCGTTTTTAGGAATTGTCCTGGCTGGATCTCTGGAAATGGTAAGCAGTGCATCGTAACGACATTTGGAGGACGATTCCATGAGACATTCCTGCCAAGCAGTGATCTGGACTGAAGAGCTCATGTTTAGCAACGTTCAAGAAGGGTTCGCTGCCAACTTCCCAGCACTGCATCCGAACGGCATTTGGAGGACGATGCCAGGAGAAATTAGTCCTAGCTGAGATCCAGAATGATTGTCTCATGTTTAGCTATTTTCACGAACGGATCTCTGCCAAATGGCCCGTGGTGCACCCGAAAGCCATTTGGAGGACGATTCCAGCAGAAATATGTGCCAAGTAGGGATCTGGAGTTCATGGCTCACGTTTAGCAATTGTCATGAATGGATCTCTCCCAAATGCGCAGCAAGGCGTCCGAGTTGCCTTGGGCAAAGTCATCCCTAGCAGGGACATGGAATGCTTTTCTACATGATATTTTCACCAACGGATCGTTGCCAAATGACCTGCAGGGCTTCCGAATGACATTCGGGGGACGATTCCTGGAGACATTGGTGCCAAGCTTTGATCTGGAATGTTTCATCTTGAGCTATTTTCACGGACGGATCTCTGCCAAATGACCAGCAGAGCCTCCGAATGAATGACATTTGGAGGATGATTGCGGGAGAAATTTGCACCTAGCTGTGATCTGGAATGCATTTTTCATTTGTAGCAATTTTCTGAAAGAGCTCTCTGCCAGGTAGCTGGCAGTGCATCCCTCTGACTTCTTGAGGAAGATTCCCGAGAATTTCGTCCCTAGCAGTAACCTGGAAGGAATGTCAAATGAACAGCATTTTTCGTTAACGGTAATGCCAGGCTTTCATCCGAATGCATTTTGAAAGATGATTTGAGGAGCAATGAGTAGCTAGCTGTGATCTGGAGTGAATGCCTCAAGCCTAGGACTTGTCATGAACGGATCTCTGCCAAATCACCAGCGGTGCATCGTGATAGCATTTAGAGAACGATCCCTGGAGACATTCGTGCCTTGCTGTTACCTGGAACTAATGTCTCCTGGAGAGCATTTTTCAAGAAGGGATCTCTCCCAAATGGCCAGCAGTGCATCGGAATTACATTTGGAGGATGATTGCAGGAGAAATTTGCTAATTTTGGGGAGAGTTAGGCTTGCAAAAGGTAGGGCTCCCCGCCAATTGGGTTAAAGTTCCTCTGAGTAGGTCAGTTGGAGTTAGGGATAGGCGTTAGGGCTCCTTAGCCCACTTGGCGTCAGCGTCAGGGTTTCCCGAGCTAGGCCCTTTGGACTAAGGGGTAGGGTTCCCATTGCTAGACCAAGGGGAGTTGGGTTATGGTTCCTATGGGTTAGCCACGCTGAAATAGGCTTGCTGTGGGAAGGGATTCCCACCCTAGCATTAGGATGCTTACGGGTAGGCCACTTGGCGTTAGGGTTAGGGTTCTAGGCATAGGCCAGTTGAAGTAAGGGTTCCAATGGTTAGGCCAGCTCACTTTAGGCATAGAGGTCCTACAGATGGGGATCCTTGCCTTAGGGTGTCTATGGGTAAGGCCCGAACCCTAGGATTAGGGTTCCCACGGGAAGGCCACTTGCACGGAGGCTTACGTTTCCTGTGGTCGAGGAAACACTAGGATCGGGATTCCTACCCGTATGAACCCTAACCCTAGCGCTGAGAACGCTAACCTAGGGCTGGGAGCTCTGCCCTTCCCTGACTCTAACTGCATGTGGCCTGCACACAGGAACCACACTTGTAAGTGGCCTAGCCATAACCCTGAGGACGTGGCGTCCTACCCACAGCTTAACTCCAACTGTCTTGTGCCATTAGAAGACGTGGGCTCGTAAAAAGTACAAAGAAAGGAAAACTCAGCCCTAATCAAGGCTGGGCACAAAATTCTCATGGAATCTTCATTTTCAAGCTGTCCGGATCCTGTCCTGAGCTTGTGGGCTCGATTGGTTGGAGAAAATTAGAAACAAAGGGAAAGGAAGTATTAATGAATGCTTATGACAAATTTCTCATTTAATCGTCATCTTACAGCCCTTGAGAGTCTGTCCTCATCGTTAAGAAGAGATCGGCTGGTGAGAATTACAAAGAAGGCAAAACTCTTTTCTCATCCTCAAATGTTTCATGCAGCCTTCATCTTAAAGCTATCATACTACTCTCCTGATTCTTCGGCATAGAAAGCTGCAAAGAAAGAGAACCTGATTACTTATCATTGCTGGAGGAAAAGTTATCTGTGACTCTTCATTTAAAAGGCGTTACGAGAGGGTCCTGAAGAGATGGGCTTTATCGGTCAGTGAAAGTGATAAACCAAGAGAAAGTCAGTAGTGATCAGTGCTTTGTGAAATTTCTCACGGAATCCAAGTCTTCAAGCCATTATGAGTCTATCCAGATCATCTGGAAGGGAGCGCATGGTGACATTGAAAAGAAAGCGAAACTCATTACTGATCGGTGCTTGTGAGCCATTTCTTATGGAATCTTCAACTTAA
The DNA here is from genome assembly GCF_965152235.1 of Eretmochelys imbricata. NCBI lineage: Eukaryota > Metazoa > Chordata > Testudines > Cheloniidae > Eretmochelys > Eretmochelys imbricata. The sequence continues at coordinate 185,504,290 of NC_135574.1, read as the reverse complement.
GACAGTTTGGAGTCTGGCCTCATTTGGAAGGCTCGCTCCGTGCAGATGAATAACAAAGCAGAACGCTTCGCTCACCTTAGCGGGGGATAAATTTGTCGCGGAATCTTCACATTACAGCTTTTAGGATCCTGTCCTAAAGAAAGGTTAAACTCATTCTTGACCACTAGGGGTTTGGCAAATACTTCTGAAAGCCTCCTTTTTTAAAGCATTTAGGAGTCTGTCCTTACTGTCATTTGCAGTAGAGCGGTTAGGGAAAATGAGAACTAGAGAGAAAGTCATTAATGAACAGCACTTGAGACAAACTTTGTCCCGGACTCGTCATCTAAAAGCCACTAGGTTTCTCTTGGTCATTTGGAAGAGAGGGCATCATGAACGTTACAAACAAAACAAAACTCGTTAGTGATCCCTGCGGGTGACTCGTTTCTCGGAGCCTTTTCATTTTCAAACAGTTTAAAAGAGGTCCTGAGCATTAGGGAAAGATCGGTTCCGTGGAACTTACAAAGAAAGAGAAAATCCTTAGTGACCCGTGCTTGTGACAAATTGTCAGGGACTCTTCATATTCGCGCCATTGGGCTACTATCCTGATTATTTAGGAGTGGTCGGTCCTCGAACTAGATTAAGCAAGCAAAATTCTTTCCTGCTCTGCCAAATGGCAAGCAGTGCATCCGAAAGGCATTTGGAGAATGATTCCAGGAGAAATTGGTGGCTAGCAGTGATGTGAAGTGAATGTCTCATGTTTAGCAATTTTCAGGAAGGCTCTCTGCCAAATACCAGCAATGCCTCCGATTTGCACTTGGAGGTCGATTCTAGGACAAAGTCGTCCCTAGCAGGGACATGGAATGCTTTTCTAGGTGAATAATATTTTTCAGGACTGGATAGCTGCCCAATGCCCAGCAGCGTATCCGACTGGCTCTTGGAGGACGATGCCAGGGCATATTCGTGTCTAGCTGTGACCTGGACTGAATAGTTCGTTTTTAGGAATTGTCCTGGCTGGATCTCTGGAAATGGTAAGCAGTGCATCGTAACGACATTTGGAGGACGATTCCATGAGACATTCCTGCCAAGCAGTGATCTGGACTGAAGAGCTCATGTTTAGCAACGTTCAAGAAGGGTTCGCTGCCAACTTCCCAGCACTGCATCCGAACGGCATTTGGAGGACGATGCCAGGAGAAATTAGTCCTAGCTGAGATCCAGAATGATTGTCTCATGTTTAGCTATTTTCACGAACGGATCTCTGCCAAATGGCCCGTGGTGCACCCGAAAGCCATTTGGAGGACGATTCCAGCAGAAATATGTGCCAAGTAGGGATCTGGAGTTCATGGCTCACGTTTAGCAATTGTCATGAATGGATCTCTCCCAAATGCGCAGCAAGGCGTCCGAGTTGCCTTGGGCAAAGTCATCCCTAGCAGGGACATGGAATGCTTTTCTACATGATATTTTCACCAACGGATCGTTGCCAAATGACCTGCAGGGCTTCCGAATGACATTCGGGGGACGATTCCTGGAGACATTGGTGCCAAGCTTTGATCTGGAATGTTTCATCTTGAGCTATTTTCACGGACGGATCTCTGCCAATTGACCAGCAGAGCCTCCGAATGAATGACATTTGGAGGATGATTGCGGGAGAAATTTGCACCTAGCTGTGATCTGGAATGCATTTTTCATTTGTAGCAATTTTCTGAAAGAGCTCTCTGCCAGGTAGCTGGCAGTGCATCCCTCTGACTTCTTGAGGAAGATTCCCGAGAATTTCGTCCCTAGCAGTAACCTGGAAGGAATGTCAAATGAACAGCATTTTTCGTTAACGGTAATGCCAGGCTTTCATCCGAATGCATTTTGAAAGATGATTTGAGGAGCAATGAGTAGCTAGCTGTGATCTGGAGTGAATGCCTCAAGCCTAGGACTTGTCATGAACGGATCTCTGCCAAATCACCAGCGGTGCATCGTGATAGCATTTAGAGAACGATCCCTGGAGACATTCGTGCCTTGCTGTTACCTGGAACTAATGTCTCCTGGAGAGCATTTTTCAAGAAGGGATCTCTCCCAAATGGCCAGCAGTGCATCGGAATTACATTTGGAGGATGATTGCAGGAGAAATTTGCTAATTTTGGGGAGAGTTAGGCTTGCAAAAGGTAGGGCTCCCCGCCAATTGGGTTAAAGTTCCTCTGAGTAGGTCAGTTGGAGTTAGGGATAGGCGTTAGGGCTCCTTAGCCCACTTGGCGTCAGCGTCAGGGTTGACAAATTTCTCATTTAATCGTCATCTTACAGCCCTTGAGAGTCTGTCCTCATCGTTAAGAAGAGATCGGCTGGTGAGAATTACAAAGAAGGCAAAACTCTTTTCTCATCCTCAAATGTTTCATGCAGCCTTCATCTTAAAGCCATCATACTACTCTCCTGATTCTTCGGCATAGAAAGCTGCAAAGAAAGAGAACCTGATTACTTATCATTGCTGGAGGAAAAGTTATCTGTGACTCTTCATTTAAAAGGCGTTACGAGAGGGTCCTGAAGAGATGGGCTTTATCGGTCAGTGAAAGTGATAAACCAAGAGAAAGTCAGTAGTGATCAGTGCTTTGTGAAATTTCTCACGGAATCCAAGTCTTCAAGCCATTATGAGTCTATCCAGATCATCTGGAAGGGAGCGCATGGTGACATTGAAAAGAAAGGGAAACTCATTACTGATCGGTGCTTGTGAGCCATTTCTTATGGAATCTTCAACTTAAGACAGTTTGGAGTCTGGCCTCATTTGGAAGGCTCGCTCCGTGCAGATGAATAACAAAGCAAAACGCTTCGCTCACCTTAGCGGGGGATAAATTTGTCGCGGAATCTTCACATTACAGCTTTTAGGATCCTGTCCTAAAGAAAGGTTAAACTCATTCTTGACCACTAGGGGTTTGGCAAATACTTCTGAAAGCCTCCTTTTTTAAAGCATTTAGGAGTCTGTCCTTACTGTCATTTGCAGTAGAGCGGTTAGGGAAAATGAGAACTAGAGAGAAAGTCATTAATGAACAGCACTTGAGACAAACTTTGTCCCGGACTCGTCATCTAAAAGCCACTAGGTTTCTCTTGGTCATTTGGAAGAGAGGGCATCATGAACGTTACAAACAAAACAAAACTCGTTAGTGATCCCTGCGGGTGACTCGTTTCTCGGAGCCTTTTCATTTTCAAACAGTTTAAAAGAGGTCCTGAGCATTAGGGAAAGATCGGTTCCGTGGAACTTACAAAGAAAGAGAAAATCCTTAGTGACCCGTGCTTGTGACAAATTGTCAGGGACTCTTCATATTCGCGCCATTGGGCTACTATCCTGATTATTTAGGAGTGGTCGGTCCTCGAACTAGATTAAGCAAGCAAAATTCTTTCCTGCTCTGCCAAATGGCAAGCAGTGCATCCGAAAGGCATTTGGAGAATGATTCCAGGAGAAATTGGTGGCTAGCAGTGATGTGAAGTGAATGTCTCATGTTTAGCAATTTTCAGGAAGGCTCTCTGCCAAATACCAGCAATGCCTCCGATTTGCACTTGGAGGTCGATTCTAGGACAAAGTCGTCCCTAGCAGGGACATGGAATGCTTTTCTAGGTGAATAATATTTTTCAGGAATGGATAGCTGCCCAATGCCCAGCAGCGTATCCGACTGGCTCTTGGAGGACGATGCCAGGGCATATTCGTGTCTAGCTGTGACCTGGACTGAATAGTTCGTTTTTAGGAATTGTCCTGGCTGGATCTCTGGAAATGGTAAGCAGTGCATCGTAACGACATTTGGAGGACGATTCCATGAGACATTCCTGCCAAGCAGTGATCTGGACTGAAGAGCTCATGTTTAGCAACGTTCAAGAAGGGTTCGCTGCCAACTTCCCAGCACTGCATCCGAACGGCATTTGGAGGACGATGCCAGGAGAAATTAGTCCTAGCTGAGATCCAGAATGATTGTCTCATGTTTAGCTATTTTCACGAACGGATCTCTGCCAAATGGCCCGTGGTGCACCCGAAAGCCATTTGGAGGACGATTCCAGCAGAAATATGTGCCAAGTAGGGATCTGGAGTTCATGGCTCACGTTTAGCAATTGTCATGAATGGATCTCTCCCAAATGCGCAGCAAGGCGTCCGAGTTGCCTTGGGCAAAGTCATCCCTAGCAGGGACATGGAATGCTTTTCTACATGATATTTTCACCAACGGATCGTTGCCAAATGACCTGCAGGGCTTCCGAATGACATTCGGGGGACGATTCCTGGAGACATTGGTGCCAAGCTTTGATCTGGAATGTTTCATCTTGAGCTATTTTCACGGACGGATCTCTGCCAAATGACCAGCAGAGCCTCCGAATGAATGACATTTGGAGGATGATTGCGGGAGAAATTTGCACCTAGCTGTGATCTGGAATGCATTTTTCATTTGTAGCAATTTTCTGAAAGAGCTCTCTGCCAGGTAGCTGGCAGTGCATCCCTCTGACTTCTTGAGGAAGATTCCCGAGAATTTCGTCCCTAGCAGTAACCTGGAAGGAATGTCAAATGAACAGCATTTTTCGTTAACGGTAATGCCAGGCTTTCATCCGAATGCATTTTGAAAGATGATTTGAGGAGCAATGAGTAGCTAGCTGTGATCTGGAGTGAATGCCTCAAGCCTAGGACTTGTCATGAACGGATCTCTGCCAAATCACCAGCGGTGCATCGTGATAGCATTTAGAGAACGATCCCTGGAGACATTCGTGCCTTGCTGTTACCTGGAACTAATGTCTCCTGGAGAGCATTTTTCAAGAAGGGATCTCTCCCAAATGGCCAGCAGTGCATCGGAATTACATTTGGAGGATGATTGCAGGAGAAATTTGCTAATTTTGGGGAGAGTTAGGCTTGCAAAAGGTAGGGCTCCCCGCCAATTGGGTTAAAGTTCCTCTGAGTAGGTCAGTTGGAGTTAGGGATAGGCGTTAGGGCTCCTTAGCCCACTTGGCGTCAGCGTCAGGGTTTCCCGAGCTAGGCCCTTTGGACTAAGGGGTAGGGTTCCCATTGCTAGACCAAGGGGAGTTGGGTTATGGTTCCTATGGGTTAGCCACGCTGAAATAGGCTTGCTGTGGGAAGGGATTCCCACCCTAGCATTAGGATGCTTACGGGTAGGCCACTTGGCGTTAGGGTTAGGGTTCTAGGCATAGGCCAGTTGAAGTAAGGGTTCCAATGGTTAGGCCAGCTCACTTTAGGCATAGAGGTCCTACAGATGGGGATCCTTGCCTTAGGGTGTCTATGGGTAAGGCCCGAACCCTAGGATTAGGGTTCCCACGGGAAGGCCACTTGCACGGAGGCTTACGTTTCCTGTGGTCGAGGAAACACTAGGATCGGGATTCCTACCCGTATGAACCCTAACCCTAGCGCTGAGAACGCTAACCTAGGGCTGGGAGCTCTGCCCTTCCCTGACTCTAACTGCATGTGGCCTGCACACAGGAACCACACTTGTAAGTGGCCTAGCCATAACCCTGAGGACGTGGCGTCCTACCCACAGCTTAACTCCAACTGTCTTGTGCCATTAGAAGACGTGGGCTCGTAAAAAGTACAAAGAAAGGAAAACTCAGCCCTAATCAAGGCTGGGCACAAAATTCTCATGGAATCTTCATTTTCAAGCTGTCCGGATCCTGTCCTGAGCTTGTGGGCTCGATTGGTTGGAGAAAATTAGAAACAAAGGGAAAGGAAGTATTAATGAATGCTTATGACAAATTTCTCATTTAATCGTCATCTTACAGCCCTTGAGAGTCTGTCCTCATCGTTAAGAAGAGATCGGCTGGTGAGAATTACAAAGAAGGCAAAACTCTTTTCTCATCCTCAAATGTTTCATGCAGCCTTCATCTTAAAGCTATCATACTACTCTCCTGATTCTTCGGCATAGAAAGCTGCAAAGAAAGAGAACCTGATTACTTATCATTGCTGGAGGAAAAGTTATCTGTGACTCTTCATTTAAAAGGCGTTACGAGAGGGTCCTGAAGAGATGGGCTTTATCGGTCAGTGAAAGTGATAAACCAAGAGAAAGTCAGTAGTGATCAGTGCTTTGTGAAATTTCTCACGGAATCCAAGTCTTCAAGCCATTATGAGTCTATCCAGATCATCTGGAAGGGAGCGCATGGTGACATTGAAAAGAAAGCGAAACTCATTACTGATCGGTGCTTGTGAGCCATTTCTTATGGAATCTTCAACTTAAGACAGTTTGGAGTCTGGCCTCATTTGGAAGGCTCGCTCCGTGCAGATGAATAACAAAGCAGAACGCTTCGCTCACCTTAGCGGGGGATAAATTTGTCGCGGAATCTTCACATTACAGCTTTTAGGATCCTGTCCTAAAGAAAGGTTAAACTCATTCTTGACCACTAGGGGTTTGGCAAATACTTCTGAAAGCCTCCTTTTTTAAAGCATTTAGGAGTCTGTCCTTACTGTCATTTGCAGTAGAGCGGTTAGGGAAAATGAGAACTAGAGAGAAAGTCATTAATGAACAGCACTTGAGACAAACTTTGTCCCGGACTCGTCATCTAAAAGCCACTAGGTTTCTCTTGGTCATTTGGAAGAGAGGGCATCATGAACGTTACAAACAAAACAAAACTCGTTAGTGATCCCTGCGGGTGACTCGTTTCTCGGAGCCTTTTCATTTTCAAACAGTTTAAAAGAGGTCCTGAGCATTAGGGAAAGATCGGTTCCGTGGAACTTACAAAGAAAGAGAAAATCCTTAGTGACCCGTGCTTGTGACAAATTGTCAGGGACTCTTCATATTCGCGCCATTGGGCTACTATCCTGATTATTTAGGAGTGGTCGGTCCTCGAACTAGATTAAGCAAGCAAAATTCTTTCCTGCTCTGCCAAATGGCAAGCAGTGCATCCGAAAGGCATTTGGAGAATGATTCCAGGAGAAATTGGTGGCTAGCAGTGATGTGAAGTGAATGTCTCATGTTTAGCAATTTTCAGGAAGGCTCTCTGCCAAATACCAGCAATGCCTCCGATTTGCACTTGGAGGTCGATTCTAGGACAAAGTCGTCCCTAGCAGGGACATGGAATGCTTTTCTAGGTGAATAATATTTTTCAGGACTGGATAGCTGCCCAATGCCCAGCAGCGTATCCGACTGGCTCTTGGAGGACGATGCCAGGGCATATTCGTGTCTAGCTGTGACCTGGACTGAATAGTTCGTTTTTAGGAATTGTCCTGGCTGGATCTCTGGAAATGGTAAGCAGTGCATCGTAACGACATTTGGAGGACGATTCCATGAGACATTCCTGCCAAGCAGTGATCTGGACTGAAGAGCTCATGTTTAGCAACGTTCAAGAAGGGTTCGCTGCCAACTTCCCAGCACTGCATCCGAACGGCATTTGGAGGACGATGCCAGGAGAAATTAGTCCTAGCTGAGATCCAGAATGATTGTCTCATGTTTAGCTATTTTCACGAACGGATCTCTGCCAAATGGCCCGTGGTGCACCCGAAAGCCATTTGGAGGACGATTCCAGCAGAAATATGTGCCAAGTAGGGATCTGGAGTTCATGGCTCACGTTTAGCAATTGTCATGAATGGATCTCTCCCAAATGCGCAGCAAGGCGTCCGAGTTGCCTTGGGCAAAGTCATCCCTAGCAGGGACATGGAATGCTTTTCTACATGATATTTTCACCAACGGATCGTTGCCAAATGACCTGCAGGGCTTCCGAATGACATTCGGGGGACGATTCCTGGAGACATTGGTGCCAAGCTTTGATCTGGAATGTTTCATCTTGAGCTATTTTCACGGACGGATCTCTGCCAAATGACCAGCAGAGCCTCCGAATGAATGACATTTGGAGGATGATTGCGGGAGAAATTTGCACCTAGCTGTGATCTGGAATGCATTTTTCATTTGTAGCAATTTTCTGAAAGAGCTCTCTGCCAGGTAGCTGGCAGTGCATCCCTCTGACTTCTTGAGGAAGATTCCCGAGAATTTCGTCCCTAGCAGTAACCTGGAAGGAATGTCAAATGAACAGCATTTTTCGTTAACGGTAATGCCAGGCTTTCATCCGAATGCATTTTGAAAGATGATTTGAGGAGCAATGAGTAGCTAGCTGTGATCTGGAGTGAATGTCTCAAGCCTAGGACTTGTCATGAACGGATCTCTGCCAAATCACCAGCGGTGCATCGTGATAGCATTTAGAGAACGATCCCTGGAGACATTCGTGCCTTGCTGTTACCTGGAACTAATGTCTCCTGGAGAGCATTTTTCAAGAAGGGATCTCTCCCAAATGGCCAGCAGTGCATCGGAATTACATTTGGAGGATGATTGCAGGAGAAATTTGCTAATTTTGGGGAGAGTTAGGCTTGCAAAAGGTAGGGCTCCCCGCCAATTGGGTTAAAGTTCCTCTGAGTAGGTCAGTTGGAGTTAGGGATAGGCGTTAGGGCTCCTTAGCCCACTTGGCGTCAGCGTCAGGGTTTCCCGAGCTAGGCCCTTTGGACTAAGGGGTAGGGTTCCCATTGCTAGACCAAGGGGAGTTGGGTTATGGTTCCTATGGGTTAGCCACGCTGAAATAGGCTTGCTGTGGGAAGGGATTCCCGCCCTAGCATTAGGATGCTTACGGGTAGGCCACTTGGCGTTAGGGTTAGGGTTCTAGGCATAGGCCAGTTGAAGTAAGGGTTCCAATGGTTAGGCCAGCTCACTTTAGGCATAGAGGTCCTACAGATGGGGATCCTTGCCTTAGGGTGTCTATGGGTAAGGCCCGAACCCTAGGATTAGGGTTCCCACGGGAAGGCCACTTGCACGGAGGCTTACGTTTCCTGTGGTCGAGGAAACACTAGGATCGGGATTCCTACCCGTATGAACCCTAACCCTAGCGCTGAGAACGCTAACCTAGGGCTGGGAGCTCTGCCCTTCCCTGACTCTAACTGCATGTGGCCTGCACACAGGAACCACACTTGTAAGTGGCCTAGCCATAACCCTGAGGACGTGGCGTCCTACCCACAGCTTAACTCCAACTGTCTTGTGCCATTAGAAGACGTGGGCTCGTAAAAAGTACAAAGAAAGGAAAACTCAGCCCTAATCAAGGCTGGGCACAAAATTCTCATGGAATCTTCATTTTCAAGCTGTCCGGATCCTGTCCTGAGCTTGTGGGCTCGATTGGTTGGAGAAAATTAGAAACAAAGGGAAAGGAAGTATTAATGAATGCTTATGACAAATTTCTCATTTAATCGTCATCTTACAGCCCTTGAGAGTCTGTCCTCATCGTTAAGAAGAGATCGGCTGGTGAGAATTACAAAGAAGGCAAAACTCTTTTCTCATCCTCAAATGTTTCATGCAGCCTTCATCTTAAAGCTATCATACTACTCTCCTGATTCTTCGGCATAGAAAGCTGCAAAGAAAGAGAACCTGATTACTTATCATTGCTGGAGGAAAAGTTATCTGTGACTCTTCATTTAAAAGGCGTTACGAGAGGGTCCTGAAGAGATGGGCTTTATCGGTCAGTGAAAGTGATAAACCAAGAGAAAGTCAGTAGTGATCAGTGCTTTGTGAAATTTCTCACGGAATCCAAGTCTTCAAGCCATTATGAGTCTATCCAGATCATCTGGAAGGGAGCGCATGGTGACATTGAAAAGAAAGCGAAACTCATTACTGATCGGTGCTTGTGAGCCATTTCTTATGGAATCTTCAACTTAAGACAGTTTGGAGTCTGGCCTCATTTGGAAGGCTCGCTCCGTGCAGATGAATAACAAAGCAGAACGCTTCGCTCACCTTAGCGGGGGATAAATTTGTCGCGGAATCTTCACATTACAGCTTTTAGGATCCTGTCCTAAAGAAAGGTTAAACTCATTCTTGACCACTAGGGGTTTGGCAAATACTTCTGAAAGCCTCCTTTTTTAAAGCATTTAGGAGTCTGTCCTTACTGTCATTTGCAGTAGAGCGGTTAGGGAAAATGAGAACTAGAGAGAAAGTCATTAATGAACAGCACTTGAGACAAACTTTGTCCCGGACTCGTCATCTAAAAGCCACTAGGTTTCTCTTGGTCATTTGGAAGAGAGGGCATCATGAACGTTACAAACAAAACAAAACTCGTTAGTGATCCCTGCGGGTGACTCGTTTCTCGGAGCCTTTTCATTTTCAAACAGTTTAAAAGAGGTCCTGAGCATTAGGGAAAGATCGGTTCCGTGGAACTTACAAAGAAAGAGAAAATCCTTAGTGACCCGTGCTTGTGACAAATTGTCAGGGACTCTTCATATTCGCGCCATTGGGCTACTATCCTGATTATTTAGGAGTGGTCGGTCCTCGAACTAGATTAAGCAAGCAAAATTCTTTCCTGCTCTGCCAAATGGCAAGCAGTGCATCCGAAAGGCATTTGGAGAATGATTCCAGGAGAAATTGGTGGCTAGCAGTGATGTGAAGTGAATGTCTCATGTTTAGCAATTTTCAGGAAGGGTCTCTGCCAAATACCAGCAATGCCTCCGATTTGCACTTGGAGGTCGATTCTAGGACAAAGTCGTCCCTAGCAGGGACATGGAATGCTTTTCTAGGTGAATAATATTTTTCAGGAATGGATAGCTGCCCAATGCCCAGCAGCGTATCCGACTGGCTCTTGGAGGACGATGCCAGGGCATATTCGTGTCTAGCTGTGACCTGGACTGAATAGTTCGTTTTTAGGAATTGTCCTGGCTGGATCTCTGGAAATGGTAAGCAGTGCATCGTAACGACATTTGGAGGACGATTCCATGAGACATTCCTGCCAAGCAGTGATCTGGACTGAAGAGCTCATGTTTAGTAACGTTCAAGAAGGGTTCGCTGCCAACTTCCCAGCACTGCATCCGAACGGCATTTGGAGGACGATGCCAGGAGAAATTAGTCCTAGCTGAGATCCAGAATGATTGTCTCATGTTTAGCTATTTTCACGAACGGATCTCTGCCAAATGGCCCGTGGTGCACCCGAAAGCCATTTGGAGGACGATTCCAGCAGAAATATGTGCCAAGTAGGGATCTGGAGTTCATGGCTCACGTTTAGCAATTGTCATGAATGGATCTCTCCCAAATGCGCAGCAAGGCGTCCGAGTTGCCTTGGGCAAAGTCATCCCTAGCAGGGACATGGAATGCTTTTCTACATGATATTTTCACCAACGGATCGTTGCCAAATGACCTGCAGGGCTTCCGAATGACATTCGGGGGACGATTCCTGGAGACATTGGTGCCAAGCTTTGATCTGGAATGTTTCATCTTGAGCTATTTTCACGGACGGATCTCTGCCAAATGACCAGCAGAGCCTCCGAATGAATGACATTTGGAGGATGATTGCGGGAGAAATTTGCACCTAGCTGTGATCTGGAATGCATTTTTCATTTGTAGCAATTTTCTGAAAGAGCTCTCTGCCAGGTAGCTGGCAGTGCATCCCTCTGACTTCTTGAGGAAGATTCCCGAGAATTTCGTCCCTAGCAGTAACCTGGAAGGAATGTCAAATGAACAGCATTTTTCGTTAACGGTAATGCCAGGCTTTCATCCGAATGCATTTTGAAAGATGATTTGAGGAGCAATGAGTAGCTAGCTGTGATCTGGAGTGAATGCCTCAAGCCTAGGACTTGTCATGAACGGATCTCTGCCAAAGTACCAGCGGTGCATCGTGATAGCATTTAGAGAACGATCCCTGGAGACATTCGTGCCTTGCTGTTACCTGGAACTAATGTCTCCTGGAGAGCATTTTTCAAGAAGGGATCTCTCCCAAATGGCCAGCAGTGCATCGGAATTACATTTGGAGGATGATTGCAGGAGAAATTTGCTAATTTTGGGGAGAGTTAGGCTTGCAAAAGGTAGGGCTCCCCGCCAATTGGGTTAAAGTTCCTCTGAGTAGGTCAGTTGGAGTTAGGGATAGGCGTTAGGGCTCCTTAGCCCACTTGGCGTCAGCGTCAGGGTTGACAAATTTCTCATTTAATCGTCATCTTACAGCCCTTGAGAGTCTGTCCTCATCGTTAAGAAGAGATCGGCTGGTGAGAATTACAAAGAAGGCAAAACTCTTTTCTCATCCTCAAATGTTTCATGCAGCCTTCATCTTAAAGCCATCATACTACTCTCCTGATTCTTCGGCATAGAAAGCTGCAAAGAAAGAGAACCTGATTACTTATCATTGCTGGAGGAAAAGTTATCTGTGACTCTTCATTTAAAAGGCGTTACGAGAGGGTCCTGAAGAGATGGGCTTTATCGGTCAGTGAAAGTGATAAACCAAGAGAAAGTCAGTAGTGATCAGTGCTTTGTGAAATTTCTCACGGAATCCAAGTCTTCAAGCCATTATGAGTCTATCCAGATCATCTGGAAGGGAGCGCATGGTGACATTGAAAAGAAAGCGAAACTCATTACTGATCGGTGCTTGTGAGCCATTTCTTATGGAATCTTCAACTTAAGACAGTTTGGAGTCTGGCCTCATTTGGAAGGCTCGCTCCGTGCAGATGAATAACAAAGCAAAACGCTTCGCTCACCTTAGCGGGGGATAAATTTGTCGCGGAATCTTCACATTACAGCTTTTAGGATCCTGTCCTAAAGAAAGGTTAAACTCATTCTTGACCACTAGGGGTTTGGCAAATACTTCTGAAAGCCTCCTTTTTTAAAGCATTTAGGAGTCTGTCCTTACTGTCATTTGCAGTAGAGCGGTTAGGGAAAATGAGAACTAGAGAGAAAGTCATTAATGAACAGCACTTGAGACAAACTTTGTCCCGGACTCGTCATCTAAAAGCCACTAGGTTTCTCTTGGTCATTTGGAAGAGAGGGCATCATGAACGTTACAAACAAAACAAAACTCGTTAGTGATCCCTGCGGGTGACTCGTTTCTCGGAGCCTTTTCATTTTCAAACAGTTTAAAAGAGGTCCTGAGCATTAGGGAAAGATCGGTTCCGTGGAACTTACAAAGAAAGAGAAAATCCTTAGTGACCCGTGCTTGTGACAAATTGTCAGGGACTCTTCATATTCGCGCCATTGGGCTACTATCCTGATTATTTAGGAGTGGTCGGTCCTCGAACTAGATTAAGCAAGCAAAATTCTTTCCTGCTCTGCCAAATGGCAAGCAGTGCATCCGAAAGGCATTTGGAGAATGATTCCAGGAGAAATTGGTGGCTAGCAGTGATGTGAAGTGAATGTCTCATGTTTAGCAATTTTCAGGAAGGCTCTCTGCCAAATACCAGCAATGCCTCCGATTTGCACTTGGAGGTCGATTCTAGGACAAAGTCGTCCCTAGCAGGGACATGGAATGCTTTTCTAGGTGAATAATATTTTTCAGGACTGGATAGCTGCCCAATGCCCAGCAGCGTATCCGACTGGCTCTTGGAGGACGATGCCAGGGCATATTCGTGTCTAGCTGTGACCTGGACTGAATAGTTCGTTTTTAGGAATTGTCCTGGCTGGATCTCTGGAAATGGTAAGCAGTGCATCGTAACGACATTTGGAGGACGATTCCATGAGACATTCCTGCCAAGCAGTGATCTGGACTGAAGAGCTCATGTTTAGCAACGTTCAAGAAGGGTTCGCTGCCAACTTCCCAGCACTGCATCCGAACGGCATTTGGAGGACGATGCCAGGAGAAATTAGTCCTAGCTGAGATCCAGAATGATTGTCTCATGTTTAGCTATTTTCACGAACGGATCTCTGCCAAATGGCCCGTGGTGCACCCGAAAGCCATTTGGAGGACGATTCCAGCAGAAATATGTGCCAAGTAGGGATCTGGAGTTCATGGCTCACGTTTAGCAATTGTCATGAATGGATCTCTCCCAAATGCGCAGCAAGGCGTCCGAGTTGCCTTGGGCAAAGTCATCCCTAGCAGGGACATGGAATGCTTTTCTACATGATATTTTCACCAACGGATCGTTGCCAAATGACCTGCAGGGCTTCCGAATGACATTCGGGGGACGATTCCTGGAGACATTGGTGCCAAGCTTTGATCTGGAATGTTTCATCTTGAGCTATTTTCACGGACGGATCTCTGCCAAATGACCAGCAGAGCCTCCGAATGAATGACATTTGGAGGATGATTGCGGGAGAAATTTGCACCTAGCTGTGATCTGGAATGCATTTTTCATTTGTAGCAATTTTCTGAAAGAGCTCTCTGCCAGGTAGCTGGCAGTGCATCCCTCTGACTTCTTGAGGAAGATTCCCGAGAATTTCGTCCCTAGCAGTAACCTGGAAGGAATGTCAAATGAACAGCATTTTTCGTTAACGGTAATGCCAGGCTTTCATCCGAATGCATTTTGAAAGATGATTTGAGGAGCAATGAGTAGCTAGCTGTGATCTGGAGTGAATGTCTCAAGCCTAGGACTTGTCATGAACGGATCTCTGCCAAATCACCAGCGGTGCATCGTGATAGCATTTAGAGAACGATCCCTGGAGACATTCGTGCCTTGCTGTTACCTGGAACTAATGTCTCCTGGAGAGCATTTTTCAAGAAGGGATCTCTCCCAAATGGCCAGCAGTGCATCGGAATTACATTTGGAGGATGATTGCAGGAGAAATTTGCTAATTTTGGGGAGAGTTAGGCTTGCAAAAGGTAGGGCTCCCCGCCAATTGGGTTAAAGTTCCTCTGAGTAGGTCAGTTGGAGTTAGGGATAGGCGTTAGGGCTCCTTAGCCCACTTGGCGTCAGCGTCAGGGTTTCCCGAGCTAGGCCCTTTGGACTAAGGGGTAGGGTTCCCATTGCTAGACCAAGGGGAGTTGGGTTATGGTTCCTATGGGTTAGCCACGCTGAAATAGGCTTGCTGTGGGAAGGGATTCCCGCCCTAGCATTAGGATGCTTACGGGTAGGCCACTTGGCGTTAGGGTTAGGGTTCTAGGCATAGGCCAGTTGAAGTAAGGGTTCCAATGGTTAGGCCAGCTCACTTTAGGCATAGAGGTCCTACAGATGGGGATCCTTGCCTTAGGGTGTCTATGGGTAAGGCCCGAACCCTAGGATTAGGGTTCCCACGGGAAGGCCACTTGCACGGAGGCTTACGTTTCCTGTGGTCGAGGAAACACTAGGATCGGGATTCCTACCCGTATGAACCCTAACCCTAGCGCTGAGAACGCTAACCTAGGGCTGGGAGCTCTGCCCTTCCCTGACTCTAACTGCATGTGGCCTGCACACAGGAACCACACTTGTAAGTGGCCTAGCCATAACCCTGAGGACGTGGCGTCCTACCCACAGCTTAACTCCAACTGTCTTGTGCCATTAGAAGACGTGGGCTCGTAAAAAGTACAAAGAAAGGAAAACTCAGCCCTAATCAAGGCTGGGCACAAAATTCTCATGGAATCTTCATTTTCAAGCTGTCCGGATCCTGTCCTGAGCTTGTGGGCTCGATTGGTTGGAGAAAATTAGAAACAAAGGGAAAGGAAGTATTAATGAATGCTTATGACAAATTTCTCATTTAATCGTCATCTTACAGCCCTTGAGAGTCTGTCCTCATCCTTAAGAAGAGATCGGCTGGTGAGAATTACAAAGAAGGCAAAACTCTTTTCTCATCCTCAAATGTTTCATGCAGCCTTCATCTTAAAGCCATCATACTACTCTCCTGATTCTTCGGCATAGAAAGCTGCAAAGAAAGAGAACCTGATTACTTATCATTGCTGGAGGAAAAGTTATCTGTGACTCTTCATTTAAAAGGCGTTACGAGAGGGTCCTGAAGAGATGGGCTTTATCGGTCAGTGAAAGTGATAAACCAAGAGAAAGTCAGTAGTGATCAGTGCTTTGTGAAATTTCTCACGGAATCCAAGTCTTCAAGCCATTATGAGTCTATCCAGATCATCTGGAAGGGAGCGCATGGTGACATTGAAAAGAAAGCGAAACTCATTACTGATCGGTGCTTGTGAGCCATTTCTTATGGAATCTTCAACTTAAGACAGTTTGGAGTCTGGCCTCATTTGGAAGGCTCGCTCCGTGCAGATGAATAACAAAGCAAAACGCTTCGCTCACCTTAGCGGGGGATAAATTTGTCGCGGAATCTTCACATTACAGCTTTTAGGATCCTGTCCTAAAGAAAGGTTAAACTCATTCTTGACCACTAGGGGTTTGGCAAATACTTCTGAAAGCCTCCTTTTTTAAAGCATTTAGGAGTCTGTCCTTACTGTCATTTGCAGTAGAGCGGTTAGGGAAAATGAGAACTAGAGAGAAAGTCATTAATGAACAGCACTTGAGACAAACTTTGTCACGGACTCGTCATCTAAAAGCCACTAGGTTTCTCTTGGTCATTTGGAAGAGAGGGCATCATGAACGTTACAAACAAAACAAAACTCGTTAGTGATCCCTGCGGGTGACTCGTTTCTCGGAGCCTTTTCATTTTCAAACAGTTTAAAAGAGGTCCTGAGCATTAGGGAAAGATCGGTTCCGTGGAACTTACAAAGAAAGAGAAAATCCTTAGTGACCCGTGCTTGTGACAAATTGTCAGGGACTCTTCATATTCGCGCCATTGGGCTACTATCCTGATTATTTAGGAGTGGTCGGTCCTCGAACTAGATTAAGCAAGCAAAATTCTTTCCTGCTCTGCCAAATGGCAAGCAGTGCATCCGAAAGGCATTTGGAGAATGATTCCAGGAGAAATTGGTGGCTAGCAGTGATGTGAAGTGAATGTCTCATGTTTAGCAATTTTCAGGAAGGCTCTCTGCCAAATACCAGCAATGCCTCCGATTTGCACTTGGAGGTCGATTCTAGGACAAAGTCGTCCCTAGCAGGGACATGGAATGCTTTTCTAGGTGAATAATATTTTTCAGGACTGGATAGCTGCCCAATGCCCAGCAGCGTATCCGACTGGCTCTTGGAGGACGATGCCAGGGCATATTCGTGTCTAGCTGTGACCTGGACTGAATAGTTCGTTTTTAGGAATTGTCCTGGCTGGATCTCTGGAAATGGTAAGCAGTGCATCGTAACGACATTTGGAGGACGATTCCATGAGACATTCCTGCCAAGCAGTGATCTGGACTGAAGAGCTCATGTTTAGCAACGTTCAAGAAGGGTTCGCTGCCAACTTCCCAGCACTGCATCCGAACGGCATTTGGAGGACGATGCCAGGAGAAATTAGTCCTAGCTGAGATCCAGAATGATTGTCTCATGTTTAGCTATTTTCACGAACGGATCTCTGCCAAATGGCCCGTGGTGCACCCGAAAGCCATTTGGAGGACGATTCCAGCAGAAATATGTGCCAAGTAGGGATCTGGAGTTCATGGCTCACGTTTAGCAATTGTCATGAATGGATCTCTCCCAAATGCGCAGCAAGGCGTCCGAGTTGCCTTGGGCAAAGTCATCCCTAGCAGGGACATGGAATGCTTTTCTACATGATATTTTCACCAACGGATCGTTGCCAAATGACCTGCAGGGCTTCCGAATGACATTCGGGGGACGATTCCTGGAGACATTGGTGCCAAGCTTTGATCTGGAATGTTTCATCTTGAGCTATTTTCACGGACGGATCTCTGCCAAATGACCAGCAGAGCCTCCGAATGAATGACATTTGGAGGATGATTGCGGGAGAAATTTGCACCTAGCTGTGATCTGGAATGCATTTTTCATTTGTAGCAATTTTCTGAAAGAGCTCTCTGCCAGGTAGCTGGCAGTGCATCCCTCTGACTTCTTGAGGAAGATTCCCGAGAATTTCGTCCCTAGCAGTAACCTGGAAGGAATGTCAAATGAACAGCATTTTTCGTTAACGGTAATGCCAGGCTTTCATCCGAATGCATTTTGAAAGATGATTTGAGGAGCAATGAGTAGCTAGCTGTGATCTGGAGTGAATGTCTCAAGCCTAGGACTTGTCATGAACGGATCTCTGCCAAATCACCAGCGGTGCATCGTGATAGCATTTAGAGAACGATCCCTGGAGACATTCGTGCCTTGCTGTTACCTGGAACTAATGTCTCCTGGAGAGCATTTTTCAAGAAGGGATCTCTCCCAAATGGCCAGCAGTGCATCGGAATTACATTTGGAGGATGATTGCAGGAGAAATTTGCTAATTTTGGGGAGAGTTAGGCTTGCAAAAGGTAGGGCTCCCCGCCAATTGGGTTAAAGTTCCTCTGAGTAGGTCAGTTGGAGTTAGGGATAGGCGTTAGGGCTCCTTAGCCCACTTGGCGTCAGCGTCAGGGTTTCCCGAGCTAGGCCCTTTGGACTAAGGGGTAGGGTTCCCATTGCTAGACCAAGGGGAGTTGGGTTATGGTTCCTATGGGTTAGCCACGCTGAAATAGGCTTGCTGTGGGAAGGGATTCCCGCCCTAGCATTAGGATGCTTACGGGTAGGCCACTTGGCGTTAGGGTTAGGGTTCTAGGCATAGGCCAGTTGAAGTAAGGGTTCCAATGGTTAGGCCAGCTCACTTTAGGCATAGAGGTCCTACAGATGGGGATCCTTGCCTTAGGGTGTCTATGGGTAAGGCCCGAACCCTAGGATTAGGGTTCCCACGGGAAGGCCACTTGCACGGAGGCTTACGTTTCCTGTGGTCGAGGAAACACTAGGATCGGGATTCCTACCCGTATGAACCCTAACCCTAGCGCTGAGAACGCTAACCTAGGGCTGGGAGCTCTGCCCTTCCCTGACTCTAACTGCATGTGGCCTGCACACAGGAACCACACTTGTAAGTGGCCTAGCCATAACCCTGAGGATGTGGCGTCCTACCCACAGCTTAACTCCAACTGTCTTGTGCCATTAGAAGACGTGGGCTCGTAAAAAGTACAAAGAAAGGAAAACTCAGCCCTAATCAAGGCTGGGCACAAAATTCTCATGGAATCTTCATTTTCAAGCTGTCCGGATCCTGTCCTGAGCTTGTGGGCTCGATTGGTTGGAGAAAATTAGAAACAAAGGGAAAGGAAGTATTAATGAATGCTTATGACAAATTTCTCATTTAATCGTCATCTTACAGCCCTTGAGAGTCTGTCCTCATCGTTAAGAAGAGATCGGCTGGTGAGAATTACAAAGAAGGCAAAACTCTTTTCTCATCCTCAAATGTTTCATGCAGCCTTCATCTTAAAGCCATCATACTACTCTCCTGATTCTTCGGCATAGAAAGCTGCAAAGAAAGAGAACCTGATTACTTATCATTGCTGGAGGAAAAGTTATCTGTGACTCTTCATTTAAAAGGCGTTACGAGAGGGTCCTGAAGAGATGGGCTTTATCGGTCAGTGAAAGTGATAAACCAAGAGAAAGTCAGTAGTGATCAGTGCTTTGTGAAATTTCTCACGGAATCCAAGTCTTCAAGCCATTATGAGTCTATCCAGATCATCTGGAAGGGAGCGCATGGTGACATTGAAAAGAAAGCGAAACTCATTACTGATCGGTGCTTGTGAGCCATTTCTTATGGAATCTTCAACTTAAGACAGTTTGGAGTCTGGCCTCATTTGGAAGGCTCGCTCCGTGCAGATGAATAACAAAGCAGAACGCTTCGCTCACCTTAGCGGGGGATAAATTTGTCGCGGAATCTTCACATTACAGCTTTTAGGATCCTGTCCTAAAGAAAGGTTAAACTCATTCTTGACCACTAGGGGTTTGGCAAATACTTCTGAAAGCCTCCTTTTTTAAAGCATTTAGGAGTCTGTCCTTACTGTCATTTGCAGTAGAGCGGTTAGGGAAAATGAGAACTAGAGAGAAAGTCATTAATGAACAGCACTTGAGACAAACTTTGTCCCGGACTCGTCATCTAAAAGCCACTAGGTTTCTCTTGGTCATTTGGAAGAGAGGGCATCATGAACGTTACAAACAAAACAAAACTCGTTAGTGATCCCTGCGGGTGACTCGTTTCTCGGAGCCTTTTCATTTTCAAACAGTTTAAAAGAGGTCCTGAGCATTAGGGAAAGATCGGTTCCGTGGAACTTACAAAGAAAGAGAAAATCCTTAGTGACCCGTGCTTGTGACAAATTGTCAGGGACTCTTCATATTCGCGCCATTGGGCTACTATCCTGATTATTTAGGAGTGGTCGGTCCTCGAACTAGATTAAGCAAGCAAAATTCTTTCCTGCTCTGCCAAATGGCAAGCAGTGCATCCGAAAGGCATTTGGAGAATGATTCCAGGAGAAATTGGTGGCTAGCAGTGATGTGAAGAGAATGTCTCATGTTTAGCAATTTTCAGGAAGGCTCTCTGCCAAATACCAGCAATGCCTCCGATTTGCACTTGGAGGTCGATTCTAGGACAAAGTCGTCCCTAGCAGGGACATGGAATGCTTTTCTAGGTGAATAATATTTTTCAGGAATGGATAGCTGCCCAATGCCCAGCAGCGTATCCGACTGGCTCTTGGAGGACGATGCCAGGGCATATTCGTGTCTAGCTGTGACCTGGACTGAATAGTTCGTTTTTAGGAATTGTCCTGGCTGGATCTCTGGAAATGGTAAGCAGTGCATCGTAACGACATTTGGAGGACGATTCCATGAGACATTCCTGCCAAGCAGTGATCTGGACTGAAGAGCTCATGTTTAGCAACGTTCAAGAAGGGTTCGCTGCCAACTTCCCAGCACTGCATCCGAACGGCATTTGGAGGACGATGCCAGGAGAAATTAGTCCTAGCTGAGATCCAGAATGATTGTCTCATGTTTAGCTATTTTCACGAACGGATCTCTGCCAAATGGCCCGTGGTGCACCCGAAAGCCATTTGGAGGACGATTCCAGCAGAAATATGTGCCAAGTAGGGATCTGGAGTTCATGGCTCACGTTTAGCAATTGTCATGAATGGATCTCTCCCAAATGCGCAGCAAGGCGTCCGAGTTGCCTTGGGCAAAGTCATCCCTAGCAGGGACATGGAATGCTTTTCTACATGATATTTTCACCAACGGATCGTTGCCAAATGACCTGCAGGGCTTCCGAATGACATTCGGGGGACGATTCCTGGAGACATTGGTGCCAAGCTTTGATCTGGAATGTTTCATCTTGAGCTATTTTCACGGACGGATCTCTGCCAAATGACCAGCAGAGCCTCCGAATGAATGACATTTGGAGGATGATTGCGGGAGAAATTTGCACCTAGCTGTGATCTGGAATGCATTTTTCATTTGTAGCAATTTTCTGAAAGAGCTCTCTGCCAGGTAGCTGGCAGTGCATCCCTCTGACTTCTTGAGGAAGATTCCCGAGAATTTCGTCCCTAGCAGTAACCTGGAAGGAATGTCAAATGAACAGCATTTTTCGTTAACGGTAATGCCAGGCTTTCATCCGAATGCATTTTGAAAGATGATTTGAGGAGCAATGAGTAGCTAGCTGTGATCTGGAGTGAATGTCTCAAGCCTAGGACTTGTCATGAACGGATCTCTGCCAAATCACCAGCGGTGCATCGTGATAGCATTTAGAGAACGATCCCTGGAGACATTCGTGCCTTGCTGTTACCTGGAACTAATGTCTCCTGGAGAGCATTTTTCAAGAAGGGATCTCTCCCAAATGGCCAGCAGTGCATCGGAATTACATTTGGAGGATGATTGCAGGAGAAATTTGCTAATTTTGGGGAGAGTTAGGCTTGCAAAAGGTAGGGCTCCCCGCCAATTGGGTTAAAGTTCCTCTGAGTAGGTCAGTTGGAGTTAGGGATAGGCGTTAGGGCTCCTTAGCCCACTTGGCGTCAGCGTCAGGGTTTCCCGAGCTAGGCCCTTTGGACTAAGGGGTAGGGTTCCCATTGCTAGACCAAGGGGAGTTGGGTTATGGTTCCTATGGGTTAGCCACGCTGAAATAGGCTTGCTGTGGGAAGGGATTCCCACCCTAGCATTAGGATGCTTACGGGTAGGCCACTTGGCGTTAGGGTTAGGGTTCTAGGCATAGGCCAGTTGAAGTAAGGGTTCCAATGGTTAGGCCAGCTCACTTTAGGCATAGAGGTCCTACAGATGGGGATCCTTGCCTTAGGGTGTCTATGGGTAAGGCCCGAACCCTAGGATTAGGGTTCCCACGGGAAGGCCACTTGCACGGAGGCTTACGTTTCCTGTGGTCGAGGAAACACTAGGATCGGGATTCCTACCCGTATGAACCCTAACCCTAGCACTGAGAACGCTAACCTAGGGCTGGGAGCTCTGCCCTTCCCTAACTCTACCTGCATGTGGCCTGCACACAGGAACCACACTTGTAAGTGGCCTAGCCATAACCCTGAGGATGTGGCGTCCTACCCACAGCTTAACTCCAACTGTCTTGTGCCATTAGAAGACGTGGGCTCGTAAAAAGTACAAAGAAAGGAAAACTCAGCCCTAATCAAGGCTGGGCACAAAATTCTCATGGAATCTTCATTTTCAAGCTGTCCGGATCCTGTCCTGAGCTTGTGGGCTCGATTGGTTGGAGAAAATTAGAAACAAAGGGAAAGGAAGTATTAATGAATGCTTATGACAAATTTCTCATTTAATCGTCATCTTACAGCCCTTGAGAGTCTGTCCTCATCGTTAAGAAGAGATCGGCTGGTGAGAATTACAAAGAAGGCAAAACTCTTTTCTCATCCTCAAATGTTTCATGCAGCCTTCATCTTAAAGCCATCATACTACTCTCCTGATTCTTCGGCATAGAAAGCTGCAAAGAAAGAGAACCTGATTACTTATCATTGCTGGAGGAAAAGTTATCTGTGACTCTTCATTTAAAAGGCGTTACGAGAGGGTCCTGAAGAGATGGGCTTTATCGGTCAGTGAAAGTGATAAACCAAGAGAAAGTCAGTAGTGATCAGTGCTTTGTGAAATTTCTCACGGAATCCAAGTCTTCAAGCCATTATGAGTCTATCCAGATCATCTGGAAGGGAGCGCATGGTGACATTGAAAAGAAAGCGAAACTCATTACTGATCGGTGCTTGTGAGCCATTTCTTATGGAATCTTCAACTTAAGACAGTTTGGAGTCTGGCCTCATTTGGAAGGCTCGCTCCGTGCAGATGAATAACAAAGCAGAACGCTTCGCTCACCTTAGCGGGGGATAAATTTGTCGCGGAATCTTCACATTACAGCTTTTAGGATCCTGTCCTAAAGAAAGGTTAAACTCATTCTTGACCACTAGGGGTTTGGCAAATACTTCTGAAAGCCTCCTTTTTTAAAGCATTTAGGAGTCTGTCCTTACTGTCATTTGCAGTAGAGCGGTTAGGGAAAATGAGAACTAGAGAGAAAGTCATTAATGAACAGCACTTGAGACAAACTTTGTCCCGGACTCGTCATCTAAAAGCCACTAGGTTTCTCTTGGTCATTTGGAAGAGAGGGCATCATGAACGTTACAAACAAAACAAAACTCGTTAGTGATCCCTGCGGGTGACTCGTTTCTCGGAGCCTTTTCATTTTCAAACAGTTTAAAAGAGGTCCTGAGCATTAGGGAAAGATCGGTTCCGTGGAACTTACAAAGAAAGAGAAAATCCTTAGTGACCCGTGCTTGTGACAAATTGTCAGGGACTCTTCATATTCGCGCCATTGGGCTACTATCCTGATTATTTAGGAGTGGTCGGTCCTCGAACTAGATTAAGCAAGCAAAATTCTTTCCTGCTCTGCCAAATGGCAAGCAGTGCATCCGAAAGGCATTTGGAGAATGATTCCAGGAGAAATTGGTGGCTAGCAGTGATGTGAAGTGAATGTCTCATGTTTAGCAATTTTCAGGAAGGCTCTCTGCCAAATACCAGCAATGCCTCCGATTTGCACTTGGAGGTCGATTCTAGGACAAAGTCGTCCCTAGCAGGGACATGGAATGCTTTTCTAGGTGAATAATATTTTTCAGGACTGGATAGCTGCCCAATGCCCAGCAGCGTATCCGACTGGCTCTTGGAGGACGATGCCAGGGCATATTCGTGTCTAGCTGTGACCTGGACTGAATAGTTCGTTTTTAGGAATTGTCCTGGCTGGATCTCTGGAAATGGTAAGCAGTGCATCGTAACGACATTTGGAGGACGATTCCATGAGACATTCCTGCCAAGCAGTGATCTGGACTGAAGAGCTCATGTTTAGCAACGTTCAAGAAGGGTTCGCTGCCAACTTCCCAGCACTGCATCCGAACGGCATTTGGAGGACGATGCCAGGAGAAATTAGTCCTAGCTGAGATCCAGAATGATTGTCTCATGTTTAGCTATTTTCACGAACGGATCTCTGCCAAATGGCCCGTGGTGCACCCGAAAGCCATTTGGAGGACGATTCCAGCAGAAATATGTGCCAAGTAGGGATCTGGAGTTCATGGCTCACGTTTAGCAATTGTCATGAATGGATCTCTCCCAAATGCGCAGCAAGGCGTCCGAGTTGCCTTGGGCAAAGTCATCCCTAGCAGGGACATGGAATGCTTTTCTACATGATATTTTCACCAACGGATCGTTGCCAAATGACCTGCAGGGCTTCCGAATGACATTCGGGGGACGATTCCTGGAGACATTGGTGCCAAGCTTTGATCTGGAATGTTTCATCTTGAGCTATTTTCACGGACGGATCTCTGCCAAATGACCAGCAGAGCCTCCGAATGAATGACATTTGGAGGATGATTGCGGGAGAAATTTGCACCTAGCTGTGATCTGGAATGCATTTTTCATTTGTAGCAATTTTCTGAAAGAGCTCTCTGCCAGGTAGCTGGCAGTGCATCCCTCTGACTTCTTGAGGAAGATTCCCGAGAATTTCGTCCCTAGCAGTAACCTGGAAGGAATGTCAAATGAACAGCATTTTTCGTTAACGGTAATGCCAGGCTTTCATCCGAATGCATTTTGAAAGATGATTTGAGGAGCAATGAGTAGCTAGCTGTGATCTGGAGTGAATGCCTCAAGCCTAGGACTTGTCATGAACGGATCTCTGCCAAATCACCAGCGGTGCATCGTGATAGCATTTAGAGAACGATCCCTGGAGACATTCGTGCCTTGCTGTTACCTGGAACTAATGTCTCCTGGAGAGCATTTTTCAAGAAGGGATCTCTCCCAAATGGCCAGCAGTGCATCGGAATTACATTTGGAGGATGATTGCAGGAGAAATTTGCTAATTTTGGGGAGAGTTAGGCTTGCAAAAGGTAGGGCTCCCCGCCAATTGGGTTAAAGTTCCTCTGAGTAGGTCAGTTGGAGTTAGGGATAGGCGTTAGGGCTCCTTAGCCCACTTGGCGTCAGCGTCAGGGTTGACAAATTTCTCATTTAATCGTCATCTTACAGCCCTTGAGAGTCTGTCCTCATCGTTAAGAAGAGATCGGCTGGTGAGAATTACAAAGAAGGCAAAACTCTTTTCTCATCCTCAAATGTTTCATGCAGCCTTCATCTTAAAGCCATCATACTACTCTCCTGATTCTTCGGCATAGAAAGCTGCAAAGAAAGAGAACCTGATTACTTATCATTGCTGGAGGAAAAGTTATCTGTGACTCTTCATTTAAAAGGCGTTACGAGAGGGTCCTGAAGAGATGGGCTTTATCGGTCAGTGAAAGTGATAAACCAAGAGAAAGTCAGTAGTGATCAGTGCTTTGTGAAATTTCTCACGGAATCCAAGTCTTCAAGCCATTATGAGTCTATCCAGATCATCTGGAAGGGAGCGCATGGTGACATTGAAAAGAAAGGGAAACTCATTACTGATCGGTGCTTGTGAGCCATTTCTTATGGAATCTTCAACTTAAGACAGTTTGGAGTCTGGCCTCATTTGGAAGGCTCGCTCCGTGCAGATGAATAACAAAGCAAAACGCTTCGCTCACCTTAGCGGGGGATAAATTTGTCGCGGAATCTTCACATTACAGCTTTTAGGATCCTGTCCTAAAGAAAGGTTAAACTCATTCTTGACCACTAGGGGTTTGGCAAATACTTCTGAAAGCCTCCTTTTTTAAAGCATTTAGGAGTCTGTCCTTACTGTCATTTGCAGTAGAGCGGTTAGGGAAAATGAGAACTAGAGAGAAAGTCATTAATGAACAGCACTTGAGACAAACTTTGTCCCGGACTCGTCATCTAAAAGCCACTAGGTTTCTCTTGGTCATTTGGAAGAGAGGGCATCATGAACGTTACAAACAAAACAAAACTCGTTAGTGATCCCTGCGGGTGACTCGTTTCTCGGAGCCTTTTCATTTTCAAACAGTTTAAAAGAGGTCCTGAGCATTAGGGAAAGATCGGTTCCGTGGAACTTACAAAGAAAGAGAAAATCCTTAGTGACCCGTGCTTGTGACAAATTGTCAGGGACTCTTCATATTCGCGCCATTGGGCTACTATCCTGATTATTTAGGAGTGGTCGGTCCTCGAACTAGATTAAGCAAGCAAAATTCTTTCCTGCTCTGCCAAATGGCAAGCAGTGCATCCGAAAGGCATTTGGAGAATGATTCCAGGAGAAATTGGTGGCTAGCAGTGATGTGAAGTGAATGTCTCATGTTTAGCAATTTTCAGGAAGGCTCTCTGCCAAATACCAGCAATGCCTCCGATTTGCACTTGGAGGTCGATTCTAGGACAAAGTCGTCCCTAGCAGGGACATGGAATGCTTTTCTAGGTGAATAATATTTTTCAGGAATGGATAGCTGCCCAATGCCCAGCAGCGTATCCGACTGGCTCTTGGAGGACGATGCCAGGGCATATTCGTGTCTAGCTGTGACCTGGACTGAATAGTTCGTTTTTAGGAATTGTCCTGGCTGGATCTCTGGAAATGGTAAGCAGTGCATCGTAACGACATTTGGAGGACGATTCCATGAGACATTCCTGCCAAGCAGTGATCTGGACTGAAGAGCTCATGTTTAGCAACGTTCAAGAAGGGTTCGCTGCCAACTTCCCAGCACTGCATCCGAACGGCATTTGGAGGACGATGCCAGGAGAAATTAGTCCTAGCTGAGATCCAGAATGATTGTCTCATGTTTAGCTATTTTCACGAACGGATCTCTGCCAAATGGCCCGTGGTGCACCCGAAAGCCATTTGGAGGACGATTCCAGCAGAAATATGTGCCAAGTAGGGATCTGGAGTTCATGGCTCACGTTTAGCAATTGTCATGAATGGATCTCTCCCAAATGCGCAGCAAGGCGTCCGAGTTGCCTTGGGCAAAGTCATCCCTAGCAGGGACATGGAATGCTTTTCTACATGATATTTTCACCAACGGATCGTTGCCAAATGACCTGCAGGGCTTCCGAATGACATTCGGGGGACGATTCCTGGAGACATTGGTGCCAAGCTTTGATCTGGAATGTTTCATCTTGAGCTATTTTCACGGACGGATCTCTGCCAAATGACCAGCAGAGCCTCCGAATGAATGACATTTGGAGGATGATTGCGGGAGAAATTTGCACCTAGCTGTGATCTGGAATGCATTTTTCATTTGTAGCAATTTTCTGAAAGAGCTCTCTGCCAGGTAGCTGGCAGTGCATCCCTCTGACTTCTTGAGGAAGATTCCCGAGAATTTCGTCCCTAGCAGTAACCTGGAAGGAATGTCAAATGAACAGCATTTTTCGTTAACGGTAATGCCAGGCTTTCATCCGAATGCATTTTGAAAGATGATTTGAGGAGCAATGAGTAGCTAGCTGTGATCTGGAGTGAATGCCTCAAGCCTAGGACTTGTCATGAACGGATCTCTGCCAAATCACCAGCGGTGCATCGTGATAGCATTTAGAGAACGATCCCTGGAGACATTCGTGCCTTGCTGTTACCTGGAACTAATGTCTCCTGGAGAGCATTTTTCAAGAAGGGATCTCTCCCAAATGGCCAGCAGTGCATCGGAATTACATTTGGAGGATGATTGCAGGAGAAATTTGCTAATTTTGGGGAGAGTTAGGCTTGCAAAAGGTAGGGCTCCCCGCCAATTGGGTTAAAGTTCCTCTGAGTAGGTCAGTTGGAGTTAGGGATAGGCGTTAGGGCTCCTTAGCCCACTTGGCGTCAGCGTCAGGGTTTCCCGAGCTAGGCCCTTTGGACTAAGGGGTAGGGTTCCCATTGCTAGACCAAGGGGAGTTGGGTTATGGTTCCTATGGGTTAGCCACGCTGAAATAGGCTTGCTGTGGGAAGGGATTCCCACCCTAGCATTAGGATGCTTACGGGTAGGCCACTTGGCGTTAGGGTTAGGGTTCTAGGCATAGGCCAGTTGAAGTAAGGGTTCCAATGGTTAGGCCAGCTCACTTTAGGCATAGAGGTCCTACAGATGGGGATCCTTGCCTTAGGGTGTCTATGGGTAAGGCCCGAACCCTAGGATTAGGGTTCCCACGGGAAGGCCACTTGCACGGAGGCTTACGTTTCCTGTGGTCGAGGAAACACTAGGATCGGGATTCCTACCCGTATGAACCCTAACCCTAGCGCTGAGAACGCTAACCTAGGGCTGGGAGCTCTGCCCTTCCCTGACTCTAACTGCATGTGGCCTGCACACAGGAACCACACTTGTAAGTGGCCTAGCCATAACCCTGAGGACGTGGCGTCCTACCCACAGCTTAACTCCAACTGTCTTGTGCCATTAGAAGACGTGGGCTCGTAAAAAGTACAAAGAAAGGAAAACTCAGCCCTAATCAAGGCTGGGCACAAAATTCTCATGGAATCTTCATTTTCAAGCTGTCCGGATCCTGTCCTGAGCTTGTGGGCTCGATTGGTTGGAGAAAATTAGAAACAAAGGGAAAGGAAGTATTAATGAATGCTTATGACAAATTTCTCATTTAATCGTCATCTTACAGCCCTTGAGAGTCTGTCCTCATCGTTAAGAAGAGATCGGCTGGTGAGAATTACAAAGAAGGCAAAACTCTTTTCTCATCCTCAAATGTTTCATGCAGCCTTCATCTTAAAGCTATCATACTACTCTCCTGATTCTTCGGCATAGAAAGCTGCAAAGAAAGAGAACCTGATTACTTATCATTGCTGGAGGAAAAGTTATCTGTGACTCTTCATTTAAAAGGCGTTACGAGAGGGTCCTGAAGAGATGGGCTTTATCGGTCAGTGAAAGTGATAAACCAAGAGAAAGTCAGTAGTGATCAGTGCTTTGTGAAATTTCTCACGGAATCCAAGTCTTCAAGCCATTATGAGTCTATCCAGATCATCTGGAAGGGAGCGCATGGTGACATTGAAAAGAAAGCGAAACTCATTACTGATCGGTGCTTGTGAGCCATTTCTTATGGAATCTTCAACTTAAGACAGTTTGGAGTCTGGCCTCATTTGGAAGGCTCGCTCCGTGCAGATGAATAACAAAGCAGAACGCTTCGCTCACCTTAGCGGGGGATAAATTTGTCGCGGAATCTTCACATTACAGCTTTTAGGATCCTGTCCTAAAGAAAGGTTAAACTCATTCTTGACCACTAGGGGTTTGGCAAATACTTCTGAAAGCCTCCTTTTTTAAAGCATTTAGGAGTCTGTCCTTACTGTCATTTGCAGTAGAGCGGTTAGGGAAAATGAGAACTAGAGAGAAAGTCATTAATGAACAGCACTTGAGACAAACTTTGTCCCGGACTCGTCATCTAAAAGCCACTAGGTTTCTCTTGGTCATTTGGAAGAGAGGGCATCATGAACGTTACAAACAAAACAAAACTCGTTAGTGATCCCTGCGGGTGACTCGTTTCTCGGAGCCTTTTCATTTTCAAACAGTTTAAAAGAGGTCCTGAGCATTAGGGAAAGATCGGTTCCGTGGAACTTACAAAGAAAGAGAAAATCCTTAGTGACCCGTGCTTGTGACAAATTGTCAGGGACTCTTCATATTCGCGCCATTGGGCTACTATCCTGATTATTTAGGAGTGGTCGGTCCTCGAACTAGATTAAGCAAGCAAAATTCTTTCCTGCTCTGCCAAATGGCAAGCAGTGCATCCGAAAGGCATTTGGAGAATGATTCCAGGAGAAATTGGTGGCTAGCAGTGATGTGAAGTGAATGTCTCATGTTTAGCAATTTTCAGGAAGGGTCTCTGCCAAATACCAGCAATGCCTCCGATTTGCACTTGGAGGTCGATTCTAGGACAAAGTCGTCCCTAGCAGGGACATGGAATGCTTTTCTAGGTGAATAATATTTTTCAGGAATGGATAGCTGCCCAATGCCCAGCAGCGTATCCGACTGGCTCTTGGAGGACGATGCCAGGGCATATTCGTGTCTAGCTGTGACCTGGACTGAATAGTTCGTTTTTAGGAATTGTCCTGGCTGGATCTCTGGAAATGGTAAGCAGTGCATCGTAACGACATTTGGAGGACGATTCCATGAGACATTCCTGCCAAGCAGTGATCTGGACTGAAGAGCTCATGTTTAGTAACGTTCAAGAAGGGTTCGCTGCCAACTTCCCAGCACTGCATCCGAACGGCATTTGGAGGACGATGCCAGGAGAAATTAGTCCTAGCTGAGATCCAGAATGATTGTCTCATGTTTAGCTATTTTCACGAACGGATCTCTGCCAAATGGCCCGTGGTGCACCCGAAAGCCATTTGGAGGACGATTCCAGCAGAAATATGTGCCAAGTAGGGATCTGGAGTTCATGGCTCACGTTTAGCAATTGTCATGAATGGATCTCTCCCAAATGCGCAGCAAGGCGTCCGAGTTGCCTTGGGCAAAGTCATCCCTAGCAGGGACATGGAATGCTTTTCTACATGATATTTTCACCAACGGATCGTTGCCAAATGACCTGCAGGGCTTCCGAATGACATTCGGGGGACGATTCCTGGAGACATTGGTGCCAAGCTTTGATCTGGAATGTTTCATCTTGAGCTATTTTCACGGACGGATCTCTGCCAAATGACCAGCAGAGCCTCCGAATGAATGACATTTGGAGGATGATTGCGGGAGAAATTTGCACCTAGCTGTGATCTGGAATGCATTTTTCATTTGTAGCAATTTTCTGAAAGAGCTCTCTGCCAGGTAGCTGGCAGTGCATCCCTCTGACTTCTTGAGGAAGATTCCCGAGAATTTCGTCCCTAGCAGTAACCTGGAAGGAATGTCAAATGAACAGCATTTTTCGTTAACGGTAATGCCAGGCTTTCATCCGAATGCATTTTGAAAGATGATTTGAGGAGCAATGAGTAGCTAGCTGTGATCTGGAGTGAATGCCTCAAGCCTAGGACTTGTCATGAACGGATCTCTGCCAAAGTACCAGCGGTGCATCGTGATAGCATTTAGAGAACGATCCCTGGAGACATTCGTGCCTTGCTGTTACCTGGAACTAATGTCTCCTGGAGAGCATTTTTCAAGAAGGGATCTCTCCCAAATGGCCAGCAGTGCATCGGAATTACATTTGGAGGATGATTGCAGGAGAAATTTGCTAATTTTGGGGAGAGTTAGGCTTGCAAAAGGTAGGGCTCCCCGCCAATTGGGTTAAAGTTCCTCTGAGTAGGTCAGTTGGAGTTAGGGATAGGCGTTAGGGCTCCTTAGCCCACTTGGCGTCAGCGTCAGGGTTGACAAATTTCTCATTTAATCGTCATCTTACAGCCCTTGAGAGTCTGTCCTCATCGTTAAGAAGAGATCGGCTGGTGAGAATTACAAAGAAGGCAAAACTCTTTTCTCATCCTCAAATGTTTCATGCAGCCTTCATCTTAAAGCCATCATACTACTCTCCTGATTCTTCGGCATAGAAAGCTGCAAAGAAAGAGAACCTGATTACTTATCATTGCTGGAGGAAAAGTTATCTGTGACTCTTCATTTAAAAGGCGTTACGAGAGGGTCCTGAAGAGATGGGCTTTATCGGTCAGTGAAAGTGATAAACCAAGAGAAAGTCAGTAGTGATCAGTGCTTTGTGAAATTTCTCACGGAATCCAAGTCTTCAAGCCATTATGAGTCTATCCAGATCATCTGGAAGGGAGCGCATGGTGACATTGAAAAGAAAGCGAAACTCATTACTGATCGGTGCTTGTGAGCCATTTCTTATGGAATCTTCAACTTAAGACAGTTTGGAGTCTGGCCTCATTTGGAAGGCTCGCTCCGTGCAGATGAATAACAAAGCAAAACGCTTCGCTCACCTTAGCGGGGGATAAATTTGTCGCGGAATCTTCACATTACAGCTTTTAGGATCCTGTCCTAAAGAAAGGTTAAACTCATTCTTGACCACTAGGGGTTTGGCAAATACTTCTGAAAGCCTCCTTTTTTAAAGCATTTAGGAGTCTGTCCTTACTGTCATTTGCAGTAGAGCGGTTAGGGAAAATGAGAACTAGAGAGAAAGTCATTAATGAACAGCACTTGAGACAAACTTTGTCCCGGACTCGTCATCTAAAAGCCACTAGGTTTCTCTTGGTCATTTGGAAGAGAGGGCATCATGAACGTTACAAACAAAACAAAACTCGTTAGTGATCCCTGCGGGTGACTCGTTTCTCGGAGCCTTTTCATTTTCAAACAGTTTAAAAGAGGTCCTGAGCATTAGGGAAAGATCGGTTCCGTGGAACTTACAAAGAAAGAGAAAATCCTTAGTGACCCGTGCTTGTGACAAATTGTCAGGGACTCTTCATATTCGCGCCATTGGGCTACTATCCTGATTATTTAGGAGTGGTCGGTCCTCGAACTAGATTAAGCAAGCAAAATTCTTTCCTGCTCTGCCAAATGGCAAGCAGTGCATCCGAAAGGCATTTGGAGAATGATTCCAGGAGAAATTGGTGGCTAGCAGTGATGTGAAGTGAATGTCTCATGTTTAGCAATTTTCAGGAAGGCTCTCTGCCAAATACCAGCAATGCCTCCGATTTGCACTTGGAGGTCGATTCTAGGACAAAGTCGTCCCTAGCAGGGACATGGAATGCTTTTCTAGGTGAATAATATTTTTCAGGACTGGATAGCTGCCCAATGCCCAGCAGCGTATCCGACTGGCTCTTGGAGGACGATGCCAGGGCATATTCGTGTCTAGCTGTGACCTGGACTGAATAGTTCGTTTTTAGGAATTGTCCTGGCTGGATCTCTGGAAATGGTAAGCAGTGCATCGTAACGACATTTGGAGGACGATTCCATGAGACATTCCTGCCAAGCAGTGATCTGGACTGAAGAGCTCATGTTTAGCAACGTTCAAGAAGGGTTCGCTGCCAACTTCCCAGCACTGCATCCGAACGGCATTTGGAGGACGATGCCAGGAGAAATTAGTCCTAGCTGAGATCCAGAATGATTGTCTCATGTTTAGCTATTTTCACGAACGGATCTCTGCCAAATGGCCCGTGGTGCACCCGAAAGCCATTTGGAGGACGATTCCAGCAGAAATATGTGCCAAGTAGGGATCTGGAGTTCATGGCTCACGTTTAGCAATTGTCATGAATGGATCTCTCCCAAATGCGCAGCAAGGCGTCCGAGTTGCCTTGGGCAAAGTCATCCCTAGCAGGGACATGGAATGCTTTTCTACATGATATTTTCACCAACGGATCGTTGCCAAATGACCTGCAGGGCTTCCGAATGACATTCGGGGGACGATTCCTGGAGACATTGGTGCCAAGCTTTGATCTGGAATGTTTCATCTTGAGCTATTTTCACGGACGGATCTCTGCCAAATGACCAGCAGAGCCTCCGAATGAATGACATTTGGAGGATGATTGCGGGAGAAATTTGCACCTAGCTGTGATCTGGAATGCATTTTTCATTTGTAGCAATTTTCTGAAAGAGCTCTCTGCCAGGTAGCTGGCAGTGCATCCCTCTGACTTCTTGAGGAAGATTCCCGAGAATTTCGTCCCTAGCAGTAACCTGGAAGGAATGTCAAATGAACAGCATTTTTCGTTAACGGTAATGCCAGGCTTTCATCCGAATGCATTTTGAAAGATGATTTGAGGAGCAATGAGTAGCTAGCTGTGATCTGGAGTGAATGTCTCAAGCCTAGGACTTGTCATGAACGGATCTCTGCCAAATCACCAGCGGTGCATCGTGATAGCATTTAGAGAACGATCCCTGGAGACATTCGTGCCTTGCTGTTACCTGGAACTAATGTCTCCTGGAGAGCATTTTTCAAGAAGGGATCTCTCCCAAATGGCCAGCAGTGCATCGGAATTACATTTGGAGGATGATTGCAGGAGAAATTTGCTAATTTTGGGGAGAGTTAGGCTTGCAAAAGGTAGGGCTCCCCGCCAATTGGGTTAAAGTTCCTCTGAGTAGGTCAGTTGGAGTTAGGGATAGGCGTTAGGGCTCCTTAGCCCACTTGGCGTCAGCGTCAGGGTTTCCCGAGCTAGGCCCTTTGGACTAAGGGGTAGGGTTCCCATTGCTAGACCAAGGGGAGTTGGGTTATGGTTCCTATGGGTTAGCCACGCTGAAATAGGCTTGCTGTGGGAAGGGATTCCCGCCCTAGCATTAGGATGCTTACGGGTAGGCCACTTGGCGTTAGGGTTAGGGTTCTAGGCATAGGCCAGTTGAAGTAAGGGTTCCAATGGTTAGGCCAGCTCACTTTAGGCATAGAGGTCCTACAGATGGGGATCCTTGCCTTAGGGTGTCTATGGGTAAGGCCCGAACCCTAGGATTAGGGTTCCCACGGGAAGGCCACTTGCACGGAGGCTTACGTTTCCTGTGGTCGAGGAAACACTAGGATCGGGATTCCTACCCGTATGAACCCTAACCCTAGCGCTGAGAACGCTAACCTAGGGCTGGGAGCTCTGCCCTTCCCTGACTCTAACTGCATGTGGCCTGCACACAGGAACCACACTTGTAAGTGGCCTAGCCATAACCCTGAGGACGTGGCGTCCTACCCACAGCTTAACTCCAACTGTCTTGTGCCATTAGAAGACGTGGGCTCGTAAAAAGTACAAAGAAAGGAAAACTCAGCCCTAATCAAGGCTGGGCACAAAATTCTCATGGAATCTTCATTTTCAAGCTGTCCGGATCCTGTCCTGAGCTTGTGGGCTCGATTGGTTGGAGAAAATTAGAAACAAAGGGAAAGGAAGTATTAATGAATGCTTATGACAAATTTCTCATTTAATCGTCATCTTACAGCCCTTGAGAGTCTGTCCTCATCCTTAAGAAGAGATCGGCTGGTGAGAATTACAAAGAAGGCAAAACTCTTTTCTCATCCTCAAATGTTTCATGCAGCCTTCATCTTAAAGCCATCATACTACTCTCCTGATTCTTCGGCATAGAAAGCTGCAAAGAAAGAGAACCTGATTACTTATCATTGCTGGAGGAAAAGTTATCTGTGACTCTTCATTTAAAAGGCGTTACGAGAGGGTCCTGAAGAGATGGGCTTTATCGGTCAGTGAAAGTGATAAACCAAGAGAAAGTCAGTAGTGATCAGTGCTTTGTGAAATTTCTCACGGAATCCAAGTCTTCAAGCCATTATGAGTCTATCCAGATCATCTGGAAGGGAGCGCATGGTGACATTGAAAAGAAAGCGAAACTCATTACTGATCGGTGCTTGTGAGCCATTTCTTATGGAATCTTCAACTTAAGACAGTTTGGAGTCTGGCCTCATTTGGAAGGCTCGCTCCGTGCAGATGAATAACAAAGCAAAACGCTTCGCTCACCTTAGCGGGGGATAAATTTGTCGCGGAATCTTCACATTACAGCTTTTAGGATCCTGTCCTAAAGAAAGGTTAAACTCATTCTTGACCACTAGGGGTTTGGCAAATACTTCTGAAAGCCTCCTTTTTTAAAGCATTTAGGAGTCTGTCCTTACTGTCATTTGCAGTAGAGCGGTTAGGGAAAATGAGAACTAGAGAGAAAGTCATTAATGAACAGCACTTGAGACAAACTTTGTCACGGACTCGTCATCTAAAAGCCACTAGGTTTCTCTTGGTCATTTGGAAGAGAGGGCATCATGAACGTTACAAACAAAACAAAACTCGTTAGTGATCCCTGCGGGTGACTCGTTTCTCGGAGCCTTTTCATTTTCAAACAGTTTAAAAGAGGTCCTGAGCATTAGGGAAAGATCGGTTCCGTGGAACTTACAAAGAAAGAGAAAATCCTTAGTGACCCGTGCTTGTGACAAATTGTCAGGGACTCTTCATATTCGCGCCATTGGGCTACTATCCTGATTATTTAGGAGTGGTCGGTCCTCGAACTAGATTAAGCAAGCAAAATTCTTTCCTGCTCTGCCAAATGGCAAGCAGTGCATCCGAAAGGCATTTGGAGAATGATTCCAGGAGAAATTGGTGGCTAGCAGTGATGTGAAGTGAATGTCTCATGTTTAGCAATTTTCAGGAAGGCTCTCTGCCAAATACCAGCAATGCCTCCGATTTGCACTTGGAGGTCGATTCTAGGACAAAGTCGTCCCTAGCAGGGACATGGAATGCTTTTCTAGGTGAATAATATTTTTCAGGACTGGATAGCTGCCCAATGCCCAGCAGCGTATCCGACTGGCTCTTGGAGGACGATGCCAGGGCATATTCGTGTCTAGCTGTGACCTGGACTGAATAGTTCGTTTTTAGGAATTGTCCTGGCTGGATCTCTGGAAATGGTAAGCAGTGCATCGTAACGACATTTGGAGGACGATTCCATGAGACATTCCTGCCAAGCAGTGATCTGGACTGAAGAGCTCATGTTTAGCAACGTTCAAGAAGGGTTCGCTGCCAACTTCCCAGCACTGCATCCGAACGGCATTTGGAGGACGATGCCAGGAGAAATTAGTCCTAGCTGAGATCCAGAATGATTGTCTCATGTTTAGCTATTTTCACGAACGGATCTCTGCCAAATGGCCCGTGGTGCACCCGAAAGCCATTTGGAGGACGATTCCAGCAGAAATATGTGCCAAGTAGGGATCTGGAGTTCATGGCTCACGTTTAGCAATTGTCATGAATGGATCTCTCCCAAATGCGCAGCAAGGCGTCCGAGTTGCCTTGGGCAAAGTCATCCCTAGCAGGGACATGGAATGCTTTTCTACATGATATTTTCACCAACGGATCGTTGCCAAATGACCTGCAGGGCTTCCGAATGACATTCGGGGGACGATTCCTGGAGACATTGGTGCCAAGCTTTGATCTGGAATGTTTCATCTTGAGCTATTTTCACGGACGGATCTCTGCCAAATGACCAGCAGAGCCTCCGAATGAATGACATTTGGAGGATGATTGCGGGAGAAATTTGCACCTAGCTGTGATCTGGAATGCATTTTTCATTTGTAGCAATTTTCTGAAAGAGCTCTCTGCCAGGTAGCTGGCAGTGCATCCCTCTGACTTCTTGAGGAAGATTCCCGAGAATTTCGTCCCTAGCAGTAACCTGGAAGGAATGTCAAATGAACAGCATTTTTCGTTAACGGTAATGCCAGGCTTTCATCCGAATGCATTTTGAAAGATGATTTGAGGAGCAATGAGTAGCTAGCTGTGATCTGGAGTGAATGTCTCAAGCCTAGGACTTGTCATGAACGGATCTCTGCCAAATCACCAGCGGTGCATCGTGATAGCATTTAGAGAACGATCCCTGGAGACATTCGTGCCTTGCTGTTACCTGGAACTAATGTCTCCTGGAGAGCATTTTTCAAGAAGGGATCTCTCCCAAATGGCCAGCAGTGCATCGGAATTACATTTGGAGGATGATTGCAGGAGAAATTTGCTAATTTTGGGGAGAGTTAGGCTTGCAAAAGGTAGGGCTCCCCGCCAATTGGGTTAAAGTTCCTCTGAGTAGGTCAGTTGGAGTTAGGGATAGGCGTTAGGGCTCCTTAGCCCACTTGGCGTCAGCGTCAGGGTTTCCCGAGCTAGGCCCTTTGGACTAAGGGGTAGGGTTCCCATTGCTAGACCAAGGGGAGTTGGGTTATGGTTCCTATGGGTTAGCCACGCTGAAATAGGCTTGCTGTGGGAAGGGATTCCCGCCCTAGCATTAGGATGCTTACGGGTAGGCCACTTGGCGTTAGGGTTAGGGTTCTAGGCATAGGCCAGTTGAAGTAAGGGTTCCAATGGTTAGGCCAGCTCACTTTAGGCATAGAGGTCCTACAGATGGGGATCCTTGCCTTAGGGTGTCTATGGGTAAGGCCCGAACCCTAGGATTAGGGTTCCCACGGGAAGGCCACTTGCACGGAGGCTTACGTTTCCTGTGGTCGAGGAAACACTAGGATCGGGATTCCTACCCGTATGAACCCTAACCCTAGCGCTGAGAACGCTAACCTAGGGCTGGGAGCTCTGCCCTTCCCTGACTCTAACTGCATGTGGCCTGCACACAGGAACCACACTTGTAAGTGGCCTAGCCATAACCCTGAGGATGTGGCGTCCTACCCACAGCTTAACTCCAACTGTCTTGTGCCATTAGAAGACGTGGGCTCGTAAAAAGTACAAAGAAAGGAAAACTCAGCCCTAATCAAGGCTGGGCACAAAATTCTCATGGAATCTTCATTTTCAAGCTGTCCGGATCCTGTCCTGAGCTTGTGGGCTCGATTGGTTGGAGAAAATTAGAAACAAAGGGAAAGGAAGTATTAATGAATGCTTATGACAAATTTCTCATTTAATCGTCATCTTACAGCCCTTGAGAGTCTGTCCTCATCGTTAAGAAGAGATCGGCTGGTGAGAATTACAAAGAAGGCAAAACTCTTTTCTCATCCTCAAATGTTTCATGCAGCCTTCATCTTAAAGCCATCATACTACTCTCCTGATTCTTCGGCATAGAAAGCTGCAAAGAAAGAGAACCTGATTACTTATCATTGCTGGAGGAAAAGTTATCTGTGACTCTTCATTTAAAAGGCGTTACGAGAGGGTCCTGAAGAGATGGGCTTTATCGGTCAGTGAAAGTGATAAACCAAGAGAAAGTCAGTAGTGATCAGTGCTTTGTGAAATTTCTCACGGAATCCAAGTCTTCAAGCCATTATGAGTCTATCCAGATCATCTGGAAGGGAGCGCATGGTGACATTGAAAAGAAAGCGAAACTCATTACTGATCGGTGCTTGTGAGCCATTTCTTATGGAATCTTCAACTTAAGACAGTTTGGAGTCTGGCCTCATTTGGAAGGCTCGCTCCGTGCAGATGAATAACAAAGCAGAACGCTTCGCTCACCTTAGCGGGGGATAAATTTGTCGCGGAATCTTCACATTACAGCTTTTAGGATCCTGTCCTAAAGAAAGGTTAAACTCATTCTTGACCACTAGGGGTTTGGCAAATACTTCTGAAAGCCTCCTTTTTTAAAGCATTTAGGAGTCTGTCCTTACTGTCATTTGCAGTAGAGCGGTTAGGGAAAATGAGAACTAGAGAGAAAGTCATTAATGAACAGCACTTGAGACAAACTTTGTCCCGGACTCGTCATCTAAAAGCCACTAGGTTTCTCTTGGTCATTTGGAAGAGAGGGCATCATGAACGTTACAAACAAAACAAAACTCGTTAGTGATCCCTGCGGGTGACTCGTTTCTCGGAGCCTTTTCATTTTCAAACAGTTTAAAAGAGGTCCTGAGCATTAGGGAAAGATCGGTTCCGTGGAACTTACAAAGAAAGAGAAAATCCTTAGTGACCCGTGCTTGTGACAAATTGTCAGGGACTCTTCATATTCGCGCCATTGGGCTACTATCCTGATTATTTAGGAGTGGTCGGTCCTCGAACTAGATTAAGCAAGCAAAATTCTTTCCTGCTCTGCCAAATGGCAAGCAGTGCATCCGAAAGGCATTTGGAGAATGATTCCAGGAGAAATTGGTGGCTAGCAGTGATGTGAAGAGAATGTCTCATGTTTAGCAATTTTCAGGAAGGCTCTCTGCCAAATACCAGCAATGCCTCCGATTTGCACTTGGAGGTCGATTCTAGGACAAAGTCGTCCCTAGCAGGGACATGGAATGCTTTTCTAGGTGAATAATATTTTTCAGGAATGGATAGCTGCCCAATGCCCAGCAGCGTATCCGACTGGCTCTTGGAGGACGATGCCAGGGCATATTCGTGTCTAGCTGTGACCTGGACTGAATAGTTCGTTTTTAGGAATTGTCCTGGCTGGATCTCTGGAAATGGTAAGCAGTGCATCGTAACGACATTTGGAGGACGATTCCATGAGACATTCCTGCCAAGCAGTGATCTGGACTGAAGAGCTCATGTTTAGCAACGTTCAAGAAGGGTTCGCTGCCAACTTCCCAGCACTGCATCCGAACGGCATTTGGAGGACGATGCCAGGAGAAATTAGTCCTAGCTGAGATCCAGAATGATTGTCTCATGTTTAGCTATTTTCACGAACGGATCTCTGCCAAATGGCCCGTGGTGCACCCGAAAGCCATTTGGAGGACGATTCCAGCAGAAATATGTGCCAAGTAGGGATCTGGAGTTCATGGCTCACGTTTAGCAATTGTCATGAATGGATCTCTCCCAAATGCGCAGCAAGGCGTCCGAGTTGCCTTGGGCAAAGTCATCCCTAGCAGGGACATGGAATGCTTTTCTACATGATATTTTCACCAACGGATCGTTGCCAAATGACCTGCAGGGCTTCCGAATGACATTCGGGGGACGATTCCTGGAGACATTGGTGCCAAGCTTTGATCTGGAATGTTTCATCTTGAGCTATTTTCACGGACGGATCTCTGCCAAATGACCAGCAGAGCCTCCGAATGAATGACATTTGGAGGATGATTGCGGGAGAAATTTGCACCTAGCTGTGATCTGGAATGCATTTTTCATTTGTAGCAATTTTCTGAAAGAGCTCTCTGCCAGGTAGCTGGCAGTGCATCCCTCTGACTTCTTGAGGAAGATTCCCGAGAATTTCGTCCCTAGCAGTAACCTGGAAGGAATGTCAAATGAACAGCATTTTTCGTTAACGGTAATGCCAGGCTTTCATCCGAATGCATTTTGAAAGATGATTTGAGGAGCAATGAGTAGCTAGCTGTGATCTGGAGTGAATGTCTCAAGCCTAGGACTTGTCATGAACGGATCTCTGCCAAATCACCAGCGGTGCATCGTGATAGCATTTAGAGAACGATCCCTGGAGACATTCGTGCCTTGCTGTTACCTGGAACTAATGTCTCCTGGAGAGCATTTTTCAAGAAGGGATCTCTCCCAAATGGCCAGCAGTGCATCGGAATTACATTTGGAGGATGATTGCAGGAGAAATTTGCTAATTTTGGGGAGAGTTAGGCTTGCAAAAGGTAGGGCTCCCCGCCAATTGGGTTAAAGTTCCTCTGAGTAGGTCAGTTGGAGTTAGGGATAGGCGTTAGGGCTCCTTAGCCCACTTGGCGTCAGCGTCAGGGTTTCCCGAGCTAGGCCCTTTGGACTAAGGGGTAGGGTTCCCATTGCTAGACCAAGGGGAGTTGGGTTATGGTTCCTATGGGTTAGCCAC
Organism: Eretmochelys imbricata; assembly: GCF_965152235.1. Classification (NCBI taxonomy): domain Eukaryota; kingdom Metazoa; phylum Chordata; order Testudines; family Cheloniidae; genus Eretmochelys; species Eretmochelys imbricata. The sequence goes on along the minus strand of NC_135574.1, from coordinate 185,463,502 downwards.
GCTGAAATAGGCTTGCTGTGGGAAGGGATTCCCACCCTAGCATTAGGATGCTTACGGGTAGGCCACTTGGCGTTAGGGTTAGGGTTCTAGGCATAGGCCAGTTGAAGTAAGGGTTCCAATGGTTAGGCCAGCTCACTTTAGGCATAGAGGTCCTACAGATGGGGATCCTTGCCTTAGGGTGTCTATGGGTAAGGCCCGAACCCTAGGATTAGGGTTCCCACGGGAAGGCCACTTGCACGGAGGCTTACGTTTCCTGTGGTCGAGGAAACACTAGGATCGGGATTCCTACCCGTATGAACCCTAACCCTAGCACTGAGAACGCTAACCTAGGGCTGGGAGCTCTGCCCTTCCCTAACTCTACCTGCATGTGGCCTGCACACAGGAACCACACTTGTAAGTGGCCTAGCCATAACCCTGAGGATGTGGCGTCCTACCCACAGCTTAACTCCAACTGTCTTGTGCCATTAGAAGACGTGGGCTCGTAAAAAGTACAAAGAAAGGAAAACTCAGCCCTAATCAAGGCTGGGCACAAAATTCTCATGGAATCTTCATTTTCAAGCTGTCCGGATCCTGTCCTGAGCTTGTGGGCTCGATTGGTTGGAGAAAATTAGAAACAAAGGGAAAGGAAGTATTAATGAATGCTTATGACAAATTTCTCATTTAATCGTCATCTTACAGCCCTTGAGAGTCTGTCCTCATCGTTAAGAAGAGATCGGCTGGTGAGAATTACAAAGAAGGCAAAACTCTTTTCTCATCCTCAAATGTTTCATGCAGCCTTCATCTTAAAGCCATCATACTACTCTCCTGATTCTTCGGCATAGAAAGCTGCAAAGAAAGAGAACCTGATTACTTATCATTGCTGGAGGAAAAGTTATCTGTGACTCTTCATTTAAAAGGCGTTACGAGAGGGTCCTGAAGAGATGGGCTTTATCGGTCAGTGAAAGTGATAAACCAAGAGAAAGTCAGTAGTGATCAGTGCTTTGTGAAATTTCTCACGGAATCCAAGTCTTCAAGCCATTATGAGTCTATCCAGATCATCTGGAAGGGAGCGCATGGTGACATTGAAAAGAAAGCGAAACTCATTACTGATCGGTGCTTGTGAGCCATTTCTTATGGAATCTTCAACTTAAGACAGTTTGGAGTCTGGCCTCATTTGGAAGGCTCGCTCCGTGCAGATGAATAACAAAGCAGAACGCTTCGCTCACCTTAGCGGGGGATAAATTTGTCGCGGAATCTTCACATTACAGCTTTTAGGATCCTGTCCTAAAGAAAGGTTAAACTCATTCTTGACCACTAGGGGTTTGGCAAATACTTCTGAAAGCCTCCTTTTTTAAAGCATTTAGGAGTCTGTCCTTACTGTCATTTGCAGTAGAGCGGTTAGGGAAAATGAGAACTAGAGAGAAAGTCATTAATGAACAGCACTTGAGACAAACTTTGTCCCGGACTCGTCATCTAAAAGCCACTAGGTTTCTCTTGGTCATTTGGAAGAGAGGGCATCATGAACGTTACAAACAAAACAAAACTCGTTAGTGATCCCTGCGGGTGACTCGTTTCTCGGAGCCTTTTCATTTTCAAACAGTTTAAAAGAGGTCCTGAGCATTAGGGAAAGATCGGTTCCGTGGAACTTACAAAGAAAGAGAAAATCCTTAGTGACCCGTGCTTGTGACAAATTGTCAGGGACTCTTCATATTCGCGCCATTGGGCTACTATCCTGATTATTTAGGAGTGGTCGGTCCTCGAACTAGATTAAGCAAGCAAAATTCTTTCCTGCTCTGCCAAATGGCAAGCAGTGCATCCGAAAGGCATTTGGAGAATGATTCCAGGAGAAATTGGTGGCTAGCAGTGATGTGAAGTGAATGTCTCATGTTTAGCAATTTTCAGGAAGGCTCTCTGCCAAATACCAGCAATGCCTCCGATTTGCACTTGGAGGTCGATTCTAGGACAAAGTCGTCCCTAGCAGGGACATGGAATGCTTTTCTAGGTGAATAATATTTTTCAGGACTGGATAGCTGCCCAATGCCCAGCAGCGTATCCGACTGGCTCTTGGAGGACGATGCCAGGGCATATTCGTGTCTAGCTGTGACCTGGACTGAATAGTTCGTTTTTAGGAATTGTCCTGGCTGGATCTCTGGAAATGGTAAGCAGTGCATCGTAACGACATTTGGAGGACGATTCCATGAGACATTCCTGCCAAGCAGTGATCTGGACTGAAGAGCTCATGTTTAGCAACGTTCAAGAAGGGTTCGCTGCCAACTTCCCAGCACTGCATCCGAACGGCATTTGGAGGACGATGCCAGGAGAAATTAGTCCTAGCTGAGATCCAGAATGATTGTCTCATGTTTAGCTATTTTCACGAACGGATCTCTGCCAAATGGCCCGTGGTGCACCCGAAAGCCATTTGGAGGACGATTCCAGCAGAAATATGTGCCAAGTAGGGATCTGGAGTTCATGGCTCACGTTTAGCAATTGTCATGAATGGATCTCTCCCAAATGCGCAGCAAGGCGTCCGAGTTGCCTTGGGCAAAGTCATCCCTAGCAGGGACATGGAATGCTTTTCTACATGATATTTTCACCAACGGATCGTTGCCAAATGACCTGCAGGGCTTCCGAATGACATTCGGGGGACGATTCCTGGAGACATTGGTGCCAAGCTTTGATCTGGAATGTTTCATCTTGAGCTATTTTCACGGACGGATCTCTGCCAAATGACCAGCAGAGCCTCCGAATGAATGACATTTGGAGGATGATTGCGGGAGAAATTTGCACCTAGCTGTGATCTGGAATGCATTTTTCATTTGTAGCAATTTTCTGAAAGAGCTCTCTGCCAGGTAGCTGGCAGTGCATCCCTCTGACTTCTTGAGGAAGATTCCCGAGAATTTCGTCCCTAGCAGTAACCTGGAAGGAATGTCAAATGAACAGCATTTTTCGTTAACGGTAATGCCAGGCTTTCATCCGAATGCATTTTGAAAGATGATTTGAGGAGCAATGAGTAGCTAGCTGTGATCTGGAGTGAATGCCTCAAGCCTAGGACTTGTCATGAACGGATCTCTGCCAAATCACCAGCGGTGCATCGTGATAGCATTTAGAGAACGATCCCTGGAGACATTCGTGCCTTGCTGTTACCTGGAACTAATGTCTCCTGGAGAGCATTTTTCAAGAAGGGATCTCTCCCAAATGGCCAGCAGTGCATCGGAATTACATTTGGAGGATGATTGCAGGAGAAATTTGCTAATTTTGGGGAGAGTTAGGCTTGCAAAAGGTAGGGCTCCCCGCCAATTGGGTTAAAGTTCCTCTGAGTAGGTCAGTTGGAGTTAGGGATAGGCGTTAGGGCTCCTTAGCCCACTTGGCGTCAGCGTCAGGGTTGACAAATTTCTCATTTAATCGTCATCTTACAGCCCTTGAGAGTCTGTCCTCATCGTTAAGAAGAGATCGGCTGGTGAGAATTACAAAGAAGGCAAAACTCTTTTCTCATCCTCAAATGTTTCATGCAGCCTTCATCTTAAAGCCATCATACTACTCTCCTGATTCTTCGGCATAGAAAGCTGCAAAGAAAGAGAACCTGATTACTTATCATTGCTGGAGGAAAAGTTATCTGTGACTCTTCATTTAAAAGGCGTTACGAGAGGGTCCTGAAGAGATGGGCTTTATCGGTCAGTGAAAGTGATAAACCAAGAGAAAGTCAGTAGTGATCAGTGCTTTGTGAAATTTCTCACGGAATCCAAGTCTTCAAGCCATTATGAGTCTATCCAGATCATCTGGAAGGGAGCGCATGGTGACATTGAAAAGAAAGGGAAACTCATTACTGATCGGTGCTTGTGAGCCATTTCTTATGGAATCTTCAACTTAAGACAGTTTGGAGTCTGGCCTCATTTGGAAGGCTCGCTCCGTGCAGATGAATAACAAAGCAAAACGCTTCGCTCACCTTAGCGGGGGATAAATTTGTCGCGGAATCTTCACATTACAGCTTTTAGGATCCTGTCCTAAAGAAAGGTTAAACTCATTCTTGACCACTAGGGGTTTGGCAAATACTTCTGAAAGCCTCCTTTTTTAAAGCATTTAGGAGTCTGTCCTTACTGTCATTTGCAGTAGAGCGGTTAGGGAAAATGAGAACTAGAGAGAAAGTCATTAATGAACAGCACTTGAGACAAACTTTGTCCCGGACTCGTCATCTAAAAGCCACTAGGTTTCTCTTGGTCATTTGGAAGAGAGGGCATCATGAACGTTACAAACAAAACAAAACTCGTTAGTGATCCCTGCGGGTGACTCGTTTCTCGGAGCCTTTTCATTTTCAAACAGTTTAAAAGAGGTCCTGAGCATTAGGGAAAGATCGGTTCCGTGGAACTTACAAAGAAAGAGAAAATCCTTAGTGACCCGTGCTTGTGACAAATTGTCAGGGACTCTTCATATTCGCGCCATTGGGCTACTATCCTGATTATTTAGGAGTGGTCGGTCCTCGAACTAGATTAAGCAAGCAAAATTCTTTCCTGCTCTGCCAAATGGCAAGCAGTGCATCCGAAAGGCATTTGGAGAATGATTCCAGGAGAAATTGGTGGCTAGCAGTGATGTGAAGTGAATGTCTCATGTTTAGCAATTTTCAGGAAGGCTCTCTGCCAAATACCAGCAATGCCTCCGATTTGCACTTGGAGGTCGATTCTAGGACAAAGTCGTCCCTAGCAGGGACATGGAATGCTTTTCTAGGTGAATAATATTTTTCAGGAATGGATAGCTGCCCAATGCCCAGCAGCGTATCCGACTGGCTCTTGGAGGACGATGCCAGGGCATATTCGTGTCTAGCTGTGACCTGGACTGAATAGTTCGTTTTTAGGAATTGTCCTGGCTGGATCTCTGGAAATGGTAAGCAGTGCATCGTAACGACATTTGGAGGACGATTCCATGAGACATTCCTGCCAAGCAGTGATCTGGACTGAAGAGCTCATGTTTAGCAACGTTCAAGAAGGGTTCGCTGCCAACTTCCCAGCACTGCATCCGAACGGCATTTGGAGGACGATGCCAGGAGAAATTAGTCCTAGCTGAGATCCAGAATGATTGTCTCATGTTTAGCTATTTTCACGAACGGATCTCTGCCAAATGGCCCGTGGTGCACCCGAAAGCCATTTGGAGGACGATTCCAGCAGAAATATGTGCCAAGTAGGGATCTGGAGTTCATGGCTCACGTTTAGCAATTGTCATGAATGGATCTCTCCCAAATGCGCAGCAAGGCGTCCGAGTTGCCTTGGGCAAAGTCATCCCTAGCAGGGACATGGAATGCTTTTCTACATGATATTTTCACCAACGGATCGTTGCCAAATGACCTGCAGGGCTTCCGAATGACATTCGGGGGACGATTCCTGGAGACATTGGTGCCAAGCTTTGATCTGGAATGTTTCATCTTGAGCTATTTTCACGGACGGATCTCTGCCAAATGACCAGCAGAGCCTCCGAATGAATGACATTTGGAGGATGATTGCGGGAGAAATTTGCACCTAGCTGTGATCTGGAATGCATTTTTCATTTGTAGCAATTTTCTGAAAGAGCTCTCTGCCAGGTAGCTGGCAGTGCATCCCTCTGACTTCTTGAGGAAGATTCCCGAGAATTTCGTCCCTAGCAGTAACCTGGAAGGAATGTCAAATGAACAGCATTTTTCGTTAACGGTAATGCCAGGCTTTCATCCGAATGCATTTTGAAAGATGATTTGAGGAGCAATGAGTAGCTAGCTGTGATCTGGAGTGAATGCCTCAAGCCTAGGACTTGTCATGAACGGATCTCTGCCAAATCACCAGCGGTGCATCGTGATAGCATTTAGAGAACGATCCCTGGAGACATTCGTGCCTTGCTGTTACCTGGAACTAATGTCTCCTGGAGAGCATTTTTCAAGAAGGGATCTCTCCCAAATGGCCAGCAGTGCATCGGAATTACATTTGGAGGATGATTGCAGGAGAAATTTGCTAATTTTGGGGAGAGTTAGGCTTGCAAAAGGTAGGGCTCCCCGCCAATTGGGTTAAAGTTCCTCTGAGTAGGTCAGTTGGAGTTAGGGATAGGCGTTAGGGCTCCTTAGCCCACTTGGCGTCAGCGTCAGGGTTTCCCGAGCTAGGCCCTTTGGACTAAGGGGTAGGGTTCCCATTGCTAGACCAAGGGGAGTTGGGTTATGGTTCCTATGGGTTAGCCACGCTGAAATAGGCTTGCTGTGGGAAGGGATTCCCACCCTAGCATTAGGATGCTTACGGGTAGGCCACTTGGCGTTAGGGTTAGGGTTCTAGGCATAGGCCAGTTGAAGTAAGGGTTCCAATGGTTAGGCCAGCTCACTTTAGGCATAGAGGTCCTACAGATGGGGATCCTTGCCTTAGGGTGTCTATGGGTAAGGCCCGAACCCTAGGATTAGGGTTCCCACGGGAAGGCCACTTGCACGGAGGCTTACGTTTCCTGTGGTCGAGGAAACACTAGGATCGGGATTCCTACCCGTATGAACCCTAACCCTAGCGCTGAGAACGCTAACCTAGGGCTGGGAGCTCTGCCCTTCCCTGACTCTAACTGCATGTGGCCTGCACACAGGAACCACACTTGTAAGTGGCCTAGCCATAACCCTGAGGACGTGGCGTCCTACCCACAGCTTAACTCCAACTGTCTTGTGCCATTAGAAGACGTGGGCTCGTAAAAAGTACAAAGAAAGGAAAACTCAGCCCTAATCAAGGCTGGGCACAAAATTCTCATGGAATCTTCATTTTCAAGCTGTCCGGATCCTGTCCTGAGCTTGTGGGCTCGATTGGTTGGAGAAAATTAGAAACAAAGGGAAAGGAAGTATTAATGAATGCTTATGACAAATTTCTCATTTAATCGTCATCTTACAGCCCTTGAGAGTCTGTCCTCATCGTTAAGAAGAGATCGGCTGGTGAGAATTACAAAGAAGGCAAAACTCTTTTCTCATCCTCAAATGTTTCATGCAGCCTTCATCTTAAAGCTATCATACTACTCTCCTGATTCTTCGGCATAGAAAGCTGCAAAGAAAGAGAACCTGATTACTTATCATTGCTGGAGGAAAAGTTATCTGTGACTCTTCATTTAAAAGGCGTTACGAGAGGGTCCTGAAGAGATGGGCTTTATCGGTCAGTGAAAGTGATAAACCAAGAGAAAGTCAGTAGTGATCAGTGCTTTGTGAAATTTCTCACGGAATCCAAGTCTTCAAGCCATTATGAGTCTATCCAGATCATCTGGAAGGGAGCGCATGGTGACATTGAAAAGAAAGCGAAACTCATTACTGATCGGTGCTTGTGAGCCATTTCTTATGGAATCTTCAACTTAAGACAGTTTGGAGTCTGGCCTCATTTGGAAGGCTCGCTCCGTGCAGATGAATAACAAAGCAGAACGCTTCGCTCACCTTAGCGGGGGATAAATTTGTCGCGGAATCTTCACATTACAGCTTTTAGGATCCTGTCCTAAAGAAAGGTTAAACTCATTCTTGACCACTAGGGGTTTGGCAAATACTTCTGAAAGCCTCCTTTTTTAAAGCATTTAGGAGTCTGTCCTTACTGTCATTTGCAGTAGAGCGGTTAGGGAAAATGAGAACTAGAGAGAAAGTCATTAATGAACAGCACTTGAGACAAACTTTGTCCCGGACTCGTCATCTAAAAGCCACTAGGTTTCTCTTGGTCATTTGGAAGAGAGGGCATCATGAACGTTACAAACAAAACAAAACTCGTTAGTGATCCCTGCGGGTGACTCGTTTCTCGGAGCCTTTTCATTTTCAAACAGTTTAAAAGAGGTCCTGAGCATTAGGGAAAGATCGGTTCCGTGGAACTTACAAAGAAAGAGAAAATCCTTAGTGACCCGTGCTTGTGACAAATTGTCAGGGACTCTTCATATTCGCGCCATTGGGCTACTATCCTGATTATTTAGGAGTGGTCGGTCCTCGAACTAGATTAAGCAAGCAAAATTCTTTCCTGCTCTGCCAAATGGCAAGCAGTGCATCCGAAAGGCATTTGGAGAATGATTCCAGGAGAAATTGGTGGCTAGCAGTGATGTGAAGTGAATGTCTCATGTTTAGCAATTTTCAGGAAGGCTCTCTGCCAAATACCAGCAATGCCTCCGATTTGCACTTGGAGGTCGATTCTAGGACAAAGTCGTCCCTAGCAGGGACATGGAATGCTTTTCTAGGTGAATAATATTTTTCAGGACTGGATAGCTGCCCAATGCCCAGCAGCGTATCCGACTGGCTCTTGGAGGACGATGCCAGGGCATATTCGTGTCTAGCTGTGACCTGGACTGAATAGTTCGTTTTTAGGAATTGTCCTGGCTGGATCTCTGGAAATGGTAAGCAGTGCATCGTAACGACATTTGGAGGACGATTCCATGAGACATTCCTGCCAAGCAGTGATCTGGACTGAAGAGCTCATGTTTAGCAACGTTCAAGAAGGGTTCGCTGCCAACTTCCCAGCACTGCATCCGAACGGCATTTGGAGGACGATGCCAGGAGAAATTAGTCCTAGCTGAGATCCAGAATGATTGTCTCATGTTTAGCTATTTTCACGAACGGATCTCTGCCAAATGGCCCGTGGTGCACCCGAAAGCCATTTGGAGGACGATTCCAGCAGAAATATGTGCCAAGTAGGGATCTGGAGTTCATGGCTCACGTTTAGCAATTGTCATGAATGGATCTCTCCCAAATGCGCAGCAAGGCGTCCGAGTTGCCTTGGGCAAAGTCATCCCTAGCAGGGACATGGAATGCTTTTCTACATGATATTTTCACCAACGGATCGTTGCCAAATGACCTGCAGGGCTTCCGAATGACATTCGGGGGACGATTCCTGGAGACATTGGTGCCAAGCTTTGATCTGGAATGTTTCATCTTGAGCTATTTTCACGGACGGATCTCTGCCAAATGACCAGCAGAGCCTCCGAATGAATGACATTTGGAGGATGATTGCGGGAGAAATTTGCACCTAGCTGTGATCTGGAATGCATTTTTCATTTGTAGCAATTTTCTGAAAGAGCTCTCTGCCAGGTAGCTGGCAGTGCATCCCTCTGACTTCTTGAGGAAGATTCCCGAGAATTTCGTCCCTAGCAGTAACCTGGAAGGAATGTCAAATGAACAGCATTTTTCGTTAACGGTAATGCCAGGCTTTCATCCGAATGCATTTTGAAAGATGATTTGAGGAGCAATGAGTAGCTAGCTGTGATCTGGAGTGAATGTCTCAAGCCTAGGACTTGTCATGAACGGATCTCTGCCAAATCACCAGCGGTGCATCGTGATAGCATTTAGAGAACGATCCCTGGAGACATTCGTGCCTTGCTGTTACCTGGAACTAATGTCTCCTGGAGAGCATTTTTCAAGAAGGGATCTCTCCCAAATGGCCAGCAGTGCATCGGAATTACATTTGGAGGATGATTGCAGGAGAAATTTGCTAATTTTGGGGAGAGTTAGGCTTGCAAAAGGTAGGGCTCCCCGCCAATTGGGTTAAAGTTCCTCTGAGTAGGTCAGTTGGAGTTAGGGATAGGCGTTAGGGCTCCTTAGCCCACTTGGCGTCAGCGTCAGGGTTTCCCGAGCTAGGCCCTTTGGACTAAGGGGTAGGGTTCCCATTGCTAGACCAAGGGGAGTTGGGTTATGGTTCCTATGGGTTAGCCACGCTGAAATAGGCTTGCTGTGGGAAGGGATTCCCGCCCTAGCATTAGGATGCTTACGGGTAGGCCACTTGGCGTTAGGGTTAGGGTTCTAGGCATAGGCCAGTTGAAGTAAGGGTTCCAATGGTTAGGCCAGCTCACTTTAGGCATAGAGGTCCTACAGATGGGGATCCTTGCCTTAGGGTGTCTATGGGTAAGGCCCGAACCCTAGGATTAGGGTTCCCACGGGAAGGCCACTTGCACGGAGGCTTACGTTTCCTGTGGTCGAGGAAACACTAGGATCGGGATTCCTACCCGTATGAACCCTAACCCTAGCGCTGAGAACGCTAACCTAGGGCTGGGAGCTCTGCCCTTCCCTGACTCTAACTGCATGTGGCCTGCACACAGGAACCACACTTGTAAGTGGCCTAGCCATAACCCTGAGGACGTGGCGTCCTACCCACAGCTTAACTCCAACTGTCTTGTGCCATTAGAAGACGTGGGCTCGTAAAAAGTACAAAGAAAGGAAAACTCAGCCCTAATCAAGGCTGGGCACAAAATTCTCATGGAATCTTCATTTTCAAGCTGTCCGGATCCTGTCCTGAGCTTGTGGGCTCGATTGGTTGGAGAAAATTAGAAACAAAGGGAAAGGAAGTATTAATGAATGCTTATGACAAATTTCTCATTTAATCGTCATCTTACAGCCCTTGAGAGTCTGTCCTCATCGTTAAGAAGAGATCGGCTGGTGAGAATTACAAAGAAGGCAAAACTCTTTTCTCATCCTCAAATGTTTCATGCAGCCTTCATCTTAAAGCTATCATACTACTCTCCTGATTCTTCGGCATAGAAAGCTGCAAAGAAAGAGAACCTGATTACTTATCATTGCTGGAGGAAAAGTTATCTGTGACTCTTCATTTAAAAGGCGTTACGAGAGGGTCCTGAAGAGATGGGCTTTATCGGTCAGTGAAAGTGATAAACCAAGAGAAAGTCAGTAGTGATCAGTGCTTTGTGAAATTTCTCACGGAATCCAAGTCTTCAAGCCATTATGAGTCTATCCAGATCATCTGGAAGGGAGCGCATGGTGACATTGAAAAGAAAGCGAAACTCATTACTGATCGGTGCTTGTGAGCCATTTCTTATGGAATCTTCAACTTAAGACAGTTTGGAGTCTGGCCTCATTTGGAAGGCTCGCTCCGTGCAGATGAATAACAAAGCAGAACGCTTCGCTCACCTTAGCGGGGGATAAATTTGTCGCGGAATCTTCACATTACAGCTTTTAGGATCCTGTCCTAAAGAAAGGTTAAACTCATTCTTGACCACTAGGGGTTTGGCAAATACTTCTGAAAGCCTCCTTTTTTAAAGCATTTAGGAGTCTGTCCTTACTGTCATTTGCAGTAGAGCGGTTAGGGAAAATGAGAACTAGAGAGAAAGTCATTAATGAACAGCACTTGAGACAAACTTTGTCCCGGACTCGTCATCTAAAAGCCACTAGGTTTCTCTTGGTCATTTGGAAGAGAGGGCATCATGAACGTTACAAACAAAACAAAACTCGTTAGTGATCCCTGCGGGTGACTCGTTTCTCGGAGCCTTTTCATTTTCAAACAGTTTAAAAGAGGTCCTGAGCATTAGGGAAAGATCGGTTCCGTGGAACTTACAAAGAAAGAGAAAATCCTTAGTGACCCGTGCTTGTGACAAATTGTCAGGGACTCTTCATATTCGCGCCATTGGGCTACTATCCTGATTATTTAGGAGTGGTCGGTCCTCGAACTAGATTAAGCAAGCAAAATTCTTTCCTGCTCTGCCAAATGGCAAGCAGTGCATCCGAAAGGCATTTGGAGAATGATTCCAGGAGAAATTGGTGGCTAGCAGTGATGTGAAGTGAATGTCTCATGTTTAGCAATTTTCAGGAAGGCTCTCTGCCAAATACCAGCAATGCCTCCGATTTGCACTTGGAGGTCGATTCTAGGACAAAGTCGTCCCTAGCAGGGACATGGAATGCTTTTCTAGGTGAATAATATTTTTCAGGACTGGATAGCTGCCCAATGCCCAGCAGCGTATCCGACTGGCTCTTGGAGGACGATGCCAGGGCATATTCGTGTCTAGCTGTGACCTGGACTGAATAGTTCGTTTTTAGGAATTGTCCTGGCTGGATCTCTGGAAATGGTAAGCAGTGCATCGTAACGACATTTGGAGGACGATTCCATGAGACATTCCTGCCAAGCAGTGATCTGGACTGAAGAGCTCATGTTTAGCAACGTTCAAGAAGGGTTCGCTGCCAACTTCCCAGCACTGCATCCGAACGGCATTTGGAGGACGATGCCAGGAGAAATTAGTCCTAGCTGAGATCCAGAATGATTGTCTCATGTTTAGCTATTTTCACGAACGGATCTCTGCCAAATGGCCCGTGGTGCACCCGAAAGCCATTTGGAGGACGATTCCAGCAGAAATATGTGCCAAGTAGGGATCTGGAGTTCATGGCTCACGTTTAGCAATTGTCATGAATGGATCTCTCCCAAATGCGCAGCAAGGCGTCCGAGTTGCCTTGGGCAAAGTCATCCCTAGCAGGGACATGGAATGCTTTTCTACATGATATTTTCACCAACGGATCGTTGCCAAATGACCTGCAGGGCTTCCGAATGACATTCGGGGGACGATTCCTGGAGACATTGGTGCCAAGCTTTGATCTGGAATGTTTCATCTTGAGCTATTTTCACGGACGGATCTCTGCCAAATGACCAGCAGAGCCTCCGAATGAATGACATTTGGAGGATGATTGCGGGAGAAATTTGCACCTAGCTGTGATCTGGAATGCATTTTTCATTTGTAGCAATTTTCTGAAAGAGCTCTCTGCCAGGTAGCTGGCAGTGCATCCCTCTGACTTCTTGAGGAAGATTCCCGAGAATTTCGTCCCTAGCAGTAACCTGGAAGGAATGTCAAATGAACAGCATTTTTCGTTAACGGTAATGCCAGGCTTTCATCCGAATGCATTTTGAAAGATGATTTGAGGAGCAATGAGTAGCTAGCTGTGATCTGGAGTGAATGTCTCAAGCCTAGGACTTGTCATGAACGGATCTCTGCCAAATCACCAGCGGTGCATCGTGATAGCATTTAGAGAACGATCCCTGGAGACATTCGTGCCTTGCTGTTACCTGGAACTAATGTCTCCTGGAGAGCATTTTTCAAGAAGGGATCTCTCCCAAATGGCCAGCAGTGCATCGGAATTACATTTGGAGGATGATTGCAGGAGAAATTTGCTAATTTTGGGGAGAGTTAGGCTTGCAAAAGGTAGGGCTCCCCGCCAATTGGGTTAAAGTTCCTCTGAGTAGGTCAGTTGGAGTTAGGGATAGGCGTTAGGGCTCCTTAGCCCACTTGGCGTCAGCGTCAGGGTTTCCCGAGCTAGGCCCTTTGGACTAAGGGGTAGGGTTCCCATTGCTAGACCAAGGGGAGTTGGGTTATGGTTCCTATGGGTTAGCCACGCTGAAATAGGCTTGCTGTGGGAAGGGATTCCCGCCCTAGCATTAGGATGCTTACGGGTAGGCCACTTGGCGTTAGGGTTAGGGTTCTAGGCATAGGCCAGTTGAAGTAAGGGTTCCAATGGTTAGGCCAGCTCACTTTAGGCATAGAGGTCCTACAGATGGGGATCCTTGCCTTAGGGTGTCTATGGGTAAGGCCCGAACCCTAGGATTAGGGTTCCCACGGGAAGGCCACTTGCACGGAGGCTTACGTTTCCTGTGGTCGAGGAAACACTAGGATCGGGATTCCTACCCGTATGAACCCTAACCCTAGCGCTGAGAACGCTAACCTAGGGCTGGGAGCTCTGCCCTTCCCTGACTCTAACTGCATGTGGCCTGCACACAGGAACCACACTTGTAAGTGGCCTAGCCATAACCCTGAGGACGTGGCGTCCTACCCACAGCTTAACTCCAACTGTCTTGTGCCATTAGAAGACGTGGGCTTGTAAAAAGTACAAAGAAAGGAAAACTCAGCCCTAATCAAGGCTGGGCACAAAATTCTCATGGAATCTTCATTTTCAAGCTGTCCGGATCCTGTCCTGAGCTTGTGGGCTCGATTGGTTGGAGAAAATTAGAAACAAAGGGAAAGGAAGTATTAATGAATGCTTATGACAAATTTCTCATTTAATCGTCATCTTACAGCCCTTGAGAGTCTGTCCTCATCCTTAAGAAGAGATCGGCTGGTGAGAATTACAAAGAAGGCAAAACTCTTTTCTCATCCTCAAATGTTTCATGCAGCCTTCATCTTAAAGCCATCATACTACTCTCCTGATTCTTCGGCATAGAAAGCTGCAAAGAAAGAGAACCTGATTACTTATCATTGCTGGAGGAAAAGTTATCTGTGACTCTTCATTTAAAAGGCGTTACGAGAGGGTCCTGAAGAGATGGGCTTTATCGGTCAGTGAAAGTGATAAACCAAGAGAAAGTCAGTAGTGATCAGTGCTTTGTGAAATTTCTCACGGAATCCAAGTCTTCAAGCCATTATGAGTCTATCCAGATCATCTGGAAGGGAGCGCATGGTGACATTGAAAAGAAAGCGAAACTCATTACTGATCGGTGCTTGTGAGCCATTTCTTATGGAATCTTCAACTTAAGACAGTTTGGAGTCTGGCCTCATTTGGAAGGCTTGCTCCGTGCAGATGAATAACAAAGCAAAACGCTTCGCTCACCTTAGCGGGGGATAAATTTGTCGCGGAATCTTCACATTACAGCTTTTAGGATCCTGTCCTAAAGAAAGGTTAAACTCATTCTTGACCACTAGGGGTTTGGCAAATACTTCTGAAAGCCTCCTTTTTTAAAGCATTTAGGAGTCTGTCCTTACTGTCATTTGCAGTAGAGCGGTTAGGGAAAATGAGAACTAGAGAGAAAGTCATTAATGAACAGCACTTGAGACAAACTTTGTCACGGACTCGTCATCTAAAAGCCACTAGGTTTCTCTTGGTCATTTGGAAGAGAGGGCATCATGAACGTTACAAACAAAACAAAACTCGTTAGTGATCCCTGCGGGTGACTCGTTTCTCGGAGCCTTTTCATTTTCAAACAGTTTAAAAGAGGTCCTGAGCATTAGGGAAAGATCGGTTCCGTGGAACTTACAAAGAAAGAGAAAATCCTTAGTGACCCGTGCTTGTGACAAATTGTCAGGGACTCTTCATATTCGCGCCATTGGGCTACTATCCTGATTATTTAGGAGTGGTCGGTCCTCGAACTAGATTAAGCAAGCAAAATTCTTTCCTGCTCTGCCAAATGGCAAGCAGTGCATCCGAAAGGCATTTGGAGAATGATTCCAGGAGAAATTGGTGGCTAGCAGTGATGTGAAGTGAATGTCTCATGTTTAGCAATTTTCAGGAAGGCTCTCTGCCAAATACCAGCAATGCCTCCGATTTGCACTTGGAGGTCGATTCTAGGACAAAGTCGTCCCTAGCAGGGACATGGAATGCTTTTCTAGGTGAATAATATTTTTCAGGAATGGATAGCTGCCCAATGCCCAGCAGCGTATCCGACTGGCTCTTGGAGGACGATGCCAGGGCATATTCGTGTCTAGCTGTGACCTGGACTGAATAGTTCGTTTTTAGGAATTGTCCTGGCTGGATCTCTGGAAATGGTAAGCAGTGCATCGTAACGACATTTGGAGGACGATTCCATGAGACATTCCTGCCAAGCAGTGA
This sequence comes from Eretmochelys imbricata, assembly GCF_965152235.1. Lineage (NCBI taxonomy): Eukaryota > Metazoa > Chordata > Testudines > Cheloniidae > Eretmochelys > Eretmochelys imbricata. Next base: position 185,448,234 of record NC_135574.1, on the reverse strand, counting down.
TCTGGACTGAAGAGCTCATGTTTAGTAACGTTCAAGAAGGGTTCGCTGCCAACTTCCCAGCACTGCATCCGAACGGCATTTGGAGGACGATGCCAGGAGAAATTAGTCCTAGCTGAGATCCAGAATGATTGTCTCATGTTTAGCTATTTTCACGAACGGATCTCTGCCAAATGGCCCGTGGTGCACCCGAAAGCCATTTGGAGGACGATTCCAGCAGAAATATGTGCCAAGTAGGGATCTGGAGTTCATGGCTCACGTTTAGCAATTGTCATGAATGGATCTCTCCCAAATGCGCAGCAAGGCGTCCGAGTTGCCTTGGGCAAAGTCATCCCTAGCAGGGACATGGAATGCTTTTCTACATGATATTTTCACCAACGGATCGTTGCCAAATGACCTGCAGGGCTTCCGAATGACATTCGGGGGACGATTCCTGGAGACATTGGTGCCAAGCTTTGATCTGGAATGTTTCATCTTGAGCTATTTTCACGGACGGATCTCTGCCAAATGACCAGCAGAGCCTCCGAATGAATGACATTTGGAGGATGATTGCGGGAGAAATTTGCACCTAGCTGTGATCTGGAATGCATTTTTCATTTGTAGCAATTTTCTGAAAGAGCTCTCTGCCAGGTAGCTGGCAGTGCATCCCTCTGACTTCTTGAGGAAGATTCCCGAGAATTTCGTCCCTAGCAGTAACCTGGAAGGAATGTCAAATGAACAGCATTTTTCGTTAACGGTAATGCCAGGCTTTCATCCGAATGCATTTTGAAAGATGATTTGAGGAGCAATGAGTAGCTAGCTGTGATCTGGAGTGAATGCCTCAAGCCTAGGACTTGTCATGAACGGATCTCTGCCAAATCACCAGCGGTGCATCGTGATAGCATTTAGAGAACGATCCCTGGAGACATTCGTGCCTTGCTGTTACCTGGAACTAATGTCTCCTGGAGAGCATTTTTCAAGAAGGGATCTCTCCCAAATGGCCAGCAGTGCATCGGAATTACATTTGGAGGATGATTGCAGGAGAAATTTGCTAATTTTGGGGAGAGTTAGGCTTGCAAAAGGTAGGGCTCCCCGCCAATTGGGTTAAAGTTCCTCTGAGTAGGTCAGTTGGAGTTAGGGATAGGCGTTAGGGCTCCTTAGCCCACTTGGCGTCAGCGTCAGGGTTGACAAATTTCTCATTTAATCGTCATCTTACAGCCCTTGAGAGTCTGTCCTCATCGTTAAGAAGAGATCGGCTGGTGAGAATTACAAAGAAGGCAAAACTCTTTTCTCATCCTCAAATGTTTCATGCAGCCTTCATCTTAAAGCCATCATACTACTCTCCTGATTCTTCGGCATAGAAAGCTGCAAAGAAAGAGAACCTGATTACTTATCATTGCTGGAGGAAAAGTTATCTGTGACTCTTCATTTAAAAGGCGTTACGAGAGGGTCCTGAAGAGATGGGCTTTATCGGTCAGTGAAAGTGATAAACCAAGAGAAAGTCAGTAGTGATCAGTGCTTTGTGAAATTTCTCACGGAATCCAAGTCTTCAAGCCATTATGAGTCTATCCAGATCATCTGGAAGGGAGCGCATGGTGACATTGAAAAGAAAGCGAAACTCATTACTGATCGGTGCTTGTGAGCCATTTCTTATGGAATCTTCAACTTAAGACAGTTTGGAGTCTGGCCTCATTTGGAAGGCTCGCTCCGTGCAGATGAATAACAAAGCAAAACGCTTCGCTCACCTTAGCGGGGGATAAATTTGTCGCGGAATCTTCACATTACAGCTTTTAGGATCCTGTCCTAAAGAAAGGTTAAACTCATTCTTGACCACTAGGGGTTTGGCAAATACTTCTGAAAGCCTCCTTTTTTAAAGCATTTAGGAGTCTGTCCTTACTGTCATTTGCAGTAGAGCGGTTAGGGAAAATGAGAACTAGAGAGAAAGTCATTAATGAACAGCACTTGAGACAAACTTTGTCCCGGACTCGTCATCTAAAAGCCACTAGGTTTCTCTTGGTCATTTGGAAGAGAGGGCATCATGAACGTTACAAACAAAACAAAACTCGTTAGTGATCCCTGCGGGTGACTCGTTTCTCGGAGCCTTTTCATTTTCAAACAGTTTAAAAGAGGTCCTGAGCATTAGGGAAAGATCGGTTCCGTGGAACTTACAAAGAAAGAGAAAATCCTTAGTGACCCGTGCTTGTGACAAATTGTCAGGGACTCTTCATATTCGCGCCATTGGGCTACTATCCTGATTATTTAGGAGTGGTCGGTCCTCGAACTAGATTAAGCAAGCAAAATTCTTTCCTGCTCTGCCAAATGGCAAGCAGTGCATCCGAAAGGCATTTGGAGAATGATTCCAGGAGAAATTGGTGGCTAGCAGTGATGTGAAGTGAATGTCTCATGTTTAGCAATTTTCAGGAAGGCTCTCTGCCAAATACCAGCAATGCCTCCGATTTGCACTTGGAGGTCGATTCTAGGACAAAGTCGTCCCTAGCAGGGACATGGAATGCTTTTCTAGGTGAATAATATTTTTCAGGAATGGATAGCTGCCCAATGCCCAGCAGCGTATCCGACTGGCTCTTGGAGGACGATGCCAGGGCATATTCGTGTCTAGCTGTGACCTGGACTGAATAGTTCGTTTTTAGGAATTGTCCTGGCTGGATCTCTGGAAATGGTAAGCAGTGCATCGTAACGACATTTGGAGGACGATTCCATGAGACATTCCTGCCAAGCAGTGATCTGGACTGAAGAGCTCATGTTTAGCAACGTTCAAGAAGGGTTCGCTGCCAACTTCCCAGCACTGCATCCGAACGGCATTTGGAGGACGATGCCAGGAGAAATTAGTCCTAGCTGAGATCCAGAATGATTGTCTCATGTTTAGCTATTTTCACGAACGGATCTCTGCCAAATGGCCCGTGGTGCACCCGAAAGCCATTTGGAGGACGATTCCAGCAGAAATATGTGCCAAGTAGGGATCTGGAGTTCATGGCTCACGTTTAGCAATTGTCATGAATGGATCTCTCCCAAATGCGCAGCAAGGCGTCCGAGTTGCCTTGGGCAAAGTCATCCCTAGCAGGGACATGGAATGCTTTTCTACATGATATTTTCACCAACGGATCGTTGCCAAATGACCTGCAGGGCTTCCGAATGACATTCGGGGGACGATTCCTGGAGACATTGGTGCCAAGCTTTGATCTGGAATGTTTCATCTTGAGCTATTTTCACGGACGGATCTCTGCCAAATGACCAGCAGAGCCTCCGAATGAATGACATTTGGAGGATGATTGCGGGAGAAATTTGCACCTAGCTGTGATCTGGAATGCATTTTTCATTTGTAGCAATTTTCTGAAAGAGCTCTCTGCCAGGTAGCTGGCAGTGCATCCCTCTGACTTCTTGAGGAAGATTCCCGAGAATTTCGTCCCTAGCAGTAACCTGGAAGGAATGTCAAATGAACAGCATTTTTCGTTAACGGTAATGCCAGGCTTTCATCCGAATGCATTTTGAAAGATGATTTGAGGAGCAATGAGTAGCTAGCTGTGATCTGGAGTGAATGCCTCAAGCCTAGGACTTGTCATGAACGGATCTCTGCCAAATCACCAGCGGTGCATCGTGATAGCATTTAGAGAACGATCCCTGGAGACATTCGTGCCTTGCTGTTACCTGGAACTAATGTCTCCTGGAGAGCATTTTTCAAGAAGGGATCTCTCCCAAATGGCCAGCAGTGCATCGGAATTACATTTGGAGGATGATTGCAGGAGAAATTTGCTAATTTTGGGGAGAGTTAGGCTTGCAAAAGGTAGGGCTCCCCGCCAATTGGGTTAAAGTTCCTCTGAGTAGGTCAGTTGGAGTTAGGGATAGGCGTTAGGGCTCCTTAGCCCACTTGGCGTCAGCGTCAGGGTTTCCCGAGCTAGGCCCTTTGGACTAAGGGGTAGGGTTCCCATTGCTAGACCAAGGGGAGTTGGGTTATGGTTCCTATGGGTTAGCCACGCTGAAATAGGCTTGCTGTGGGAAGGGATTCCCACCCTAGCATTAGGATGCTTACGGGTAGGCCACTTGGCGTTAGGGTTAGGGTTCTAGGCATAGGCCAGTTGAAGTAAGGGTTCCAATGGTTAGGCCAGCTCACTTTAGGCATAGAGGTCCTACAGATGGGGATCCTTGCCTTAGGGTGTCTATGGGTAAGGCCCGAACCCTAGGATTAGGGTTCCCACGGGAAGGCCACTTGCACGGAGGCTTACGTTTCCTGTGGTCGAGGAAACACTAGGATCGGGATTCCTACCCGTATGAACCCTAACCCTAGCGCTGAGAACGCTAACCTAGGGCTGGGAGCTCTGCCCTTCCCTGACTCTAACTGCATGTGGCCTGCACACAGGAACCACACTTGTAAGTGGCCTAGCCATAACCCTGAGGACGTGGCGTCCTACCCACAGCTTAACTCCAACTGTCTTGTGCCATTAGAAGACGTGGGCTCGTAAAAAGTACAAAGAAAGGAAAACTCAGCCCTAATCAAGGCTGGGCACAAAATTCTCATGGAATCTTCATTTTCAAGCTGTCCGGATCCTGTCCTGAGCTTGTGGGCTCGATTGGTTGGAGAAAATTAGAAACAAAGGGAAAGGAAGTATTAATGAATGCTTATGACAAATTTCTCATTTAATCGTCATCTTACAGCCCTTGAGAGTCTGTCCTCATCGTTAAGAAGAGATCGGCTGGTGAGAATTACAAAGAAGGCAAAACTCTTTTCTCATCCTCAAATGTTTCATGCAGCCTTCATCTTAAAGCTATCATACTACTCTCCTGATTCTTCGGCATAGAAAGCTGCAAAGAAAGAGAACCTGATTACTTATCATTGCTGGAGGAAAAGTTATCTGTGACTCTTCATTTAAAAGGCGTTACGAGAGGGTCCTGAAGAGATGGGCTTTATCGGTCAGTGAAAGTGATAAACCAAGAGAAAGTCAGTAGTGATCAGTGCTTTGTGAAATTTCTCACGGAATCCAAGTCTTCAAGCCATTATGAGTCTATCCAGATCATCTGGAAGGGAGCGCATGGTGACATTGAAAAGAAAGCGAAACTCATTACTGATCGGTGCTTGTGAGCCATTTCTTATGGAATCTTCAACTTAAGACAGTTTGGAGTCTGGCCTCATTTGGAAGGCTCGCTCCGGTCAGATGAATAACAAAGCAGAACGCTTCGCTCACCTTAGCGGGGGATAAATTTGTCGCGGAATCTTCACATTACAGCTTTTAGGATCCTGTCCTAAAGAAAGGTTAAACTCATTCTTGACCACTAGGGGTTTGGCAAATACTTCTGAAAGCCTCCTTTTTTAAAGCATTTAGGAGTCTGTCCTTACTGTCATTTGCAGTAGAGCGGTTAGGGAAAATGAGAACTAGAGAGAAAGTCATTAATGAACAGCACTTGAGACAAACTTTGTCCCGGACTCGTCATCTAAAAGCCACTAGGTTTCTCTTGGTCATTTGGAAGAGAGGGCATCATGAACGTTACAAACAAAACAAAACTCGTTAGTGATCCCTGCGGGTGACTCGTTTCTCGGAGCCTTTTCATTTTCAAACAGTTTAAAAGAGGTCCTGAGCATTAGGGAAAGATCGGTTCCGTGGAACTTACAAAGAAAGAGAAAATCCTTAGTGACCCGTGCTTGTGACAAATTGTCAGGGACTCTTCATATTCGCGCCATTGGGCTACTATCCTGATTATTTAGGAGTGGTCGGTCCTCGAACTAGATTAAGCAAGCAAAATTCTTTCCTGCTCTGCCAAATGGCAAGCAGTGCATCCGAAAGGCATTTGGAGAATGATTCCAGGAGAAATTGGTGGCTAGCAGTGATGTGAAGTGAATGTCTCATGTTTAGCAATTTTCAGGAAGGCTCTCTGCCAAATACCAGCAATGCCTCCGATTTGCACTTGGAGGTCGATTCTAGGACAAAGTCGTCCCTAGCAGGGACATGGAATGCTTTTCTAGGTGAATAATATTTTTCAGGACTGGATAGCTGCCCAATGCCCAGCAGCGTATCCGACTGGCTCTTGGAGGACGATGCCAGGGCATATTCGTGTCTAGCTGTGACCTGGACTGAATAGTTCGTTTTTAGGAATTGTCCTGGCTGGATCTCTGGAAATGGTAAGCAGTGCATCGTAACGACATTTGGAGGACGATTCCATGAGACATTCCTGCCAAGCAGTGATCTGGACTGAAGAGCTCATGTTTAGCAACGTTCAAGAAGGGTTCGCTGCCAACTTCCCAGCACTGCATCCGAACGGCATTTGGAGGACGATGCCAGGAGAAATTAGTCCTAGCTGAGATCCAGAATGATTGTCTCATGTTTAGCTATTTTCACGAACGGATCTCTGCCAAATGGCCCGTGGTGCACCCGAAAGCCATTTGGAGGACGATTCCAGCAGAAATATGTGCCAAGTAGGGATCTGGAGTTCATGGCTCACGTTTAGCAATTGTCATGAATGGATCTCTCCCAAATGCGCAGCAAGGCGTCCGAGTTGCCTTGGGCAAAGTCATCCCTAGCAGGGACATGGAATGCTTTTCTACATGATATTTTCACCAACGGATCGTTGCCAAATGACCTGCAGGGCTTCCGAATGACATTCGGGGGACGATTCCTGGAGACATTGGTGCCAAGCTTTGATCTGGAATGTTTCATCTTGAGCTATTTTCACGGACGGATCTCTGCCAAATGACCAGCAGAGCCTCCGAATGAATGACATTTGGAGGATGATTGCGGGAGAAATTTGCACCTAGCTGTGATCTGGAATGCATTTTTCATTTGTAGCAATTTTCTGAAAGAGCTCTCTGCCAGGTAGCTGGCAGTGCATCCCTCTGACTTCTTGAGGAAGATTCCCGAGAATTTCGTCCCTAGCAGTAACCTGGAAGGAATGTCAAATGAACAGCATTTTTCGTTAACGGTAATGCCAGGCTTTCATCCGAATGCATTTTGAAAGATGATTTGAGGAGCAATGAGTAGCTAGCTGTGATCTGGAGTGAATGTCTCAAGCCTAGGACTTGTCATGAACGGATCTCTGCCAAATCACCAGCGGTGCATCGTGATAGCATTTAGAGAACGATCCCTGGAGACATTCGTGCCTTGCTGTTACCTGGAACTAATGTCTCCTGGAGAGCATTTTTCAAGAAGGGATCTCTCCCAAATGGCCAGCAGTGCATCGGAATTACATTTGGAGGATGATTGCAGGAGAAATTTGCTAATTTTGGGGAGAGTTAGGCTTGCAAAAGGTAGGGCTCCCCGCCAATTGGGTTAAAGTTCCTCTGAGTAGGTCAGTTGGAGTTAGGGATAGGCGTTAGGGCTCCTTAGCCCACTTGGCGTCAGCGTCAGGGTTTCCCGAGCTAGGCCCTTTGGACTAAGGGGTAGGGTTCCCATTGCTAGACCAAGGGGAGTTGGGTTATGGTTCCTATGGGTTAGCCACGCTGAAATAGGCTTGCTGTGGGAAGGGATTCCCACCCTAGCATTAGGATGCTTACGGGTAGGCCACTTGGCGTTAGGGTTAGGGTTCTAGGCATAGGCCAGTTGAAGTAAGGGTTCCAATGGTTAGGCCAGCTCACTTTAGGCATAGAGGTCCTACAGATGGGGATCCTTGCCTTAGGGTGTCTATGGGTAAGGCCCGAACCCTAGGATTAGGGTTCCCACGGGAAGGCCACTTGCACGGAGGCTTACGTTTCCTGTGGTCGAGGAAACACTAGGATCGGGATTCCTACCCGTATGAACCCTAACCCTAGCGCTGAGAACGCTAACCTAGGGCTGGGAGCTCTGCCCTTCCCTGACTCTAACTGCATGTGGCCTGCACACAGGAACCACACTTGTAAGTGGCCTAGCCATAACCCTGAGGACGTGGCGTCCTACCCACAGCTTAACTCCAACTGTCTTGTGCCATTAGAAGACGTGGGCTTGTAAAAAGTACAAAGAAAGGAAAACTCAGCCCTAATCAAGGCTGGGCACAAAATTCTCATGGAATCTTCATTTTCAAGCTGTCCGGATCCTGTCCTGAGCTTGTGGGCTCGATTGGTTGGAGAAAATTAGAAACAAAGGGAAAGGAAGTATTAATGAATGCTTATGACAAATTTCTCATTTAATCGTCATCTTACAGCCCTTGAGAGTCTGTCCTCATCCTTAAGAAGAGATCGGCTGGTGAGAATTACAAAGAAGGCAAAACTCTTTTCTCATCCTCAAATGTTTCATGCAGCCTTCATCTTAAAGCCATCATACTACTCTCCTGATTCTTCGGCATAGAAAGCTGCAAAGAAAGAGAACCTGATTACTTATCATTGCTGGAGGAAAAGTTATCTGTGACTCTTCATTTAAAAGGCGTTACGAGAGGGTCCTGAAGAGATGGGCTTTATCGGTCAGTGAAAGTGATAAACCAAGAGAAAGTCAGTAGTGATCAGTGCTTTGTGAAATTTCTCACGGAATCCAAGTCTTCAAGCCATTATGAGTCTATCCAGATCATCTGGAAGGGAGCGCATGGTGACATTGAAAAGAAAGCGAAACTCATTACTGATCGGTGCTTGTGAGCCATTTCTTATGGAATCTTCAACTTAAGACAGTTTGGAGTCTGGCCTCATTTGGAAGGCTCGCTCCGTGCAGATGAATAACAAAGCAGAACGCTTCGCTCACCTTAGCGGGGGATAAATTTGTCGCGGAATCTTCACATTACAGCTTTTAGGATCCTGTCCTAAAGAAAGGTTAAACTCATTCTTGACCACTAGGGGTTTGGCAAATACTTCTGAAAGCCTCCTTTTTTAAAGCATTTAGGAGTCTGTCCTTACTGTCATTTGCAGTAGAGCGGTTAGGGAAAATGAGAACTAGAGAGAAAGTCATTAATGAACAGCACTTGAGACAAACTTTGTCCCGGACTCGTCATCTAAAAGCCACTAGGTTTCTCTTGGTCATTTGGAAGAGAGGGCATCATGAACGTTACAAACAAAACAAAACTCGTTAGTGATCCCTGCGGGTGACTCGTTTCTCGGAGCCTTTTCATTTTCAAACAGTTTAAAAGAGGTCCTGAGCATTAGGGAAAGATCGGTTCCGTGGAACTTACAAAGAAAGAGAAAATCCTTAGTGACCCGTGCTTGTGACAAATTGTCAGGGACTCTTCATATTCGCGCCATTGGGCTACTATCCTGATTATTTAGGAGTGGTCGGTCCTCGAACTAGATTAAGCAAGCAAAATTCTTTCCTGCTCTGCCAAATGGCAAGCAGTGCATCCGAAAGGCATTTGGAGAATGATTCCAGGAGAAATTGGTGGCTAGCAGTGATGTGAAGTGAATGTCTCATGTTTAGCAATTTTCAGGAAGGCTCTCTGCCAAATACCAGCAATGCCTCCGATTTGCACTTGGAGGTCGATTCTAGGACAAAGTCGTCCCTAGCAGGGACATGGAATGCTTTTCTAGGTGAATAATATTTTTCAGGACTGGATAGCTGCCCAATGCCCAGCAGCGTATCCGACTGGCTCTTGGAGGACGATGCCAGGGCATATTCGTGTCTAGCTGTGACCTGGACTGAATAGTTCGTTTTTAGGAATTGTCCTGGCTGGATCTCTGGAAATGGTAAGCAGTGCATCGTAACGACATTTGGAGGACGATTCCATGAGACATTCCTGCCAAGCAGTGATCTGGACTGAAGAGCTCATGTTTAGCAACGTTCAAGAAGGGTTCGCTGCCAACTTCCCAGCACTGCATCCGAACGGCATTTGGAGGACGATGCCAGGAGAAATTAGTCCTAGCTGAGATCCAGAATGATTGTCTCATGTTTAGCTATTTTCACGAACGGATCTCTGCCAAATGGCCCGTGGTGCACCCGAAAGCCATTTGGAGGACGATTCCAGCAGAAATATGTGCCAAGTAGGGATCTGGAGTTCATGGCTCACGTTTAGCAATTGTCATGAATGGATCTCTCCCAAATGCGCAGCAAGGCGTCCGAGTTGCCTTGGGCAAAGTCATCCCTAGCAGGGACATGGAATGCTTTTCTACATGATATTTTCACCAACGGATCGTTGCCAAATGACCTGCAGGGCTTCCGAATGACATTCGGGGGACGATTCCTGGAGACATTGGTGCCAAGCTTTGATCTGGAATGTTTCATCTTGAGCTATTTTCACGGACGGATCTCTGCCAAATGACCAGCAGAGCCTCCGAATGAATGACATTTGGAGGATGATTGCGGGAGAAATTTGCACCTAGCTGTGATCTGGAATGCATTTTTCATTTGTAGCAATTTTCTGAAAGAGCTCTCTGCCAGGTAGCTGGCAGTGCATCCCTCTGACTTCTTGAGGAAGATTCCCGAGAATTTCGTCCCTAGCAGTAACCTGGAAGGAATGTCAAATGAACAGCATTTTTCGTTAACGGTAATGCCAGGCTTTCATCCGAATGCATTTTGAAAGATGATTTGAGGAGCAATGAGTAGCTAGCTGTGATCTGGAGTGAATGTCTCAAGCCTAGGACTTGTCATGAACGGATCTCTGCCAAATCACCAGCGGTGCATCGTGATAGCATTTAGAGAACGATCCCTGGAGACATTCGTGCCTTGCTGTTACCTGGAACTAATGTCTCCTGGAGAGCATTTTTCAAGAAGGGATCTCTCCCAAATGGCCAGCAGTGCATCGGAATTACATTTGGAGGATGATTGCAGGAGAAATTTGCTAATTTTGGGGAGAGTTAGGCTTGCAAAAGGTAGGGCTCCCCGCCAATTGGGTTAAAGTTCCTCTGAGTAGGTCAGTTGGAGTTAGGGATAGGCGTTAGGGCTCCTTAGCCCACTTGGCGTCAGCGTCAGGGTTTCCCGAGCTAGGCCCTTTGGACTAAGGGGTAGGGTTCCCATTGCTAGACCAAGGGGAGTTGGGTTATGGTTCCTATGGGTTAGCCACGCTGAAATAGGCTTGCTGTGGGAAGGGATTCCCGCCCTAGCATTAGGATGCTTACGGGTAGGCCACTTGGCGTTAGGGTTAGGGTTCTAGGCATAGGCCAGTTGAAGTAAGGGTTCCAATGGTTAGGCCAGCTCACTTTAGGCATAGAGGTCCTACAGATGGGGATCCTTGCCTTAGGGTGTCTATGGGTAAGGCCCGAACCCTAGGATTAGGGTTCCCACGGGAAGGCCACTTGCACGGAGGCTTACGTTTCCTGTGGTCGAGGAAACACTAGGATCGGGATTCCTACCCGTATGAACCCTAACCCTAGCGCTGAGAACGCTAACCTAGGGCTGGGAGCTCTGCCCTTCCCTGACTCTAACTGCATGTGGCCTGCACACAGGAACCACACTTGTAAGTGGCCTAGCCATAACCCTGAGGACGTGGCGTCCTACCCACAGCTTAACTCCAACTGTCTTGTGCCATTAGAAGACGTGGGCTTGTAAAAAGTACAAAGAAAGGAAAACTCAGCCCTAATCAAGGCTGGGCACAAAATTCTCATGGAATCTTCATTTTCAAGCTGTCCGGATCCTGTCCTGAGCTTGTGGGCTCGATTGGTTGGAGAAAATTAGAAACAAAGGGAAAGGAAGTATTAATGAATGCTTATGACAAATTTCTCATTTAATCGTCATCTTACAGCCCTTGAGAGTCTGTCCTCATCCTTAAGAAGAGATCGGCTGGTGAGAATTACAAAGAAGGCAAAACTCTTTTCTCATCCTCAAATGTTTCATGCAGCCTTCATCTTAAAGCCATCATACTACTCTCCTGATTCTTCGGCATAGAAAGCTGCAAAGAAAGAGAACCTGATTACTTATCATTGCTGGAGGAAAAGTTATCTGTGACTCTTCATTTAAAAGGCGTTACGAGAGGGTCCTGAAGAGATGGGCTTTATCGGTCAGTGAAAGTGATAAACCAAGAGAAAGTCAGTAGTGATCAGTGCTTTGTGAAATTTCTCACGGAATCCAAGTCTTCAAGCCATTATGAGTCTATCCAGATCATCTGGAAGGGAGCGCATGGTGACATTGAAAAGAAAGCGAAACTCATTACTGATCGGTGCTTGTGAGCCATTTCTTATGGAATCTTCAACTTAAGACAGTTTGGAGTCTGGCCTCATTTGGAAGGCTCGCTCCGTGCAGATGAATAACAAAGCAAAACGCTTCGCTCACCTTAGCGGGGGATAAATTTGTCGCGGAATCTTCACATTACAGCTTTTAGGATCCTGTCCTAAAGAAAGGTTAAACTCATTCTTGACCACTAGGGGTTTGGCAAATACTTCTGAAAGCCTCCTTTTTTAAAGCATTTAGGAGTCTGTCCTTACTGTCATTTGCAGTAGAGCGGTTAGGGAAAATGAGAACTAGAGAGAAAGTCATTAATGAACAGCACTTGAGACAAACTTTGTCACGGACTCGTCATCTAAAAGCCACTAGGTTTCTCTTGGTCATTTGGAAGAGAGGGCATCATGAACGTTACAAACAAAACAAAACTCGTTAGTGATCCCTGCGGGTGACTCGTTTCTCGGAGCCTTTTCATTTTCAAACAGTTTAAAAGAGGTCCTGAGCATTAGGGAAAGATCGGTTCCGTGGAACTTACAAAGAAAGAGAAAATCCTTAGTGACCCGTGCTTGTGACAAATTGTCAGGGACTCTTCATATTCGCGCCATTGGGCTACTATCCTGATTATTTAGGAGTGGTCGGTCCTCGAACTAGATTAAGCAAGCAAAATTCTTTCCTGCTCTGCCAAATGGCAAGCAGTGCATCCGAAAGGCATTTGGAGAATGATTCCAGGAGAAATTGGTGGCTAGCAGTGATGTGAAGTGAATGTCTCATGTTTAGCAATTTTCAGGAAGGCTCTCTGCCAAATACCAGCAATGCCTCCGATTTGCACTTGGAGGTCGATTCTAGGACAAAGTCGTCCCTAGCAGGGACATGGAATGCTTTTCTAGGTGAATAATATTTTTCAGGAATGGATAGCTGCCCAATGCCCAGCAGCGTATCCGACTGGCTCTTGGAGGACGATGCCAGGGCATATTCGTGTCTAGCTGTGACCTGGACTGAATAGTTCGTTTTTAGGAATTGTCCTGGCTGGATCTCTGGAAATGGTAAGCAGTGCATCGTAACGACATTTGGAGGACGATTCCATGAGACATTCCTGCCAAGCAGTGATCTGGACTGAAGAGCTCATGTTTAGCAACGTTCAAGAAGGGTTCGCTGCCAACTTCCCAGCACTGCATCCGAACGGCATTTGGAGGACGATGCCAGGAGAAATTAGTCCTAGCTGAGATCCAGAATGATTGTCTCATGTTTAGCTATTTTCACGAACGGATCTCTGCCAAATGGCCCGTGGTGCACCCGAAAGCCATTTGGAGGACGATTCCAGCAGAAATATGTGCCAAGTAGGGATCTGGAGTTCATGGCTCACGTTTAGCAATTGTCATGAATGGATCTCTCCCAAATGCGCAGCAAGGCGTCCGAGTTGCCTTGGGCAAAGTCATCCCTAGCAGGGACATGGAATGCTTTTCTACATGATATTTTCACCAACGGATCGTTGCCAAATGACCTGCAGGGCTTCCGAATGACATTCGGGGGACGATTCCTGGAGACATTGGTGCCAAGCTTTGATCTGGAATGTTTCATCTTGAGCTATTTTCACGGACGGATCTCTGCCAAATGACCAGCAGAGCCTCCGAATGAATGACATTTGGAGGATGATTGCGGGAGAAATTTGCACCTAGCTGTGATCTGGAATGCATTTTTCATTTGTAGCAATTTTCTGAAAGAGCTCTCTGCCAGGTAGCTGGCAGTGCATCCCTCTGACTTCTTGAGGAAGATTCCCGAGAATTTCGTCCCTAGCAGTAACCTGGAAGGAATGTCAAATGAACAGCATTTTTCGTTAACGGTAATGCCAGGCTTTCATCCGAATGCATTTTGAAAGATGATTTGAGGAGCAATGAGTAGCTAGCTGTGATCTGGAGTGAATGTCTCAAGCCTAGGACTTGTCATGAACGGATCTCTGCCAAATCACCAGCGGTGCATCGTGATAGCATTTAGAGAACGATCCCTGGAGACATTCGTGCCTTGCTGTTACCTGGAACTAATGTCTCCTGGAGAGCATTTTTCAAGAAGGGATCTCTCCCAAATGGCCAGCAGTGCATCGGAATTACATTTGGAGGATGATTGCAGGAGAAATTTGCTAATTTTGGGGAGAGTTAGGCTTGCAAAAGGTAGGGCTCCCCGCCAATTGGGTTAAAGTTCCTCTGAGTAGGTCAGTTGGAGTTAGGGATAGGCGTTAGGGCTCCTTAGCCCACTTGGCGTCAGCGTCAGGGTTTCCCGAGCTAGGCCCTTTGGACTAAGGGGTAGGGTTCCCATTGCTAGACCAAGGGGAGTTGGGTTATGGTTCCTATGGGTTAGCCACGCTGAAATAGGCTTGCTGTGGGAAGGGATTCCCGCCCTAGCATTAGGATGCTTACGGGTAGGCCACTTGGCGTTAGGGTTAGGGTTCTAGGCATAGGCCAGTTGAAGTAAGGGTTCCAATGGTTAGGCCAGCTCACTTTAGGCATAGAGGTCCTACAGATGGGGATCCTTGCCTTAGGGTGTCTATGGGTAAGGCCCGAACCCTAGGATTAGGGTTCCCACGGGAAGGCCACTTGCACGGAGGCTTACGTTTCCTGTGGTCGAGGAAACACTAGGATCGGGATTCCTACCCGTATGAACCCTAACCCTAGCGCTGAGAACGCTAACCTAGGGCTGGGAGCTCTGCCCTTCCCTGACTCTAACTGCATGTGGCCTGCACACAGGAACCACACTTGTAAGTGGCCTAGCCATAACCCTGAGGACGTGGCGTCCTACCCACAGCTTAACTCCAACTGTCTTGTGCCATTAGAAGACGTGGGCTTGTAAAAAGTACAAAGAAAGGAAAACTCAGCCCTAATCAAGGCTGGGCACAAAATTCTCATGGAATCTTCATTTTCAAGCTGTCCGGATCCTGTCCTGAGCTTGTGGGCTCGATTGGTTGGAGAAAATTAGAAACAAAGGGAAAGGAAGTATTAATGAATGCTTATGACAAATTTCTCATTTAATCGTCATCTTACAGCCCTTGAGAGTCTGTCCTCATCCTTAAGAAGAGATCGGCTGGTGAGAATTACAAAGAAGGCAAAACTCTTTTCTCATCCTCAAATGTTTCATGCAGCCTTCATCTTAAAGCCATCATACTACTCTCCTGATTCTTCGGCATAGAAAGCTGCAAAGAAAGAGAACCTGATTACTTATCATTGCTGGAGGAAAAGTTATCTGTGACTCTTCATTTAAAAGGCGTTACGAGAGGGTCCTGAAGAGATGGGCTTTATCGGTCAGTGAAAGTGATAAACCAAGAGAAAGTCAGTAGTGATCAGTGCTTTGTGAAATTTCTCACGGAATCCAAGTCTTCAAGCCATTATGAGTCTATCCAGATCATCTGGAAGGGAGCGCATGGTGACATTGAAAAGAAAGCGAAACTCATTACTGATCGGTGCTTGTGAGCCATTTCTTATGGAATCTTCAACTTAAGACAGTTTGGAGTCTGGCCTCATTTGGAAGGCTCGCTCCGTGCAGATGAATAACAAAGCAAAACGCTTCGCTCACCTTAGCGGGGGATAAATTTGTCGCGGAATCTTCACATTACAGCTTTTAGGATCCTGTCCTAAAGAAAGGTTAAACTCATTCTTGACCACTAGGGGTTTGGCAAATACTTCTGAAAGCCTCCTTTTTTAAAGCATTTAGGAGTCTGTCCTTACTGTCATTTGCAGTAGAGCGGTTAGGGAAAATGAGAACTAGAGAGAAAGTCATTAATGAACAGCACTTGAGACAAACTTTGTCACGGACTCGTCATCTAAAAGCCACTAGGTTTCTCTTGGTCATTTGGAAGAGAGGGCATCATGAACGTTACAAACAAAACAAAACTCGTTAGTGATCCCTGCGGGTGACTCGTTTCTCGGAGCCTTTTCATTTTCAAACAGTTTAAAAGAGGTCCTGAGCATTAGGGAAAGATCGGTTCCGTGGAACTTACAAAGAAAGAGAAAATCCTTAGTGACCCGTGCTTGTGACAAATTGTCAGGGACTCTTCATATTCGCGCCATTGGGCTACTATCCTGATTATTTAGGAGTGGTCGGTCCTCGAACTAGATTAAGCAAGCAAAATTCTTTCCTGCTCTGCCAAATGGCAAGCAGTGCATCCGAAAGGCATTTGGAGAATGATTCCAGGAGAAATTGGTGGCTAGCAGTGATGTGAAGTGAATGTCTCATGTTTAGCAATTTTCAGGAAGGGTCTCTGCCAAATACCAGCAATGCCTCCGATTTGCACTTGGAGGTCGATTCTAGGACAAAGTCGTCCCTAGCAGGGACATGGAATGCTTTTCTAGGTGAATAATATTTTTCAGGAATGGATAGCTGCCCAATGCCCAGCAGCGTATCCGACTGGCTCTTGGAGGACGATGCCAGGGCATATTCGTGTCTAGCTGTGACCTGGACTGAATAGTTCGTTTTTAGGAATTGTCCTGGCTGGATCTCTGGAAATGGTAAGCAGTGCATCGTAACGACATTTGGAGGACGATTCCATGAGACATTCCTGCCAAGCAGTGATCTGGACTGAAGAGCTCATGTTTAGTAACGTTCAAGAAGGGTTCGCTGCCAACTTCCCAGCACTGCATCCGAACGGCATTTGGAGGACGATGCCAGGAGAAATTAGTCCTAGCTGAGATCCAGAATGATTGTCTCATGTTTAGCTATTTTCACGAACGGATCTCTGCCAAATGGCCCGTGGTGCACCCGAAAGCCATTTGGAGGACGATTCCAGCAGAAATATGTGCCAAGTAGGGATCTGGAGTTCATGGCTCACGTTTAGCAATTGTCATGAATGGATCTCTCCCAAATGCGCAGCAAGGCGTCCGAGTTGCCTTGGGCAAAGTCATCCCTAGCAGGGACATGGAATGCTTTTCTACATGATATTTTCACCAACGGATCGTTGCCAAATGACCTGCAGGGCTTCCGAATGACATTCGGGGGACGATTCCTGGAGACATTGGTGCCAAGCTTTGATCTGGAATGTTTCATCTTGAGCTATTTTCACGGACGGATCTCTGCCAAATGACCAGCAGAGCCTCCGAATGAATGACATTTGGAGGATGATTGCGGGAGAAATTTGCACCTAGCTGTGATCTGGAATGCATTTTTCATTTGTAGCAATTTTCTGAAAGAGCTCTCTGCCAGGTAGCTGGCAGTGCATCCCTCTGACTTCTTGAGGAAGATTCCCGAGAATTTCGTCCCTAGCAGTAACCTGGAAGGAATGTCAAATGAACAGCATTTTTCGTTAACGGTAATGCCAGGCTTTCATCCGAATGCATTTTGAAAGATGATTTGAGGAGCAATGAGTAGCTAGCTGTGATCTGGAGTGAATGCCTCAAGCCTAGGACTTGTCATGAACGGATCTCTGCCAAATCACCAGCGGTGCATCGTGATAGCATTTAGAGAACGATCCCTGGAGACATTCGTGCCTTGCTGTTACCTGGAACTAATGTCTCCTGGAGAGCATTTTTCAAGAAGGGATCTCTCCCAAATGGCCAGCAGTGCATCGGAATTACATTTGGAGGATGATTGCAGGAGAAATTTGCTAATTTTGGGGAGAGTTAGGCTTGCAAAAGGTAGGGCTCCCCGCCAATTGGGTTAAAGTTCCTCTGAGTAGGTCAGTTGGAGTTAGGGATAGGCGTTAGGGCTCCTTAGCCCACTTGGCGTCAGCGTCAGGGTTGACAAATTTCTCATTTAATCGTCATCTTACAGCCCTTGAGAGTCTGTCCTCATCGTTAAGAAGAGATCGGCTGGTGAGAATTACAAAGAAGGCAAAACTCTTTTCTCATCCTCAAATGTTTCATGCAGCCTTCATCTTAAAGCCATCATACTACTCTCCTGATTCTTCGGCATAGAAAGCTGCAAAGAAAGAGAACCTGATTACTTATCATTGCTGGAGGAAAAGTTATCTGTGACTCTTCATTTAAAAGGCGTTACGAGAGGGTCCTGAAGAGATGGGCTTTATCGGTCAGTGAAAGTGATAAACCAAGAGAAAGTCAGTAGTGATCAGTGCTTTGTGAAATTTCTCACGGAATCCAAGTCTTCAAGCCATTATGAGTCTATCCAGATCATCTGGAAGGGAGCGCATGGTGACATTGAAAAGAAAGCGAAACTCATTACTGATCGGTGCTTGTGAGCCATTTCTTATGGAATCTTCAACTTAAGACAGTTTGGAGTCTGGCCTCATTTGGAAGGCTCGCTCCGTGCAGATGAATAACAAAGCAAAACGCTTCGCTCACCTTAGCGGGGGATAAATTTGTCGCGGAATCTTCACATTACAGCTTTTAGGATCCTGTCCTAAAGAAAGGTTAAACTCATTCTTGACCACTAGGGGTTTGGCAAATACTTCTGAAAGCCTCCTTTTTTAAAGCATTTAGGAGTCTGTCCTTACTGTCATTTGCAGTAGAGCGGTTAGGGAAAATGAGAACTAGAGAGAAAGTCATTAATGAACAGCACTTGAGACAAACTTTGTCCCGGACTCGTCATCTAAAAGCCACTAGGTTTCTCTTGGTCATTTGGAAGAGAGGGCATCATGAACGTTACAAACAAAACAAAACTCGTTAGTGATCCCTGCGGGTGACTCGTTTCTCGGAGCCTTTTCATTTTCAAACAGTTTAAAAGAGGTCCTGAGCATTAGGGAAAGATCGGTTCCGTGGAACTTACAAAGAAAGAGAAAATCCTTAGTGACCCGTGCTTGTGACAAATTGTCAGGGACTCTTCATATTCGCGCCATTGGGCTACTATCCTGATTATTTAGGAGTGGTCGGTCCTCGAACTAGATTAAGCAAGCAAAATTCTTTCCTGCTCTGCCAAATGGCAAGCAGTGCATCCGAAAGGCATTTGGAGAATGATTCCAGGAGAAATTGGTGGCTAGCAGTGATGTGAAGTGAATGTCTCATGTTTAGCAATTTTCAGGAAGGCTCTCTGCCAAATACCAGCAATGCCTCCGATTTGCACTTGGAGGTCGATTCTAGGACAAAGTCGTCCCTAGCAGGGACATGGAATGCTTTTCTAGGTGAATAATATTTTTCAGGAATGGATAGCTGCCCAATGCCCAGCAGCGTATCCGACTGGCTCTTGGAGGACGATGCCAGGGCATATTCGTGTCTAGCTGTGACCTGGACTGAATAGTTCGTTTTTAGGAATTGTCCTGGCTGGATCTCTGGAAATGGTAAGCAGTGCATCGTAACGACATTTGGAGGACGATTCCATGAGACATTCCTGCCAAGCAGTGATCTGGACTGAAGAGCTCATGTTTAGCAACGTTCAAGAAGGGTTCGCTGCCAACTTCCCAGCACTGCATCCGAACGGCATTTGGAGGACGATGCCAGGAGAAATTAGTCCTAGCTGAGATCCAGAATGATTGTCTCATGTTTAGCTATTTTCACGAACGGATCTCTGCCAAATGGCCCGTGGTGCACCCGAAAGCCATTTGGAGGACGATTCCAGCAGAAATATGTGCCAAGTAGGGATCTGGAGTTCATGGCTCACGTTTAGCAATTGTCATGAATGGATCTCTCCCAAATGCGCAGCAAGGCGTCCGAGTTGCCTTGGGCAAAGTCATCCCTAGCAGGGACATGGAATGCTTTTCTACATGATATTTTCACCAACGGATCGTTGCCAAATGACCTGCAGGGCTTCCGAATGACATTCGGGGGACGATTCCTGGAGACATTGGTGCCAAGCTTTGATCTGGAATGTTTCATCTTGAGCTATTTTCACGGACGGATCTCTGCCAAATGACCAGCAGAGCCTCCGAATGAATGACATTTGGAGGATGATTGCGGGAGAAATTTGCACCTAGCTGTGATCTGGAATGCATTTTTCATTTGTAGCAATTTTCTGAAAGAGCTCTCTGCCAGGTAGCTGGCAGTGCATCCCTCTGACTTCTTGAGGAAGATTCCCGAGAATTTCGTCCCTAGCAGTAACCTGGAAGGAATGTCAAATGAACAGCATTTTTCGTTAACGGTAATGCCAGGCTTTCATCCGAATGCATTTTGAAAGATGATTTGAGGAGCAATGAGTAGCTAGCTGTGATCTGGAGTGAATGCCTCAAGCCTAGGACTTGTCATGAACGGATCTCTGCCAAATCACCAGCGGTGCATCGTGATAGCATTTAGAGAACGATCCCTGGAGACATTCGTGCCTTGCTGTTACCTGGAACTAATGTCTCCTGGAGAGCATTTTTCAAGAAGGGATCTCTCCCAAATGGCCAGCAGTGCATCGGAATTACATTTGGAGGATGATTGCAGGAGAAATTTGCTAATTTTGGGGAGAGTTAGGCTTGCAAAAGGTAGGGCTCCCCGCCAATTGGGTTAAAGTTCCTCTGAGTAGGTCAGTTGGAGTTAGGGATAGGCGTTAGGGCTCCTTAGCCCACTTGGCGTCAGCGTCAGGGTTTCCCGAGCTAGGCCCTTTGGACTAAGGGGTAGGGTTCCCATTGCTAGACCAAGGGGAGTTGGGTTATGGTTCCTATGGGTTAGCCACGCTGAAATAGGCTTGCTGTGGGAAGGGATTCCCACCCTAGCATTAGGATGCTTACGGGTAGGCCACTTGGCGTTAGGGTTAGGGTTCTAGGCATAGGCCAGTTGAAGTAAGGGTTCCAATGGTTAGGCCAGCTCACTTTAGGCATAGAGGTCCTACAGATGGGGATCCTTGCCTTAGGGTGTCTATGGGTAAGGCCCGAACCCTAGGATTAGGGTTCCCACGGGAAGGCCACTTGCACGGAGGCTTACGTTTCCTGTGGTCGAGGAAACACTAGGATCGGGATTCCTACCCGTATGAACCCTAACCCTAGCGCTGAGAACGCTAACCTAGGGCTGGGAGCTCTGCCCTTCCCTGACTCTAACTGCATGTGGCCTGCACACAGGAACCACACTTGTAAGTGGCCTAGCCATAACCCTGAGGACGTGGCGTCCTACCCACAGCTTAACTCCAACTGTCTTGTGCCATTAGAAGACGTGGGCTCGTAAAAAGTACAAAGAAAGGAAAACTCAGCCCTAATCAAGGCTGGGCACAAAATTCTCATGGAATCTTCATTTTCAAGCTGTCCGGATCCTGTCCTGAGCTTGTGGGCTCGATTGGTTGGAGAAAATTAGAAACAAAGGGAAAGGAAGTATTAATGAATGCTTATGACAAATTTCTCATTTAATCGTCATCTTACAGCCCTTGAGAGTCTGTCCTCATCCTTAAGAAGAGATCGGCTGGTGAGAATTACAAAGAAGGCAAAACTCTTTTCTCATCCTCAAATGTTTCATGCAGCCTTCATCTTAAAGCTATCATACTACTCTCCTGATTCTTCGGCATAGAAAGCTGCAAAGAAAGAGAACCTGATTACTTATCATTGCTGGAGGAAAAGTTATCTGTGACTCTTCATTTAAAAGGCGTTACGAGAGGGTCCTGAAGAGATGGGCTTTATCGGTCAGTGAAAGTGATAAACCAAGAGAAAGTCAGTAGTGATCAGTGCTTTGTGAAATTTCTCACGGAATCCAAGTCTTCAAGCCATTATGAGTCTATCCAGATCATCTGGAAGGGAGCGCATGGTGACATTGAAAAGAAAGCGAAACTCATTACTGATCGGTGCTTGTGAGCCATTTCTTATGGAATCTTCAACTTAAGACAGTTTGGAGTCTGGCCTCATTTGGAAGGCTCGCTCCGTGCAGATGAATAACAAAGCAAAACGCTTCGCTCACCTTAGCGGGGGATAAATTTGTCGCGGAATCTTCACATTACAGCTTTTAGGATCCTGTCCTAAAGAAAGGTTAAACTCATTCTTGACCACTAGGGGTTTGGCAAATACTTCTGAAAGCCTCCTTTTTTAAAGCATTTAGGAGTCTGTCCTTACTGTCATTTGCAGTAGAGCGGTTAGGGAAAATGAGAACTAGAGAGAAAGTCATTAATGAACAGCACTTGAGACAAACTTTGTCCCGGACTCGTCATCTAAAAGCCACTAGGTTTCTCTTGGTCATTTGGAAGAGAGGGCATCATGAACGTTACAAACAAAACAAAACTCGTTAGTGATCCCTGCGGGTGACTCGTTTCTCGGAGCCTTTTCATTTTCAAACAGTTTAAAAGAGGTCCTGAGCATTAGGGAAAGATCGGTTCCGTGGAACTTACAAAGAAAGAGAAAATCCTTAGTGACCCGTGCTTGTGACAAATTGTCAGGGACTCTTCATATTCGCGCCATTGGGCTACTATCCTGATTATTTAGGAGTGGTCGGTCCTCGAACTAGATTAAGCAAGCAAAATTCTTTCCTGCTCTGCCAAATGGCAAGCAGTGCATCCGAAAGGCATTTGGAGAATGATTCCAGGAGAAATTGGTGGCTAGCAGTGATGTGAAGTGAATGTCTCATGTTTAGCAATTTTCAGGAAGGGTCTCTGCCAAATACCAGCAATGCCTCCGATTTGCACTTGGAGGTCGATTCTAGGACAAAGTCGTCCCTAGCAGGGACATGGAATGCTTTTCTAGGTGAATAATATTTTTCAGGAATGGATAGCTGCCCAATGCCCAGCAGCGTATCCGACTGGCTCTTGGAGGACGATGCCAGGGCATATTCGTGTCTAGCTGTGACCTGGACTGAATAGTTCGTTTTTAGGAATTGTCCTGGCTGGATCTCTGGAAATGGTAAGCAGTGCATCGTAACGACATTTGGAGGACGATTCCATGAGACATTCCTGCCAAGCAGTGATCTGGACTGAAGAGCTCATGTTTAGCAACGTTCAAGAAGGGTTCGCTGCCAACTTCCCAGCACTGCATCCGAACGGCATTTGGAGGACGATGCCAGGAGAAATTAGTCCTAGCTGAGATCCAGAATGATTGTCTCATGTTTAGCTATTTTCACGAACGGATCTCTGCCAAATGGCCCGTGGTGCACCCGAAAGCCATTTGGAGGACGATTCCAGCAGAAATATGTGCCAAGTAGGGATCTGGAGTTCATGGCTCACGTTTAGCAATTGTCATGAATGGATCTCTCCCAAATGCGCAGCAAGGCGTCCGAGTTGCCTTGGGCAAAGTCATCCCTAGCAGGGACATGGAATGCTTTTCTACATGATATTTTCACCAACGGATCGTTGCCAAATGACCTGCAGGGCTTCCGAATGACATTCGGGGGACGATTCCTGGAGACATTGGTGCCAAGCTTTGATCTGGAATGTTTCATCTTGAGCTATTTTCACGGACGGATCTCTGCCAATTGACCAGCAGAGCCTCCGAATGAATGACATTTGGAGGATGATTGCGGGAGAAATTTGCACCTAGCTGTGATCTGGAATGCATTTTTCATTTGTAGCAATTTTCTGAAAGAGCTCTCTGCCAGGTAGCTGGCAGTGCATCCCTCTGACTTCTTGAGGAAGATTCCCGAGAATTTCGTCCCTAGCAGTAACCTGGAAGGAATGTCAAATGAACAGCATTTTTCGTTAACGGTAATGCCAGGCTTTCATCTGAATGCATTTTGAAAGATGATTTGAGGAGCAATGAGTAGCTAGCTGTGATCTGGAGTGAATGTCTCAAGCCTAGGACTTGTCATGAACGGATCTCTGCCAAATCACCAGCGGTGCATCGTGATAGCATTTAGAGAACGATCCCTGGAGACATTCGTGCCTTGCTGTTACCTGGAACTAATGTCTCCTGGAGAGCATTTTTCAAGAAGGGATCTCTCCCAAATGGCCAGCAGTGCATCGGAATTACATTTGGAGGATGATTGCAGGAGAAATTTGCTAATTTTGGGGAGAGTTAGGCTTGCAAAAGGTAGGGCTCCCCGCCAATTGGGTTAAAGTTCCTCTGAGTAGGTCAGTTGGAGTTAGGGATAGGCGTTAGGGCTCCTTAGCCCACTTGGCGTCAGCGTCAGGGTTTCCCGAGCTAGGCCCTTTGGACTAAGGGGTAGGGTTCCCATTGCTAGACCAAGGGGAGTTGGGTTATGGTTCCTATGGGTTAGCCACGCTGAAATAGGCTTGCTGTGGGAAGGGATTCCCACCCTAGCATTAGGATGCTTACGGGTAGGCCACTTGGCGTTAGGGTTAGGGTTCTAGGCATAGGCCAGTTGAAGTAAGGGTTCCAATGGTTAGGCCAGCTCACTTTAGGCATAGAGGTCCTACAGATGGGGATCCTTGCCTTAGGGTGTCTATGGGTAAGGCCCGAACCCTAGGATTAGGGTTCCCACGGGAAGGCCACTTGCACGGAGGCTTACGTTTCCTGTGGTCGAGGAAACACTAGGATCGGGATTCCTACCCGTATGAACCCTAACCCTAGCACTGAGAACGCTAACCTAGGGCTGGGAGCTCTGCCCTTCCCTAACTCTACCTGCATGTGGCCTGCACACAGGAACCACACTTGTAAGTGGCCTAGCCATAACCCTGAGGACGTGGCGTCCTACCCACAGCTTAACTCCAACTGTCTTGTGCCATTAGAAGACGTGGGCTCGTAAAAAGTACAAAGAAAGGAAAACTCAGCCCTAATCAAGGCTGGGCACAAAATTCTCATGGAATCTTCATTTTCAAGCTGTCCGGATCCTGTCCTGAGCTTGTGGGCTCGATTGGTTGGAGAAAATTAGAAACAAAGGGAAAGGAAGTATTAATGAATGCTTATGACAAATTTCTCATTTAATCGTCATCTTACAGCCCTTGAGAGTCTGTCCTCATCGTTAAGAAGAGATCGGCTGGTGAGAATTACAAAGAAGGCAAAACTCTTTTCTCATCCTCAAATGTTTCATGCAGCCTTCATCTTAAAGCCATCATACTACTCTCCTGATTCTTCGGCATAGAAAGCTGCAAAGAAAGAGAACCTGATTACTTATCATTGCTGGAGGAAAAGTTATCTGTGACTCTTCATTTAAAAGGCGTTACGAGAGGGTCCTGAAGAGATGGGCTTTATCGGTCAGTGAAAGTGATAAACCAAGAGAAAGTCAGTAGTGATCAGTGCTTTGTGAAATTTCTCACGGAATCCAAGTCTTCAAGCCATTATGAATCTATCCAGATCATCTGGAAGGGAGCGCATGGTGACATTGAAAAGAAAGCGAAACTCATTACTGATCGGTGCTTGTGAGCCATTTCTTATGGAATCTTCAACTTAAGACAGTTTGGAGTCTGGCCTCATTTGGAAGGCTCGCTCCGTGCAGATGAATAACAAAGCAAAACGCTTCGCTCACCTTAGCGGGGGATAAATTTGTCGCGGAATCTTCACATTACAGCTTTTAGGATCCTGTCCTAAAGAAAGGTTAAACTCATTCTTGACCACTAGGGGTTTGGCAAATACTTCTGAAAGCCTCCTTTTTTAAAGCATTTAGGAGTCTGTCCTTACTGTCATTTGCAGTAGAGCGGTTAGGGAAAATGAGAACTAGAGAGAAAGTCATTAATGAACAGCACTTGAGACAAACTTTGTCACGGACTCGTCATCTAAAAGCCACTAGGTTTCTCTTGGTCATTTGGAAGAGAGGGCATCATGAACGTTACAAACAAAACAAAACTCGTTAGTGATCCCTGCGGGTGACTCGTTTCTCGGAGCCTTTTCATTTTCAAACAGTTTAAAAGAGGTCCTGAGCATTAGGGAAAGATCGGTTCCGTGGAACTTACAAAGAAAGAGAAAATCCTTAGTGACCCGTGCTTGTGACAAATTGTCAGGGACTCTTCATATTCGCGCCATTGGGCTACTATCCTGATTATTTAGGAGTGGTCGGTCCTCGAACTAGATTAAGCAAGCAAAATTCTTTCCTGCTCTGCCAAATGGCAAGCAGTGCATCCGAAAGGCATTTGGAGAATGATTCCAGGAGAAATTGGTGGCTAGCAGTGATGTGAAGTGAATGTCTCATGTTTAGCAATTTTCAGGAAGGCTCTCTGCCAAATACCAGCAATGCCTCCGATTTGCACTTGGAGGTCGATTCTAGGACAAAGTCGTCCCTAGCAGGGACATGGAATGCTTTTCTAGGTGAATAATATTTTTCAGGAATGGATAGCTGCCCAATGCCCAGCAGCGTATCCGACTGGCTCTTGGAGGACGATGCCAGGGCATATTCGTGTCTAGCTGTGACCTGGACTGAATAGTTCGTTTTTAGGAATTGTCCTGGCTGGATCTCTGGAAATGGTAAGCAGTGCATCGTAACGACATTTGGAGGACGATTCCATGAGACATTCCTGCCAAGCAGTGATCTGGACTGAAGAGCTCATGTTTAGCAACGTTCAAGAAGGGTTCGCTGCCAACTTCCCAGCACTGCATCCGAACGGCATTTGGAGGACGATGCCAGGAGAAATTAGTCCTAGCTGAGATCCAGAATGATTGTCTCATGTTTAGCTATTTTCACGAACGGATCTCTGCCAAATGGCCCGTGGTGCACCCGAAAGCCATTTGGAGGACGATTCCAGCAGAAATATGTGCCAAGTAGGGATCTGGAGTTCATGGCTCACGTTTAGCAATTGTCATGAATGGATCTCTCCCAAATGCGCAGCAAGGCGTCCGAGTTGCCTTGGGCAAAGTCATCCCTAGCAGGGACATGGAATGCTTTTCTACATGATATTTTCACCAACGGATCGCTGCCAAATGACCTGCAGGGCTTCCGAATGACATTCGGGGGACGATTCCTGGAGACATTGGTGCCAAGCTTTGATCTGGAATGTTTCATCTTGAGCTATTTTCACGGACGGATCTCTGCCAAATGACCAGCAGAGCCTCCGAATGAATGACATTTGGAGGATGATTGCGGGAGAAATTTGCACCTAGCTGTGATCTGGAATGCATTTTTCATTTGTAGCAATTTTCTGAAAGAGCTCTCTGCCAGGTAGCTGGCAGTGCATCCCTCTGACTTCTTGAGGAAGATTCCCGAGAATTTCGTCCCTAGCAGTAACCTGGAAGGAATGTCAAATGAACAGCATTTTTCGTTAACGGTAATGCCAGGCTTTCATCCGAATGCATTTTGAAAGATGATTTGAGGAGCAATGAGTAGCTAGCTGTGATCTGGAGTGAATGCCTCAAGCCTAGGACTTGTCATGAACGGATCTCTGCCAAATCACCAGCGGTGCATCGTGATAGCATTTAGAGAACGATCCCTGGAGACATTCGTGCCTTGCTGTTACCTGGAACTAATGTCTCCTGGAGAGCATTTTTCAAGAAGGGATCTCTCCCAAATGGCCAGCAGTGCATCGGAATTACATTTGGAGGATGATTGCAGGAGAAATTTGCTAATTTTGGGGAGAGTTAGGCTTGCAAAAGGTAGGGCTCCCCGCCAATTGGGTTAAAGTTCCTCTGAGTAGGTCAGTTGGAGTTAGGGATAGGCGTTAGGGCTCCTTAGCCCACTTGGCGTCAGCGTCAGGGTTTCCCGAGCTAGGCCCTTTGGACTAAGGGGTAGGGTTCCCATTGCTAGACCAAGGGGAGTTGGGTTATGGTTCCTATGGGTTAGCCACGCTGAAATAGGCTTGCTGTGGGAAGGGATTCCCACCCTAGCATTAGGATGCTTACGGGTAGGCCACTTGGCGTTAGGGTTAGGGTTCTAGGCATAGGCCAGTTGAAGTAAGGGTTCCAATGGTTAGGCCAGCTCACTTTAGGCATAGAGGTCCTACAGATGGGGATCCTTGCCTTAGGGTGTCTATGGGTAAGGCCCGAACCCTAGGATTAGGGTTCCCACGGGAAGGCCACTTGCACGGAGGCTTACGTTTCCTGTGGTCGAGGAAACACTAGGATCGGGATTCCTACCCGTATGAACCCTAACCCTAGCGCTGAGAACGCTAACCTAGGGCTGGGAGCTCTGCCCTTCCCTAACTCTACCTGCATGTGGCCTGCACACAGGAACCACACTTGTAAGTGGCCTAGCCATAACCCTGAGGACGTGGCGTCCTACCCACAGCTTAACTCCAACTGTCTTGTGCCATTAGAAGACGTGGGCTCGTAAAAAGTACAAAGAAAGGAAAACTCAGCCCTAATCAAGGCTGGGCACAAAATTCTCATGGAATCTTCATTTTCAAGCTGTCCGGATCCTGTCCTGAGCTTATGGGCTCGATTGGTTGGAGAAAATTAGAAACAAAGGGAAAGGAAGTATTAATGAATGCTTATGACAAATTTCTCATTTAATCGTCATCTTACAGCCCTTGAGAGTCTGTCCTCATCGTTAAGAAGAGATCGGCTGGTGAGAATTACAAAGAAGGCAAAACTCTTTTCTCATCCTCAAATGTTTCATGCAGCCTTCATCTTAGAGCCATCATACTACTCTCCTGATTCTTCGGCATAGAAAGCTGCAAAGAAAGAGAACCTGATTACTTATCATTGCTGGAGGAAAAGTTATCTGTGACTCTTCATTTAAAAGGCGTTACGAGAGGGTCCTGAAGAGATGGGCTTTATCGGTCAGTGAAAGTGATAAACCAAGAGAAAGTCAGTAGTGATCAGTGCTTTGTGAAATTTCTCACGGAATCCAAGTCTTCAAGCCATTATGAGTCTATCCAGATCATCTGGAAGGGAGCGCATGGTGACATTGAAAAGAAAGCGAAACTCATTACTGATCGGTGCTTGTGAGCCATTTCTTATGGAATCTTCAACTTAAGACATTTTGGAGTCTGGCCTCATTTGGAAGGCTCGCTCCGTGCAGATGAATAACAAAGCAAAACGCTTCGCTCACCTTAGCGGGGGATAAATTTGTCGCGGAATCTTCACATTACAGCTTTTAGGATCCTGTCCTAAAGAAAGGTTAAACTCATTCTTGACCACTAGGGGTTTGGCAAATACTTCTGAAAGCCTCCTTTTTTAAAGCATTTAGGAGTCTGTCCTTACTGTCATTTGCAGTAGAGCGGTTAGGGAAAATGAGAACTAGAGAGAAAGTCATTAATGAACAGCACTTGAGACAAACTTTGTCCCGGACTCGTCATCTAAAAGCCACTAGGTTTCTCTTGGTCATTTGGAAGAGAGGGCATCATGAACGTTACAAACAAAACAAAACTCGTTAGTGATCCCTGCGGGTGACTCGTTTCTCGGAGCCTTTTCATTTTAAAACAGTTTAAAAGAGGTCCTGAGCATTAGGGAAAGATCGGTTCCGTGGAACTTACAAAGAAAGAGAAAATCCTTAGTGACCCGTGCTTGTGACAAATTGTCAGGGACTCTTCATATTCGCGCCATTGGGCTACTATCCTGATTATTTAGGAGTGGTCGGTCCTCGAACTAGATTAAGCAAGCAAAATTCTTTCCTGCTCTGCCAAATGGCAAGCAGTGCATCCGAAAGGCATTTGGAGAATGATTCCAGGAGAAATTGGTGGCTAGCAGTGATGTGAAGTGAATGTCTCATGTTTAGCAATTTTCAGGAAGGCTCTCTGCCAAATACCAGCAATGCCTCCGATTTGCACTTGGAGGTCGATTCTAGGACAAAGTCGTCCCTAGCAGGGACATGGAATGCTTTTCTAGGTGAATAATATTTTTCAGGAATGGATAGCTGCCCAATGCCCAGCAGCGTATCCGACTGGCTCTTGGAGGACGATGCCAGGGCATATTCGTGTCTAGCTGTGACCTGGACTGAATAGTTCGTTTTTAGGAATTGTCCTGGCTGGATCTCTGGAAATGG
Source organism: Eretmochelys imbricata (assembly GCF_965152235.1). NCBI lineage: Eukaryota > Metazoa > Chordata > Testudines > Cheloniidae > Eretmochelys > Eretmochelys imbricata. The sequence continues at coordinate 185,418,713 of NC_135574.1, read as the reverse complement.
TAAGCAGTGCATCGTAACGACATTTGGAGGACGATTCCATGAGACATTCCTGCCAAGCAGTGATCTGGACTGAAGAGCTCATGTTTAGCAACGTTCAAGAAGGGTTCGCTGCCAACTTCCCAGCACTGCATCCGAACGGCATTTGGAGGACGATGCCAGGAGAAATTAGTCCTAGCTGAGATCCAGAATGATTGTCTCATGTTTAGCTATTTTCACGAACGGATCTCTGCCAAATGGCCCGTGGTGCACCCGAAAGCCATTTGGAGGACGATTCCAGCAGAAATATGTGCCAAGTAGGGATCTGGAGTTCATGGCTCACGTTTAGCAATTGTCATGAATGGATCTCTCCCAAATGCGCAGCAAGGCGTCCGAGTTGCCTTGGGCAAAGTCATCCCTAGCAGGGACATGGAATGCTTTTCTACATGATATTTTCACCAACGGATCGCTGCCAAATGACCTGCAGGGCTTCCGAATGACATTCGGGGGACGATTCCTGGAGACATTGGTGCCAAGCTTTGATCTGGAATGTTTCATCTTGAGCTATTTTCACGGACGGATCTCTGCCAAATGACCAGCAGAGCCTCCGAATGAATGACATTTGGAGGATGATTGCGGGAGAAATTTGCACCTAGCTGTGATCTGGAATGCATTTTTCATTTGTAGCAATTTTCTGAAAGAGCTCTCTGCCAGGTAGCTGGCAGTGCATCCCTCTGACTTCTTGAGGAAGATTCCCGAGAATTTCGTCCCTAGCAGTAACCTGGAAGGAATGTCAAATGAACAGCATTTTTCGTTAACGGTAATGCCAGGCTTTCATCCGAATGCATTTTGAAAGATGATTTGAGGAGCAATGAGTAGCTAGCTGTGATCTGGAGTGAATGTCTCAAGCCTAGGACTTGTCATGAACGGATCTCTGCCAAATCACCAGCGGTGCATCGTGATAGCATTTAGAGAACGATCCCTGGAGACATTCGTGCCTTGCTGTTACCTGGAACTAATGTCTCCTGGAGAGCATTTTTCAAGAAGGGATCTCTCCCAAATGGCCAGCAGTGCATCGGAATTACATTTGGAGGATGATTGCAGGAGAAATTTGCTAATTTTGGGGAGAGTTAGGCTTGCAAAAGGTAGGGCTCCCCGCCAATTGGGTTAAAGTTCCTCTGAGTAGGTCAGTTGGAGTTAGGGATAGGCGTTAGGGCTCCTTAGCCCACTTGGCGTCAGCGTCAGGGTTTCCCGAGCTAGGCCCTTTGGACTAAGGGGTAGGGTTCCCATTGCTAGACCAAGGGGAGTTGGGTTATGGTTCCTATGGGTTAGCCACGCTGAAATAGGCTTGCTGTGGGAAGGGATTCCCACCCTAGCATTAGGATGCTTACGGGTAGGCCACTTGGCGTTAGGGTTAGGGTTCTAGGCATAGGCCAGTTGAAGTAAGGGTTCCAATGGTTAGGCCAGCTCACTTTAGGCATAGAGGTCCTACAGATGGGGATCCTTGCCTTAGGGTGTCTATGGGTAAGGCCCGAACCCTAGGATTAGGGTTCCCACGGGAAGGCCACTTGCACGGAGGCTTACGTTTCCTGTGGTCGAGGAAACACTAGGATCGGGATTCCTACCCGTATGAACCCTAACCCTAGCGCTGAGAACGCTAACCTAGGGCTGGGAGCTCTGCCCTTCCCTGACTCTAACTGCATGTGGCCTGCACACAGGAACCACACTTGTAAGTGGCCTAGCCATAACCCTGAGGACGTGGCGTCCTACCCACAGCTTAACTCCAACTGTCTTGTGCCATTAGAAGACGTGGGCTCGTAAAAAGTACAAAGAAAGGAAAACTCAGCCCTAATCAAGGCTGGGCACAAAATTCTCATGGAATCTTCATTTTCAAGCTGTCCGGATCCTGTCCTGAGCTTGTGGGCTCGATTGGTTGGAGAAAATTAGAAACAAAGGGAAAGGAAGTATTAATGAATGCTTATGACAAATTTCTCATTTAATCGTCATCTTACAGCCCTTGAGAGTCTGTCCTCATCGTTAAGAAGAGATCGGCTGGTGAGAATTACAAAGAAGGCAAAACTCTTTTCTCATCCTCAAATGTTTCATGCAGCCTTCATCTTAAAGCTATCATACTACTCTCCTGATTCTTCGGCATAGAAAGCTGCAAAGAAAGAGAACCTGATTACTTATCATTGCTGGAGGAAAAGTTATCTGTGACTCTTCATTTAAAAGGCGTTACGAGAGGGTCCTGAAGAGATGGGCTTTATCGGTCAGTGAAAGTGATAAACCAAGAGAAAGTCAGTAGTGATCAGTGCTTTGTGAAATTTCTCACAGAATCCAAGTCTTCAAGCCATTATGAGTCTATCCAGATCATCTGGAAGGGAGCGCATGGTGACATTGAAAAGAAAGCGAAACTCATTACTGATCGGTGCTTGTGAGCCATTTCTTATGGAATCTTCAACTTAAGACAGTTTGGAGTCTGGCCTCATTTGGAAGGCTCGCTCCGTGCAGATGAATAACAAAGCAAAACGCTTCGCTCACCTTAGCGGGGGATAAATTTGTCGCGGAATCTTCACATTATAGCTTTTAGGATCCTGTCCTAAAGAAAGGTTAAACTCATTCTTGACCACTAGGGGTTTGGCAAATACTTCTGAAAGCCTCCTTTTTTAAAGCATTTAGGAGTCTGTCCTTACTGTCATTTGCAGTAGAGCGGTTAGGGAAAATGAGAACTAGAGAGAAAGTCATTAATGAACAGCACTTGAGACAAACTTTGTCCCGGACTCGTCATCTAAAAGCCACTAGGTTTCTCTTGGTCATTTGGAAGAGAGGGCATCATGAACGTTACAAACAAAACAAAACTCGTTAGTGATCCCTGCGGGTGACTCGTTTCTCGGAGCCTTTTCATTTTAAAACAGTTTAAAAGAGGTCCTGAGCATTAGGGAAAGATCGGTTCCGTGGAACTTACAAAGAAAGAGAAAATCCTTAGTGACCCGTGCTTGTGACAAATTGTCAGGGACTCTTCATATTCGCGCCTATACTATCCTGATTATTTAGGAGTGGTCGGTCCTCGAACTAGATTAAGCAAGCAAAATTCTTTCCTGCTCTGCCAAATGGCAAGCAGTGCATCCGAAAGGCATTTGGAGAATGATTCCAGGAGAAATTGGTGGCTAGCAGTGATGTGAAGTGAATGTCTCATGTTTAGCAATTTTCAGGAAGGCTCTCTGCCAAATACCAGCAATGCCTCCGATTTGCACTTGGAGGTCGATTCTAGGACAAAGTCGTCCCTAGCAGGGACATGGAATGCTTTTCTAGGTGAATAATATTTTTCAGGACTGGATAGCTGCCCAATGCCCAGCAGCGTATCCGACTGGCTCTTGGAGGACGATGCCAGGGCATATTCGTGTCTAGCTGTGACCTGGACTGAATAGTTCGTTTTTAGGAATTGTCCTGGCTGGATCTCTGGAAATGGTAAGCAGTGCATCGTAACGACATTTGGAGGACGATTCCATGAGACATTCCTGCCAAGCAGTGATCTGGACTGAAGAGCTCATGTTTAGCAACGTTCAAGAAGGGTTCGCTGCCAACTTCCCAGCACTGCATCCGAACGGCATTTGGAGGACGATGCCAGGAGAAATTAGTCCTAGCTGAGATCCAGAATGATTGTCTCATGTTTAGCTATTTTCACGAACGGATCTCTGCCAAATGGCCCGTGGTGCACCCGAAAGCCATTTGGAGGACGATTCCAGCAGAAATATGTGCCAAGTAGGGATCTGGAGTTCATGGCTCACGTTTAGCAATTGTCATGAATGGATCTCTCCCAAATGCGCAGCAAGGCGTCCGAGTTGCCTTGGGCAAAGTCATCCCTAGCAGGGACATGGAATGCTTTTCTACATGATATTTTCACCAACGGATCGCTGCCAAATGACCTGCAGGGCTTCCGAATGACATTCGGGGGACGATTCCTGGAGACATTGGTGCCAAGCTTTGATCTGGAATGTTTCATCTTGAGCTATTTTCACGGACGGATCTCTGCCAAATGACCAGCAGAGCCTCCGAATGAATGACATTTGGAGGATGATTGCGGGAGAAATTTGCACCTAGCTGTGATCTGGAATGCATTTTTCATTTGTAGCAATTTTCTGAAAGAGCTCTCTGCCAGGTAGCTGGCAGTGCATCCCTCTGACTTCTTGAGGAAGATTCCCGAGAATTTCGTCCCTAGCAGTAACCTGGAAGGAATGTCAAATGAACAGCATTTTTCGTTAACGGTAATGCCAGGCTTTCATCCGAATGCATTTTGAAAGATGATTTGAGGAGCAATGAGTAGCTAGCTGTGATCTGGAGTGAATGTCTCAAGCCTAGGACTTGTCATGAACGGATCTCTGCCAAATCACCAGCGGTGCATCGTGATAGCATTTAGAGAACGATCCCTGGAGACATTCGTGCCTTGCTGTTACCTGGAACTAATGTCTCCTGGAGAGCATTTTTCAAGAAGGGATCTCTCCCAAATGGCCAGCAGTGCATCGGAATTACATTTGGAGGATGATTGCAGGAGAAATTTGCTAATTTTGGGGAGAGTTAGGCTTGCAAAAGGTAGGGCTCCCCGCCAATTGGGTTAAAGTTCCTCTGAGTAGGTCAGTTGGAGTTAGGGATAGGCGTTAGGGCTCCTTAGCCCACTTGGCGTCAGCGTCAGGGTTTCCCGAGCTAGGCCCTTTGGACTAAGGGGTAGGGTTCCCATTGCTAGACCAAGGGGAGTTGGGTTATGGTTCCTATGGGTTAGCCACGCTGAAATAGGCTTGCTGTGGGAAGGGATTCCCGCCCTAGCATTAGGATGCTTACGGGTAGGCCACTTGGCGTTAGGGTTAGGGTTCTAGGCATAGGCCAGTTGAAGTAAGGGTTCCAATGGTTAGGCCAGCTCACTTTAGGCATAGAGGTCCTACAGATGGGGATCCTTGCCTTAGGGTGTCTATGGGTAAGGCCCGAACCCTAGGATTAGGGTTCCCACGGGAAGGCCACTTGCACGGAGGCTTACGTTTCCTGTGGTCGAGGAAACACTAGGATCGGGATTCCTACCCGTATGAACCCTAACCCTAGCGCTGAGAACGCTAACCTAGGGCTGGGAGCTCTGCCCTTCCCTGACTCTAACTGCATGTGTCCTGCACACAGGAACCACACTTGTAAGTGGCCTAGCCATAACCCTGAGGACGTGGCGTCCTACCCACAGCTTAACTCCAACTGTCTTGTGCCATTAGAAGACGTGGGCTCGTAAAAAGTACAAAGAAAGGAAAACTCAGCCCTAATCAAGGCTGGGCACAAAATTCTCATGGAATCTTCATTTTCAAGCTGTCCGGATCCTGTCCTGAGCTTGTGGGCTCGATTGGTTGGAGAAAATTAGAAACAAAGGGAAAGGAAGTATTAATGAATGCTTATGACAAATTTCTCATTTAATCGTCATCTTACAGCCCTTGAGAGTCTGTCCTCATCGTTAAGAAGAGATCGGCTGGTGAGAATTACAAAGAAGGCAAAACTCTTTTCTCATCCTCAAATGTTTCATGCAGCCTTCATCTTAAAGCCATCATACTACTCTCCTGATTCTTCGGCATAGAAAGCTGCAAAGAAAGAGAACCTGATTACTTATCATTGCTGGAGGAAAAGTTATCTGTGACTCTTCATTTAAAAGGCGTTACGAGAGGGTCCTGAAGAGATGGGCTTTATCGGTCAGTGAAAGTGATAAACCAAGAGAAAGTCAGTAGTGATCAGTGCTTTGTGAAATTTCTCACGGAATCCAAGTCTTCAAGCCATTATGAGTCTATCCAGATCATCTGGAAGGGAGCGCATGGTGACATTGAAAAGAAAGCGAAACTCATTACTGATCGGTGCTTGTGAGCCATTTCTTATGGAATCTTCAACTTAAGACAGTTTGGAGTCTGGCCTCATTTGGAAGGCTCGCTCCGTGCAGATGAATAACAAAGCAAAACGCTTCGCTCACCTTAGCGGGGGATAAATTTGTCGCGGAATCTTCACATTACAGCTTTTAGGATCCTGTCCTAAAGAAAGGTTAAACTCATTCTTGACCACTAGGGGTTTGGCAAATACTTCTGAAAGCCTCCTTTTTTAAAGCATTTAGGAGTCTGTCCTTACTGTCATTTGCAGTAGAGCGGTTAGGGAAAATGAGAACTAGAGAGAAAGTCATTAATGAACAGCACTTGAGACAAACTTTGTCCCGGACTCGTCATCTAAAAGCCACTAGGTTTCTCTTGGTCATTTGGAAGAGAGGGCATCATGAACGTTACAAACAAAACAAAACTCGTTAGTGATCCCTGCGGGTGACTCGTTTCTCGGAGCCTTTTCATTTTCAAACAGTTTAAAAGAGGTCCTGAGCATTAGGGAAAGATCGGTTCCGTGGAACTTACAAAGAAAGAGAAAATCCTTAGTGACCCGTGCTTGTGACAAATTGTCAGGGACTCTTCATATTCGCGCCATTGGGCTACTATCCTGATTATTTAGGAGTGGTCGGTCCTCGAACTAGATTAAGCAAGCAAAATTCTTTCCTGCTCTGCCAAATGGCAAGCAGTGCATCCGAAAGGCATTTGGAGAATGATTCCAGGAGAAATTGGTGGCTAGCAGTGATGTGAAGTGAATGTCTCATGTTTAGCAATTTTCAGGAAGGCTCTCTGCCAAATACCAGCAATGCCTCCGATTTGCACTTGGAGGTCGATTCTAGGACAAAGTCGTCCCTAGCAGGGACATGGAATGCTTTTCTAGGTGAATAATATTTTTCAGGACTGGATAGCTGCCCAATGCCCAGCAGCGTATCCGACTGGCTCTTGGAGGACGATGCCAGGGCATATTCGTGTCTAGCTGTGACCTGGACTGAATAGTTCGTTTTTAGGAATTGTCCTGGCTGGATCTCTGGAAATGGTAAGCAGTGCATCGTAACGACATTTGGAGGACGATTCCATGAGACATTCCTGCCAAGCAGTGATCTGGACTGAAGAGCTCATGTTTAGCAACGTTCAAGAAGGGTTCGCTGCCAACTTCCCAGCACTGCATCCGAACGGCATTTGGAGGACGATGCCAGGAGAAATTAGTCCTAGCTGAGATCCAGAATGATTGTCTCATGTTTAGCTATTTTCACGAACGGATCTCTGCCAAATGGCCCGTGGTGCACCCGAAAGCCATTTGGAGGACGATTCCAGCAGAAATATGTGCCAAGTAGGGATCTGGAGTTCATGGCTCACGTTTAGCAATTGTCATGAATGGATCTCTCCCAAATGCGCAGCAAGGCGTCCGAGTTGCCTTGGGCAAAGTCATCCCTAGCAGGGACATGGAATGCTTTTCTACATGATATTTTCACCAACGGATCGTTGCCAAATGACCTGCAGGGCTTCCGAATGACATTCGGGGGACGATTCCTGGAGACATTGGTGCCAAGCTTTGATCTGGAATGTTTCATCTTGAGCTATTTTCACGGACGGATCTCTGCCAAATGACCAGCAGAGCCTCCGAATGAATGACATTTGGAGGATGATTGCGGGAGAAATTTGCACCTAGCTGTGATCTGGAATGCATTTTTCATTTGTAGCAATTTTCTGAAAGAGCTCTCTGCCAGGTAGCTGGCAGTGCATCCCTCTGACTTCTTGAGGAAGATTCCCGAGAATTTCGTCCCTAGCAGTAACCTGGAAGGAATGTCAAATGAACAGCATTTTTCGTTAACGGTAATGCCAGGCTTTCATCCGAATGCATTTTGAAAGATGATTTGAGGAGCAATGAGTAGCTAGCTGTGATCTGGAGTGAATGCCTCAAGCCTAGGACTTGTCATGAACGGATCTCTGCCAAATCACCAGCGGTGCATCGTGATAGCATTTAGAGAACGATCCCTGGAGACATTCGTGCCTTGCTGTTACCTGGAACTAATGTCTCCTGGAGAGCATTTTTCAAGAAGGGATCTCTCCCAAATGGCCAGCAGTGCATCGGAATTACATTTGGAGGATGATTGCAGGAGAAATTTGCTAATTTTGGGGAGAGTTAGGCTTGCAAAAGGTAGGGCTCCCCGCCAATTGGGTTAAAGTTCCTCTGAGTAGGTCAGTTGGAGTTAGGGATAGGCGTTAGGGCTCCTTAGCCCACTTGGCGTCAGCGTCAGGGTTTCCCGAGCTAGGCCCTTTGGACTAAGGGGTAGGGTTCCCATTGCTAGACCAAGGGGAGTTGGGTTATGGTTCCTATGGGTTAGCCACGCTGAAATAGGCTTGCTGTGGGAAGGGATTCCCACCCTAGCATTAGGATGCTTACGGGTAGGCCACTTGGCGTTAGGGTTAGGGTTCTAGGCATAGGCCAGTTGAAGTAAGGGTTCCAATGGTTAGGCCAGCTCACTTTAGGCATAGAGGTCCTACAGATGGGGATCCTTGCCTTAGGGTGTCTATGGGTAAGGCCCGAACCCTAGGATTAGGGTTCCCACGGGAAGGCCACTTGCACGGAGGCTTACGTTTCCTGTGGTCGAGGAAACACTAGGATCGGGATTCCTACCCGTATGAACCCTAACCCTAGCGCTGAGAACGCTAACCTAGGGCTGGGAGCTCTGCCCTTCCCTGACTCTAACTGCATGTGGCCTGCACACAGGAACCACACTTGTAAGTGGCCTAGCCATAACCCTGAGGACGTGGCGTCCTACCCACAGCTTAACTCCAACTGTCTTGTGCCATTAGAAGACGTGGGCTCGTAAAAAGTACAAAGAAAGGAAAACTCAGCCCTAATCAAGGCTGGGCACAAAATTCTCATGGAATCTTCATTTTCAAGCTGTCCGGATCCTGTCCTGAGCTTGTGGGCTCGATTGGTTGGAGAAAATTAGAAACAAAGGGAAAGGAAGTATTAATGAATGCTTATGACAAATTTCTCATTTAATCGTCATCTTACAGCCCTTGAGAGTCTGTCCTCATCCTTAAGAAGAGATCGGCTGGTGAGAATTACAAAGAAGGCAAAACTCTTTTCTCATCCTCAAATGTTTCATGCAGCCTTCATCTTAAAGCCATCATACTACTCTCCTGATTCTTCGGCATAGAAAGCTGCAAAGAAAGAGAACCTGATTACTTATCATTGCTGGAGGAAAAGTTATCTGTGACTCTTCATTTAAAAGGCGTTACGAGAGGGTCCTGAAGAGATGGGCTTTATCGGTCAGTGAAAGTGATAAACCAAGAGAAAGTCAGTAGTGATCAGTGCTTTGTGAAATTTCTCACGGAATCCAAGTCTTCAAGCCATTATGAGTCTATCCAGATCATCTGGAAGGGAGCGCATGGTGACATTGAAAAGAAAGCGAAACTCATTACTGATCGGTGCTTGTGAGCCATTTCTTATGGAATCTTCAACTTAAGACAGTTTGGAGTCTGGCCTCATTTGGAAGGCTCGCTCCGTGCAGATGAATAACAAAGCAAAACGCTTCGCTCACCTTAGCGGGGGATAAATTTGTCGCGGAATCTTCACATTACAGCTTTTAGGATCCTGTCCTAAAGAAAGGTTAAACTCATTCTTGACCACTAGGGGTTTGGCAAATACTTCTGAAAGCCTCCTTTTTTAAAGCATTTAGGAGTCTGTCCTTACTGTCATTTGCAGTAGAGCGGTTAGGGAAAATGAGAACTAGAGAGAAAGTCATTAATGAACAGCACTTGAGACAAACTTTGTCACGGACTCGTCATCTAAAAGCCACTAGGTTTCTCTTGGTCATTTGGAAGAGAGGGCATCATGAACGTTACAAACAAAACAAAACTCGTTAGTGATCCCTGCGGGTGACTCGTTTCTCGGAGCCTTTTCATTTTCAAACAGTTTAAAAGAGGTCCTGAGCATTAGGGAAAGATCGGTTCCGTGGAACTTACAAAGAAAGAGAAAATCCTTAGTGACCCGTGCTTGTGACAAATTGTCAGGGACTCTTCATATTCGCGCCATTGGGCTACTATCCTGATTATTTAGGAGTGGTCGGTCCTCGAACTAGATTAAGCAAGCAAAATTCTTTCCTGCTCTGCCAAATGGCAAGCAGTGCATCCGAAAGGCATTTGGAGAATGATTCCAGGAGAAATTGGTGGCTAGCAGTGATGTGAAGTGAATGTCTCATGTTTAGCAATTTTCAGGAAGGCTCTCTGCCAAATACCAGCAATGCCTCCGATTTGCACTTGGAGGTCGATTCTAGGACAAAGTCGTCCCTAGCAGGGACATGGAATGCTTTTCTAGGTGAATAATATTTTTCAGGAATGGATAGCTGCCCAATGCCCAGCAGCGTATCCGACTGGCTCTTGGAGGACGATGCCAGGGCATATTCGTGTCTAGCTGTGACCTGGACTGAATAGTTCGTTTTTAGGAATTGTCCTGGCTGGATCTCTGGAAATGGTAAGCAGTGCATCGTAACGACATTTGGAGGACGATTCCATGAGACATTCCTGCCAAGCAGTGATCTGGACTGAAGAGCTCATGTTTAGCAACGTTCAAGAAGGGTTCGCTGCCAACTTCCCAGCACTGCATCCGAACGGCATTTGGAGGACGATGCCAGGAGAAATTAGTCCTAGCTGAGATCCAGAATGATTGTCTCATGTTTAGCTATTTTCACGAACGGATCTCTGCCAAATGGCCCGTGGTGCACCCGAAAGCCATTTGGAGGACGATTCCAGCAGAAATATGTGCCAAGTAGGGATCTGGAGTTCATGGCTCACGTTTAGCAATTGTCATGAATGGATCTCTCCCAAATGCGCAGCAAGGCGTCCGAGTTGCCTTGGGCAAAGTCATCCCTAGCAGGGACATGGAATGCTTTTCTACATGATATTTTCACCAACGGATCGTTGCCAAATGACCTGCAGGGCTTCCGAATGACATTCGGGGGACGATTCCTGGAGACATTGGTGCCAAGCTTTGATCTGGAATGTTTCATCTTGAGCTATTTTCACGGACGGATCTCTGCCAAATGACCAGCAGAGCCTCCGAATGAATGACATTTGGAGGATGATTGCGGGAGAAATTTGCACCTAGCTGTGATCTGGAATGCATTTTTCATTTGTAGCAATTTTCTGAAAGAGCTCTCTGCCAGGTAGCTGGCAGTGCATCCCTCTGACTTCTTGAGGAAGATTCCCGAGAATTTCGTCCCTAGCAGTAACCTGGAAGGAATGTCAAATGAACAGCATTTTTCGTTAACGGTAATGCCAGGCTTTCATCCGAATGCATTTTGAAAGATGATTTGAGGAGCAATGAGTAGCTAGCTGTGATCTGGAGTGAATGCCTCAAGCCTAGGACTTGTCATGAACGGATCTCTGCCAAATCACCAGCGGTGCATCGTGATAGCATTTAGAGAACGATCCCTGGAGACATTCGTGCCTTGCTGTTACCTGGAACTAATGTCTCCTGGAGAGCATTTTTCAAGAAGGGATCTCTCCCAAATGGCCAGCAGTGCATCGGAATTACATTTGGAGGATGATTGCAGGAGAAATTTGCTAATTTTGGGGAGAGTTAGGCTTGCAAAAGGTAGGGCTCCCCGCCAATTGGGTTAAAGTTCCTCTGAGTAGGTCAGTTGGAGTTAGGGATAGGCGTTAGGGCTCCTTAGCCCACTTGGCGTCAGCGTCAGGGTTTCCCGAGCTAGGCCCTTTGGACTAAGGGGTAGGGTTCCCATTGCTAGACCAAGGGGAGTTGGGTTATGGTTCCTATGGGTTAGCCACGCTGAAATAGGCTTGCTGTGGGAAGGGATTCCCACCCTAGCATTAGGATGCTTACGGGTAGGCCACTTGGCGTTAGGGTTAGGGTTCTAGGCATAGGCCAGTTGAAGTAAGGGTTCCAATGGTTAGGCCAGCTCACTTTAGGCATAGAGGTCCTACAGATGGGGATCCTTGCCTTAGGGTGTCTATGGGTAAGGCCCGAACCCTAGGATTAGGGTTCCCACGGGAAGGCCACTTGCACGGAGGCTTACGTTTCCTGTGGTCGAGGAAACACTAGGATCGGGATTCCTACCCGTATGAACCCTAACCCTAGCGCTGAGAACGCTAACCTAGGGCTGGGAGCTCTGCCCTTCCCTGACTCTAACTGCATGTGGCCTGCACACAGGAACCACACTTGTAAGTGGCCTAGCCATAACCCTGAGGACGTGGCGTCCTACCCACAGCTTAACTCCAACTGTCTTGTGCCATTAGAAGACGTGGGCTCGTAAAAAGTACAAAGAAAGGAAAACTCAGCCCTAATCAAGGCTGGGCACAAAATTCTCATGGAATCTTCATTTTCAAGCTGTCCGGATCCTGTCCTGAGCTTGTGGGCTCGATTGGTTGGAGAAAATTAGAAACAAAGGGAAAGGAAGTATTAATGAATGCTTATGACAAATTTCTCATTTAATCGTCATCTTACAGCCCTTGAGAGTCTGTCCTCATCGTTAAGAAGAGATCGGCTGGTGAGAATTACAAAGAAGGCAAAACTCTTTTCTCATCCTCAAATGTTTCATGCAGCCTTCATCTTAAAGCCATCATACTACTCTCCTGATTCTTCGGCATAGAAAGCTGCAAAGAAAGAGAACCTGATTACTTATCATTGCTGGAGGAAAAGTTATCTGTGACTCTTCATTTAAAAGGCGTTACGAGAGGGTCCTGAAGAGATGGGCTTTATCGGTCAGTGAAAGTGATAAACCAAGAGAAAGTCAGTAGTGATCAGTGCTTTGTGAAATTTCTCACGGAATCCAAGTCTTCAAGCCATTATGAGTCTATCCAGATCATCTGGAAGGGAGCGCATGGTGACATTGAAAAGAAAGCGAAACTCATTACTGATCGGTGCTTGTGAGCCATTTCTTATGGAATCTTCAACTTAAGACAGTTTGGAGTCTGGCCTCATTTGGAAGGCTCGCTCCGTGCAGATGAATAACAAAGCAAAACGCTTCGCTCACCTTAGCGGGGGATAAATTTGTCGCGGAATCTTCACATTACAGCTTTTAGGATCCTGTCCTAAAGAAAGGTTAAACTCATTCTTGACCACTAGGGGTTTGGCAAATACTTCTGAAAGCCTCCTTTTTTAAAGCATTTAGGAGTCTGTCCTTACTGTCATTTGCAGTAGAGCGGTTAGGGAAAATGAGAACTAGAGAGAAAGTCATTAATGAACAGCACTTGAGACAAACTTTGTCCCGGACTCGTCATCTAAAAGCCACTAGGTTTCTCTTGGTCATTTGGAAGAGAGGGCATCATGAACGTTACAAACAAAACAAAACTCGTTAGTGATCCCTGCGGGTGACTCGTTTCTCGGAGCCTTTTCATTTTCAAACAGTTTAAAAGAGGTCCTGAGCATTAGGGAAAGATCGGTTCCGTGGAACTTACAAAGAAAGAGAAAATCCTTAGTGACCCGTGCTTGTGACAAATTGTCAGGGACTCTTCATATTCGCGCCATTGGGCTACTATCCTGATTATTTAGGAGTGGTCGGTCCTCGAACTAGATTAAGCAAGCAAAATTCTTTCCTGCTCTGCCAAATGGCAAGCAGTGCATCCGAAAGGCATTTGGAGAATGATTCCAGGAGAAATTGGTGGCTAGCAGTGATGTGAAGTGAATGTCTCATGTTTAGCAATTTTCAGGAAGGCTCTCTGCCAAATACCAGCAATGCCTCCGATTTGCACTTGGAGGTCGATTCTAGGACAAAGTCGTCCCTAGCAGGGACATGGAATGCTTTTCTAGGTGAATAATATTTTTCAGGAATGGATAGCTGCCCAATGCCCAGCAGCGTATCCGACTGGCTCTTGGAGGACGATGCCAGGGCATATTCGTGTCTAGCTGTGACCTGGACTGAATAGTTCGTTTTTAGGAATTGTCCTGGCTGGATCTCTGGAAATGGTAAGCAGTGCATCGTAACGACATTTGGAGGACGATTCCATGAGACATTCCTGCCAAGCAGTGATCTGGACTGAAGAGCTCATGTTTAGCAACGTTCAAGAAGGGTTCGCTGCCAACTTCCCAGCACTGCATCCGAACGGCATTTGGAGGACGATGCCAGGAGAAATTAGTCCTAGCTGAGATCCAGAATGATTGTCTCATGTTTAGCTATTTTCACGAACGGATCTCTGCCAAATGGCCCGTGGTGCACCCGAAAGCCATTTGGAGGACGATTCCAGCAGAAATATGTGCCAAGTAGGGATCTGGAGTTCATGGCTCACGTTTAGCAATTGTCATGAATGGATCTCTCCCAAATGCGCAGCAAGGCGTCCGAGTTGCCTTGGGCAAAGTCATCCCTAGCAGGGACATGGAATGCTTTTCTACATGATATTTTCACCAACGGATCGTTGCCAAATGACCTGCAGGGCTTCCGAATGACATTCGGGGGACGATTCCTGGAGACATTGGTGCCAAGCTTTGATCTGGAATGTTTCATCTTGAGCTATTTTCACGGACGGATCTCTGCCAAATGACCAGCAGAGCCTCCGAATGAATGACATTTGGAGGATGATTGCGGGAGAAATTTGCACCTAGCTGTGATCTGGAATGCATTTTTCATTTGTAGCAATTTTCTGAAAGAGCTCTCTGCCAGGTAGCTGGCAGTGCATCCCTCTGACTTCTTGAGGAAGATTCCCGAGAATTTCGTCCCTAGCAGTAACCTGGAAGGAATGTCAAATGAACAGCATTTTTCGTTAACGGTAATGCCAGGCTTTCATCCGAATGCATTTTGAAAGATGATTTGAGGAGCAATGAGTAGCTAGCTGTGATCTGGAGTGAATGCCTCAAGCCTAGGACTTGTCATGAACGGATCTCTGCCAAATCACCAGCGGTGCATCGTGATAGCATTTAGAGAACGATCCCTGGAGACATTCGTGCCTTGCTGTTACCTGGAACTAATGTCTCCTGGAGAGCATTTTTCAAGAAGGGATCTCTCCCAAATGGCCAGCAGTGCATCGGAATTACATTTGGAGGATGATTGCAGGAGAAATTTGCTAATTTTGGGGAGAGTTAGGCTTGCAAAAGGTAGGGCTCCCCGCCAATTGGGTTAAAGTTCCTCTGAGTAGGTCAGTTGGAGTTAGGGATAGGCGTTAGGGCTCCTTAGCCCACTTGGCGTCAGCGTCAGGGTTTCCCGAGCTAGGCCCTTTGGACTAAGGGGTAGGGTTCCCATTGCTAGACCAAGGGGAGTTGGGTTATGGTTCCTATGGGTTAGCCACGCTGAAATAGGCTTGCTGTGGGAAGGGATTCCCGCCCTAGCATTAGGATGCTTACGGGTAGGCCACTTGGCGTTAGGGTTAGGGTTCTAGGCATAGGCCAGTTGAAGTAAGGGTTCCAATGGTTAGGCCAGCTCACTTTAGGCATAGAGGTCCTACAGATGGGGATCCTTGCCTTAGGGTGTCTATGGGTAAGGCCCGAACCCTAGGATTAGGGTTCCCACGGGAAGGCCACTTGCACGGAGGCTTACGTTTCCTGTGGTCGAGGAAACACTAGGATCGGGATTCCTACCCGTATGAACCCTAACCCTAGCGCTGAGAACGCTAACCTAGGGCTGGGAGCTCTGCCCTTCCCTGACTCTAACTGCATGTGTCCTGCACACAGGAACCACACTTGTAAGTGGCCTAGCCATAACCCTGAGGACGTGGCGTCCTACCCACAGCTTAACTCCAACTGTCTTGTGCCATTAGAAGACGTGGGCTCGTAAAAAGTACAAAGAAAGGAAAACTCAGCCCTAATCAAGGCTGGGCACAAAATTCTCATGGAATCTTCATTTTCAAGCTGTCCGGATCCTGTCCTGAGCTTGTGGGCTCGATTGGTTGGAGAAAATTAGAAACAAAGGGAAAGGAAGTATTAATGAATGCTTATGACAAATTTCTCATTTAATCGTCATCTTACAGCCCTTGAGAGTCTGTCCTCATCGTTAAGAAGAGATCGGCTGGTGAGAATTACAAAGAAGGCAAAACTCTTTTCTCATCCTCAAATGTTTCATGCAGCCTTCATCTTAAAGCCATCATACTACTCTCCTGATTCTTCGGCATAGAAAGCTGCAAAGAAAGAGAACCTGATTACTTATCATTGCTGGAGGAAAAGTTATCTGTGACTCTTCATTTAAAAGGCGTTACGAGAGGGTCCTGAAGAGATGGGCTTTATCGGTCAGTGAAAGTGATAAACCAAGAGAAAGTCAGTAGTGATCAGTGCTTTGTGAAATTTCTCACGGAATCCAAGTCTTCAAGCCATTATGAGTCTATCCAGATCATCTGGAAGGGAGCGCATGGTGACATTGAAAAGAAAGCGAAACTCATTACTGATCGGTGCTTGTGAGCCATTTCTTATGGAATCTTCAACTTAAGACAGTTTGGAGTCTGGCCTCATTTGGAAGGCTCGCTCCGTGCAGATGAATAACAAAGCAAAACGCTTCGCTCACCTTAGCGGGGGATAAATTTGTCGCGGAATCTTCACATTACAGCTTTTAGGATCCTGTCCTAAAGAAAGGTTAAACTCATTCTTGACCACTAGGGGTTTGGCAAATACTTCTGAAAGCCTCCTTTTTTAAAGCATTTAGGAGTCTGTCCTTACTGTCATTTGCAGTAGAGCGGTTAGGGAAAATGAGAACTAGAGAGAAAGTCATTAATGAACAGCACTTGAGACAAACTTTGTCCCGGACTCGTCATCTAAAAGCCACTAGGTTTCTCTTGGTCATTTGGAAGAGAGGGCATCATGAACGTTACAAACAAAACAAAACTCGTTAGTGATCCCTGCGGGTGACTCGTTTCTCGGAGCCTTTTCATTTTCAAACAGTTTAAAAGAGGTCCTGAGCATTAGGGAAAGATCGGTTCCGTGGAACTTACAAAGAAAGAGAAAATCCTTAGTGACCCGTGCTTGTGACAAATTGTCAGGGACTCTTCATATTCGCGCCATTGGGCTACTATCCTGATTATTTAGGAGTGGTCGGTCCTCGAACTAGATTAAGCAAGCAAAATTCTTTCCTGCTCTGCCAAATGGCAAGCAGTGCATCCGAAAGGCATTTGGAGAATGATTCCAGGAGAAATTGGTGGCTAGCAGTGATGTGAAGTGAATGTCTCATGTTTAGCAATTTTCAGGAAGGCTCTCTGCCAAATACCAGCAATGCCTCCGATTTGCACTTGGAGGTCGATTCTAGGACAAAGTCGTCCCTAGCAGGGACATGGAATGCTTTTCTAGGTGAATAATATTTTTCAGGAATGGATAGCTGCCCAATGCCCAGCAGCGTATCCGACTGGCTCTTGGAGGACGATGCCAGGGCATATTCGTGTCTAGCTGTGACCTGGACTGAATAGTTCGTTTTTAGGAATTGTCCTGGCTGGATCTCTGGAAATGGTAAGCAGTGCATCGTAACGACATTTGGAGGACGATTCCATGAGACATTCCTGCCAAGCAGTGATCTGGACTGAAGAGCTCATGTTTAGCAACGTTCAAGAAGGGTTCGCTGCCAACTTCCCAGCACTGCATCCGAACGGCATTTGGAGGACGATGCCAGGAGAAATTAGTCCTAGCTGAGATCCAGAATGATTGTCTCATGTTTAGCTATTTTCACGAACGGATCTCTGCCAAATGGCCCGTGGTGCACCCGAAAGCCATTTGGAGGACGATTCCAGCAGAAATATGTGCCAAGTAGGGATCTGGAGTTCATGGCTCACGTTTAGCAATTGTCATGAATGGATCTCTCCCAAATGCGCAGCAAGGCGTCCGAGTTGCCTTGGGCAAAGTCATCCCTAGCAGGGACATGGAATGCTTTTCTACATGATATTTTCACCAACGGATCGTTGCCAAATGACCTGCAGGGCTTCCGAATGACATTCGGGGGACGATTCCTGGAGACATTGGTGCCAAGCTTTGATCTGGAATGTTTCATCTTGAGCTATTTTCACGGACGGATCTCTGCCAAATGACCAGCAGAGCCTCCGAATGAATGACATTTGGAGGATGATTGCGGGAGAAATTTGCACCTAGCTGTGATCTGGAATGCATTTTTCATTTGTAGCAATTTTCTGAAAGAGCTCTCTGCCAGGTAGCTGGCAGTGCATCCCTCTGACTTCTTGAGGAAGATTCCCGAGAATTTCGTCCCTAGCAGTAACCTGGAAGGAATGTCAAATGAACAGCATTTTTCGTTAACGGTAATGCCAGGCTTTCATCCGAATGCATTTTGAAAGATGATTTGAGGAGCAATGAGTAGCTAGCTGTGATCTGGAGTGAATGCCTCAAGCCTAGGACTTGTCATGAACGGATCTCTGCCAAATCACCAGCGGTGCATCGTGATAGCATTTAGAGAACGATCCCTGGAGACATTCGTGCCTTGCTGTTACCTGGAACTAATGTCTCCTGGAGAGCATTTTTCAAGAAGGGATCTCTCCCAAATGGCCAGCAGTGCATCGGAATTACATTTGGAGGATGATTGCAGGAGAAATTTGCTAATTTTGGGGAGAGTTAGGCTTGCAAAAGGTAGGGCTCCCCGCCAATTGGGTTAAAGTTCCTCTGAGTAGGTCAGTTGGAGTTAGGGATAGGCGTTAGGGCTCCTTAGCCCACTTGGCGTCAGCGTCAGGGTTTCCCGAGCTAGGCCCTTTGGACTAAGGGGTAGGGTTCCCATTGCTAGACCAAGGGGAGTTGGGTTATGGTTCCTATGGGTTAGCCACGCTGAAATAGGCTTGCTGTGGGAAGGGATTCCCACCCTAGCATTAGGATGCTTACGGGTAGGCCACTTGGCGTTAGGGTTAGGGTTCTAGGCATAGGCCAGTTGAAGTAAGGGTTCCAATGGTTAGGCCAGCTCACTTTAGGCATAGAGGTCCTACAGATGGGGATCCTTGCCTTAGGGTGTCTATGGGTAAGGCCCGAACCCTAGGATTAGGGTTCCCACGGGAAGGCCACTTGCACGGAGGCTTACGTTTCCTGTGGTCGAGGAAACACTAGGATCGGGATTCCTACCCGTATGAACCCTAACCCTAGCGCTGAGAACGCTAACCTAGGGCTGGGAGCTCTGCCCTTCCCTGACTCTAACTGCATGTGGCCTGCACACAGGAACCACACTTGTAAGTGGCCTAGCCATAACCCTGAGGACGTGGCGTCCTACCCACAGCTTAACTCCAACTGTCTTGTGCCATTAGAAGACGTGGGCTCGTAAAAAGTACAAAGAAAGGAAAACTCAGCCCTAATCAAGGCTGGGCACAAAATTCTCATGGAATCTTCATTTTCAAGCTGTCCGGATCCTGTCCTGAGCTTGTGGGCTCGATTGGTTGGAGAAAATTAGAAACAAAGGGAAAGGAAGTATTAATGAATGCTTATGACAAATTTCTCATTTAATCGTCATCTTACAGCCCTTGAGAGTCTGTCCTCATCGTTAAGAAGAGATCGGCTGGTGAGAATTACAAAGAAGGCAAAACTCTTTTCTCATCCTCAAATGTTTCATGCAGCCTTCATCTTAAAGCCATCATACTACTCTCCTGATTCTTCGGCATAGAAAGCTGCAAAGAAAGAGAACCTGATTACTTATCATTGCTGGAGGAAAAGTTATCTGTGACTCTTCATTTAAAAGGCGTTACGAGAGGGTCCTGAAGAGATGGGCTTTATCGGTCAGTGAAAGTGATAAACCAAGAGAAAGTCAGTAGTGATCAGTGCTTTGTGAAATTTCTCACGGAATCCAAGTCTTCAAGCCATTATGAGTCTATCCAGATCATCTGGAAGGGAGCGCATGGTGACATTGAAAAGAAAGCGAAACTCATTACTGATCGGTGCTTGTGAGCCATTTCTTATGGAATCTTCAACTTAAGACAGTTTGGAGTCTGGCCTCATTTGGAAGGCTCGCTCCGTGCAGATGAATAACAAAGCAAAACGCTTCGCTCACCTTAGCGGGGGATAAATTTGTCGCGGAATCTTCACATTACAGCTTTTAGGATCCTGTCCTAAAGAAAGGTTAAACTCATTCTTGACCACTAGGGGTTTGGCAAATACTTCTGAAAGCCTCCTTTTTTAAAGCATTTAGGAGTCTGTCCTTACTGTCATTTGCAGTAGAGCGGTTAGGGAAAATGAGAACTAGAGAGAAAGTCATTAATGAACAGCACTTGAGACAAACTTTGTCCCGGACTCGTCATCTAAAAGCCACTAGGTTTCTCTTGGTCATTTGGAAGAGAGGGCATCATGAACGTTACAAACAAAACAAAACTCGTTAGTGATCCCTGCGGGTGACTCGTTTCTCGGAGCCTTTTCATTTTCAAACAGTTTAAAAGAGGTCCTGAGCATTAGGGAAAGATCGGTTCCGTGGAACTTACAAAGAAAGAGAAAATCCTTAGTGACCCGTGCTTGTGACAAATTGTCAGGGACTCTTCATATTCGCGCCATTGGGCTACTATCCTGATTATTTAGGAGTGGTCGGTCCTCGAACTAGATTAAGCAAGCAAAATTCTTTCCTGCTCTGCCAAATGGCAAGCAGTGCATCCGAAAGGCATTTGGAGAATGATTCCAGGAGAAATTGGTGGCTAGCAGTGATGTGAAGTGAATGTCTCATGTTTAGCAATTTTCAGGAAGGCTCTCTGCCAAATACCAGCAATGCCTCCGATTTGCACTTGGAGGTCGATTCTAGGACAAAGTCGTCCCTAGCAGGGACATGGAATGCTTTTCTAGGTGAATAATATTTTTCAGGAATGGATAGCTGCCCAATGCCCAGCAGCGTATCCGACTGGCTCTTGGAGGACGATGCCAGGGCATATTCGTGTCTAGCTGTGACCTGGACTGAATAGTTCGTTTTTAGGAATTGTCCTGGCTGGATCTCTGGAAATGGTAAGCAGTGCATCGTAACGACATTTGGAGGACGATTCCATGAGACATTCCTGCCAAGCAGTGATCTGGACTGAAGAGCTCATGTTTAGCAACGTTCAAGAAGGGTTCGCTGCCAACTTCCCAGCACTGCATCCGAACGGCATTTGGAGGACGATGCCAGGAGAAATTAGTCCTAGCTGAGATCCAGAATGATTGTCTCATGTTTAGCTATTTTCACGAACGGATCTCTGCCAAATGGCCCGTGGTGCACCCGAAAGCCATTTGGAGGACGATTCCAGCAGAAATATGTGCCAAGTAGGGATCTGGAGTTCATGGCTCACGTTTAGCAATTGTCATGAATGGATCTCTCCCAAATGCGCAGCAAGGCGTCCGAGTTGCCTTGGGCAAAGTCATCCCTAGCAGGGACATGGAATGCTTTTCTACATGATATTTTCACCAACGGATCGTTGCCAAATGACCTGCAGGGCTTCCGAATGACATTCGGGGGACGATTCCTGGAGACATTGGTGCCAAGCTTTGATCTGGAATGTTTCATCTTGAGCTATTTTCACGGACGGATCTCTGCCAAATGACCAGCAGAGCCTCCGAATGAATGACATTTGGAGGATGATTGCGGGAGAAATTTGCACCTAGCTGTGATCTGGAATGCATTTTTCATTTGTAGCAATTTTCTGAAAGAGCTCTCTGCCAGGTAGCTGGCAGTGCATCCCTCTGACTTCTTGAGGAAGATTCCCGAGAATTTCGTCCCTAGCAGTAACCTGGAAGGAATGTCAAATGAACAGCATTTTTCGTTAACGGTAATGCCAGGCTTTCATCCGAATGCATTTTGAAAGATGATTTGAGGAGCAATGAGTAGCTAGCTGTGATCTGGAGTGAATGCCTCAAGCCTAGGACTTGTCATGAACGGATCTCTGCCAAATCACCAGCGGTGCATCGTGATAGCATTTAGAGAACGATCCCTGGAGACATTCGTGCCTTGCTGTTACCTGGAACTAATGTCTCCTGGAGAGCATTTTTCAAGAAGGGATCTCTCCCAAATGGCCAGCAGTGCATCGGAATTACATTTGGAGGATGATTGCAGGAGAAATTTGCTAATTTTGGGGAGAGTTAGGCTTGCAAAAGGTAGGGCTCCCCGCCAATTGGGTTAAAGTTCCTCTGAGTAGGTCAGTTGGAGTTAGGGATAGGCGTTAGGGCTCCTTAGCCCACTTGGCGTCAGCGTCAGGGTTTCCCGAGCTAGGCCCTTTGGACTAAGGGGTAGGGTTCCCATTGCTAGACCAAGGGGAGTTGGGTTATGGTTCCTATGGGTTAGCCACGCTGAAATAGGCTTGCTGTGGGAAGGGATTCCCACCCTAGCATTAGGATGCTTACGGGTAGGCCACTTGGCGTTAGGGTTAGGGTTCTAGGCATAGGCCAGTTGAAGTAAGGGTTCCAATGGTTAGGCCAGCTCACTTTAGGCATAGAGGTCCTACAGATGGGGATCCTTGCCTTAGGGTGTCTATGGGTAAGGCCCGAACCCTAGGATTAGGGTTCCCACGGGAAGGCCACTTGCACGGAGGCTTACGTTTCCTGTGGTCGAGGAAACACTAGGATCGGGATTCCTACCCGTATGAACCCTAACCCTAGCGCTGAGAACGCTAACCTAGGGCTGGGAGCTCTGCCCTTCCCTGACTCTAACTGCATGTGGCCTGCACACAGGAACCACACTTGTAAGTGGCCTAGCCATAACCCTGAGGACGTGGCGTCCTACCCACAGCTTAACTCCAACTGTCTTGTGCCATTAGAAGACGTGGGCTCGTAAAAAGTACAAAGAAAGGAAAACTCAGCCCTAATCAAGGCTGGGCACAAAATTCTCATGGAATCTTCATTTTCAAGCTGTCCGGATCCTGTCCTGAGCTT
This sequence comes from Eretmochelys imbricata, assembly GCF_965152235.1. Classification (NCBI taxonomy): domain Eukaryota; kingdom Metazoa; phylum Chordata; order Testudines; family Cheloniidae; genus Eretmochelys; species Eretmochelys imbricata. Next base: position 185,396,123 of record NC_135574.1, on the reverse strand, counting down.
GTGGGCTCGATTGGTTGGAGAAAATTAGAAACAAAGGGAAAGGAAGTATTAATGAATGCTTATGACAAATTTCTCATTTAATCGTCATCTTACAGCCCTTGAGAGTCTGTCCTCATCGTTAAGAAGAGATCGGCTGGTGAGAATTACAAAGAAGGCAAAACTCTTTTCTCATCCTCAAATGTTTCATGCAGCCTTCATCTTAAAGCTATCATACTACTCTCCTGATTCTTCGGCATAGAAAGCTGCAAAGAAAGAGAACCTGATTACTTATCATTGCTGGAGGAAAAGTTATCTGTGACTCTTCATTTAAAAGGCGTTACGAGAGGGTCCTGAAGAGATGGGCTTTATCGGTCAGTGAAAGTGATAAACCAAGAGAAAGTCAGTAGTGATCAGTGCTTTGTGAAATTTCTCACGGAATCCAAGTCTTCAAGCCATTATGAGTCTATCCAGATCATCTGGAAGGGAGCGCATGGTGACATTGAAAAGAAAGCGAAACTCATTACTGATCGGTGCTTGTGAGCCATTTCTTATGGAATCTTCAACTTAAGACAGTTTGGAGTCTGGCCTCATTTGGAAGGCTCGCTCCGTGCAGATGAATAACAAAGCAGAACGCTTCGCTCACCTTAGCGGGGGATAAATTTGTCGCGGAATCTTCACATTACAGCTTTTAGGATCCTGTCCTAAAGAAAGGTTAAACTCATTCTTGACCACTAGGGGTTTGGCAAATACTTCTGAAAGCCTCCTTTTTTAAAGCATTTAGGAGTCTGTCCTTACTGTCATTTGCAGTAGAGCGGTTAGGGAAAATGAGAACTAGAGAGAAAGTCATTAATGAACAGCACTTGAGACAAACTTTGTCCCGGACTCGTCATCTAAAAGCCACTAGGTTTCTCTTGGTCATTTGGAAGAGAGGGCATCATGAACGTTACAAACAAAACAAAACTCGTTAGTGATCCCTGCGGGTGACTCGTTTCTCGGAGCCTTTTCATTTTCAAACAGTTTAAAAGAGGTCCTGAGCATTAGGGAAAGATCGGTTCCGTGGAACTTACAAAGAAAGAGAAAATCCTTAGTGACCCGTGCTTGTGACAAATTGTCAGGGACTCTTCATATTCGCGCCATTGGGCTACTATCCTGATTATTTAGGAGTGGTCGGTCCTCGAACTAGATTAAGCAAGCAAAATTCTTTCCTGCTCTGCCAAATGGCAAGCAGTGCATCCGAAAGGCATTTGGAGAATGATTCCAGGAGAAATTGGTGGCTAGCAGTGATGTGAAGTGAATGTCTCATGTTTAGCAATTTTCAGGAAGGCTCTCTGCCAAATACCAGCAATGCCTCCGATTTGCACTTGGAGGTCGATTCTAGGACAAAGTCGTCCCTAGCAGGGACATGGAATGCTTTTCTAGGTGAATAATATTTTTCAGGACTGGATAGCTGCCCAATGCCCAGCAGCGTATCCGACTGGCTCTTGGAGGACGATGCCAGGGCATATTCGTGTCTAGCTGTGACCTGGACTGAATAGTTCGTTTTTAGGAATTGTCCTGGCTGGATCTCTGGAAATGGTAAGCAGTGCATCGTAACGACATTTGGAGGACGATTCCATGAGACATTCCTGCCAAGCAGTGATCTGGACTGAAGAGCTCATGTTTAGCAACGTTCAAGAAGGGTTCGCTGCCAACTTCCCAGCACTGCATCCGAACGGCATTTGGAGGACGATGCCAGGAGAAATTAGTCCTAGCTGAGATCCAGAATGATTGTCTCATGTTTAGCTATTTTCACGAACGGATCTCTGCCAAATGGCCCGTGGTGCACCCGAAAGCCATTTGGAGGACGATTCCAGCAGAAATATGTGCCAAGTAGGGATCTGGAGTTCATGGCTCACGTTTAGCAATTGTCATGAATGGATCTCTCCCAAATGCGCAGCAAGGCGTCCGAGTTGCCTTGGGCAAAGTCATCCCTAGCAGGGACATGGAATGCTTTTCTACATGATATTTTCACCAACGGATCGTTGCCAAATGACCTGCAGGGCTTCCGAATGACATTCGGGGGACGATTCCTGGAGACATTGGTGCCAAGCTTTGATCTGGAATGTTTCATCTTGAGCTATTTTCACGGACGGATCTCTGCCAAATGACCAGCAGAGCCTCCGAATGAATGACATTTGGAGGATGATTGCGGGAGAAATTTGCACCTAGCTGTGATCTGGAATGCATTTTTCATTTGTAGCAATTTTCTGAAAGAGCTCTCTGCCAGGTAGCTGGCAGTGCATCCCTCTGACTTCTTGAGGAAGATTCCCGAGAATTTCGTCCCTAGCAGTAACCTGGAAGGAATGTCAAATGAACAGCATTTTTCGTTAACGGTAATGCCAGGCTTTCATCCGAATGCATTTTGAAAGATGATTTGAGGAGCAATGAGTAGCTAGCTGTGATCTGGAGTGAATGTCTCAAGCCTAGGACTTGTCATGAACGGATCTCTGCCAAATCACCAGCGGTGCATCGTGATAGCATTTAGAGAACGATCCCTGGAGACATTCGTGCCTTGCTGTTACCTGGAACTAATGTCTCCTGGAGAGCATTTTTCAAGAAGGGATCTCTCCCAAATGGCCAGCAGTGCATCGGAATTACATTTGGAGGATGATTGCAGGAGAAATTTGCTAATTTTGGGGAGAGTTAGGCTTGCAAAAGGTAGGGCTCCCCGCCAATTGGGTTAAAGTTCCTCTGAGTAGGTCAGTTGGAGTTAGGGATAGGCGTTAGGGCTCCTTAGCCCACTTGGCGTCAGCGTCAGGGTTTCCCGAGCTAGGCCCTTTGGACTAAGGGGTAGGGTTCCCATTGCTAGACCAAGGGGAGTTGGGTTATGGTTCCTATGGGTTAGCCACGCTGAAATAGGCTTGCTGTGGGAAGGGATTCCCGCCCTAGCATTAGGATGCTTACGGGTAGGCCACTTGGCGTTAGGGTTAGGGTTCTAGGCATAGGCCAGTTGAAGTAAGGGTTCCAATGGTTAGGCCAGCTCACTTTAGGCATAGAGGTCCTACAGATGGGGATCCTTGCCTTAGGGTGTCTATGGGTAAGGCCCGAACCCTAGGATTAGGGTTCCCACGGGAAGGCCACTTGCACGGAGGCTTACGTTTCCTGTGGTCGAGGAAACACTAGGATCGGGATTCCTACCCGTATGAACCCTAACCCTAGCGCTGAGAACGCTAACCTAGGGCTGGGAGCTCTGCCCTTCCCTGACTCTAACTGCATGTGGCCTGCACACAGGAACCACACTTGTAAGTGGCCTAGCCATAACCCTGAGGACGTGGCGTCCTACCCACAGCTTAACTCCAACTGTCTTGTGCCATTAGAAGACGTGGGCTCGTAAAAAGTACAAAGAAAGGAAAACTCAGCCCTAATCAAGGCTGGGCACAAAATTCTCATGGAATCTTCATTTTCAAGCTGTCCGGATCCTGTCCTGAGCTTGTGGGCTCGATTGGTTGGAGAAAATTAGAAACAAAGGGAAAGGAAGTATTAATGAATGCTTATGACAAATTTCTCATTTAATCGTCATCTTACAGCCCTTGAGAGTCTGTCCTCATCGTTAAGAAGAGATCGGCTGGTGAGAATTACAAAGAAGGCAAAACTCTTTTCTCATCCTCAAATGTTTCATGCAGCCTTCATCTTAAAGCTATCATACTACTCTCCTGATTCTTCGGCATAGAAAGCTGCAAAGAAAGAGAACCTGATTACTTATCATTGCTGGAGGAAAAGTTATCTGTGACTCTTCATTTAAAAGGCGTTACGAGAGGGTCCTGAAGAGATGGGCTTTATCGGTCAGTGAAAGTGATAAACCAAGAGAAAGTCAGTAGTGATCAGTGCTTTGTGAAATTTCTCACGGAATCCAAGTCTTCAAGCCATTATGAGTCTATCCAGATCATCTGGAAGGGAGCGCATGGTGACATTGAAAAGAAAGCGAAACTCATTACTGATCGGTGCTTGTGAGCCATTTCTTATGGAATCTTCAACTTAAGACAGTTTGGAGTCTGGCCTCATTTGGAAGGCTCGCTCCGTGCAGATGAATAACAAAGCAGAACGCTTCGCTCACCTTAGCGGGGGATAAATTTGTCGCGGAATCTTCACATTACAGCTTTTAGGATCCTGTCCTAAAGAAAGGTTAAACTCATTCTTGACCACTAGGGGTTTGGCAAATACTTCTGAAAGCCTCCTTTTTTAAAGCATTTAGGAGTCTGTCCTTACTGTCATTTGCAGTAGAGCGGTTAGGGAAAATGAGAACTAGAGAGAAAGTCATTAATGAACAGCACTTGAGACAAACTTTGTCCCGGACTCGTCATCTAAAAGCCACTAGGTTTCTCTTGGTCATTTGGAAGAGAGGGCATCATGAACGTTACAAACAAAACAAAACTCGTTAGTGATCCCTGCGGGTGACTCGTTTCTCGGAGCCTTTTCATTTTCAAACAGTTTAAAAGAGGTCCTGAGCATTAGGGAAAGATCGGTTCCGTGGAACTTACAAAGAAAGAGAAAATCCTTAGTGACCCGTGCTTGTGACAAATTGTCAGGGACTCTTCATATTCGCGCCATTGGGCTACTATCCTGATTATTTAGGAGTGGTCGGTCCTCGAACTAGATTAAGCAAGCAAAATTCTTTCCTGCTCTGCCAAATGGCAAGCAGTGCATCCGAAAGGCATTTGGAGAATGATTCCAGGAGAAATTGGTGGCTAGCAGTGATGTGAAGTGAATGTCTCATGTTTAGCAATTTTCAGGAAGGCTCTCTGCCAAATACCAGCAATGCCTCCGATTTGCACTTGGAGGTCGATTCTAGGACAAAGTCGTCCCTAGCAGGGACATGGAATGCTTTTCTAGGTGAATAATATTTTTCAGGACTGGATAGCTGCCCAATGCCCAGCAGCGTATCCGACTGGCTCTTGGAGGACGATGCCAGGGCATATTCGTGTCTAGCTGTGACCTGGACTGAATAGTTCGTTTTTAGGAATTGTCCTGGCTGGATCTCTGGAAATGGTAAGCAGTGCATCGTAACGACATTTGGAGGACGATTCCATGAGACATTCCTGCCAAGCAGTGATCTGGACTGAAGAGCTCATGTTTAGCAACGTTCAAGAAGGGTTCGCTGCCAACTTCCCAGCACTGCATCCGAACGGCATTTGGAGGACGATGCCAGGAGAAATTAGTCCTAGCTGAGATCCAGAATGATTGTCTCATGTTTAGCTATTTTCACGAACGGATCTCTGCCAAATGGCCCGTGGTGCACCCGAAAGCCATTTGGAGGACGATTCCAGCAGAAATATGTGCCAAGTAGGGATCTGGAGTTCATGGCTCACGTTTAGCAATTGTCATGAATGGATCTCTCCCAAATGCGCAGCAAGGCGTCCGAGTTGCCTTGGGCAAAGTCATCCCTAGCAGGGACATGGAATGCTTTTCTACATGATATTTTCACCAACGGATCGTTGCCAAATGACCTGCAGGGCTTCCGAATGACATTCGGGGGACGATTCCTGGAGACATTGGTGCCAAGCTTTGATCTGGAATGTTTCATCTTGAGCTATTTTCACGGACGGATCTCTGCCAAATGACCAGCAGAGCCTCCGAATGAATGACATTTGGAGGATGATTGCGGGAGAAATTTGCACCTAGCTGTGATCTGGAATGCATTTTTCATTTGTAGCAATTTTCTGAAAGAGCTCTCTGCCAGGTAGCTGGCAGTGCATCCCTCTGACTTCTTGAGGAAGATTCCCGAGAATTTCGTCCCTAGCAGTAACCTGGAAGGAATGTCAAATGAACAGCATTTTTCGTTAACGGTAATGCCAGGCTTTCATCCGAATGCATTTTGAAAGATGATTTGAGGAGCAATGAGTAGCTAGCTGTGATCTGGAGTGAATGTCTCAAGCCTAGGACTTGTCATGAACGGATCTCTGCCAAATCACCAGCGGTGCATCGTGATAGCATTTAGAGAACGATCCCTGGAGACATTCGTGCCTTGCTGTTACCTGGAACTAATGTCTCCTGGAGAGCATTTTTCAAGAAGGGATCTCTCCCAAATGGCCAGCAGTGCATCGGAATTACATTTGGAGGATGATTGCAGGAGAAATTTGCTAATTTTGGGGAGAGTTAGGCTTGCAAAAGGTAGGGCTCCCCGCCAATTGGGTTAAAGTTCCTCTGAGTAGGTCAGTTGGAGTTAGGGATAGGCGTTAGGGCTCCTTAGCCCACTTGGCGTCAGCGTCAGGGTTTCCCGAGCTAGGCCCTTTGGACTAAGGGGTAGGGTTCCCATTGCTAGACCAAGGGGAGTTGGGTTATGGTTCCTATGGGTTAGCCACGCTGAAATAGGCTTGCTGTGGGAAGGGATTCCCGCCCTAGCATTAGGATGCTTACGGGTAGGCCACTTGGCGTTAGGGTTAGGGTTCTAGGCATAGGCCAGTTGAAGTAAGGGTTCCAATGGTTAGGCCAGCTCACTTTAGGCATAGAGGTCCTACAGATGGGGATCCTTGCCTTAGGGTGTCTATGGGTAAGGCCCGAACCCTAGGATTAGGGTTCCCACGGGAAGGCCACTTGCACGGAGGCTTACGTTTCCTGTGGTCGAGGAAACACTAGGATCGGGATTCCTACCCGTATGAACCCTAACCCTAGCGCTGAGAACGCTAACCTAGGGCTGGGAGCTCTGCCCTTCCCTGACTCTAACTGCATGTGGCCTGCACACAGGAACCACACTTGTAAGTGGCCTAGCCATAACCCTGAGGACGTGGCGTCCTACCCACAGCTTAACTCCAACTGTCTTGTGCCATTAGAAGACGTGGGCTTGTAAAAAGTACAAAGAAAGGAAAACTCAGCCCTAATCAAGGCTGGGCACAAAATTCTCATGGAATCTTCATTTTCAAGCTGTCCGGATCCTGTCCTGAGCTTGTGGGCTCGATTGGTTGGAGAAAATTAGAAACAAAGGGAAAGGAAGTATTAATGAATGCTTATGACAAATTTCTCATTTAATCGTCATCTTACAGCCCTTGAGAGTCTGTCCTCATCCTTAAGAAGAGATCGGCTGGTGAGAATTACAAAGAAGGCAAAACTCTTTTCTCATCCTCAAATGTTTCATGCAGCCTTCATCTTAAAGCCATCATACTACTCTCCTGATTCTTCGGCATAGAAAGCTGCAAAGAAAGAGAACCTGATTACTTATCATTGCTGGAGGAAAAGTTATCTGTGACTCTTCATTTAAAAGGCGTTACGAGAGGGTCCTGAAGAGATGGGCTTTATCGGTCAGTGAAAGTGATAAACCAAGAGAAAGTCAGTAGTGATCAGTGCTTTGTGAAATTTCTCACGGAATCCAAGTCTTCAAGCCATTATGAGTCTATCCAGATCATCTGGAAGGGAGCGCATGGTGACATTGAAAAGAAAGCGAAACTCATTACTGATCGGTGCTTGTGAGCCATTTCTTATGGAATCTTCAACTTAAGACAGTTTGGAGTCTGGCCTCATTTGGAAGGCTCGCTCCGTGCAGATGAATAACAAAGCAAAACGCTTCGCTCACCTTAGCGGGGGATAAATTTGTCGCGGAATCTTCACATTACAGCTTTTAGGATCCTGTCCTAAAGAAAGGTTAAACTCATTCTTGACCACTAGGGGTTTGGCAAATACTTCTGAAAGCCTCCTTTTTTAAAGCATTTAGGAGTCTGTCCTTACTGTCATTTGCAGTAGAGCGGTTAGGGAAAATGAGAACTAGAGAGAAAGTCATTAATGAACAGCACTTGAGACAAACTTTGTCCCGGACTCGTCATCTAAAAGCCACTAGGTTTCTCTTGGTCATTTGGAAGAGAGGGCATCATGAACGTTACAAACAAAACAAAACTCGTTAGTGATCCCTGCGGGTGACTCGTTTCTCGGAGCCTTTTCATTTTCAAACAGTTTAAAAGAGGTCCTGAGCATTAGGGAAAGATCGGTTCCGTGGAACTTACAAAGAAAGAGAAAATCCTTAGTGACCCGTGCTTGTGACAAATTGTCAGGGACTCTTCATATTCGCGCCATTGGGCTACTATCCTGATTATTTAGGAGTGGTCGGTCCTCGAACTAGATTAAGCAAGCAAAATTCTTTCCTGCTCTGCCAAATGGCAAGCAGTGCATCCGAAAGGCATTTGGAGAATGATTCCAGGAGAAATTGGTGGCTAGCAGTGATGTGAAGTGAATGTCTCATGTTTAGCAATTTTCAGGAAGGGTCTCTGCCAAATACCAGCAATGCCTCCGATTTGCACTTGGAGGTCGATTCTAGGACAAAGTCGTCCCTAGCAGGGACATGGAATGCTTTTCTAGGTGAATAATATTTTTCAGGAATGGATAGCTGCCCAATGCCCAGCAGCGTATCCGACTGGCTCTTGGAGGACGATGCCAGGGCATATTCGTGTCTAGCTGTGACCTGGACTGAATAGTTCGTTTTTAGGAATTGTCCTGGCTGGATCTCTGGAAATGGTAAGCAGTGCATCGTAACGACATTTGGAGGACGATTCCATGAGACATTCCTGCCAAGCAGTGATCTGGACTGAAGAGCTCATGTTTAGTAACGTTCAAGAAGGGTTCGCTGCCAACTTCCCAGCACTGCATCCGAACGGCATTTGGAGGACGATGCCAGGAGAAATTAGTCCTAGCTGAGATCCAGAATGATTGTCTCATGTTTAGCTATTTTCACGAACGGATCTCTGCCAAATGGCCCGTGGTGCACCCGAAAGCCATTTGGAGGACGATTCCAGCAGAAATATGTGCCAAGTAGGGATCTGGAGTTCATGGCTCACGTTTAGCAATTGTCATGAATGGATCTCTCCCAAATGCGCAGCAAGGCGTCCGAGTTGCCTTGGGCAAAGTCATCCCTAGCAGGGACATGGAATGCTTTTCTACATGATATTTTCACCAACGGATCGTTGCCAAATGACCTGCAGGGCTTCCGAATGACATTCGGGGGACGATTCCTGGAGACATTGGTGCCAAGCTTTGATCTGGAATGTTTCATCTTGAGCTATTTTCACGGACGGATCTCTGCCAAATGACCAGCAGAGCCTCCGAATGAATGACATTTGGAGGATGATTGCGGGAGAAATTTGCACCTAGCTGTGATCTGGAATGCATTTTTCATTTGTAGCAATTTTCTGAAAGAGCTCTCTGCCAGGTAGCTGGCAGTGCATCCCTCTGACTTCTTGAGGAAGATTCCCGAGAATTTCGTCCCTAGCAGTAACCTGGAAGGAATGTCAAATGAACAGCATTTTTCGTTAACGGTAATGCCAGGCTTTCATCCGAATGCATTTTGAAAGATGATTTGAGGAGCAATGAGTAGCTAGCTGTGATCTGGAGTGAATGCCTCAAGCCTAGGACTTGTCATGAACGGATCTCTGCCAAATCACCAGCGGTGCATCGTGATAGCATTTAGAGAACGATCCCTGGAGACATTCGTGCCTTGCTGTTACCTGGAACTAATGTCTCCTGGAGAGCATTTTTCAAGAAGGGATCTCTCCCAAATGGCCAGCAGTGCATCGGAATTACATTTGGAGGATGATTGCAGGAGAAATTTGCTAATTTTGGGGAGAGTTAGGCTTGCAAAAGGTAGGGCTCCCCGCCAATTGGGTTAAAGTTCCTCTGAGTAGGTCAGTTGGAGTTAGGGATAGGCGTTAGGGCTCCTTAGCCCACTTGGCGTCAGCGTCAGGGTTGACAAATTTCTCATTTAATCGTCATCTTACAGCCCTTGAGAGTCTGTCCTCATCGTTAAGAAGAGATCGGCTGGTGAGAATTACAAAGAAGGCAAAACTCTTTTCTCATCCTCAAATGTTTCATGCAGCCTTCATCTTAAAGCCATCATACTACTCTCCTGATTCTTCGGCATAGAAAGCTGCAAAGAAAGAGAACCTGATTACTTATCATTGCTGGAGGAAAAGTTATCTGTGACTCTTCATTTAAAAGGCGTTACGAGAGGGTCCTGAAGAGATGGGCTTTATCGGTCAGTGAAAGTGATAAACCAAGAGAAAGTCAGTAGTGATCAGTGCTTTGTGAAATTTCTCACGGAATCCAAGTCTTCAAGCCATTATGAGTCTATCCAGATCATCTGGAAGGGAGCGCATGGTGACATTGAAAAGAAAGCGAAACTCATTACTGATCGGTGCTTGTGAGCCATTTCTTATGGAATCTTCAACTTAAGACAGTTTGGAGTCTGGCCTCATTTGGAAGGCTCGCTCCGTGCAGATGAATAACAAAGCAAAACGCTTCGCTCACCTTAGCGGGGGATAAATTTGTCGCGGAATCTTCACATTACAGCTTTTAGGATCCTGTCCTAAAGAAAGGTTAAACTCATTCTTGACCACTAGGGGTTTGGCAAATACTTCTGAAAGCCTCCTTTTTTAAAGCATTTAGGAGTCTGTCCTTACTGTCATTTGCAGTAGAGCGGTTAGGGAAAATGAGAACTAGAGAGAAAGTCATTAATGAACAGCACTTGAGACAAACTTTGTCCCGGACTCGTCATCTAAAAGCCACTAGGTTTCTCTTGGTCATTTGGAAGAGAGGGCATCATGAACGTTACAAACAAAACAAAACTCGTTAGTGATCCCTGCGGGTGACTCGTTTCTCGGAGCCTTTTCATTTTCAAACAGTTTAAAAGAGGTCCTGAGCATTAGGGAAAGATCGGTTCCGTGGAACTTACAAAGAAAGAGAAAATCCTTAGTGACCCGTGCTTGTGACAAATTGTCAGGGACTCTTCATATTCGCGCCATTGGGCTACTATCCTGATTATTTAGGAGTGGTCGGTCCTCGAACTAGATTAAGCAAGCAAAATTCTTTCCTGCTCTGCCAAATGGCAAGCAGTGCATCCGAAAGGCATTTGGAGAATGATTCCAGGAGAAATTGGTGGCTAGCAGTGATGTGAAGTGAATGTCTCATGTTTAGCAATTTTCAGGAAGGCTCTCTGCCAAATACCAGCAATGCCTCCGATTTGCACTTGGAGGTCGATTCTAGGACAAAGTCGTCCCTAGCAGGGACATGGAATGCTTTTCTAGGTGAATAATATTTTTCAGGAATGGATAGCTGCCCAATGCCCAGCAGCGTATCCGACTGGCTCTTGGAGGACGATGCCAGGGCATATTCGTGTCTAGCTGTGACCTGGACTGAATAGTTCGTTTTTAGGAATTGTCCTGGCTGGATCTCTGGAAATGGTAAGCAGTGCATCGTAACGACATTTGGAGGACGATTCCATGAGACATTCCTGCCAAGCAGTGATCTGGACTGAAGAGCTCATGTTTAGCAACGTTCAAGAAGGGTTCGCTGCCAACTTCCCAGCACTGCATCCGAACGGCATTTGGAGGACGATGCCAGGAGAAATTAGTCCTAGCTGAGATCCAGAATGATTGTCTCATGTTTAGCTATTTTCACGAACGGATCTCTGCCAAATGGCCCGTGGTGCACCCGAAAGCCATTTGGAGGACGATTCCAGCAGAAATATGTGCCAAGTAGGGATCTGGAGTTCATGGCTCACGTTTAGCAATTGTCATGAATGGATCTCTCCCAAATGCGCAGCAAGGCGTCCGAGTTGCCTTGGGCAAAGTCATCCCTAGCAGGGACATGGAATGCTTTTCTACATGATATTTTCACCAACGGATCGTTGCCAAATGACCTGCAGGGCTTCCGAATGACATTCGGGGGACGATTCCTGGAGACATTGGTGCCAAGCTTTGATCTGGAATGTTTCATCTTGAGCTATTTTCACGGACGGATCTCTGCCAAATGACCAGCAGAGCCTCCGAATGAATGACATTTGGAGGATGATTGCGGGAGAAATTTGCACCTAGCTGTGATCTGGAATGCATTTTTCATTTGTAGCAATTTTCTGAAAGAGCTCTCTGCCAGGTAGCTGGCAGTGCATCCCTCTGACTTCTTGAGGAAGATTCCCGAGAATTTCGTCCCTAGCAGTAACCTGGAAGGAATGTCAAATGAACAGCATTTTTCGTTAACGGTAATGCCAGGCTTTCATCCGAATGCATTTTGAAAGATGATTTGAGGAGCAATGAGTAGCTAGCTGTGATCTGGAGTGAATGCCTCAAGCCTAGGACTTGTCATGAACGGATCTCTGCCAAATCACCAGCGGTGCATCGTGATAGCATTTAGAGAACGATCCCTGGAGACATTCGTGCCTTGCTGTTACCTGGAACTAATGTCTCCTGGAGAGCATTTTTCAAGAAGGGATCTCTCCCAAATGGCCAGCAGTGCATCGGAATTACATTTGGAGGATGATTGCAGGAGAAATTTGCTAATTTTGGGGAGAGTTAGGCTTGCAAAAGGTAGGGCTCCCCGCCAATTGGGTTAAAGTTCCTCTGAGTAGGTCAGTTGGAGTTAGGGATAGGCGTTAGGGCTCCTTAGCCCACTTGGCGTCAGCGTCAGGGTTTCCCGAGCTAGGCCCTTTGGACTAAGGGGTAGGGTTCCCATTGCTAGACCAAGGGGAGTTGGGTTATGGTTCCTATGGGTTAGCCACGCTGAAATAGGCTTGCTGTGGGAAGGGATTCCCACCCTAGCATTAGGATGCTTACGGGTAGGCCACTTGGCGTTAGGGTTAGGGTTCTAGGCATAGGCCAGTTGAAGTAAGGGTTCCAATGGTTAGGCCAGCTCACTTTAGGCATAGAGGTCCTACAGATGGGGATCCTTGCCTTAGGGTGTCTATGGGTAAGGCCCGAACCCTAGGATTAGGGTTCCCACGGGAAGGCCACTTGCACGGAGGCTTACGTTTCCTGTGGTCGAGGAAACACTAGGATCGGGATTCCTACCCGTATGAACCCTAACCCTAGCGCTGAGAACGCTAACCTAGGGCTGGGAGCTCTGCCCTTCCCTGACTCTAACTGCATGTGGCCTGCACACAGGAACCACACTTGTAAGTGGCCTAGCCATAACCCTGAGGACGTGGCGTCCTACCCACAGCTTAACTCCAACTGTCTTGTGCCATTAGAAGACGTGGGCTCGTAAAAAGTACAAAGAAAGGAAAACTCAGCCCTAATCAAGGCTGGGCACAAAATTCTCATGGAATCTTCATTTTCAAGCTGTCCGGATCCTGTCCTGAGCTTGTGGGCTCGATTGGTTGGAGAAAATTAGAAACAAAGGGAAAGGAAGTATTAATGAATGCTTATGACAAATTTCTCATTTAATCGTCATCTTACAGCCCTTGAGAGTCTGTCCTCATCGTTAAGAAGAGATCGGCTGGTGAGAATTACAAAGAAGGCAAAACTCTTTTCTCATCCTCAAATGTTTCATGCAGCCTTCATCTTAAAGCTATCATACTACTCTCCTGATTCTTCGGCATAGAAAGCTGCAAAGAAAGAGAACCTGATTACTTATCATTGCTGGAGGAAAAGTTATCTGTGACTCTTCATTTAAAAGGCGTTACGAGAGGGTCCTGAAGAGATGGGCTTTATCGGTCAGTGAAAGTGATAAACCAAGAGAAAGTCAGTAGTGATCAGTGCTTTGTGAAATTTCTCACGGAATCCAAGTCTTCAAGCCATTATGAGTCTATCCAGATCATCTGGAAGGGAGCGCATGGTGACATTGAAAAGAAAGCGAAACTCATTACTGATCGGTGCTTGTGAGCCATTTCTTATGGAATCTTCAACTTAAGACAGTTTGGAGTCTGGCCTCATTTGGAAGGCTCGCTCCGTGCAGATGAATAACAAAGCAGAACGCTTCGCTCACCTTAGCGGGGGATAAATTTGTCGCGGAATCTTCACATTACAGCTTTTAGGATCCTGTCCTAAAGAAAGGTTAAACTCATTCTTGACCACTAGGGGTTTGGCAAATACTTCTGAAAGCCTCCTTTTTTAAAGCATTTAGGAGTCTGTCCTTACTGTCATTTGCAGTAGAGCGGTTAGGGAAAATGAGAACTAGAGAGAAAGTCATTAATGAACAGCACTTGAGACAAACTTTGTCCCGGACTCGTCATCTAAAAGCCACTAGGTTTCTCTTGGTCATTTGGAAGAGAGGGCATCATGAACGTTACAAACAAAACAAAACTCGTTAGTGATCCCTGCGGGTGACTCGTTTCTCGGAGCCTTTTCATTTTCAAACAGTTTAAAAGAGGTCCTGAGCATTAGGGAAAGATCGGTTCCGTGGAACTTACAAAGAAAGAGAAAATCCTTAGTGACCCGTGCTTGTGACAAATTGTCAGGGACTCTTCATATTCGCGCCATTGGGCTACTATCCTGATTATTTAGGAGTGGTCGGTCCTCGAACTAGATTAAGCAAGCAAAATTCTTTCCTGCTCTGCCAAATGGCAAGCAGTGCATCCGAAAGGCATTTGGAGAATGATTCCAGGAGAAATTGGTGGCTAGCAGTGATGTGAAGTGAATGTCTCATGTTTAGCAATTTTCAGGAAGGCTCTCTGCCAAATACCAGCAATGCCTCCGATTTGCACTTGGAGGTCGATTCTAGGACAAAGTCGTCCCTAGCAGGGACATGGAATGCTTTTCTAGGTGAATAATATTTTTCAGGACTGGATAGCTGCCCAATGCCCAGCAGCGTATCCGACTGGCTCTTGGAGGACGATGCCAGGGCATATTCGTGTCTAGCTGTGACCTGGACTGAATAGTTCGTTTTTAGGAATTGTCCTGGCTGGATCTCTGGAAATGGTAAGCAGTGCATCGTAACGACATTTGGAGGACGATTCCATGAGACATTCCTGCCAAGCAGTGATCTGGACTGAAGAGCTCATGTTTAGCAACGTTCAAGAAGGGTTCGCTGCCAACTTCCCAGCACTGCATCCGAACGGCATTTGGAGGACGATGCCAGGAGAAATTAGTCCTAGCTGAGATCCAGAATGATTGTCTCATGTTTAGCTATTTTCACGAACGGATCTCTGCCAAATGGCCCGTGGTGCACCCGAAAGCCATTTGGAGGACGATTCCAGCAGAAATATGTGCCAAGTAGGGATCTGGAGTTCATGGCTCACGTTTAGCAATTGTCATGAATGGATCTCTCCCAAATGCGCAGCAAGGCGTCCGAGTTGCCTTGGGCAAAGTCATCCCTAGCAGGGACATGGAATGCTTTTCTACATGATATTTTCACCAACGGATCGTTGCCAAATGACCTGCAGGGCTTCCGAATGACATTCGGGGGACGATTCCTGGAGACATTGGTGCCAAGCTTTGATCTGGAATGTTTCATCTTGAGCTATTTTCACGGACGGATCTCTGCCAAATGACCAGCAGAGCCTCCGAATGAATGACATTTGGAGGATGATTGCGGGAGAAATTTGCACCTAGCTGTGATCTGGAATGCATTTTTCATTTGTAGCAATTTTCTGAAAGAGCTCTCTGCCAGGTAGCTGGCAGTGCATCCCTCTGACTTCTTGAGGAAGATTCCCGAGAATTTCGTCCCTAGCAGTAACCTGGAAGGAATGTCAAATGAACAGCATTTTTCGTTAACGGTAATGCCAGGCTTTCATCCGAATGCATTTTGAAAGATGATTTGAGGAGCAATGAGTAGCTAGCTGTGATCTGGAGTGAATGTCTCAAGCCTAGGACTTGTCATGAACGGATCTCTGCCAAATCACCAGCGGTGCATCGTGATAGCATTTAGAGAACGATCCCTGGAGACATTCGTGCCTTGCTGTTACCTGGAACTAATGTCTCCTGGAGAGCATTTTTCAAGAAGGGATCTCTCCCAAATGGCCAGCAGTGCATCGGAATTACATTTGGAGGATGATTGCAGGAGAAATTTGCTAATTTTGGGGAGAGTTAGGCTTGCAAAAGGTAGGGCTCCCCGCCAATTGGGTTAAAGTTCCTCTGAGTAGGTCAGTTGGAGTTAGGGATAGGCGTTAGGGCTCCTTAGCCCACTTGGCGTCAGCGTCAGGGTTTCCCGAGCTAGGCCCTTTGGACTAAGGGGTAGGGTTCCCATTGCTAGACCAAGGGGAGTTGGGTTATGGTTCCTATGGGTTAGCCACGCTGAAATAGGCTTGCTGTGGGAAGGGATTCCCGCCCTAGCATTAGGATGCTTACGGGTAGGCCACTTGGCGTTAGGGTTAGGGTTCTAGGCATAGGCCAGTTGAAGTAAGGGTTCCAATGGTTAGGCCAGCTCACTTTAGGCATAGAGGTCCTACAGATGGGGATCCTTGCCTTAGGGTGTCTATGGGTAAGGCCCGAACCCTAGGATTAGGGTTCCCACGGGAAGGCCACTTGCACGGAGGCTTACGTTTCCTGTGGTCGAGGAAACACTAGGATCGGGATTCCTACCCGTATGAACCCTAACCCTAGCGCTGAGAACGCTAACCTAGGGCTGGGAGCTCTGCCCTTCCCTGACTCTAACTGCATGTGGCCTGCACACAGGAACCACACTTGTAAGTGGCCTAGCCATAACCCTGAGGACGTGGCGTCCTACCCACAGCTTAACTCCAACTGTCTTGTGCCATTAGAAGACGTGGGCTCGTAAAAAGTACAAAGAAAGGAAAACTCAGCCCTAATCAAGGCTGGGCACAAAATTCTCATGGAATCTTCATTTTCAAGCTGTCCGGATCCTGTCCTGAGCTTGTGGGCTCGATTGGTTGGAGAAAATTAGAAACAAAGGGAAAGGAAGTATTAATGAATGCTTATGACAAATTTCTCATTTAATCGTCATCTTACAGCCCTTGAGAGTCTGTCCTCATCGTTAAGAAGAGATCGGCTGGTGAGAATTACAAAGAAGGCAAAACTCTTTTCTCATCCTCAAATGTTTCATGCAGCCTTCATCTTAAAGCTATCATACTACTCTCCTGATTCTTCGGCATAGAAAGCTGCAAAGAAAGAGAACCTGATTACTTATCATTGCTGGAGGAAAAGTTATCTGTGACTCTTCATTTAAAAGGCGTTACGAGAGGGTCCTGAAGAGATGGGCTTTATCGGTCAGTGAAAGTGATAAACCAAGAGAAAGTCAGTAGTGATCAGTGCTTTGTGAAATTTCTCACGGAATCCAAGTCTTCAAGCCATTATGAGTCTATCCAGATCATCTGGAAGGGAGCGCATGGTGACATTGAAAAGAAAGCGAAACTCATTACTGATCGGTGCTTGTGAGCCATTTCTTATGGAATCTTCAACTTAAGACAGTTTGGAGTCTGGCCTCATTTGGAAGGCTCGCTCCGTGCAGATGAATAACAAAGCAGAACGCTTCGCTCACCTTAGCGGGGGATAAATTTGTCGCGGAATCTTCACATTACAGCTTTTAGGATCCTGTCCTAAAGAAAGGTTAAACTCATTCTTGACCACTAGGGGTTTGGCAAATACTTCTGAAAGCCTCCTTTTTTAAAGCATTTAGGAGTCTGTCCTTACTGTCATTTGCAGTAGAGCGGTTAGGGAAAATGAGAACTAGAGAGAAAGTCATTAATGAACAGCACTTGAGACAAACTTTGTCCCGGACTCGTCATCTAAAAGCCACTAGGTTTCTCTTGGTCATTTGGAAGAGAGGGCATCATGAACGTTACAAACAAAACAAAACTCGTTAGTGATCCCTGCGGGTGACTCGTTTCTCGGAGCCTTTTCATTTTCAAACAGTTTAAAAGAGGTCCTGAGCATTAGGGAAAGATCGGTTCCGTGGAACTTACAAAGAAAGAGAAAATCCTTAGTGACCCGTGCTTGTGACAAATTGTCAGGGACTCTTCATATTCGCGCCATTGGGCTACTATCCTGATTATTTAGGAGTGGTCGGTCCTCGAACTAGATTAAGCAAGCAAAATTCTTTCCTGCTCTGCCAAATGGCAAGCAGTGCATCCGAAAGGCATTTGGAGAATGATTCCAGGAGAAATTGGTGGCTAGCAGTGATGTGAAGTGAATGTCTCATGTTTAGCAATTTTCAGGAAGGGTCTCTGCCAAATACCAGCAATGCCTCCGATTTGCACTTGGAGGTCGATTCTAGGACAAAGTCGTCCCTAGCAGGGACATGGAATGCTTTTCTAGGTGAATAATATTTTTCAGGAATGGATAGCTGCCCAATGCCCAGCAGCGTATCCGACTGGCTCTTGGAGGACGATGCCAGGGCATATTCGTGTCTAGCTGTGACCTGGACTGAATAGTTCGTTTTTAGGAATTGTCCTGGCTGGATCTCTGGAAATGGTAAGCAGTGCATCGTAACGACATTTGGAGGACGATTCCATGAGACATTCCTGCCAAGCAGTGATCTGGACTGAAGAGCTCATGTTTAGCAACGTTCAAGAAGGGTTCGCTGCCAACTTCCCAGCACTGCATCCGAACGGCATTTGGAGGACGATGCCAGGAGAAATTAGTCCTAGCTGAGATCCAGAATGATTGTCTCATGTTTAGCTATTTTCACGAACGGATCTCTGCCAAATGGCCCGTGGTGCACCCGAAAGCCATTTGGAGGACGATTCCAGCAGAAATATGTGCCAAGTAGGGATCTGGAGTTCATGGCTCACGTTTAGCAATTGTCA
This sequence comes from Eretmochelys imbricata, assembly GCF_965152235.1. Taxonomy (NCBI): domain Eukaryota; kingdom Metazoa; phylum Chordata; order Testudines; family Cheloniidae; genus Eretmochelys; species Eretmochelys imbricata. Next base: position 185,377,717 of record NC_135574.1, on the reverse strand, counting down.
TGAATGGATCTCTCCCAAATGCGCAGCAAGGCGTCCGAGTTGCCTTGGGCAAAGTCATCCCTAGCAGGGACATGGAATGCTTTTCTACATGATATTTTCACCAACGGATCGTTGCCAAATGACCTGCAGGGCTTCCGAATGACATTCGGGGGACGATTCCTGGAGACATTGGTGCCAAGCTTTGATCTGGAATGTTTCATCTTGAGCTATTTTCACGGACGGATCTCTGCCAAATGACCAGCAGAGCCTCCGAATGAATGACATTTGGAGGATGATTGCGGGAGAAATTTGCACCTAGCTGTGATCTGGAATGCATTTTTCATTTGTAGCAATTTTCTGAAAGAGCTCTCTGCCAGGTAGCTGGCAGTGCATCCCTCTGACTTCTTGAGGAAGATTCCCGAGAATTTCGTCCCTAGCAGTAACCTGGAAGGAATGTCAAATGAACAGCATTTTTCGTTAACGGTAATGCCAGGCTTTCATCCGAATGCATTTTGAAAGATGATTTGAGGAGCAATGAGTAGCTAGCTGTGATCTGGAGTGAATGCCTCAAGCCTAGGACTTGTCATGAACGGATCTCTGCCAAATCACCAGCGGTGCATCGTGATAGCATTTAGAGAACGATCCCTGGAGACATTCGTGCCTTGCTGTTACCTGGAACTAATGTCTCCTGGAGAGCATTTTTCAAGAAGGGATCTCTCCCAAATGGCCAGCAGTGCATCGGAATTACATTTGGAGGATGATTGCAGGAGAAATTTGCTAATTTTGGGGAGAGTTAGGCTTGCAAAAGGTAGGGCTCCCCGCCAATTGGGTTAAAGTTCCTCTGAGTAGGTCAGTTGGAGTTAGGGATAGGCGTTAGGGCTCCTTAGCCCACTTGGCGTCAGCGTCAGGGTTTCCCGAGCTAGGCCCTTTGGACTAAGGGGTAGGGTTCCCATTGCTAGACCAAGGGGAGTTGGGTTATGGTTCCTATGGGTTAGCCACGCTGAAATAGGCTTGCTGTGGGAAGGGATTCCCGCCCTAGCATTAGGATGCTTACGGGTAGGCCACTTGGCGTTAGGGTTAGGGTTCTAGGCATAGGCCAGTTGAAGTAAGGGTTCCAATGGTTAGGCCAGCTCACTTTAGGCATAGAGGTCCTACAGATGGGGATCCTTGCCTTAGGGTGTCTATGGGTAAGGCCCGAACCCTAGGATTAGGGTTCCCACGGGAAGGCCACTTGCACGGAGGCTTACGTTTCCTGTGGTCGAGGAAACACTAGGATCGGGATTCCTACCCGTATGAACCCTAACCCTAGCGCTGAGAACGCTAACCTAGGGCTGGGAGCTCTGCCCTTCCCTGACTCTAACTGCATGTGGCCTGCACACAGGAACCACACTTGTAAGTGGCCTAGCCATAACCCTGAGGACGTGGCGTCCTACCCACAGCTTAACTCCAACTGTCTTGTGCCATTAGAAGACGTGGGCTCGTAAAAAGTACAAAGAAAGGAAAACTCAGCCCTAATCAAGGCTGGGCACAAAATTCTCATGGAATCTTCATTTTCAAGCTGTCCGGATCCTGTCCTGAGCTTGTGGGCTCGATTGGTTGGAGAAAATTAGAAACAAAGGGAAAGGAAGTATTAATGAATGCTTATGACAAATTTCTCATTTAATCGTCATCTTACAGCCCTTGAGAGTCTGTCCTCATCGTTAAGAAGAGATCGGCTGGTGAGAATTACAAAGAAGGCAAAACTCTTTTCTCATCCTCAAATGTTTCATGCAGCCTTCATCTTAAAGCTATCATACTACTCTCCTGATTCTTCGGCATAGAAAGCTGCAAAGAAAGAGAACCTGATTACTTATCATTGCTGGAGGAAAAGTTATCTGTGACTCTTCATTTAAAAGGCGTTACGAGAGGGTCCTGAAGAGATGGGCTTTATCGGTCAGTGAAAGTGATAAACCAAGAGAAAGTCAGTAGTGATCAGTGCTTTGTGAAATTTCTCACGGAATCCAAGTCTTCAAGCCATTATGAGTCTATCCAGATCATCTGGAAGGGAGCGCATGGTGACATTGAAAAGAAAGCGAAACTCATTACTGATCGGTGCTTGTGAGCCATTTCTTATGGAATCTTCAACTTAAGACAGTTTGGAGTCTGGCCTCATTTGGAAGGCTCGCTCCGTGCAGATGAATAACAAAGCAGAACGCTTCGCTCACCTTAGCGGGGGATAAATTTGTCGCGGAATCTTCACATTACAGCTTTTAGGATCCTGTCCTAAAGAAAGGTTAAACTCATTCTTGACCACTAGGGGTTTGGCAAATACTTCTGAAAGCCTCCTTTTTTAAAGCATTTAGGAGTCTGTCCTTACTGTCATTTGCAGTAGAGCGGTTAGGGAAAATGAGAACTAGAGAGAAAGTCATTAATGAACAGCACTTGAGACAAACTTTGTCCCGGACTCGTCATCTAAAAGCCACTAGGTTTCTCTTGGTCATTTGGAAGAGAGGGCATCATGAACGTTACAAACAAAACAAAACTCGTTAGTGATCCCTGCGGGTGACTCGTTTCTCGGAGCCTTTTCATTTTCAAACAGTTTAAAAGAGGTCCTGAGCATTAGGGAAAGATCGGTTCCGTGGAACTTACAAAGAAAGAGAAAATCCTTAGTGACCCGTGCTTGTGACAAATTGTCAGGGACTCTTCATATTCGCGCCATTGGGCTACTATCCTGATTATTTAGGAGTGGTCGGTCCTCGAACTAGATTAAGCAAGCAAAATTCTTTCCTGCTCTGCCAAATGGCAAGCAGTGCATCCGAAAGGCATTTGGAGAATGATTCCAGGAGAAATTGGTGGCTAGCAGTGATGTGAAGTGAATGTCTCATGTTTAGCAATTTTCAGGAAGGCTCTCTGCCAAATACCAGCAATGCCTCCGATTTGCACTTGGAGGTCGATTCTAGGACAAAGTCGTCCCTAGCAGGGACATGGAATGCTTTTCTAGGTGAATAATATTTTTCAGGACTGGATAGCTGCCCAATGCCCAGCAGCGTATCCGACTGGCTCTTGGAGGACGATGCCAGGGCATATTCGTGTCTAGCTGTGACCTGGACTGAATAGTTCGTTTTTAGGAATTGTCCTGGCTGGATCTCTGGAAATGGTAAGCAGTGCATCGTAACGACATTTGGAGGACGATTCCATGAGACATTCCTGCCAAGCAGTGATCTGGACTGAAGAGCTCATGTTTAGCAACGTTCAAGAAGGGTTCGCTGCCAACTTCCCAGCACTGCATCCGAACGGCATTTGGAGGACGATGCCAGGAGAAATTAGTCCTAGCTGAGATCCAGAATGATTGTCTCATGTTTAGCTATTTTCACGAACGGATCTCTGCCAAATGGCCCGTGGTGCACCCGAAAGCCATTTGGAGGACGATTCCAGCAGAAATATGTGCCAAGTAGGGATCTGGAGTTCATGGCTCACGTTTAGCAATTGTCATGAATGGATCTCTCCCAAATGCGCAGCAAGGCGTCCGAGTTGCCTTGGGCAAAGTCATCCCTAGCAGGGACATGGAATGCTTTTCTACATGATATTTTCACCAACGGATCGTTGCCAAATGACCTGCAGGGCTTCCGAATGACATTCGGGGGACGATTCCTGGAGACATTGGTGCCAAGCTTTGATCTGGAATGTTTCATCTTGAGCTATTTTCACGGACGGATCTCTGCCAAATGACCAGCAGAGCCTCCGAATGAATGACATTTGGAGGATGATTGCGGGAGAAATTTGCACCTAGCTGTGATCTGGAATGCATTTTTCATTTGTAGCAATTTTCTGAAAGAGCTCTCTGCCAGGTAGCTGGCAGTGCATCCCTCTGACTTCTTGAGGAAGATTCCCGAGAATTTCGTCCCTAGCAGTAACCTGGAAGGAATGTCAAATGAACAGCATTTTTCGTTAACGGTAATGCCAGGCTTTCATCCGAATGCATTTTGAAAGATGATTTGAGGAGCAATGAGTAGCTAGCTGTGATCTGGAGTGAATGTCTCAAGCCTAGGACTTGTCATGAACGGATCTCTGCCAAATCACCAGCGGTGCATCGTGATAGCATTTAGAGAACGATCCCTGGAGACATTCGTGCCTTGCTGTTACCTGGAACTAATGTCTCCTGGAGAGCATTTTTCAAGAAGGGATCTCTCCCAAATGGCCAGCAGTGCATCGGAATTACATTTGGAGGATGATTGCAGGAGAAATTTGCTAATTTTGGGGAGAGTTAGGCTTGCAAAAGGTAGGGCTCCCCGCCAATTGGGTTAAAGTTCCTCTGAGTAGGTCAGTTGGAGTTAGGGATAGGCGTTAGGGCTCCTTAGCCCACTTGGCGTCAGCGTCAGGGTTTCCCGAGCTAGGCCCTTTGGACTAAGGGGTAGGGTTCCCATTGCTAGACCAAGGGGAGTTGGGTTATGGTTCCTATGGGTTAGCCACGCTGAAATAGGCTTGCTGTGGGAAGGGATTCCCGCCCTAGCATTAGGATGCTTACGGGTAGGCCACTTGGCGTTAGGGTTAGGGTTCTAGGCATAGGCCAGTTGAAGTAAGGGTTCCAATGGTTAGGCCAGCTCACTTTAGGCATAGAGGTCCTACAGATGGGGATCCTTGCCTTAGGGTGTCTATGGGTAAGGCCCGAACCCTAGGATTAGGGTTCCCACGGGAAGGCCACTTGCACGGAGGCTTACGTTTCCTGTGGTCGAGGAAACACTAGGATCGGGATTCCTACCCGTATGAACCCTAACCCTAGCGCTGAGAACGCTAACCTAGGGCTGGGAGCTCTGCCCTTCCCTGACTCTAACTGCATGTGGCCTGCACACAGGAACCACACTTGTAAGTGGCCTAGCCATAACCCTGAGGACGTGGCGTCCTACCCACAGCTTAACTCCAACTGTCTTGTGCCATTAGAAGACGTGGGCTCGTAAAAAGTACAAAGAAAGGAAAACTCAGCCCTAATCAAGGCTGGGCACAAAATTCTCATGGAATCTTCATTTTCAAGCTGTCCGGATCCTGTCCTGAGCTTGTGGGCTCGATTGGTTGGAGAAAATTAGAAACAAAGGGAAAGGAAGTATTAATGAATGCTTATGACAAATTTCTCATTTAATCGTCATCTTACAGCCCTTGAGAGTCTGTCCTCATCGTTAAGAAGAGATCGGCTGGTGAGAATTACAAAGAAGGCAAAACTCTTTTCTCATCCTCAAATGTTTCATGCAGCCTTCATCTTAAAGCTATCATACTACTCTCCTGATTCTTCGGCATAGAAAGCTGCAAAGAAAGAGAACCTGATTACTTATCATTGCTGGAGGAAAAGTTATCTGTGACTCTTCATTTAAAAGGCGTTACGAGAGGGTCCTGAAGAGATGGGCTTTATCGGTCAGTGAAAGTGATAAACCAAGAGAAAGTCAGTAGTGATCAGTGCTTTGTGAAATTTCTCACGGAATCCAAGTCTTCAAGCCATTATGAGTCTATCCAGATCATCTGGAAGGGAGCGCATGGTGACATTGAAAAGAAAGCGAAACTCATTACTGATCGGTGCTTGTGAGCCATTTCTTATGGAATCTTCAACTTAAGACAGTTTGGAGTCTGGCCTCATTTGGAAGGCTCGCTCCGTGCAGATGAATAACAAAGCAGAACGCTTCGCTCACCTTAGCGGGGGATAAATTTGTCGCGGAATCTTCACATTACAGCTTTTAGGATCCTGTCCTAAAGAAAGGTTAAACTCATTCTTGACCACTAGGGGTTTGGCAAATACTTCTGAAAGCCTCCTTTTTTAAAGCATTTAGGAGTCTGTCCTTACTGTCATTTGCAGTAGAGCGGTTAGGGAAAATGAGAACTAGAGAGAAAGTCATTAATGAACAGCACTTGAGACAAACTTTGTCCCGGACTCGTCATCTAAAAGCCACTAGGTTTCTCTTGGTCATTTGGAAGAGAGGGCATCATGAACGTTACAAACAAAACAAAACTCGTTAGTGATCCCTGCGGGTGACTCGTTTCTCGGAGCCTTTTCATTTTCAAACAGTTTAAAAGAGGTCCTGAGCATTAGGGAAAGATCGGTTCCGTGGAACTTACAAAGAAAGAGAAAATCCTTAGTGACCCGTGCTTGTGACAAATTGTCAGGGACTCTTCATATTCGCGCCATTGGGCTACTATCCTGATTATTTAGGAGTGGTCGGTCCTCGAACTAGATTAAGCAAGCAAAATTCTTTCCTGCTCTGCCAAATGGCAAGCAGTGCATCCGAAAGGCATTTGGAGAATGATTCCAGGAGAAATTGGTGGCTAGCAGTGATGTGAAGTGAATGTCTCATGTTTAGCAATTTTCAGGAAGGCTCTCTGCCAAATACCAGCAATGCCTCCGATTTGCACTTGGAGGTCGATTCTAGGACAAAGTCGTCCCTAGCAGGGACATGGAATGCTTTTCTAGGTGAATAATATTTTTCAGGACTGGATAGCTGCCCAATGCCCAGCAGCGTATCCGACTGGCTCTTGGAGGACGATGCCAGGGCATATTCGTGTCTAGCTGTGACCTGGACTGAATAGTTCGTTTTTAGGAATTGTCCTGGCTGGATCTCTGGAAATGGTAAGCAGTGCATCGTAACGACATTTGGAGGACGATTCCATGAGACATTCCTGCCAAGCAGTGATCTGGACTGAAGAGCTCATGTTTAGCAACGTTCAAGAAGGGTTCGCTGCCAACTTCCCAGCACTGCATCCGAACGGCATTTGGAGGACGATGCCAGGAGAAATTAGTCCTAGCTGAGATCCAGAATGATTGTCTCATGTTTAGCTATTTTCACGAACGGATCTCTGCCAAATGGCCCGTGGTGCACCCGAAAGCCATTTGGAGGACGATTCCAGCAGAAATATGTGCCAAGTAGGGATCTGGAGTTCATGGCTCACGTTTAGCAATTGTCATGAATGGATCTCTCCCAAATGCGCAGCAAGGCGTCCGAGTTGCCTTGGGCAAAGTCATCCCTAGCAGGGACATGGAATGCTTTTCTACATGATATTTTCACCAACGGATCGTTGCCAAATGACCTGCAGGGCTTCCGAATGACATTCGGGGGACGATTCCTGGAGACATTGGTGCCAAGCTTTGATCTGGAATGTTTCATCTTGAGCTATTTTCACGGACGGATCTCTGCCAAATGACCAGCAGAGCCTCCGAATGAATGACATTTGGAGGATGATTGCGGGAGAAATTTGCACCTAGCTGTGATCTGGAATGCATTTTTCATTTGTAGCAATTTTCTGAAAGAGCTCTCTGCCAGGTAGCTGGCAGTGCATCCCTCTGACTTCTTGAGGAAGATTCCCGAGAATTTCGTCCCTAGCAGTAACCTGGAAGGAATGTCAAATGAACAGCATTTTTCGTTAACGGTAATGCCAGGCTTTCATCCGAATGCATTTTGAAAGATGATTTGAGGAGCAATGAGTAGCTAGCTGTGATCTGGAGTGAATGTCTCAAGCCTAGGACTTGTCATGAACGGATCTCTGCCAAATCACCAGCGGTGCATCGTGATAGCATTTAGAGAACGATCCCTGGAGACATTCGTGCCTTGCTGTTACCTGGAACTAATGTCTCCTGGAGAGCATTTTTCAAGAAGGGATCTCTCCCAAATGGCCAGCAGTGCATCGGAATTACATTTGGAGGATGATTGCAGGAGAAATTTGCTAATTTTGGGGAGAGTTAGGCTTGCAAAAGGTAGGGCTCCCCGCCAATTGGGTTAAAGTTCCTCTGAGTAGGTCAGTTGGAGTTAGGGATAGGCGTTAGGGCTCCTTAGCCCACTTGGCGTCAGCGTCAGGGTTTCCCGAGCTAGGCCCTTTGGACTAAGGGGTAGGGTTCCCATTGCTAGACCAAGGGGAGTTGGGTTATGGTTCCTATGGGTTAGCCACGCTGAAATAGGCTTGCTGTGGGAAGGGATTCCCGCCCTAGCATTAGGATGCTTACGGGTAGGCCACTTGGCGTTAGGGTTAGGGTTCTAGGCATAGGCCAGTTGAAGTAAGGGTTCCAATGGTTAGGCCAGCTCACTTTAGGCATAGAGGTCCTACAGATGGGGATCCTTGCCTTAGGGTGTCTATGGGTAAGGCCCGAACCCTAGGATTAGGGTTCCCACGGGAAGGCCACTTGCACGGAGGCTTACGTTTCCTGTGGTCGAGGAAACACTAGGATCGGGATTCCTACCCGTATGAACCCTAACCCTAGCGCTGAGAACGCTAACCTAGGGCTGGGAGCTCTGCCCTTCCCTGACTCTAACTGCATGTGGCCTGCACACAGGAACCACACTTGTAAGTGGCCTAGCCATAACCCTGAGGACGTGGCGTCCTACCCACAGCTTAACTCCAACTGTCTTGTGCCATTAGAAGACGTGGGCTTGTAAAAAGTACAAAGAAAGGAAAACTCAGCCCTAATCAAGGCTGGGCACAAAATTCTCATGGAATCTTCATTTTCAAGCTGTCCGGATCCTGTCCTGAGCTTGTGGGCTCGATTGGTTGGAGAAAATTAGAAACAAAGGGAAAGGAAGTATTAATGAATGCTTATGACAAATTTCTCATTTAATCGTCATCTTACAGCCCTTGAGAGTCTGTCCTCATCCTTAAGAAGAGATCGGCTGGTGAGAATTACAAAGAAGGCAAAACTCTTTTCTCATCCTCAAATGTTTCATGCAGCCTTCATCTTAAAGCCATCATACTACTCTCCTGATTCTTCGGCATAGAAAGCTGCAAAGAAAGAGAACCTGATTACTTATCATTGCTGGAGGAAAAGTTATCTGTGACTCTTCATTTAAAAGGCGTTACGAGAGGGTCCTGAAGAGATGGGCTTTATCGGTCAGTGAAAGTGATAAACCAAGAGAAAGTCAGTAGTGATCAGTGCTTTGTGAAATTTCTCACGGAATCCAAGTCTTCAAGCCATTATGAGTCTATCCAGATCATCTGGAAGGGAGCGCATGGTGACATTGAAAAGAAAGCGAAACTCATTACTGATCGGTGCTTGTGAGCCATTTCTTATGGAATCTTCAACTTAAGACAGTTTGGAGTCTGGCCTCATTTGGAAGGCTCGCTCCGTGCAGATGAATAACAAAGCAAAACGCTTCGCTCACCTTAGCGGGGGATAAATTTGTCGCGGAATCTTCACATTACAGCTTTTAGGATCCTGTCCTAAAGAAAGGTTAAACTCATTCTTGACCACTAGGGGTTTGGCAAATACTTCTGAAAGCCTCCTTTTTTAAAGCATTTAGGAGTCTGTCCTTACTGTCATTTGCAGTAGAGCGGTTAGGGAAAATGAGAACTAGAGAGAAAGTCATTAATGAACAGCACTTGAGACAAACTTTGTCCCGGACTCGTCATCTAAAAGCCACTAGGTTTCTCTTGGTCATTTGGAAGAGAGGGCATCATGAACGTTACAAACAAAACAAAACTCGTTAGTGATCCCTGCGGGTGACTCGTTTCTCGGAGCCTTTTCATTTTAAAACAGTTTAAAAGAGGTCCTGAGCATTAGGGAAAGATCGGTTCCGTGGAACTTACAAAGAAAGAGAAAATCCTTAGTGACCCGTGCTTGTGACAAATTGTCAGGGACTCTTCATATTCGCGCCATTGGGCTACTATCCTGATTATTTAGGAGTGGTCGGTCCTCGAACTAGATTAAGCAAGCAAAATTCTTTCCTGCTCTGCCAAATGGCAAGCAGTGCATCCGAAAGGCATTTGGAGAATGATTCCAGGAGAAATTGGTGGCTAGCAGTGATGTGAAGTGAATGTCTCATGTTTAGCAATTTTCAGGAAGGCTCTCTGCCAAATACCAGCAATGCCTCCGATTTGCACTTGGAGGTCGATTCTAGGACAAAGTCGTCCCTAGCAGGGACATGGAATGCTTTTCTAGGTGAATAATATTTTTCAGGAATGGATAGCTGCCCAATGCCCAGCAGCGTATCCGACTGGCTCTTGGAGGACGATGCCAGGGCATATTCGTGTCTAGCTGTGACCTGGACTGAATAGTTCGTTTTTAGGAATTGTCCTGGCTGGATCTCTGGAAATGGTAAGCAGTGCATCGTAACGACATTTGGAGGACGATTCCATGAGACATTCCTGCCAAGCAGTGATCTGGACTGAAGAGCTCATGTTTAGCAACGTTCAAGAAGGGTTCGCTGCCAACTTCCCAGCACTGCATCCGAACGGCATTTGGAGGACGATGCCAGGAGAAATTAGTCCTAGCTGAGATCCAGAATGATTGTCTCATGTTTAGCTATTTTCACGAACGGATCTCTGCCAAATGGCCCGTGGTGCACCCGAAAGCCATTTGGAGGACGATTCCAGCAGAAATATGTGCCAAGTAGGGATCTGGAGTTCATGGCTCACGTTTAGCAATTGTCATGAATGGATCTCTCCCAAATGCGCAGCAAGGCGTCCGAGTTGCCTTGGGCAAAGTCATCCCTAGCAGGGACATGGAATGCTTTTCTACATGATATTTTCACCAACGGATCGTTGCCAAATGACCTGCAGGGCTTCCGAATGACATTCGGGGGACGATTCCTGGAGACATTGGTGCCAAGCTTTGATCTGGAATGTTTCATCTTGAGCTATTTTCACGGACGGATCTCTGCCAAATGACCAGCAGAGCCTCCGAATGAATGACATTTGGAGGATGATTGCGGGAGAAATTTGCACCTAGCTGTGATCTGGAATGCATTTTTCATTTGTAGCAATTTTCTGAAAGAGCTCTCTGCCAGGTAGCTGGCAGTGCATCCCTCTGACTTCTTGAGGAAGATTCCCGAGAATTTCGTCCCTAGCAGTAACCTGGAAGGAATGTCAAATGAACAGCATTTTTCGTTAACGGTAATGCCAGGCTTTCATCCGAATGCATTTTGAAAGATGATTTGAGGAGCAATGAGTAGCTAGCTGTGATCTGGAGTGAATGCCTCAAGCCTAGGACTTGTCATGAACGGATCTCTGCCAAATCACCAGCGGTGCATCGTGATAGCATTTAGAGAACGATCCCTGGAGACATTCGTGCCTTGCTGTTACCTGGAACTAATGTCTCCTGGAGAGCATTTTTCAAGAAGGGATCTCTCCCAAATGGCCAGCAGTGCATCGGAATTACATTTGGAGGATGATTGCAGGAGAAATTTGCTAATTTTGGGGAGAGTTAGGCTTGCAAAAGGTAGGGCTCCCCGCCAATTGGGTTAAAGTTCCTCTGAGTAGGTCAGTTGGAGTTAGGGATAGGCGTTAGGGCTCCTTAGCCCACTTGGCGTCAGCGTCAGGGTTTCCCGAGCTAGGCCCTTTGGACTAAGGGGTAGGGTTCCCATTGCTAGACCAAGGGGAGTTGGGTTATGGTTCCTATGGGTTAGCCACGCTGAAATAGGCTTGCTGTGGGAAGGGATTCCCGCCCTAGCATTAGGATGCTTACGGGTAGGCCACTTGGCGTTAGGGTTAGGGTTCTAGGCATAGGCCAGTTGAAGTAAGGGTTCCAATGGTTAGGCCAGCTCACTTTAGGCATAGAGGTCCTACAGATGGGGATCCTTGCCTTAGGGTGTCTATGGGTAAGGCCCGAACCCTAGGATTAGGGTTCCCACGGGAAGGCCACTTGCACGGAGGCTTACGTTTCCTGTGGTCGAGGAAACACTAGGATCGGGATTCCTACCCGTATGAACCCTAACCCTAGCGCTGAGAACGCTAACCTAGGGCTGGGAGCTCTGCCCTTCCCTGACTCTAACTGCATGTGGCCTGCACACAGGAACCACACTTGTAAGTGGCCTAGCCATAACCCTGAGGACGTGGCGTCCTACCCACAGCTTAACTCCAACTGTCTTGTGCCATTAGAAGACGTGGGCTCGTAAAAAGTACAAAGAAAGGAAAACTCAGCCCTAATCAAGGCTGGGCACAAAATTCTCATGGAATCTTCATTTTCAAGCTGTCCGGATCCTGTCCTGAGCTTGTGGGCTCGATTGGTTGGAGAAAATTAGAAACAAAGGGAAAGGAAGTATTAATGAATGCTTATGACAAATTTCTCATTTAATCGTCATCTTACAGCCCTTGAGAGTCTGTCCTCATCGTTAAGAAGAGATCGGCTGGTGAGAATTACAAAGAAGGCAAAACTCTTTTCTCATCCTCAAATGTTTCATGCAGCCTTCATCTTAAAGCTATCATACTACTCTCCTGATTCTTCGGCATAGAAAGCTGCAAAGAAAGAGAACCTGATTACTTATCATTGCTGGAGGAAAAGTTATCTGTGACTCTTCATTTAAAAGGCGTTACGAGAGGGTCCTGAAGAGATGGGCTTTATCGGTCAGTGAAAGTGATAAACCAAGAGAAAGTCAGTAGTGATCAGTGCTTTGTGAAATTTCTCACGGAATCCAAGTCTTCAAGCCATTATGAGTCTATCCAGATCATCTGGAAGGGAGCGCATGGTGACATTGAAAAGAAAGCGAAACTCATTACTGATCGGTGCTTGTGAGCCATTTCTTATGGAATCTTCAACTTAAGACAGTTTGGAGTCTGGCCTCATTTGGAAGGCTCGCTCCGTGCAGATGAATAACAAAGCAGAACGCTTCGCTCACCTTAGCGGGGGATAAATTTGTCGCGGAATCTTCACATTACAGCTTTTAGGATCCTGTCCTAAAGAAAGGTTAAACTCATTCTTGACCACTAGGGGTTTGGCAAATACTTCTGAAAGCCTCCTTTTTTAAAGCATTTAGGAGTCTGTCCTTACTGTCATTTGCAGTAGAGCGGTTAGGGAAAATGAGAACTAGAGAGAAAGTCATTAATGAACAGCACTTGAGACAAACTTTGTCCCGGACTCGTCATCTAAAAGCCACTAGGTTTCTCTTGGTCATTTGGAAGAGAGGGCATCATGAACGTTACAAACAAAACAAAACTCGTTAGTGATCCCTGCGGGTGACTCGTTTCTCGGAGCCTTTTCATTTTCAAACAGTTTAAAAGAGGTCCTGAGCATTAGGGAAAGATCGGTTCCGTGGAACTTACAAAGAAAGAGAAAATCCTTAGTGACCCGTGCTTGTGACAAATTGTCAGGGACTCTTCATATTCGCGCCATTGGGCTACTATCCTGATTATTTAGGAGTGGTCGGTCCTCGAACTAGATTAAGCAAGCAAAATTCTTTCCTGCTCTGCCAAATGGCAAGCAGTGCATCCGAAAGGCATTTGGAGAATGATTCCAGGAGAAATTGGTGGCTAGCAGTGATGTGAAGTGAATGTCTCATGTTTAGCAATTTTCAGGAAGGCTCTCTGCCAAATACCAGCAATGCCTCCGATTTGCACTTGGAGGTCGATTCTAGGACAAAGTCGTCCCTAGCAGGGACATGGAATGCTTTTCTAGGTGAATAATATTTTTCAGGACTGGATAGCTGCCCAATGCCCAGCAGCGTATCCGACTGGCTCTTGGAGGACGATGCCAGGGCATATTCGTGTCTAGCTGTGACCTGGACTGAATAGTTCGTTTTTAGGAATTGTCCTGGCTGGATCTCTGGAAATGGTAAGCAGTGCATCGTAACGACATTTGGAGGACGATTCCATGAGACATTCCTGCCAAGCAGTGATCTGGACTGAAGAGCTCATGTTTAGCAACGTTCAAGAAGGGTTCGCTGCCAACTTCCCAGCACTGCATCCGAACGGCATTTGGAGGACGATGCCAGGAGAAATTAGTCCTAGCTGAGATCCAGAATGATTGTCTCATGTTTAGCTATTTTCACGAACGGATCTCTGCCAAATGGCCCGTGGTGCACCCGAAAGCCATTTGGAGGACGATTCCAGCAGAAATATGTGCCAAGTAGGGATCTGGAGTTCATGGCTCACGTTTAGCAATTGTCATGAATGGATCTCTCCCAAATGCGCAGCAAGGCGTCCGAGTTGCCTTGGGCAAAGTCATCCCTAGCAGGGACATGGAATGCTTTTCTACATGATATTTTCACCAACGGATCGTTGCCAAATGACCTGCAGGGCTTCCGAATGACATTCGGGGGACGATTCCTGGAGACATTGGTGCCAAGCTTTGATCTGGAATGTTTCATCTTGAGCTATTTTCACGGACGGATCTCTGCCAAATGACCAGCAGAGCCTCCGAATGAATGACATTTGGAGGATGATTGCGGGAGAAATTTGCACCTAGCTGTGATCTGGAATGCATTTTTCATTTGTAGCAATTTTCTGAAAGAGCTCTCTGCCAGGTAGCTGGCAGTGCATCCCTCTGACTTCTTGAGGAAGATTCCCGAGAATTTCGTCCCTAGCAGTAACCTGGAAGGAATGTCAAATGAACAGCATTTTTCGTTAACGGTAATGCCAGGCTTTCATCCGAATGCATTTTGAAAGATGATTTGAGGAGCAATGAGTAGCTAGCTGTGATCTGGAGTGAATGTCTCAAGCCTAGGACTTGTCATGAACGGATCTCTGCCAAATCACCAGCGGTGCATCGTGATAGCATTTAGAGAACGATCCCTGGAGACATTCGTGCCTTGCTGTTACCTGGAACTAATGTCTCCTGGAGAGCATTTTTCAAGAAGGGATCTCTCCCAAATGGCCAGCAGTGCATCGGAATTACATTTGGAGGATGATTGCAGGAGAAATTTGCTAATTTTGGGGAGAGTTAGGCTTGCAAAAGGTAGGGCTCCCCGCCAATTGGGTTAAAGTTCCTCTGAGTAGGTCAGTTGGAGTTAGGGATAGGCGTTAGGGCTCCTTAGCCCACTTGGCGTCAGCGTCAGGGTTTCCCGAGCTAGGCCCTTTGGACTAAGGGGTAGGGTTCCCATTGCTAGACCAAGGGGAGTTGGGTTATGGTTCCTATGGGTTAGCCACGCTGAAATAGGCTTGCTGTGGGAAGGGATTCCCGCCCTAGCATTAGGATGCTTACGGGTAGGCCACTTGGCGTTAGGGTTAGGGTTCTAGGCATAGGCCAGTTGAAGTAAGGGTTCCAATGGTTAGGCCAGCTCACTTTAGGCATAGAGGTCCTACAGATGGGGATCCTTGCCTTAGGGTGTCTATGGGTAAGGCCCGAACCCTAGGATTAGGGTTCCCACGGGAAGGCCACTTGCACGGAGGCTTACGTTTCCTGTGGTCGAGGAAACACTAGGATCGGGATTCCTACCCGTATGAACCCTAACCCTAGCGCTGAGAACGCTAACCTAGGGCTGGGAGCTCTGCCCTTCCCTGACTCTAACTGCATGTGGCCTGCACACAGGAACCACACTTGTAAGTGGCCTAGCCATAACCCTGAGGACGTGGCGTCCTACCCACAGCTTAACTCCAACTGTCTTGTGCCATTAGAAGACGTGGGCTCGTAAAAAGTACAAAGAAAGGAAAACTCAGCCCTAATCAAGGCTGGGCACAAAATTCTCATGGAATCTTCATTTTCAAGCTGTCCGGATCCTGTCCTGAGCTTGTGGGCTCGATTGGTTGGAGAAAATTAGAAACAAAGGGAAAGGAAGTATTAATGAATGCTTATGACAAATTTCTCATTTAATCGTCATCTTACAGCCCTTGAGAGTCTGTCCTCATCGTTAAGAAGAGATCGGCTGGTGAGAATTACAAAGAAGGCAAAACTCTTTTCTCATCCTCAAATGTTTCATGCAGCCTTCATCTTAAAGCTATCATACTACTCTCCTGATTCTTCGGCATAGAAAGCTGCAAAGAAAGAGAACCTGATTACTTATCATTGCTGGAGGAAAAGTTATCTGTGACTCTTCATTTAAAAGGCGTTACGAGAGGGTCCTGAAGAGATGGGCTTTATCGGTCAGTGAAAGTGATAAACCAAGAGAAAGTCAGTAGTGATCAGTGCTTTGTGAAATTTCTCACGGAATCCAAGTCTTCAAGCCATTATGAGTCTATCCAGATCATCTGGAAGGGAGCGCATGGTGACATTGAAAAGAAAGCGAAACTCATTACTGATCGGTGCTTGTGAGCCATTTCTTATGGAATCTTCAACTTAAGACAGTTTGGAGTCTGGCCTCATTTGGAAGGCTCGCTCCGTGCAGATGAATAACAAAGCAGAACGCTTCGCTCACCTTAGCGGGGGATAAATTTGTCGCGGAATCTTCACATTACAGCTTTTAGGATCCTGTCCTAAAGAAAGGTTAAACTCATTCTTGACCACTAGGGGTTTGGCAAATACTTCTGAAAGCCTCCTTTTTTAAAGCATTTAGGAGTCTGTCCTTACTGTCATTTGCAGTAGAGCGGTTAGGGAAAATGAGAACTAGAGAGAAAGTCATTAATGAACAGCACTTGAGACAAACTTTGTCCCGGACTCGTCATCTAAAAGCCACTAGGTTTCTCTTGGTCATTTGGAAGAGAGGGCATCATGAACGTTACAAACAAAACAAAACTCGTTAGTGATCCCTGCGGGTGACTCGTTTCTCGGAGCCTTTTCATTTTCAAACAGTTTAAAAGAGGTCCTGAGCATTAGGGAAAGATCGGTTCCGTGGAACTTACAAAGAAAGAGAAAATCCTTAGTGACCCGTGCTTGTGACAAATTGTCAGGGACTCTTCATATTCGCGCCATTGGGCTACTATCCTGATTATTTAGGAGTGGTCGGTCCTCGAACTAGATTAAGCAAGCAAAATTCTTTCCTGCTCTGCCAAATGGCAAGCAGTGCATCCGAAAGGCATTTGGAGAATGATTCCAGGAGAAATTGGTGGCTAGCAGTGATGTGAAGTGAATGTCTCATGTTTAGCAATTTTCAGGAAGGCTCTCTGCCAAATACCAGCAATGCCTCCGATTTGCACTTGGAGGTCGATTCTAGGACAAAGTCGTCCCTAGCAGGGACATGGAATGCTTTTCTAGGTGAATAATATTTTTCAGGACTGGATAGCTGCCCAATGCCCAGCAGCGTATCCGACTGGCTCTTGGAGGACGATGCCAGGGCATATTCGTGTCTAGCTGTGACCTGGACTGAATAGTTCGTTTTTAGGAATTGTCCTGGCTGGATCTCTGGAAATGGTAAGCAGTGCATCGTAACGACATTTGGAGGACGATTCCATGAGACATTCCTGCCAAGCAGTGATCTGGACTGAAGAGCTCATGTTTAGCAACGTTCAAGAAGGGTTCGCTGCCAACTTCCCAGCACTGCATCCGAACGGCATTTGGAGGACGATGCCAGGAGAAATTAGTCCTAGCTGAGATCCAGAATGATTGTCTCATGTTTAGCTATTTTCACGAACGGATCTCTGCCAAATGGCCCGTGGTGCACCCGAAAGCCATTTGGAGGACGATTCCAGCAGAAATATGTGCCAAGTAGGGATCTGGAGTTCATGGCTCACGTTTAGCAATTGTCATGAATGGATCTCTCCCAAATGCGCAGCAAGGCGTCCGAGTTGCCTTGGGCAAAGTCATCCCTAGCAGGGACATGGAATGCTTTTCTACATGATATTTTCACCAACGGATCGTTGCCAAATGACCTGCAGGGCTTCCGAATGACATTCGGGGGACGATTCCTGGAGACATTGGTGCCAAGCTTTGATCTGGAATGTTTCATCTTGAGCTATTTTCACGGACGGATCTCTGCCAAATGACCAGCAGAGCCTCCGAATGAATGACATTTGGAGGATGATTGCGGGAGAAATTTGCACCTAGCTGTGATCTGGAATGCATTTTTCATTTGTAGCAATTTTCTGAAAGAGCTCTCTGCCAGGTAGCTGGCAGTGCATCCCTCTGACTTCTTGAGGAAGATTCCCGAGAATTTCGTCCCTAGCAGTAACCTGGAAGGAATGTCAAATGAACAGCATTTTTCGTTAACGGTAATGCCAGGCTTTCATCCGAATGCATTTTGAAAGATGATTTGAGGAGCAATGAGTAGCTAGCTGTGATCTGGAGTGAATGTCTCAAGCCTAGGACTTGTCATGAACGGATCTCTGCCAAATCACCAGCGGTGCATCGTGATAGCATTTAGAGAACGATCCCTGGAGACATTCGTGCCTTGCTGTTACCTGGAACTAATGTCTCCTGGAGAGCATTTTTCAAGAAGGGATCTCTCCCAAATGGCCAGCAGTGCATCGGAATTACATTTGGAGGATGATTGCAGGAGAAATTTGCTAATTTTGGGGAGAGTTAGGCTTGCAAAAGGTAGGGCTCCCCGCCAATTGGGTTAAAGTTCCTCTGAGTAGGTCAGTTGGAGTTAGGGATAGGCGTTAGGGCTCCTTAGCCCACTTGGCGTCAGCGTCAGGGTTTCCCGAGCTAGGCCCTTTGGACTAAGGGGTAGGGTTCCCATTGCTAGACCAAGGGGAGTTGGGTTATGGTTCCTATGGGTTAGCCACGCTGAAATAGGCTTGCTGTGGGAAGGGATTCCCGCCCTAGCATTAGGATGCTTACGGGTAGGCCACTTGGCGTTAGGGTTAGGGTTCTAGGCATAGGCCAGTTGAAGTAAGGGTTCCAATGGTTAGGCCAGCTCACTTTAGGCATAGAGGTCCTACAGATGGGGATCCTTGCCTTAGGGTGTCTATGGGTAAGGCCCGAACCCTAGGATTAGGGTTCCCACGGGAAGGCCACTTGCACGGAGGCTTACGTTTCCTGTGGTCGAGGAAACACTAGGATCGGGATTCCTACCCGTATGAACCCTAACCCTAGCGCTGAGAACGCTAACCTAGGGCTGGGAGCTCTGCCCTTCCCTGACTCTAACTGCATGTGGCCTGCACACAGGAACCACACTTGTAAGTGGCCTAGCCATAACCCTGAGGACGTGGCGTCCTACCCACAGCTTAACTCCAACTGTCTTGTGCCATTAGAAGACGTGGGCTTGTAAAAAGTACAAAGAAAGGAAAACTCAGCCCTAATCAAGGCTGGGCACAAAATTCTCATGGAATCTTCATTTTCAAGCTGTCCGGATCCTGTCCTGAGCTTGTGGGCTCGATTGGTTGGAGAAAATTAGAAACAAAGGGAAAGGAAGTATTAATGAATGCTTATGACAAATTTCTCATTTAATCGTCATCTTACAGCCCTTGAGAGTCTGTCCTCATCCTTAAGAAGAGATCGGCTGGTGAGAATTACAAAGAAGGCAAAACTCTTTTCTCATCCTCAAATGTTTCATGCAGCCTTCATCTTAAAGCCATCATACTACTCTCCTGATTCTTCGGCATAGAAAGCTGCAAAGAAAGAGAACCTGATTACTTATCATTGCTGGAGGAAAAGTTATCTGTGACTCTTCATTTAAAAGGCGTTACGAGAGGGTCCTGAAGAGATGGGCTTTATCGGTCAGTGAAAGTGATAAACCAAGAGAAAGTCAGTAGTGATCAGTGCTTTGTGAAATTTCTCACGGAATCCAAGTCTTCAAGCCATTATGAGTCTATCCAGATCATCTGGAAGGGAGCGCATGGTGACATTGAAAAGAAAGCGAAACTCATTACTGATCGGTGCTTGTGAGCCATTTCTTATGGAATCTTCAACTTAAGACAGTTTGGAGTCTGGCCTCATTTGGAAGGCTCGCTCCGTGCAGATGAATAACAAAGCAAAACGCTTCGCTCACCTTAGCGGGGGATAAATTTGTCGCGGAATCTTCACATTACAGCTTTTAGGATCCTGTCCTAAAGAAAGGTTAAACTCATTCTTGACCACTAGGGGTTTGGCAAATACTTCTGAAAGCCTCCTTTTTTAAAGCATTTAGGAGTCTGTCCTTACTGTCATTTGCAGTAGAGCGGTTAGGGAAAATGAGAACTAGAGAGAAAGTCATTAATGAACAGCACTTGAGACAAACTTTGTCCCGGACTCGTCATCTAAAAGCCACTAGGTTTCTCTTGGTCATTTGGAAGAGAGGGCATCATGAACGTTACAAACAAAACAAAACTCGTTAGTGATCCCTGCGGGTGACTCGTTTCTCGGAGCCTTTTCATTTTAAAACAGTTTAAAAGAGGTCCTGAGCATTAGGGAAAGATCGGTTCCGTGGAACTTACAAAGAAAGAGAAAATCCTTAGTGACCCGTGCTTGTGACAAATTGTCAGGGACTCTTCATATTCGCGCCATTGGGCTACTATCCTGATTATTTAGGAGTGGTCGGTCCTCGAACTAGATTAAGCAAGCAAAATTCTTTCCTGCTCTGCCAAATGGCAAGCAGTGCATCCGAAAGGCATTTGGAGAATGATTCCAGGAGAAATTGGTGGCTAGCAGTGATGTGAAGTGAATGTCTCATGTTTAGCAATTTTCAGGAAGGGTCTCTGCCAAATACCAGCAATGCCTCCGATTTGCACTTGGAGGTCGATTCTAGGACAAAGTCGTCCCTAGCAGGGACATGGAATGCTTTTCTAGGTGAATAATATTTTTCAGGAATGGATAGCTGCCCAATGCCCAGCAGCGTATCCGACTGGCTCTTGGAGGACGATGCCAGGGCATATTCGTGTCTAGCTGTGACCTGGACTGAATAGTTCGTTTTTAGGAATTGTCCTGGCTGGATCTCTGGAAATGGTAAGCAGTGCATCGTAACGACATTTGGAGGACGATTCCATGAGACATTCCTGCCAAGCAGTGATCTGGACTGAAGAGCTCATGTTTAGTAACGTTCAAGAAGGGTTCGCTGCCAACTTCCCAGCACTGCATCCGAACGGCATTTGGAGGACGATGCCAGGAGAAATTAGTCCTAGCTGAGATCCAGAATGATTGTCTCATGTTTAGCTATTTTCACGAACGGATCTCTGCCAAATGGCCCGTGGTGCACCCGAAAGCCATTTGGAGGACGATTCCAGCAGAAATATGTGCCAAGTAGGGATCTGGAGTTCATGGCTCACGTTTAGCAATTGTCATGAATGGATCTCTCCCAAATGCGCAGCAAGGCGTCCGAGTTGCCTTGGGCAAAGTCATCCCTAGCAGGGACATGGAATGCTTTTCTACATGATATTTTCACCAACGGATCGTTGCCAAATGACCTGCAGGGCTTCCGAATGACATTCGGGGGACGATTCCTGGAGACATTGGTGCCAAGCTTTGATCTGGAATGTTTCATCTTGAGCTATTTTCACGGACGGATCTCTGCCAAATGACCAGCAGAGCCTCCGAATGAATGACATTTGGAGGATGATTGCGGGAGAAATTTGCACCTAGCTGTGATCTGGAATGCATTTTTCATTTGTAGCAATTTTCTGAAAGAGCTCTCTGCCAGGTAGCTGGCAGTGCATCCCTCTGACTTCTTGAGGAAGATTCCCGAGAATTTCGTCCCTAGCAGTAACCTGGAAGGAATGTCAAATGAACAGCATTTTTCGTTAACGGTAATGCCAGGCTTTCATCCGAATGCATTTTGAAAGATGATTTGAGGAGCAATGAGTAGCTAGCTGTGATCTGGAGTGAATGCCTCAAGCCTAGGACTTGTCATGAACGGATCTCTGCCAAATCACCAGCGGTGCATCGTGATAGCATTTAGAGAACGATCCCTGGAGACATTCGTGCCTTGCTGTTACCTGGAACTAATGTCTCCTGGAGAGCATTTTTCAAGAAGGGATCTCTCCCAAATGGCCAGCAGTGCATCGGAATTACATTTGGAGGATGATTGCAGGAGAAATTTGCTAATTTTGGGGAGAGTTAGGCTTGCAAAAGGTAGGGCTCCCCGCCAATTGGGTTAAAGTTCCTCTGAGTAGGTCAGTTGGAGTTAGGGATAGGCGTTAGGGCTCCTTAGCCCACTTGGCGTCAGCGTCAGGGTTGACAAATTTCTCATTTAATCGTCATCTTACAGCCCTTGAGAGTCTGTCCTCATCGTTAAGAAGAGATCGGCTGGTGAGAATTACAAAGAAGGCAAAACTCTTTTCTCATCCTCAAATGTTTCATGCAGCCTTCATCTTAAAGCCATCATACTACTCTCCTGATTCTTCGGCATAGAAAGCTGCAAAGAAAGAGAACCTGATTACTTATCATTGCTGGAGGAAAAGTTATCTGTGACTCTTCATTTAAAAGGCGTTACGAGAGGGTCCTGAAGAGATGGGCTTTATCGGTCAGTGAAAGTGATAAACCAAGAGAAAGTCAGTAGTGATCAGTGCTTTGTGAAATTTCTCACGGAATCCAAGTCTTCAAGCCATTATGAGTCTATCCAGATCATCTGGAAGGGAGCGCATGGTGACATTGAAAAGAAAGCGAAACTCATTACTGATCGGTGCTTGTGAGCCATTTCTTATGGAATCTTCAACTTAAGACAGTTTGGAGTCTGGCCTCATTTGGAAGGCTCGCTCCGTGCAGATGAATAACAAAGCAAAACGCTTCGCTCACCTTAGCGGGGGATAAATTTGTCGCGGAATCTTCACATTACAGCTTTTAGGATCCTGTCCTAAAGAAAGGTTAAACTCATTCTTGACCACTAGGGGTTTGGCAAATACTTCTGAAAGCCTCCTTTTTTAAAGCATTTAGGAGTCTGTCCTTACTGTCATTTGCAGTAGAGCGGTTAGGGAAAATGAGAACTAGAGAGAAAGTCATTAATGAACAGCACTTGAGACAAACTTTGTCCCGGACTCGTCATCTAAAAGCCACTAGGTTTCTCTTGGTCATTTGGAAGAGAGGGCATCATGAACGTTACAAACAAAACAAAACTCGTTAGTGATCCCTGCGGGTGACTCGTTTCTCGGAGCCTTTTCATTTTCAAACAGTTTAAAAGAGGTCCTGAGCATTAGGGAAAGATCGGTTCCGTGGAACTTACAAAGAAAGAGAAAATCCTTAGTGACCCGTGCTTGTGACAAATTGTCAGGGACTCTTCATATTCGCGCCATTGGGCTACTATCCTGATTATTTAGGAGTGGTCGGTCCTCGAACTAGATTAAGCAAGCAAAATTCTTTCCTGCTCTGCCAAATGGCAAGCAGTGCATCCGAAAGGCATTTGGAGAATGATTCCAGGAGAAATTGGTGGCTAGCAGTGATGTGAAGTGAATGTCTCATGTTTAGCAATTTTCAGGAAGGCTCTCTGCCAAATACCAGCAATGCCTCCGATTTGCACTTGGAGGTCGATTCTAGGACAAAGTCGTCCCTAGCAGGGACATGGAATGCTTTTCTAGGTGAATAATATTTTTCAGGAATGGATAGCTGCCCAATGCCCAGCAGCGTATCCGACTGGCTCTTGGAGGACGATGCCAGGGCATATTCGTGTCTAGCTGTGACCTGGACTGAATAGTTCGTTTTTAGGAATTGTCCTGGCTGGATCTCTGGAAATGGTAAGCAGTGCATCGTAACGACATTTGGAGGACGATTCCATGAGACATTCCTGCCAAGCAGTGATCTGGACTGAAGAGCTCATGTTTAGCAACGTTCAAGAAGGGTTCGCTGCCAACTTCCCAGCACTGCATCCGAACGGCATTTGGAGGACGATGCCAGGAGAAATTAGTCCTAGCTGAGATCCAGAATGATTGTCTCATGTTTAGCTATTTTCACGAACGGATCTCTGCCAAATGGCCCGTGGTGCACCCGAAAGCCATTTGGAGGACGATTCCAGCAGAAATATGTGCCAAGTAGGGATCTGGAGTTCATGGCTCACGTTTAGCAATTGTCATGAATGGATCTCTCCCAAATGCGCAGCAAGGCGTCCGAGTTGCCTTGGGCAAAGTCATCCCTAGCAGGGACATGGAATGCTTTTCTACATGATATTTTCACCAACGGATCGTTGCCAAATGACCTGCAGGGCTTCCGAATGACATTCGGGGGACGATTCCTGGAGACATTGGTGCCAAGCTTTGATCTGGAATGTTTCATCTTGAGCTATTTTCACGGACGGATCTCTGCCAAATGACCAGCAGAGCCTCCGAATGAATGACATTTGGAGGATGATTGCGGGAGAAATTTGCACCTAGCTGTGATCTGGAATGCATTTTTCATTTGTAGCAATTTTCTGAAAGAGCTCTCTGCCAGGTAGCTGGCAGTGCATCCCTCTGACTTCTTGAGGAAGATTCCCGAGAATTTCGTCCCTAGCAGTAACCTGGAAGGAATGTCAAATGAACAGCATTTTTCGTTAACGGTAATGCCAGGCTTTCATCCGAATGCATTTTGAAAGATGATTTGAGGAGCAATGAGTAGCTAGCTGTGATCTGGAGTGAATGCCTCAAGCCTAGGACTTGTCATGAACGGATCTCTGCCAAATCACCAGCGGTGCATCGTGATAGCATTTAGAGAACGATCCCTGGAGACATTCGTGCCTTGCTGTTACCTGGAACTAATGTCTCCTGGAGAGCATTTTTCAAGAAGGGATCTCTCCCAAATGGCCAGCAGTGCATCGGAATTACATTTGGAGGATGATTGCAGGAGAAATTTGCTAATTTTGGGGAGAGTTAGGCTTGCAAAAGGTAGGGCTCCCCGCCAATTGGGTTAAAGTTCCTCTGAGTAGGTCAGTTGGAGTTAGGGATAGGCGTTAGGGCTCCTTAGCCCACTTGGCGTCAGCGTCAGGGTTTCCCGAGCTAGGCCCTTTGGACTAAGGGGTAGGGTTCCCATTGCTAGACCAAGGGGAGTTGGGTTATGGTTCCTATGGGTTAGCCACGCTGAAATAGGCTTGCTGTGGGAAGGGATTCCCACCCTAGCATTAGGATGCTTACGGGTAGGCCACTTGGCGTTAGGGTTAGGGTTCTAGGCATAGGCCAGTTGAAGTAAGGGTTCCAATGGTTAGGCCAGCTCACTTTAGGCATAGAGGTCCTACAGATGGGGATCCTTGCCTTAGGGTGTCTATGGGTAAGGCCCGAACCCTAGGATTAGGGTTCCCACGGGAAGGCCACTTGCACGGAGGCTTACGTTTCCTGTGGTCGAGGAAACACTAGGATCGGGATTCCTACCCGTATGAACCCTAACCCTAGCGCTGAGAACGCTAACCTAGGGCTGGGAGCTCTGCCCTTCCCTGACTCTAACTGCATGTGGCCTGCACACAGGAACCACACTTGTAAGTGGCCTAGCCATAACCCTGAGGACGTGGCGTCCTACCCACAGCTTAACTCCAACTGTCTTGTGCCATTAGAAGACGTGGGCTCGTAAAAAGTACAAAGAAAGGAAAACTCAGCCCTAATCAAGGCTGGGCACAAAATTCTCATGGAATCTTCATTTTCAAGCTGTCCGGATCCTGTCCTGAGCTTGTGGGCTCGATTGGTTGGAGAAAATTAGAAACAAAGGGAAAGGAAGTATTAATGAATGCTTATGACAAATTTCTCATTTAATCGTCATCTTACAGCCCTTGAGAGTCTGTCCTCATCCTTAAGAAGAGATCGGCTGGTGAGAATTACAAAGAAGGCAAAACTCTTTTCTCATCCTCAAATGTTTCATGCAGCCTTCATCTTAAAGCTATCATACTACTCTCCTGATTCTTCGGCATAGAAAGCTGCAAAGAAAGAGAACCTGATTACTTATCATTGCTGGAGGAAAAGTTATCTGTGACTCTTCATTTAAAAGGCGTTACGAGAGGGTCCTGAAGAGATGGGCTTTATCGGTCAGTGAAAGTGATAAACCAAGAGAAAGTCAGTAGTGATCAGTGCTTTGTGAAATTTCTCACGGAATCCAAGTCTTCAAGCCATTATGAGTCTATCCAGATCATCTGGAAGGGAGCGCATGGTGACATTGAAAAGAAAGCGAAACTCATTACTGATCGGTGCTTGTGAGCCATTTCTTATGGAATCTTCAACTTAAGACAGTTTGGAGTCTGGCCTCATTTGGAAGGCTCGCTCCGTGCAGATGAATAACAAAGCAAAACGCTTCGCTCACCTTAGCGGGGGATAAATTTGTCGCGGAATCTTCACATTACAGCTTTTAGGATCCTGTCCTAAAGAA
Organism: Eretmochelys imbricata; assembly: GCF_965152235.1. Classification (NCBI taxonomy): domain Eukaryota; kingdom Metazoa; phylum Chordata; order Testudines; family Cheloniidae; genus Eretmochelys; species Eretmochelys imbricata. The sequence continues at coordinate 185,352,051 of NC_135574.1, read as the reverse complement.
AGGTTAAACTCATTCTTGACCACTAGGGGTTTGGCAAATACTTCTGAAAGCCTCCTTTTTTAAAGCATTTAGGAGTCTGTCCTTACTGTCATTTGCAGTAGAGCGGTTAGGGAAAATGAGAACTAGAGAGAAAGTCATTAATGAACAGCACTTGAGACAAACTTTGTCCCGGACTCGTCATCTAAAAGCCACTAGGTTTCTCTTGGTCATTTGGAAGAGAGGGCATCATGAACGTTACAAACAAAACAAAACTCGTTAGTGATCCCTGCGGGTGACTCGTTTCTCGGAGCCTTTTCATTTTCAAACAGTTTAAAAGAGGTCCTGAGCATTAGGGAAAGATCGGTTCCGTGGAACTTACAAAGAAAGAGAAAATCCTTAGTGACCCGTGCTTGTGACAAATTGTCAGGGACTCTTCATATTCGCGCCATTGGGCTACTATCCTGATTATTTAGGAGTGGTCGGTCCTCGAACTAGATTAAGCAAGCAAAATTCTTTCCTGCTCTGCCAAATGGCAAGCAGTGCATCCGAAAGGCATTTGGAGAATGATTCCAGGAGAAATTGGTGGCTAGCAGTGATGTGAAGTGAATGTCTCATGTTTAGCAATTTTCAGGAAGGGTCTCTGCCAAATACCAGCAATGCCTCCGATTTGCACTTGGAGGTCGATTCTAGGACAAAGTCGTCCCTAGCAGGGACATGGAATGCTTTTCTAGGTGAATAATATTTTTCAGGAATGGATAGCTGCCCAATGCCCAGCAGCGTATCCGACTGGCTCTTGGAGGACGATGCCAGGGCATATTCGTGTCTAGCTGTGACCTGGACTGAATAGTTCGTTTTTAGGAATTGTCCTGGCTGGATCTCTGGAAATGGTAAGCAGTGCATCGTAACGACATTTGGAGGACGATTCCATGAGACATTCCTGCCAAGCAGTGATCTGGACTGAAGAGCTCATGTTTAGCAACGTTCAAGAAGGGTTCGCTGCCAACTTCCCAGCACTGCATCCGAACGGCATTTGGAGGACGATGCCAGGAGAAATTAGTCCTAGCTGAGATCCAGAATGATTGTCTCATGTTTAGCTATTTTCACGAACGGATCTCTGCCAAATGGCCCGTGGTGCACCCGAAAGCCATTTGGAGGACGATTCCAGCAGAAATATGTGCCAAGTAGGGATCTGGAGTTCATGGCTCACGTTTAGCAATTGTCATGAATGGATCTCTCCCAAATGCGCAGCAAGGCGTCCGAGTTGCCTTGGGCAAAGTCATCCCTAGCAGGGACATGGAATGCTTTTCTACATGATATTTTCACCAACGGATCGTTGCCAAATGACCTGCAGGGCTTCCGAATGACATTCGGGGGACGATTCCTGGAGACATTGGTGCCAAGCTTTGATCTGGAATGTTTCATCTTGAGCTATTTTCACGGACGGATCTCTGCCAATTGACCAGCAGAGCCTCCGAATGAATGACATTTGGAGGATGATTGCGGGAGAAATTTGCACCTAGCTGTGATCTGGAATGCATTTTTCATTTGTAGCAATTTTCTGAAAGAGCTCTCTGCCAGGTAGCTGGCAGTGCATCCCTCTGACTTCTTGAGGAAGATTCCCGAGAATTTCGTCCCTAGCAGTAACCTGGAAGGAATGTCAAATGAACAGCATTTTTCGTTAACGGTAATGCCAGGCTTTCATCTGAATGCATTTTGAAAGATGATTTGAGGAGCAATGAGTAGCTAGCTGTGATCTGGAGTGAATGTCTCAAGCCTAGGACTTGTCATGAACGGATCTCTGCCAAATCACCAGCGGTGCATCGTGATAGCATTTAGAGAACGATCCCTGGAGACATTCGTGCCTTGCTGTTACCTGGAACTAATGTCTCCTGGAGAGCATTTTTCAAGAAGGGATCTCTCCCAAATGGCCAGCAGTGCATCGGAATTACATTTGGAGGATGATTGCAGGAGAAATTTGCTAATTTTGGGGAGAGTTAGGCTTGCAAAAGGTAGGGCTCCCCGCCAATTGGGTTAAAGTTCCTCTGAGTAGGTCAGTTGGAGTTAGGGATAGGCGTTAGGGCTCCTTAGCCCACTTGGCGTCAGCGTCAGGGTTTCCCGAGCTAGGCCCTTTGGACTAAGGGGTAGGGTTCCCATTGCTAGACCAAGGGGAGTTGGGTTATGGTTCCTATGGGTTAGCCACGCTGAAATAGGCTTGCTGTGGGAAGGGATTCCCACCCTAGCATTAGGATGCTTACGGGTAGGCCACTTGGCGTTAGGGTTAGGGTTCTAGGCATAGGCCAGTTGAAGTAAGGGTTCCAATGGTTAGGCCAGCTCACTTTAGGCATAGAGGTCCTACAGATGGGGATCCTTGCCTTAGGGTGTCTATGGGTAAGGCCCGAACCCTAGGATTAGGGTTCCCACGGGAAGGCCACTTGCACGGAGGCTTACGTTTCCTGTGGTCGAGGAAACACTAGGATCGGGATTCCTACCCGTATGAACCCTAACCCTAGCACTGAGAACGCTAACCTAGGGCTGGGAGCTCTGCCCTTCCCTAACTCTACCTGCATGTGGCCTGCACACAGGAACCACACTTGTAAGTGGCCTAGCCATAACCCTGAGGACGTGGCGTCCTACCCACAGCTTAACTCCAACTGTCTTGTGCCATTAGAAGACGTGGGCTCGTAAAAAGTACAAAGAAAGGAAAACTCAGCCCTAATCAAGGCTGGGCACAAAATTCTCATGGAATCTTCATTTTCAAGCTGTCCGGATCCTGTCCTGAGCTTGTGGGCTCGATTGGTTGGAGAAAATTAGAAACAAAGGGAAAGGAAGTATTAATGAATGCTTATGACAAATTTCTCATTTAATCGTCATCTTACAGCCCTTGAGAGTCTGTCCTCATCGTTAAGAAGAGATCGGCTGGTGAGAATTACAAAGAAGGCAAAACTCTTTTCTCATCCTCAAATGTTTCATGCAGCCTTCATCTTAAAGCCATCATACTACTCTCCTGATTCTTCGGCATAGAAAGCTGCAAAGAAAGAGAACCTGATTACTTATCATTGCTGGAGGAAAAGTTATCTGTGACTCTTCATTTAAAAGGCGTTACGAGAGGGTCCTGAAGAGATGGGCTTTATCGGTCAGTGAAAGTGATAAACCAAGAGAAAGTCAGTAGTGATCAGTGCTTTGTGAAATTTCTCACGGAATCCAAGTCTTCAAGCCATTATGAATCTATCCAGATCATCTGGAAGGGAGCGCATGGTGACATTGAAAAGAAAGCGAAACTCATTACTGATCGGTGCTTGTGAGCCATTTCTTATGGAATCTTCAACTTAAGACAGTTTGGAGTCTGGCCTCATTTGGAAGGCTCGCTCCGTGCAGATGAATAACAAAGCAAAACGCTTCGCTCACCTTAGCGGGGGATAAATTTGTCGCGGAATCTTCACATTACAGCTTTTAGGATCCTGTCCTAAAGAAAGGTTAAACTCATTCTTGACCACTAGGGGTTTGGCAAATACTTCTGAAAGCCTCCTTTTTTAAAGCATTTAGGAGTCTGTCCTTACTGTCATTTGCAGTAGAGCGGTTAGGGAAAATGAGAACTAGAGAGAAAGTCATTAATGAACAGCACTTGAGACAAACTTTGTCACGGACTCGTCATCTAAAAGCCACTAGGTTTCTCTTGGTCATTTGGAAGAGAGGGCATCATGAACGTTACAAACAAAACAAAACTCGTTAGTGATCCCTGCGGGTGACTCGTTTCTCGGAGCCTTTTCATTTTCAAACAGTTTAAAAGAGGTCCTGAGCATTAGGGAAAGATCGGTTCCGTGGAACTTACAAAGAAAGAGAAAATCCTTAGTGACCCGTGCTTGTGACAAATTGTCAGGGACTCTTCATATTCGCGCCATTGGGCTACTATCCTGATTATTTAGGAGTGGTCGGTCCTCGAACTAGATTAAGCAAGCAAAATTCTTTCCTGCTCTGCCAAATGGCAAGCAGTGCATCCGAAAGGCATTTGGAGAATGATTCCAGGAGAAATTGGTGGCTAGCAGTGATGTGAAGTGAATGTCTCATGTTTAGCAATTTTCAGGAAGGCTCTCTGCCAAATACCAGCAATGCCTCCGATTTGCACTTGGAGGTCGATTCTAGGACAAAGTCGTCCCTAGCAGGGACATGGAATGCTTTTCTAGGTGAATAATATTTTTCAGGAATGGATAGCTGCCCAATGCCCAGCAGCGTATCCGACTGGCTCTTGGAGGACGATGCCAGGGCATATTCGTGTCTAGCTGTGACCTGGACTGAATAGTTCGTTTTTAGGAATTGTCCTGGCTGGATCTCTGGAAATGGTAAGCAGTGCATCGTAACGACATTTGGAGGACGATTCCATGAGACATTCCTGCCAAGCAGTGATCTGGACTGAAGAGCTCATGTTTAGCAACGTTCAAGAAGGGTTCGCTGCCAACTTCCCAGCACTGCATCCGAACGGCATTTGGAGGACGATGCCAGGAGAAATTAGTCCTAGCTGAGATCCAGAATGATTGTCTCATGTTTAGCTATTTTCACGAACGGATCTCTGCCAAATGGCCCGTGGTGCACCCGAAAGCCATTTGGAGGACGATTCCAGCAGAAATATGTGCCAAGTAGGGATCTGGAGTTCATGGCTCACGTTTAGCAATTGTCATGAATGGATCTCTCCCAAATGCGCAGCAAGGCGTCCGAGTTGCCTTGGGCAAAGTCATCCCTAGCAGGGACATGGAATGCTTTTCTACATGATATTTTCACCAACGGATCGCTGCCAAATGACCTGCAGGGCTTCCGAATGACATTCGGGGGACGATTCCTGGAGACATTGGTGCCAAGCTTTGATCTGGAATGTTTCATCTTGAGCTATTTTCACGGACGGATCTCTGCCAAATGACCAGCAGAGCCTCCGAATGAATGACATTTGGAGGATGATTGCGGGAGAAATTTGCACCTAGCTGTGATCTGGAATGCATTTTTCATTTGTAGCAATTTTCTGAAAGAGCTCTCTGCCAGGTAGCTGGCAGTGCATCCCTCTGACTTCTTGAGGAAGATTCCCGAGAATTTCGTCCCTAGCAGTAACCTGGAAGGAATGTCAAATGAACAGCATTTTTCGTTAACGGTAATGCCAGGCTTTCATCCGAATGCATTTTGAAAGATGATTTGAGGAGCAATGAGTAGCTAGCTGTGATCTGGAGTGAATGTCTCAAGCCTAGGACTTGTCATGAACGGATCTCTGCCAAATCACCAGCGGTGCATCGTGATAGCATTTAGAGAACGATCCCTGGAGACATTCGTGCCTTGCTGTTACCTGGAACTAATGTCTCCTGGAGAGCATTTTTCAAGAAGGGATCTCTCCCAAATGGCCAGCAGTGCATCGGAATTACATTTGGAGGATGATTGCAGGAGAAATTTGCTAATTTTGGGGAGAGTTAGGCTTGCAAAAGGTAGGGCTCCCCGCCAATTGGGTTAAAGTTCCTCTGAGTAGGTCAGTTGGAGTTAGGGATAGGCGTTAGGGCTCCTTAGCCCACTTGGCGTCAGCGTCAGGGTTTCCCGAGCTAGGCCCTTTGGACTAAGGGGTAGGGTTCCCATTGCTAGACCAAGGGGAGTTGGGTTATGGTTCCTATGGGTTAGCCACGCTGAAATAGGCTTGCTGTGGGAAGGGATTCCCACCCTAGCATTAGGATGCTTACGGGTAGGCCACTTGGCGTTAGGGTTAGGGTTCTAGGCATAGGCCAGTTGAAGTAAGGGTTCCAATGGTTAGGCCAGCTCACTTTAGGCATAGAGGTCCTACAGATGGGGATCCTTGCCTTAGGGTGTCTATGGGTAAGGCCCGAACCCTAGGATTAGGGTTCCCACGGGAAGGCCACTTGCACGGAGGCTTACGTTTCCTGTGGTCGAGGAAACACTAGGATCGGGATTCCTACCCGTATGAACCCTAACCCTAGCGCTGAGAACGCTAACCTAGGGCTGGGAGCTCTGCCCTTCCCTGACTCTAACTGCATGTGGCCTGCACACAGGAACCACACTTGTAAGTGGCCTAGCCATAACCCTGAGGACGTGGCGTCCTACCCACAGCTTAACTCCAACTGTCTTGTGCCATTAGAAGACGTGGGCTCGTAAAAAGTACAAAGAAAGGAAAACTCAGCCCTAATCAAGGCTGGGCACAAAATTCTCATGGAATCTTCATTTTCAAGCTGTCCGGATCCTGTCCTGAGCTTGTGGGCTCGATTGGTTGGAGAAAATTAGAAACAAAGGGAAAGGAAGTATTAATGAATGCTTATGACAAATTTCTCATTTAATCGTCATCTTACAGCCCTTGAGAGTCTGTCCTCATCCTTAAGAAGAGATCGGCTGGTGAGAATTACAAAGAAGGCAAAACTCTTTTCTCATCCTCAAATGTTTCATGCAGCCTTCATCTTAAAGCTATCATACTACTCTCCTGATTCTTCGGCATAGAAAGCTGCAAAGAAAGAGAACCTGATTACTTATCATTGCTGGAGGAAAAGTTATCTGTGACTCTTCATTTAAAAGGCGTTACGAGAGGGTCCTGAAGAGATGGGCTTTATCGGTCAGTGAAAGTGATAAACCAAGAGAAAGTCAGTAGTGATCAGTGCTTTGTGAAATTTCTCACGGAATCCAAGTCTTCAAGCCATTATGAGTCTATCCAGATCATCTGGAAGGGAGCGCATGGTGACATTGAAAAGAAAGCGAAACTCATTACTGATCGGTGCTTGTGAGCCATTTCTTATGGAATCTTCAACTTAAGACAGTTTGGAGTCTGGCCTCATTTGGAAGGCTCGCTCCGTGCAGATGAATAACAAAGCAAAACGCTTCGCTCACCTTAGCGGGGGATAAATTTGTCGCGGAATCTTCACATTACAGCTTTTAGGATCCTGTCCTAAAGAAAGGTTAAACTCATTCTTGACCACTAGGGGTTTGGCAAATACTTCTGAAAGCCTCCTTTTTTAAAGCATTTAGGAGTCTGTCCTTACTGTCATTTGCAGTAGAGCGGTTAGGGAAAATGAGAACTAGAGAGAAAGTCATTAATGAACAGCACTTGAGACAAACTTTGTCCCGGACTCGTCATCTAAAAGCCACTAGGTTTCTCTTGGTCATTTGGAAGAGAGGGCATCATGAACGTTACAAACAAAACAAAACTCGTTAGTGATCCCTGCGGGTGACTCGTTTCTCGGAGCCTTTTCATTTTCAAACAGTTTAAAAGAGGTCCTGAGCATTAGGGAAAGATCGGTTCCGTGGAACTTACAAAGAAAGAGAAAATCCTTAGTGACCCGTGCTTGTGACAAATTGTCAGGGACTCTTCATATTCGCGCCATTGGGCTACTATCCTGATTATTTAGGAGTGGTCGGTCCTCGAACTAGATTAAGCAAGCAAAATTCTTTCCTGCTCTGCCAAATGGCAAGCAGTGCATCCGAAAGGCATTTGGAGAATGATTCCAGGAGAAATTGGTGGCTAGCAGTGATGTGAAGTGAATGTCTCATGTTTAGCAATTTTCAGGAAGGGTCTCTGCCAAATACCAGCAATGCCTCCGATTTGCACTTGGAGGTCGATTCTAGGACAAAGTCGTCCCTAGCAGGGACATGGAATGCTTTTCTAGGTGAATAATATTTTTCAGGAATGGATAGCTGCCCAATGCCCAGCAGCGTATCCGACTGGCTCTTGGAGGACGATGCCAGGGCATATTCGTGTCTAGCTGTGACCTGGACTGAATAGTTCGTTTTTAGGAATTGTCCTGGCTGGATCTCTGGAAATGGTAAGCAGTGCATCGTAACGACATTTGGAGGACGATTCCATGAGACATTCCTGCCAAGCAGTGATCTGGACTGAAGAGCTCATGTTTAGCAACGTTCAAGAAGGGTTCGCTGCCAACTTCCCAGCACTGCATCCGAACGGCATTTGGAGGACGATGCCAGGAGAAATTAGTCCTAGCTGAGATCCAGAATGATTGTCTCATGTTTAGCTATTTTCACGAACGGATCTCTGCCAAATGGCCCGTGGTGCACCCGAAAGCCATTTGGAGGACGATTCCAGCAGAAATATGTGCCAAGTAGGGATCTGGAGTTCATGGCTCACGTTTAGCAATTGTCATGAATGGATCTCTCCCAAATGCGCAGCAAGGCGTCCGAGTTGCCTTGGGCAAAGTCATCCCTAGCAGGGACATGGAATGCTTTTCTACATGATATTTTCACCAACGGATCGTTGCCAAATGACCTGCAGGGCTTCCGAATGACATTCGGGGGACGATTCCTGGAGACATTGGTGCCAAGCTTTGATCTGGAATGTTTCATCTTGAGCTATTTTCACGGACGGATCTCTGCCAATTGACCAGCAGAGCCTCCGAATGAATGACATTTGGAGGATGATTGCGGGAGAAATTTGCACCTAGCTGTGATCTGGAATGCATTTTTCATTTGTAGCAATTTTCTGAAAGAGCTCTCTGCCAGGTAGCTGGCAGTGCATCCCTCTGACTTCTTGAGGAAGATTCCCGAGAATTTCGTCCCTAGCAGTAACCTGGAAGGAATGTCAAATGAACAGCATTTTTCGTTAACGGTAATGCCAGGCTTTCATCTGAATGCATTTTGAAAGATGATTTGAGGAGCAATGAGTAGCTAGCTGTGATCTGGAGTGAATGTCTCAAGCCTAGGACTTGTCATGAACGGATCTCTGCCAAATCACCAGCGGTGCATCGTGATAGCATTTAGAGAACGATCCCTGGAGACATTCGTGCCTTGCTGTTACCTGGAACTAATGTCTCCTGGAGAGCATTTTTCAAGAAGGGATCTCTCCCAAATGGCCAGCAGTGCATCGGAATTACATTTGGAGGATGATTGCAGGAGAAATTTGCTAATTTTGGGGAGAGTTAGGCTTGCAAAAGGTAGGGCTCCCCGCCAATTGGGTTAAAGTTCCTCTGAGTAGGTCAGTTGGAGTTAGGGATAGGCGTTAGGGCTCCTTAGCCCACTTGGCGTCAGCGTCAGGGTTTCCCGAGCTAGGCCCTTTGGACTAAGGGGTAGGGTTCCCATTGCTAGACCAAGGGGAGTTGGGTTATGGTTCCTATGGGTTAGCCACGCTGAAATAGGCTTGCTGTGGGAAGGGATTCCCACCCTAGCATTAGGATGCTTACGGGTAGGCCACTTGGCGTTAGGGTTAGGGTTCTAGGCATAGGCCAGTTGAAGTAAGGGTTCCAATGGTTAGGCCAGCTCACTTTAGGCATAGAGGTCCTACAGATGGGGATCCTTGCCTTAGGGTGTCTATGGGTAAGGCCCGAACCCTAGGATTAGGGTTCCCACGGGAAGGCCACTTGCACGGAGGCTTACGTTTCCTGTGGTCGAGGAAACACTAGGATCGGGATTCCTACCCGTATGAACCCTAACCCTAGCACTGAGAACGCTAACCTAGGGCTGGGAGCTCTGCCCTTCCCTAACTCTACCTGCATGTGGCCTGCACACAGGAACCACACTTGTAAGTGGCCTAGCCATAACCCTGAGGACGTGGCGTCCTACCCACAGCTTAACTCCAACTGTCTTGTGCCATTAGAAGACGTGGGCTCGTAAAAAGTACAAAGAAAGGAAAACTCAGCCCTAATCAAGGCTGGGCACAAAATTCTCATGGAATCTTCATTTTCAAGCTGTCCGGATCCTGTCCTGAGCTTGTGGGCTCGATTGGTTGGAGAAAATTAGAAACAAAGGGAAAGGAAGTATTAATGAATGCTTATGACAAATTTCTCATTTAATCGTCATCTTACAGCCCTTGAGAGTCTGTCCTCATCGTTAAGAAGAGATCGGCTGGTGAGAATTACAAAGAAGGCAAAACTCTTTTCTCATCCTCAAATGTTTCATGCAGCCTTCATCTTAAAGCCATCATACTACTCTCCTGATTCTTCGGCATAGAAAGCTGCAAAGAAAGAGAACCTGATTACTTATCATTGCTGGAGGAAAAGTTATCTGTGACTCTTCATTTAAAAGGCGTTACGAGAGGGTCCTGAAGAGATGGGCTTTATCGGTCAGTGAAAGTGATAAACCAAGAGAAAGTCAGTAGTGATCAGTGCTTTGTGAAATTTCTCACGGAATCCAAGTCTTCAAGCCATTATGAATCTATCCAGATCATCTGGAAGGGAGCGCATGGTGACATTGAAAAGAAAGCGAAACTCATTACTGATCGGTGCTTGTGAGCCATTTCTTATGGAATCTTCAACTTAAGACAGTTTGGAGTCTGGCCTCATTTGGAAGGCTCGCTCCGTGCAGATGAATAACAAAGCAAAACGCTTCGCTCACCTTAGCGGGGGATAAATTTGTCGCGGAATCTTCACATTACAGCTTTTAGGATCCTGTCCTAAAGAAAGGTTAAACTCATTCTTGACCACTAGGGGTTTGGCAAATACTTCTGAAAGCCTCCTTTTTTAAAGCATTTAGGAGTCTGTCCTTACTGTCATTTGCAGTAGAGCGGTTAGGGAAAATGAGAACTAGAGAGAAAGTCATTAATGAACAGCACTTGAGACAAACTTTGTCACGGACTCGTCATCTAAAAGCCACTAGGTTTCTCTTGGTCATTTGGAAGAGAGGGCATCATGAACGTTACAAACAAAACAAAACTCGTTAGTGATCCCTGCGGGTGACTCGTTTCTCGGAGCCTTTTCATTTTCAAACAGTTTAAAAGAGGTCCTGAGCATTAGGGAAAGATCGGTTCCGTGGAACTTACAAAGAAAGAGAAAATCCTTAGTGACCCGTGCTTGTGACAAATTGTCAGGGACTCTTCATATTCGCGCCATTGGGCTACTATCCTGATTATTTAGGAGTGGTCGGTCCTCGAACTAGATTAAGCAAGCAAAATTCTTTCCTGCTCTGCCAAATGGCAAGCAGTGCATCCGAAAGGCATTTGGAGAATGATTCCAGGAGAAATTGGTGGCTAGCAGTGATGTGAAGTGAATGTCTCATGTTTAGCAATTTTCAGGAAGGCTCTCTGCCAAATACCAGCAATGCCTCCGATTTGCACTTGGAGGTCGATTCTAGGACAAAGTCGTCCCTAGCAGGGACATGGAATGCTTTTCTAGGTGAATAATATTTTTCAGGAATGGATAGCTGCCCAATGCCCAGCAGCGTATCCGACTGGCTCTTGGAGGACGATGCCAGGGCATATTCGTGTCTAGCTGTGACCTGGACTGAATAGTTCGTTTTTAGGAATTGTCCTGGCTGGATCTCTGGAAATGGTAAGCAGTGCATCGTAACGACATTTGGAGGACGATTCCATGAGACATTCCTGCCAAGCAGTGATCTGGACTGAAGAGCTCATGTTTAGCAACGTTCAAGAAGGGTTCGCTGCCAACTTCCCAGCACTGCATCCGAACGGCATTTGGAGGACGATGCCAGGAGAAATTAGTCCTAGCTGAGATCCAGAATGATTGTCTCATGTTTAGCTATTTTCACGAACGGATCTCTGCCAAATGGCCCGTGGTGCACCCGAAAGCCATTTGGAGGACGATTCCAGCAGAAATATGTGCCAAGTAGGGATCTGGAGTTCATGGCTCACGTTTAGCAATTGTCATGAATGGATCTCTCCCAAATGCGCAGCAAGGCGTCCGAGTTGCCTTGGGCAAAGTCATCCCTAGCAGGGACATGGAATGCTTTTCTACATGATATTTTCACCAACGGATCGCTGCCAAATGACCTGCAGGGCTTCCGAATGACATTCGGGGGACGATTCCTGGAGACATTGGTGCCAAGCTTTGATCTGGAATGTTTCATCTTGAGCTATTTTCACGGACGGATCTCTGCCAAATGACCAGCAGAGCCTCCGAATGAATGACATTTGGAGGATGATTGCGGGAGAAATTTGCACCTAGCTGTGATCTGGAATGCATTTTTCATTTGTAGCAATTTTCTGAAAGAGCTCTCTGCCAGGTAGCTGGCAGTGCATCCCTCTGACTTCTTGAGGAAGATTCCCGAGAATTTCGTCCCTAGCAGTAACCTGGAAGGAATGTCAAATGAACAGCATTTTTCGTTAACGGTAATGCCAGGCTTTCATCCGAATGCATTTTGAAAGATGATTTGAGGAGCAATGAGTAGCTAGCTGTGATCTGGAGTGAATGCCTCAAGCCTAGGACTTGTCATGAACGGATCTCTGCCAAATCACCAGCGGTGCATCGTGATAGCATTTAGAGAACGATCCCTGGAGACATTCGTGCCTTGCTGTTACCTGGAACTAATGTCTCCTGGAGAGCATTTTTCAAGAAGGGATCTCTCCCAAATGGCCAGCAGTGCATCGGAATTACATTTGGAGGATGATTGCAGGAGAAATTTGCTAATTTTGGGGAGAGTTAGGCTTGCAAAAGGTAGGGCTCCCCGCCAATTGGGTTAAAGTTCCTCTGAGTAGGTCAGTTGGAGTTAGGGATAGGCGTTAGGGCTCCTTAGCCCACTTGGCGTCAGCGTCAGGGTTTCCCGAGCTAGGCCCTTTGGACTAAGGGGTAGGGTTCCCATTGCTAGACCAAGGGGAGTTGGGTTATGGTTCCTATGGGTTAGCCACGCTGAAATAGGCTTGCTGTGGGAAGGGATTCCCACCCTAGCATTAGGATGCTTACGGGTAGGCCACTTGGCGTTAGGGTTAGGGTTCTAGGCATAGGCCAGTTGAAGTAAGGGTTCCAATGGTTAGGCCAGCTCACTTTAGGCATAGAGGTCCTACAGATGGGGATCCTTGCCTTAGGGTGTCTATGGGTAAGGCCCGAACCCTAGGATTAGGGTTCCCACGGGAAGGCCACTTGCACGGAGGCTTACGTTTCCTGTGGTCGAGGAAACACTAGGATCGGGATTCCTACCCGTATGAACCCTAACCCTAGCGCTGAGAACGCTAACCTAGGGCTGGGAGCTCTGCCCTTCCCTAACTCTACCTGCATGTGGCCTGCACACAGGAACCACACTTGTAAGTGGCCTAGCCATAACCCTGAGGACGTGGCGTCCTACCCACAGCTTAACTCCAACTGTCTTGTGCCATTAGAAGACGTGGGCTCGTAAAAAGTACAAAGAAAGGAAAACTCAGCCCTAATCAAGGCTGGGCACAAAATTCTCATGGAATCTTCATTTTCAAGCTGTCCGGATCCTGTCCTGAGCTTATGGGCTCGATTGGTTGGAGAAAATTAGAAACAAAGGGAAAGGAAGTATTAATGAATGCTTATGACAAATTTCTCATTTAATCGTCATCTTACAGCCCTTGAGAGTCTGTCCTCATCGTTAAGAAGAGATCGGCTGGTGAGAATTACAAAGAAGGCAAAACTCTTTTCTCATCCTCAAATGTTTCATGCAGCCTTCATCTTAAAGCCATCATACTACTCTCCTGATTCTTCGGCATAGAAAGCTGCAAAGAAAGAGAACCTGATTACTTATCATTGCTGGAGGAAAAGTTATCTGTGACTCTTCATTTAAAAGGCGTTACGAGAGGGTCCTGAAGAGATGGGCTTTATCGGTCAGTGAAAGTGATAAACCAAGAGAAAGTCAGTAGTGATCAGTGCTTTGTGAAATTTCTCACGGAATCCAAGTCTTCAAGCCATTATGAGTCTATCCAGATCATCTGGAAGGGAGCGCATGGTGACATTGAAAAGAAAGCGAAACTCATTACTGATCGGTGCTTGTGAGCCATTTCTTATGGAATCTTCAACTTAAGACATTTTGGAGTCTGGCCTCATTTGGAAGGCTCGCTCCGTGCAGATGAATAACAAAGCAAAACGCTTCGCTCACCTTAGCGGGGGATAAATTTGTCGCGGAATCTTCACATTACAGCTTTTAGGATCCTGTCCTAAAGAAAGGTTAAACTCATTCTTGACCACTAGGGGTTTGGCAAATACTTCTGAAAGCCTCCTTTTTTAAAGCATTTAGGAGTCTGTCCTTACTGTCATTTGCAGTAGAGCGGTTAGGGAAAATGAGAACTAGAGAGAAAGTCATTAATGAACAGCACTTGAGACAAACTTTGTCCCGGACTCGTCATCTAAAAGCCACTAGGTTTCTCTTGGTCATTTGGAAGAGAGGGCATCATGAACGTTACAAACAAAACAAAACTCGTTAGTGATCCCTGCGGGTGACTCGTTTCTCGGAGCCTTTTCATTTTAAAACAGTTTAAAAGAGGTCCTGAGCATTAGGGAAAGATCGGTTCCGTGGAACTTACAAAGAAAGAGAAAATCCTTAGTGACCCGTGCTTGTGACAAATTGTCAGGGACTCTTCATATTCGCGCCATTGGGCTACTATCCTGATTATTTAGGAGTGGTCGGTCCTCGAACTAGATTAAGTAAGCAAAATTCTTTCCTGCTCTGCCAAATGGCAAGCAGTGCATCCGAAAGGCATTTGGAGAATGATTCCAGGAGAAATTGGTGGCTAGCAGTGATGTGAAGTGAATGTCTCATGTTTAGCAATTTTCAGGAAGGCTCTCTGCCAAATACCAGCAATGCCTCCGATTTGCACTTGGAGGTCGATTCTAGGACAAAGTCGTCCCTAGCAGGGACATGGAATGCTTTTCTAGGTGAATAATATTTTTCAGGAATGGATAGCTGCCCAATGCCCAGCAGCGTATCCGACTGGCTCTTGGAGGACGATGCCAGGGCATATTCGTGTCTAGCTGTGACCTGGACTGAATAGTTCGTTTTTAGGAATTGTCCTGGCTGGATCTCTGGAAATGGTAAGCAGTGCATCGTAACGACATTTGGAGGACGATTCCATGAGACATTCCTGCCAAGCAGTGATCTGGACTGAAGAGCTCATGTTTAGCAACGTTCAAGAAGGGTTCGCTGCCAACTTCCCAGCACTGCATCCGAACGGCATTTGGAGGACGATGCCAGGAGAAATTAGTCCTAGCTGAGATCCAGAATGATTGTCTCATGTTTAGCTATTTTCACGAACGGATCTCTGCCAAATGGCCCGTGGTGCACCCGAAAGCCATTTGGAGGACGATTCCAGCAGAAATATGTGCCAAGTAGGGATCTGGAGTTCATGGCTCACGTTTAGCAATTGTCATGAATGGATCTCTCCCAAATGCGCAGCAAGGCGTCCGAGTTGCCTTGGGCAAAGTCATCCCTAGCAGGGACATGGAATGCTTTTCTACATGATATTTTCACCAACGGATCGCTGCCAAATGACCTGCAGGGCTTCCGAATGACATTCGGGGGACGATTCCTGGAGACATTGGTGCCAAGCTTTGATCTGGAATGTTTCATCTTGAGCTATTTTCACGGACGGATCTCTGCCAAATGACCAGCAGAGCCTCCGAATGAATGACATTTGGAGGATGATTGCGGGAGAAATTTGCACCTAGCTGTGATCTGGAATGCATTTTTCATTTGTAGCAATTTTCTGAAAGAGCTCTCTGCCAGGTAGCTGGCAGTGCATCCCTCTGACTTCTTGAGGAAGATTCCCGAGAATTTCGTCCCTAGCAGTAACCTGGAAGGAATGTCAAATGAACAGCATTTTTCGTTAACGGTAATGCCAGGCTTTCATCCGAATGCATTTTGAAAGATGATTTGAGGAGCAATGAGTAGCTAGCTGTGATCTGGAGTGAATGTCTCAAGCCTAGGACTTGTCATGAACGGATCTCTGCCAAATCACCAGCGGTGCATCGTGATAGCATTTAGAGAACGATCCCTGGAGACATTCGTGCCTTGCTGTTACCTGGAACTAATGTCTCCTGGAGAGCATTTTTCAAGAAGGGATCTCTCCCAAATGGCCAGCAGTGCATCGGAATTACATTTGGAGGATGATTGCAGGAGAAATTTGCTAATTTTGGGGAGAGTTAGGCTTGCAAAAGGTAGGGCTCCCCGCCAATTGGGTTAAAGTTCCTCTGAGTAGGTCAGTTGGAGTTAGGGATAGGCGTTAGGGCTCCTTAGCCCACTTGGCGTCAGCGTCAGGGTTTCCCGAGCTAGGCCCTTTGGACTAAGGGGTAGGGTTCCCATTGCTAGACCAAGGGGAGTTGGGTTATGGTTCCTATGGGTTAGCCACGCTGAAATAGGCTTGCTGTGGGAAGGGATTCCCACCCTAGCATTAGGATGCTTACGGGTAGGCCACTTGGCGTTAGGGTTAGGGTTCTAGGCATAGGCCAGTTGAAGTAAGGGTTCCAATGGTTAGGCCAGCTCACTTTAGGCATAGAGGTCCTACAGATGGGGATCCTTGCCTTAGGGTGTCTATGGGTAAGGCCCGAACCCTAGGATTAGGGTTCCCACGGGAAGGCCACTTGCACGGAGGCTTACGTTTCCTGTGGTCGAGGAAACACTAGGATCGGGATTCCTACCCGTATGAACCCTAACCCTAGCGCTGAGAACGCTAACCTAGGGCTGGGAGCTCTGCCCTTCCCTGACTCTAACTGCATGTGGCCTGCACACAGGAACCACACTTGTAAGTGGCCTAGCCATAACCCTGAGGACGTGGCGTCCTACCCACAGCTTAACTCCAACTGTCTTGTGCCATTAGAAGACGTGGGCTCGTAAAAAGTACAAAGAAAGGAAAACTCAGCCCTAATCAAGGCTGGGCACAAAATTCTCATGGAATCTTCATTTTCAAGCTGTCCGGATCCTGTCCTGAGCTTGTGGGCTCGATTGGTTGGAGAAAATTAGAAACAAAGGGAAAGGAAGTATTAATGAATGCTTATGACAAATTTCTCATTTAATCGTCATCTTACAGCCCTTGAGAGTCTGTCCTCATCGTTAAGAAGAGATCGGCTGGTGAGAATTACAAAGAAGGCAAAACTCTTTTCTCATCCTCAAATGTTTCATGCAGCCTTCATCTTAAAGCTATCATACTACTCTCCTGATTCTTCGGCATAGAAAGCTGCAAAGAAAGAGAACCTGATTACTTATCATTGCTGGAGGAAAAGTTATCTGTGACTCTTCATTTAAAAGGCGTTACGAGAGGGTCCTGAAGAGATGGGCTTTATCGGTCAGTGAAAGTGATAAACCAAGAGAAAGTCAGTAGTGATCAGTGCTTTGTGAAATTTCTCACAGAATCCAAGTCTTCAAGCCATTATGAGTCTATCCAGATCATCTGGAAGGGAGCGCATGGTGACATTGAAAAGAAAGCGAAACTCATTACTGATCGGTGCTTGTGAGCCATTTCTTATGGAATCTTCAACTTAAGACAGTTTGGAGTCTGGCCTCATTTGGAAGGCTCGCTCCGTGCAGATGAATAACAAAGCAAAACGCTTCGCTCACCTTAGCGGGGGATAAATTTGTCGCGGAATCTTCACATTACAGCTTTTAGGATCCTGTCCTAAAGAAAGGTTAAACTCATTCTTGACCACTAGGGGTTTGGCAAATACTTCTGAAAGCCTCCTTTTTTAAAGCATTTAGGAGTCTGTCCTTACTGTCATTTGCAGTAGAGCGGTTAGGGAAAATGAGAACTAGAGAGAAAGTCATTAATGAACAGCACTTGAGACAAACTTTGTCCCGGACTCGTCATCTAAAAGCCACTAGGTTTCTCTTGGTCATTTGGAAGAGAGGGCATCATGAACGTTACAAACAAAACAAAACTCGTTAGTGATCCCTGCGGGTGACTCGTTTCTCGGAGCCTTTTCATTTTAAAACAGTTTAAAAGAGGTCCTGAGCATTAGGGAAAGATCGGTTCCGTGGAACTTACAAAGAAAGAGAAAATCCTTAGTGACCCGTGCTTGTGACAAATTGTCAGGGACTCTTCATATTCGCGCCTATACTATCCTGATTATTTAGGAGTGGTCGGTCCTCGAACTAGATTAAGCAAGCAAAATTCTTTCCTGCTCTGCCAAATGGCAAGCAGTGCATCCGAAAGGCATTTGGAGAATGATTCCAGGAGAAATTGGTGGCTAGCAGTGATGTGAAGTGAATGTCTCATGTTTAGCAATTTTCAGGAAGGCTCTCTGCCAAATACCAGCAATGCCTCCGATTTGCACTTGGAGGTCGATTCTAGGACAAAGTCGTCCCTAGCAGGGACATGGAATGCTTTTCTAGGTGAATAATATTTTTCAGGACTGGATAGCTGCCCAATGCCCAGCAGCGTATCCGACTGGCTCTTGGAGGACGATGCCAGGGCATATTCGTGTCTAGCTGTGACCTGGACTGAATAGTTCGTTTTTAGGAATTGTCCTGGCTGGATCTCTGGAAATGGTAAGCAGTGCATCGTAACGACATTTGGAGGACGATTCCATGAGACATTCCTGCCAAGCAGTGATCTGGACTGAAGAGCTCATGTTTAGCAACGTTCAAGAAGGGTTCGCTGCCAACTTCCCAGCACTGCATCCGAACGGCATTTGGAGGACGATGCCAGGAGAAATTAGTCCTAGCTGAGATCCAGAATGATTGTCTCATGTTTAGCTATTTTCACGAACGGATCTCTGCCAAATGGCCCGTGGTGCACCCGAAAGCCATTTGGAGGACGATTCCAGCAGAAATATGTGCCAAGTAGGGATCTGGAGTTCATGGCTCACGTTTAGCAATTGTCATGAATGGATCTCTCCCAAATGCGCAGCAAGGCGTCCGAGTTGCCTTGGGCAAAGTCATCCCTAGCAGGGACATGGAATGCTTTTCTACATGATATTTTCACCAACGGATCGCTGCCAAATGACCTGCAGGGCTTCCGAATGACATTCGGGGGACGATTCCTGGAGACATTGGTGCCAAGCTTTGATCTGGAATGTTTCATCTTGAGCTATTTTCACGGACGGATCTCTGCCAAATGACCAGCAGAGCCTCCGAATGAATGACATTTGGAGGATGATTGCGGGAGAAATTTGCACCTAGCTGTGATCTGGAATGCATTTTTCATTTGTAGCAATTTTCTGAAAGAGCTCTCTGCCAGGTAGCTGGCAGTGCATCCCTCTGACTTCTTGAGGAAGATTCCCGAGAATTTCGTCCCTAGCAGTAACCTGGAAGGAATGTCAAATGAACAGCATTTTTCGTTAACGGTAATGCCAGGCTTTCATCCGAATGCATTTTGAAAGATGATTTGAGGAGCAATGAGTAGCTAGCTGTGATCTGGAGTGAATGTCTCAAGCCTAGGACTTGTCATGAACGGATCTCTGCCAAATCACCAGCGGTGCATCGTGATAGCATTTAGAGAACGATCCCTGGAGACATTCGTGCCTTGCTGTTACCTGGAACTAATGTCTCCTGGAGAGCATTTTTCAAGAAGGGATCTCTCCCAAATGGCCAGCAGTGCATCGGAATTACATTTGGAGGATGATTGCAGGAGAAATTTGCTAATTTTGGGGAGAGTTAGGCTTGCAAAAGGTAGGGCTCCCCGCCAATTGGGTTAAAGTTCCTCTGAGTAGGTCAGTTGGAGTTAGGGATAGGCGTTAGGGCTCCTTAGCCCACTTGGCGTCAGCGTCAGGGTTTCCCGAGCTAGGCCCTTTGGACTAAGGGGTAGGGTTCCCATTGCTAGACCAAGGGGAGTTGGGTTATGGTTCCTATGGGTTAGCCACGCTGAAATAGGCTTGCTGTGGGAAGGGATTCCCGCCCTAGCATTAGGATGCTTACGGGTAGGCCACTTGGCGTTAGGGTTAGGGTTCTAGGCATAGGCCAGTTGAAGTAAGGGTTCCAATGGTTAGGCCAGCTCACTTTAGGCATAGAGGTCCTACAGATGGGGATCCTTGCCTTAGGGTGTCTATGGGTAAGGCCCGAACCCTAGGATTAGGGTTCCCACGGGAAGGCCACTTGCACGGAGGCTTACGTTTCCTGTGGTCGAGGAAACACTAGGATCGGGATTCCTACCCGTATGAACCCTAACCCTAGCGCTGAGAACGCTAACCTAGGGCTGGGAGCTCTGCCCTTCCCTGACTCTAACTGCATGTGTCCTGCACACAGGAACCACACTTGTAAGTGGCCTAGCCATAACCCTGAGGACGTGGCGTCCTACCCACAGCTTAACTCCAACTGTCTTGTGCCATTAGAAGACGTGGGCTCGTAAAAAGTACAAAGAAAGGAAAACTCAGCCCTAATCAAGGCTGGGCACAAAATTCTCATGGAATCTTCATTTTCAAGCTGTCCGGATCCTGTCCTGAGCTTGTGGGCTCGATTGGTTGGAGAAAATTAGAAACAAAGGGAAAGGAAGTATTAATGAATGCTTATGACAAATTTCTCATTTAATCGTCATCTTACAGCCCTTGAGAGTCTGTCCTCATCGTTAAGAAGAGATCGGCTGGTGAGAATTACAAAGAAGGCAAAACTCTTTTCTCATCCTCAAATGTTTCATGCAGCCTTCATCTTAAAGCCATCATACTACTCTCCTGATTCTTCGGCATAGAAAGCTGCAAAGAAAGAGAACCTGATTACTTATCATTGCTGGAGGAAAAGTTATCTGTGACTCTTCATTTAAAAGGCGTTACGAGAGGGTCCTGAAGAGATGGGCTTTATCGGTCAGTGAAAGTGATAAACCAAGAGAAAGTCAGTAGTGATCAGTGCTTTGTGAAATTTCTCACGGAATCCAAGTCTTCAAGCCATTATGAGTCTATCCAGATCATCTGGAAGGGAGCGCATGGTGACATTGAAAAGAAAGCGAAACTCATTACTGATCGGTGCTTGTGAGCCATTTCTTATGGAATCTTCAACTTAAGACAGTTTGGAGTCTGGCCTCATTTGGAAGGCTCGCTCCGTGCAGATGAATAACAAAGCAAAACGCTTCGCTCACCTTAGCGGGGGATAAATTTGTCGCGGAATCTTCACATTACAGCTTTTAGGATCCTGTCCTAAAGAAAGGTTAAACTCATTCTTGACCACTAGGGGTTTGGCAAATACTTCTGAAAGCCTCCTTTTTTAAAGCATTTAGGAGTCTGTCCTTACTGTCATTTGCAGTAGAGCGGTTAGGGAAAATGAGAACTAGAGAGAAAGTCATTAATGAACAGCACTTGAGACAAACTTTGTCACGGACTCGTCATCTAAAAGCCACTAGGTTTCTCTTGGTCATTTGGAAGAGAGGGCATCATGAACGTTACAAACAAAACAAAACTCGTTAGTGATCCCTGCGGGTGACTCGTTTCTCGGAGCCTTTTCATTTTCAAACAGTTTAAAAGAGGTCCTGAGCATTAGGGAAAGATCGGTTCCGTGGAACTTACAAAGAAAGAGAAAATCCTTAGTGACCCGTGCTTGTGACAAATTGTCAGGGACTCTTCATATTCGCGCCATTGGGCTACTATCCTGATTATTTAGGAGTGGTCGGTCCTCGAACTAGATTAAGCAAGCAAAATTCTTTCCTGCTCTGCCAAATGGCAAGCAGTGCATCCGAAAGGCATTTGGAGAATGATTCCAGGAGAAATTGGTGGCTAGCAGTGATGTGAAGTGAATGTCTCATGTTTAGCAATTTTCAGGAAGGCTCTCTGCCAAATACCAGCAATGCCTCCGATTTGCACTTGGAGGTCGATTCTAGGACAAAGTCGTCCCTAGCAGGGACATGGAATGCTTTTCTAGGTGAATAATATTTTTCAGGACTGGATAGCTGCCCAATGCCCAGCAGCGTATCCGACTGGCTCTTGGAGGACGATGCCAGGGCATATTCGTGTCTAGCTGTGACCTGGACTGAATAGTTCGTTTTTAGGAATTGTCCTGGCTGGATCTCTGGAAATGGTAAGCAGTGCATCGTAACGACATTTGGAGGACGATTCCATGAGACATTCCTGCCAAGCAGTGATCTGGACTGAAGAGCTCATGTTTAGCAACGTTCAAGAAGGGTTCGCTGCCAACTTCCCAGCACTGCATCCGAACGGCATTTGGAGGACGATGCCAGGAGAAATTAGTCCTAGCTGAGATCCAGAATGATTGTCTCATGTTTAGCTATTTTCACGAACGGATCTCTGCCAAATGGCCCGTGGTGCACCCGAAAGCCATTTGGAGGACGATTCCAGCAGAAATATGTGCCAAGTAGGGATCTGGAGTTCATGGCTCACGTTTAGCAATTGTCATGAATGGATCTCTCCCAAATGCGCAGCAAGGCGTCCGAGTTGCCTTGGGCAAAGTCATCCCTAGCAGGGACATGGAATGCTTTTCTACATGATATTTTCACCAACGGATCGCTGCCAAATGACCTGCAGGGCTTCCGAATGACATTCGGGGGACGATTCCTGGAGACATTGGTGCCAAGCTTTGATCTGGAATGTTTCATCTTGAGCTATTTTCACGGACGGATCTCTGCCAAATGACCAGCAGAGCCTCCGAATGAATGACATTTGGAGGATGATTGCGGGAGAAATTTGCACCTAGCTGTGATCTGGAATGCATTTTTCATTTGTAGCAATTTTCTGAAAGAGCTCTCTGCCAGGTAGCTGGCAGTGCATCCCTCTGACTTCTTGAGGAAGATTCCCGAGAATTTCGTCCCTAGCAGTAACCTGGAAGGAATGTCAAATGAACAGCATTTTTCGTTAACGGTAATGCCAGGCTTTCATCCGAATGCATTTTGAAAGATGATTTGAGGAGCAATGAGTAGCTAGCTGTGATCTGGAGTGAATGTCTCAAGCCTAGGACTTGTCATGAACGGATCTCTGCCAAATCACCAGCGGTGCATCGTGATAGCATTTAGAGAACGATCCCTGGAGACATTCGTGCCTTGCTGTTACCTGGAACTAATGTCTCCTGGAGAGCATTTTTCAAGAAGGGATCTCTCCCAAATGGCCAGCAGTGCATCGGAATTACATTTGGAGGATGATTGCAGGAGAAATTTGCTAATTTTGGGGAGAGTTAGGCTTGCAAAAGGTAGGGCTCCCCGCCAATTGGGTTAAAGTTCCTCTGAGTAGGTCAGTTGGAGTTAGGGATAGGCGTTAGGGCTCCTTAGCCCACTTGGCGTCAGCGTCAGGGTTTCCCGAGCTAGGCCCTTTGGACTAAGGGGTAGGGTTCCCATTGCTAGACCAAGGGGAGTTGGGTTATGGTTCCTATGGGTTAGCCACGCTGAAATAGGCTTGCTGTGGGAAGGGATTCCCGCCCTAGCATTAGGATGCTTACGGGTAGGCCACTTGGCGTTAGGGTTAGGGTTCTAGGCATAGGCCAGTTGAAGTAAGGGTTCCAATGGTTAGGCCAGCTCACTTTAGGCATAGAGGTCCTACAGATGGGGATCCTTGCCTTAGGGTGTCTATGGGTAAGGCCCGAACCCTAGGATTAGGGTTCCCACGGGAAGGCCACTTGCACGGAGGCTTACGTTTCCTGTGGTCGAGGAAACACTAGGATCGGGATTCCTACCCGTATGAACCCTAACCCTAGCGCTGAGAACGCTAACCTAGGGCTGGGAGCTCTGCCCTTCCCTGACTCTAACTGCATGTGGCCTGCACACAGGAACCACACTTGTAAGTGGCCTAGCCATAACCCTGAGGACGTGGCGTCCTACCCACAGCTTAACTCCAACTGTCTTGTGCCATTAGAAGACGTGGGCTCGTAAAAAGTACAAAGAAAGGAAAACTCAGCCCTAATCAAGGCTGGGCACAAAATTCTCATGGAATCTTCATTTTCAAGCTGTCCGGATCCTGTCCTGAGCTTGTGGGCTCGATTGGTTGGAGAAAATTAGAAACAAAGGGAAAGGAAGTATTAATGAATGCTTATGACAAATTTCTCATTTAATCGTCATCTTACAGCCCTTGAGAGTCTGTCCTCATC
The DNA here is from genome assembly GCF_965152235.1 of Eretmochelys imbricata. NCBI lineage: Eukaryota > Metazoa > Chordata > Testudines > Cheloniidae > Eretmochelys > Eretmochelys imbricata. The sequence goes on along the minus strand of NC_135574.1, from coordinate 185,328,477 downwards.
GTTAAGAAGAGATCGGCTGGTGAGAATTACAAAGAAGGCAAAACTCTTTTCTCATCCTCAAATGTTTCATGCAGCCTTCATCTTAAAGCCATCATACTACTCTCCTGATTCTTCGGCATAGAAAGCTGCAAAGAAAGAGAACCTGATTACTTATCATTGCTGGAGGAAAAGTTATCTGTGACTCTTCATTTAAAAGGCGTTACGAGAGGGTCCTGAAGAGATGGGCTTTATCGGTCAGTGAAAGTGATAAACCAAGAGAAAGTCAGTAGTGATCAGTGCTTTGTGAAATTTCTCACGGAATCCAAGTCTTCAAGCCATTATGAGTCTATCCAGATCATCTGGAAGGGAGCGCATGGTGACATTGAAAAGAAAGCGAAACTCATTACTGATCGGTGCTTGTGAGCCATTTCTTATGGAATCTTCAACTTAAGACAGTTTGGAGTCTGGCCTCATTTGGAAGGCTCGCTCCGTGCAGATGAATAACAAAGCAAAACGCTTCGCTCACCTTAGCGGGGGATAAATTTGTCGCGGAATCTTCACATTACAGCTTTTAGGATCCTGTCCTAAAGAAAGGTTAAACTCATTCTTGACCACTAGGGGTTTGGCAAATACTTCTGAAAGCCTCCTTTTTTAAAGCATTTAGGAGTCTGTCCTTACTGTCATTTGCAGTAGAGCGGTTAGGGAAAATGAGAACTAGAGAGAAAGTCATTAATGAACAGCACTTGAGACAAACTTTGTCCCGGACTCGTCATCTAAAAGCCACTAGGTTTCTCTTGGTCATTTGGAAGAGAGGGCATCATGAACGTTACAAACAAAACAAAACTCGTTAGTGATCCCTGCGGGTGACTCGTTTCTCGGAGCCTTTTCATTTTCAAACAGTTTAAAAGAGGTCCTGAGCATTAGGGAAAGATCGGTTCCGTGGAACTTACAAAGAAAGAGAAAATCCTTAGTGACCCGTGCTTGTGACAAATTGTCAGGGACTCTTCATATTCGCGCCATTGGGCTACTATCCTGATTATTTAGGAGTGGTCGGTCCTCGAACTAGATTAAGCAAGCAAAATTCTTTCCTGCTCTGCCAAATGGCAAGCAGTGCATCCGAAAGGCATTTGGAGAATGATTCCAGGAGAAATTGGTGGCTAGCAGTGATGTGAAGTGAATGTCTCATGTTTAGCAATTTTCAGGAAGGCTCTCTGCCAAATACCAGCAATGCCTCCGATTTGCACTTGGAGGTCGATTCTAGGACAAAGTCGTCCCTAGCAGGGACATGGAATGCTTTTCTAGGTGAATAATATTTTTCAGGACTGGATAGCTGCCCAATGCCCAGCAGCGTATCCGACTGGCTCTTGGAGGACGATGCCAGGGCATATTCGTGTCTAGCTGTGACCTGGACTGAATAGTTCGTTTTTAGGAATTGTCCTGGCTGGATCTCTGGAAATGGTAAGCAGTGCATCGTAACGACATTTGGAGGACGATTCCATGAGACATTCCTGCCAAGCAGTGATCTGGACTGAAGAGCTCATGTTTAGCAACGTTCAAGAAGGGTTCGCTGCCAACTTCCCAGCACTGCATCCGAACGGCATTTGGAGGACGATGCCAGGAGAAATTAGTCCTAGCTGAGATCCAGAATGATTGTCTCATGTTTAGCTATTTTCACGAACGGATCTCTGCCAAATGGCCCGTGGTGCACCCGAAAGCCATTTGGAGGACGATTCCAGCAGAAATATGTGCCAAGTAGGGATCTGGAGTTCATGGCTCACGTTTAGCAATTGTCATGAATGGATCTCTCCCAAATGCGCAGCAAGGCGTCCGAGTTGCCTTGGGCAAAGTCATCCCTAGCAGGGACATGGAATGCTTTTCTACATGATATTTTCACCAACGGATCGTTGCCAAATGACCTGCAGGGCTTCCGAATGACATTCGGGGGACGATTCCTGGAGACATTGGTGCCAAGCTTTGATCTGGAATGTTTCATCTTGAGCTATTTTCACGGACGGATCTCTGCCAAATGACCAGCAGAGCCTCCGAATGAATGACATTTGGAGGATGATTGCGGGAGAAATTTGCACCTAGCTGTGATCTGGAATGCATTTTTCATTTGTAGCAATTTTCTGAAAGAGCTCTCTGCCAGGTAGCTGGCAGTGCATCCCTCTGACTTCTTGAGGAAGATTCCCGAGAATTTCGTCCCTAGCAGTAACCTGGAAGGAATGTCAAATGAACAGCATTTTTCGTTAACGGTAATGCCAGGCTTTCATCCGAATGCATTTTGAAAGATGATTTGAGGAGCAATGAGTAGCTAGCTGTGATCTGGAGTGAATGCCTCAAGCCTAGGACTTGTCATGAACGGATCTCTGCCAAATCACCAGCGGTGCATCGTGATAGCATTTAGAGAACGATCCCTGGAGACATTCGTGCCTTGCTGTTACCTGGAACTAATGTCTCCTGGAGAGCATTTTTCAAGAAGGGATCTCTCCCAAATGGCCAGCAGTGCATCGGAATTACATTTGGAGGATGATTGCAGGAGAAATTTGCTAATTTTGGGGAGAGTTAGGCTTGCAAAAGGTAGGGCTCCCCGCCAATTGGGTTAAAGTTCCTCTGAGTAGGTCAGTTGGAGTTAGGGATAGGCGTTAGGGCTCCTTAGCCCACTTGGCGTCAGCGTCAGGGTTTCCCGAGCTAGGCCCTTTGGACTAAGGGGTAGGGTTCCCATTGCTAGACCAAGGGGAGTTGGGTTATGGTTCCTATGGGTTAGCCACGCTGAAATAGGCTTGCTGTGGGAAGGGATTCCCACCCTAGCATTAGGATGCTTACGGGTAGGCCACTTGGCGTTAGGGTTAGGGTTCTAGGCATAGGCCAGTTGAAGTAAGGGTTCCAATGGTTAGGCCAGCTCACTTTAGGCATAGAGGTCCTACAGATGGGGATCCTTGCCTTAGGGTGTCTATGGGTAAGGCCCGAACCCTAGGATTAGGGTTCCCACGGGAAGGCCACTTGCACGGAGGCTTACGTTTCCTGTGGTCGAGGAAACACTAGGATCGGGATTCCTACCCGTATGAACCCTAACCCTAGCGCTGAGAACGCTAACCTAGGGCTGGGAGCTCTGCCCTTCCCTAACTCTACCTGCATGTGGCCTGCACACAGGAACCACACTTGTAAGTGGCCTAGCCATAACCCTGAGGACGTGGCGTCCTACCCACAGCTTAACTCCAACTGTCTTGTGCCATTAGAAGACGTGGGCTCGTAAAAAGTACAAAGAAAGGAAAACTCAGCCCTAATCAAGGCTGGGCACAAAATTCTCATGGAATCTTCATTTTCAAGCTGTCCGGATCCTGTCCTGAGCTTGTGGGCTCGATTGGTTGGAGAAAATTAGAAACAAAGGGAAAGGAAGTATTAATGAATGCTTATGACAAATTTCTCATTTAATCGTCATCTTACAGCCCTTGAGAGTCTGTCCTCATCCTTAAGAAGAGATCGGCTGGTGAGAATTACAAAGAAGGCAAAACTCTTTTCTCATCCTCAAATGTTTCATGCAGCCTTCATCTTAAAGCCATCATACTACTCTCCTGATTCTTCGGCATAGAAAGCTGCAAAGAAAGAGAACCTGATTACTTATCATTGCTGGAGGAAAAGTTATCTGTGACTCTTCATTTAAAAGGCGTTACGAGAGGGTCCTGAAGAGATGGGCTTTATCGGTCAGTGAAAGTGATAAACCAAGAGAAAGTCAGTAGTGATCAGTGCTTTGTGAAATTTCTCACGGAATCCAAGTCTTCAAGCCATTATGAGTCTATCCAGATCATCTGGAAGGGAGCGCATGGTGACATTGAAAAGAAAGCGAAACTCATTACTGATCGGTGCTTGTGAGCCATTTCTTATGGAATCTTCAACTTAAGACAGTTTGGAGTCTGGCCTCATTTGGAAGGCTCGCTCCGTGCAGATGAATAACAAAGCAAAACGCTTCGCTCACCTTAGCGGGGGATAAATTTGTCGCGGAATCTTCACATTACAGCTTTTAGGATCCTGTCCTAAAGAAAGGTTAAACTCATTCTTGACCACTAGGGGTTTGGCAAATACTTCTGAAAGCCTCCTTTTTTAAAGCATTTAGGAGTCTGTCCTTACTGTCATTTGCAGTAGAGCGGTTAGGGAAAATGAGAACTAGAGAGAAAGTCATTAATGAACAGCACTTGAGACAAACTTTGTCACGGACTCGTCATCTAAAAGCCACTAGGTTTCTCTTGGTCATTTGGAAGAGAGGGCATCATGAACGTTACAAACAAAACAAAACTCGTTAGTGATCCCTGCGGGTGACTCGTTTCTCGGAGCCTTTTCATTTTCAAACAGTTTAAAAGAGGTCCTGAGCATTAGGGAAAGATCGGTTCCGTGGAACTTACAAAGAAAGAGAAAATCCTTAGTGACCCGTGCTTGTGACAAATTGTCAGGGACTCTTCATATTCGCGCCATTGGGCTACTATCCTGATTATTTAGGAGTGGTCGGTCCTCGAACTAGATTAAGCAAGCAAAATTCTTTCCTGCTCTGCCAAATGGCAAGCAGTGCATCCGAAAGGCATTTGGAGAATGATTCCAGGAGAAATTGGTGGCTAGCAGTGATGTGAAGTGAATGTCTCATGTTTAGCAATTTTCAGGAAGGCTCTCTGCCAAATACCAGCAATGCCTCCGATTTGCACTTGGAGGTCGATTCTAGGACAAAGTCGTCCCTAGCAGGGACATGGAATGCTTTTCTAGGTGAATAATATTTTTCAGGAATGGATAGCTGCCCAATGCCCAGCAGCGTATCCGACTGGCTCTTGGAGGACGATGCCAGGGCATATTCGTGTCTAGCTGTGACCTGGACTGAATAGTTCGTTTTTAGGAATTGTCCTGGCTGGATCTCTGGAAATGGTAAGCAGTGCATCGTAACGACATTTGGAGGACGATTCCATGAGACATTCCTGCCAAGCAGTGATCTGGACTGAAGAGCTCATGTTTAGCAACGTTCAAGAAGGGTTCGCTGCCAACTTCCCAGCACTGCATCCGAACGGCATTTGGAGGACGATGCCAGGAGAAATTAGTCCTAGCTGAGATCCAGAATGATTGTCTCATGTTTAGCTATTTTCACGAACGGATCTCTGCCAAATGGCCCGTGGTGCACCCGAAAGCCATTTGGAGGACGATTCCAGCAGAAATATGTGCCAAGTAGGGATCTGGAGTTCATGGCTCACGTTTAGCAATTGTCATGAATGGATCTCTCCCAAATGCGCAGCAAGGCGTCCGAGTTGCCTTGGGCAAAGTCATCCCTAGCAGGGACATGGAATGCTTTTCTACATGATATTTTCACCAACGGATCGCTGCCAAATGACCTGCAGGGCTTCCGAATGACATTCGGGGGACGATTCCTGGAGACATTGGTGCCAAGCTTTGATCTGGAATGTTTCATCTTGAGCTATTTTCACGGACGGATCTCTGCCAAATGACCAGCAGAGCCTCCGAATGAATGACATTTGGAGGATGATTGCGGGAGAAATTTGCACCTAGCTGTGATCTGGAATGCATTTTTCATTTGTAGCAATTTTCTGAAAGAGCTCTCTGCCAGGTAGCTGGCAGTGCATCCCTCTGACTTCTTGAGGAAGATTCCCGAGAATTTCGTCCCTAGCAGTAACCTGGAAGGAATGTCAAATGAACAGCATTTTTCGTTAACGGTAATGCCAGGCTTTCATCCGAATGCATTTTGAAAGATGATTTGAGGAGCAATGAGTAGCTAGCTGTGATCTGGAGTGAATGTCTCAAGCCTAGGACTTGTCATGAACGGATCTCTGCCAAATCACCAGCGGTGCATCGTGATAGCATTTAGAGAACGATCCCTGGAGACATTCGTGCCTTGCTGTTACCTGGAACTAATGTCTCCTGGAGAGCATTTTTCAAGAAGGGATCTCTCCCAAATGGCCAGCAGTGCATCGGAATTACATTTGGAGGATGATTGCAGGAGAAATTTGCTAATTTTGGGGAGAGTTAGGCTTGCAAAAGGTAGGGCTCCCCGCCAATTGGGTTAAAGTTCCTCTGAGTAGGTCAGTTGGAGTTAGGGATAGGCGTTAGGGCTCCTTAGCCCACTTGGCGTCAGCGTCAGGGTTTCCCGAGCTAGGCCCTTTGGACTAAGGGGTAGGGTTCCCATTGCTAGACCAAGGGGAGTTGGGTTATGGTTCCTATGGGTTAGCCACGCTGAAATAGGCTTGCTGTGGGAAGGGATTCCCACCCTAGCATTAGGATGCTTACGGGTAGGCCACTTGGCGTTAGGGTTAGGGTTCTAGGCATAGGCCAGTTGAAGTAAGGGTTCCAATGGTTAGGCCAGCTCACTTTAGGCATAGAGGTCCTACAGATGGGGATCCTTGCCTTAGGGTGTCTATGGGTAAGGCCCGAACCCTAGGATTAGGGTTCCCACGGGAAGGCCACTTGCACGGAGGCTTACGTTTCCTGTGGTCGAGGAAACACTAGGATCGGGATTCCTACCCGTATGAACCCTAACCCTAGCGCTGAGAACGCTAACCTAGGGCTGGGAGCTCTGCCCTTCCCTGACTCTAACTGCATGTGGCCTGCACACAGGAACCACACTTGTAAGTGGCCTAGCCATAACCCTGAGGACGTGGCGTCCTACCCACAGCTTAACTCCAACTGTCTTGTGCCATTAGAAGACGTGGGCTCGTAAAAAGTACAAAGAAAGGAAAACTCAGCCCTAATCAAGGCTGGGCACAAAATTCTCATGGAATCTTCATTTTCAAGCTGTCCGGATCCTGTCCTGAGCTTGTGGGCTCGATTGGTTGGAGAAAATTAGAAACAAAGGGAAAGGAAGTATTAATGAATGCTTATGACAAATTTCTCATTTAATCGTCATCTTACAGCCCTTGAGAGTCTGTCCTCATCGTTAAGAAGAGATCGGCTGGTGAGAATTACAAAGAAGGCAAAACTCTTTTCTCATCCTCAAATGTTTCATGCAGCCTTCATCTTAAAGCTATCATACTACTCTCCTGATTCTTCGGCATAGAAAGCTGCAAAGAAAGAGAACCTGATTACTTATCATTGCTGGAGGAAAAGTTATCTGTGACTCTTCATTTAAAAGGCGTTACGAGAGGGTCCTGAAGAGATGGGCTTTATCGGTCAGTGAAAGTGATAAACCAAGAGAAAGTCAGTAGTGATCAGTGCTTTGTGAAATTTCTCACAGAATCCAAGTCTTCAAGCCATTATGAGTCTATCCAGATCATCTGGAAGGGAGCGCATGGTGACATTGAAAAGAAAGCGAAACTCATTACTGATCGGTGCTTGTGAGCCATTTCTTATGGAATCTTCAACTTAAGACAGTTTGGAGTCTGGCCTCATTTGGAAGGCTCGCTCCGTGCAGATGAATAACAAAGCAAAACGCTTCGCTCACCTTAGCGGGGGATAAATTTGTCGCGGAATCTTCACATTACAGCTTTTAGGATCCTGTCCTAAAGAAAGGTTAAACTCATTCTTGACCACTAGGGGTTTGGCAAATACTTCTGAAAGCCTCCTTTTTTAAAGCATTTAGGAGTCTGTCCTTACTGTCATTTGCAGTAGAGCGGTTAGGGAAAATGAGAACTAGAGAGAAAGTCATTAATGAACAGCACTTGAGACAAACTTTGTCCCGGACTCGTCATCTAAAAGCCACTAGGTTTCTCTTGGTCATTTGGAAGAGAGGGCATCATGAACGTTACAAACAAAACAAAACTCGTTAGTGATCCCTGCGGGTGACTCGTTTCTCGGAGCCTTTTCATTTTAAAACAGTTTAAAAGAGGTCCTGAGCATTAGGGAAAGATCGGTTCCGTGGAACTTACAAAGAAAGAGAAAATCCTTAGTGACCCGTGCTTGTGACAAATTGTCAGGGACTCTTCATATTCGCGCCTATACTATCCTGATTATTTAGGAGTGGTCGGTCCTCGAACTAGATTAAGCAAGCAAAATTCTTTCCTGCTCTGCCAAATGGCAAGCAGTGCATCCGAAAGGCATTTGGAGAATGATTCCAGGAGAAATTGGTGGCTAGCAGTGATGTGAAGTGAATGTCTCATGTTTAGCAATTTTCAGGAAGGCTCTCTGCCAAATACCAGCAATGCCTCCGATTTGCACTTGGAGGTCGATTCTAGGACAAAGTCGTCCCTAGCAGGGACATGGAATGCTTTTCTAGGTGAATAATATTTTTCAGGACTGGATAGCTGCCCAATGCCCAGCAGCGTATCCGACTGGCTCTTGGAGGACGATGCCAGGGCATATTCGTGTCTAGCTGTGACCTGGACTGAATAGTTCGTTTTTAGGAATTGTCCTGGCTGGATCTCTGGAAATGGTAAGCAGTGCATCGTAACGACATTTGGAGGACGATTCCATGAGACATTCCTGCCAAGCAGTGATCTGGACTGAAGAGCTCATGTTTAGCAACGTTCAAGAAGGGTTCGCTGCCAACTTCCCAGCACTGCATCCGAACGGCATTTGGAGGACGATGCCAGGAGAAATTAGTCCTAGCTGAGATCCAGAATGATTGTCTCATGTTTAGCTATTTTCACGAACGGATCTCTGCCAAATGGCCCGTGGTGCACCCGAAAGCCATTTGGAGGACGATTCCAGCAGAAATATGTGCCAAGTAGGGATCTGGAGTTCATGGCTCACGTTTAGCAATTGTCATGAATGGATCTCTCCCAAATGCGCAGCAAGGCGTCCGAGTTGCCTTGGGCAAAGTCATCCCTAGCAGGGACATGGAATGCTTTTCTACATGATATTTTCACCAACGGATCGCTGCCAAATGACCTGCAGGGCTTCCGAATGACATTCGGGGGACGATTCCTGGAGACATTGGTGCCAAGCTTTGATCTGGAATGTTTCATCTTGAGCTATTTTCACGGACGGATCTCTGCCAAATGACCAGCAGAGCCTCCGAATGAATGACATTTGGAGGATGATTGCGGGAGAAATTTGCACCTAGCTGTGATCTGGAATGCATTTTTCATTTGTAGCAATTTTCTGAAAGAGCTCTCTGCCAGGTAGCTGGCAGTGCATCCCTCTGACTTCTTGAGGAAGATTCCCGAGAATTTCGTCCCTAGCAGTAACCTGGAAGGAATGTCAAATGAACAGCATTTTTCGTTAACGGTAATGCCAGGCTTTCATCCGAATGCATTTTGAAAGATGATTTGAGGAGCAATGAGTAGCTAGCTGTGATCTGGAGTGAATGTCTCAAGCCTAGGACTTGTCATGAACGGATCTCTGCCAAATCACCAGCGGTGCATCGTGATAGCATTTAGAGAACGATCCCTGGAGACATTCGTGCCTTGCTGTTACCTGGAACTAATGTCTCCTGGAGAGCATTTTTCAAGAAGGGATCTCTCCCAAATGGCCAGCAGTGCATCGGAATTACATTTGGAGGATGATTGCAGGAGAAATTTGCTAATTTTGGGGAGAGTTAGGCTTGCAAAAGGTAGGGCTCCCCGCCAATTGGGTTAAAGTTCCTCTGAGTAGGTCAGTTGGAGTTAGGGATAGGCGTTAGGGCTCCTTAGCCCACTTGGCGTCAGCGTCAGGGTTTCCCGAGCTAGGCCCTTTGGACTAAGGGGTAGGGTTCCCATTGCTAGACCAAGGGGAGTTGGGTTATGGTTCCTATGGGTTAGCCACGCTGAAATAGGCTTGCTGTGGGAAGGGATTCCCGCCCTAGCATTAGGATGCTTACGGGTAGGCCACTTGGCGTTAGGGTTAGGGTTCTAGGCATAGGCCAGTTGAAGTAAGGGTTCCAATGGTTAGGCCAGCTCACTTTAGGCATAGAGGTCCTACAGATGGGGATCCTTGCCTTAGGGTGTCTATGGGTAAGGCCCGAACCCTAGGATTAGGGTTCCCACGGGAAGGCCACTTGCACGGAGGCTTACGTTTCCTGTGGTCGAGGAAACACTAGGATCGGGATTCCTACCCGTATGAACCCTAACCCTAGCGCTGAGAACGCTAACCTAGGGCTGGGAGCTCTGCCCTTCCCTGACTCTAACTGCATGTGTCCTGCACACAGGAACCACACTTGTAAGTGGCCTAGCCATAACCCTGAGGACGTGGCGTCCTACCCACAGCTTAACTCCAACTGTCTTGTGCCATTAGAAGACGTGGGCTCGTAAAAAGTACAAAGAAAGGAAAACTCAGCCCTAATCAAGGCTGGGCACAAAATTCTCATGGAATCTTCATTTTCAAGCTGTCCGGATCCTGTCCTGAGCTTGTGGGCTCGATTGGTTGGAGAAAATTAGAAACAAAGGGAAAGGAAGTATTAATGAATGCTTATGACAAATTTCTCATTTAATCGTCATCTTACAGCCCTTGAGAGTCTGTCCTCATCGTTAAGAAGAGATCGGCTGGTGAGAATTACAAAGAAGGCAAAACTCTTTTCTCATCCTCAAATGTTTCATGCAGCCTTCATCTTAAAGCCATCATACTACTCTCCTGATTCTTCGGCATAGAAAGCTGCAAAGAAAGAGAACCTGATTACTTATCATTGCTGGAGGAAAAGTTATCTGTGACTCTTCATTTAAAAGGCGTTACGAGAGGGTCCTGAAGAGATGGGCTTTATCGGTCAGTGAAAGTGATAAACCAAGAGAAAGTCAGTAGTGATCAGTGCTTTGTGAAATTTCTCACGGAATCCAAGTCTTCAAGCCATTATGAGTCTATCCAGATCATCTGGAAGGGAGCGCATGGTGACATTGAAAAGAAAGCGAAACTCATTACTGATCGGTGCTTGTGAGCCATTTCTTATGGAATCTTCAACTTAAGACAGTTTGGAGTCTGGCCTCATTTGGAAGGCTCGCTCCGTGCAGATGAATAACAAAGCAAAACGCTTCGCTCACCTTAGCGGGGGATAAATTTGTCGCGGAATCTTCACATTACAGCTTTTAGGATCCTGTCCTAAAGAAAGGTTAAACTCATTCTTGACCACTAGGGGTTTGGCAAATACTTCTGAAAGCCTCCTTTTTTAAAGCATTTAGGAGTCTGTCCTTACTGTCATTTGCAGTAGAGCGGTTAGGGAAAATGAGAACTAGAGAGAAAGTCATTAATGAACAGCACTTGAGACAAACTTTGTCCCGGACTCGTCATCTAAAAGCCACTAGGTTTCTCTTGGTCATTTGGAAGAGAGGGCATCATGAACGTTACAAACAAAACAAAACTCGTTAGTGATCCCTGCGGGTGACTCGTTTCTCGGAGCCTTTTCATTTTCAAACAGTTTAAAAGAGGTCCTGAGCATTAGGGAAAGATCGGTTCCGTGGAACTTACAAAGAAAGAGAAAATCCTTAGTGACCCGTGCTTGTGACAAATTGTCAGGGACTCTTCATATTCGCGCCATTGGGCTACTATCCTGATTATTTAGGAGTGGTCGGTCCTCGAACTAGATTAAGCAAGCAAAATTCTTTCCTGCTCTGCCAAATGGCAAGCAGTGCATCCGAAAGGCATTTGGAGAATGATTCCAGGAGAAATTGGTGGCTAGCAGTGATGTGAAGTGAATGTCTCATGTTTAGCAATTTTCAGGAAGGCTCTCTGCCAAATACCAGCAATGCCTCCGATTTGCACTTGGAGGTCGATTCTAGGACAAAGTCGTCCCTAGCAGGGACATGGAATGCTTTTCTAGGTGAATAATATTTTTCAGGACTGGATAGCTGCCCAATGCCCAGCAGCGTATCCGACTGGCTCTTGGAGGACGATGCCAGGGCATATTCGTGTCTAGCTGTGACCTGGACTGAATAGTTCGTTTTTAGGAATTGTCCTGGCTGGATCTCTGGAAATGGTAAGCAGTGCATCGTAACGACATTTGGAGGACGATTCCATGAGACATTCCTGCCAAGCAGTGATCTGGACTGAAGAGCTCATGTTTAGCAACGTTCAAGAAGGGTTCGCTGCCAACTTCCCAGCACTGCATCCGAACGGCATTTGGAGGACGATGCCAGGAGAAATTAGTCCTAGCTGAGATCCAGAATGATTGTCTCATGTTTAGCTATTTTCACGAACGGATCTCTGCCAAATGGCCCGTGGTGCACCCGAAAGCCATTTGGAGGACGATTCCAGCAGAAATATGTGCCAAGTAGGGATCTGGAGTTCATGGCTCACGTTTAGCAATTGTCATGAATGGATCTCTCCCAAATGCGCAGCAAGGCGTCCGAGTTGCCTTGGGCAAAGTCATCCCTAGCAGGGACATGGAATGCTTTTCTACATGATATTTTCACCAACGGATCGCTGCCAAATGACCTGCAGGGCTTCCGAATGACATTCGGGGGACGATTCCTGGAGACATTGGTGCCAAGCTTTGATCTGGAATGTTTCATCTTGAGCTATTTTCACGGACGGATCTCTGCCAAATGACCAGCAGAGCCTCCGAATGAATGACATTTGGAGGATGATTGCGGGAGAAATTTGCACCTAGCTGTGATCTGGAATGCATTTTTCATTTGTAGCAATTTTCTGAAAGAGCTCTCTGCCAGGTAGCTGGCAGTGCATCCCTCTGACTTCTTGAGGAAGATTCCCGAGAATTTCGTCCCTAGCAGTAACCTGGAAGGAATGTCAAATGAACAGCATTTTTCGTTAACGGTAATGCCAGGCTTTCATCCGAATGCATTTTGAAAGATGATTTGAGGAGCAATGAGTAGCTAGCTGTGATCTGGAGTGAATGTCTCAAGCCTAGGACTTGTCATGAACGGATCTCTGCCAAATCACCAGCGGTGCATCGTGATAGCATTTAGAGAACGATCCCTGGAGACATTCGTGCCTTGCTGTTACCTGGAACTAATGTCTCCTGGAGAGCATTTTTCAAGAAGGGATCTCTCCCAAATGGCCAGCAGTGCATCGGAATTACATTTGGAGGATGATTGCAGGAGAAATTTGCTAATTTTGGGGAGAGTTAGGCTTGCAAAAGGTAGGGCTCCCCGCCAATTGGGTTAAAGTTCCTCTGAGTAGGTCAGTTGGAGTTAGGGATAGGCGTTAGGGCTCCTTAGCCCACTTGGCGTCAGCGTCAGGGTTTCCCGAGCTAGGCCCTTTGGACTAAGGGGTAGGGTTCCCATTGCTAGACCAAGGGGAGTTGGGTTATGGTTCCTATGGGTTAGCCACGCTGAAATAGGCTTGCTGTGGGAAGGGATTCCCGCCCTAGCATTAGGATGCTTACGGGTAGGCCACTTGGCGTTAGGGTTAGGGTTCTAGGCATAGGCCAGTTGAAGTAAGGGTTCCAATGGTTAGGCCAGCTCACTTTAGGCATAGAGGTCCTACAGATGGGGATCCTTGCCTTAGGGTGTCTATGGGTAAGGCCCGAACCCTAGGATTAGGGTTCCCACGGGAAGGCCACTTGCACGGAGGCTTACGTTTCCTGTGGTCGAGGAAACACTAGGATCGGGATTCCTACCCGTATGAACCCTAACCCTAGCGCTGAGAACGCTAACCTAGGGCTGGGAGCTCTGCCCTTCCCTGACTCTAACTGCATGTGGCCTGCACACAGGAACCACACTTGTAAGTGGCCTAGCCATAACCCTGAGGACGTGGCGTCCTACCCACAGCTTAACTCCAACTGTCTTGTGCCATTAGAAGACGTGGGCTCGTAAAAAGTACAAAGAAAGGAAAACTCAGCCCTAATCAAGGCTGGGCACAAAATTCTCATGGAATCTTCATTTTCAAGCTGTCCGGATCCTGTCCTGAGCTTGTGGGCTCGATTGGTTGGAGAAAATTAGAAACAAAGGGAAAGGAAGTATTAATGAATGCTTATGACAAATTTCTCATTTAATCGTCATCTTACAGCCCTTGAGAGTCTGTCCTCATCGTTAAGAAGAGATCGGCTGGTGAGAATTACAAAGAAGGCAAAACTCTTTTCTCATCCTCAAATGTTTCATGCAGCCTTCATCTTAAAGCCATCATACTACTCTCCTGATTCTTCGGCATAGAAAGCTGCAAAGAAAGAGAACCTGATTACTTATCATTGCTGGAGGAAAAGTTATCTGTGACTCTTCATTTAAAAGGCGTTACGAGAGGGTCCTGAAGAGATGGGCTTTATCGGTCAGTGAAAGTGATAAACCAAGAGAAAGTCAGTAGTGATCAGTGCTTTGTGAAATTTCTCACGGAATCCAAGTCTTCAAGCCATTATGAGTCTATCCAGATCATCTGGAAGGGAGCGCATGGTGACATTGAAAAGAAAGCGAAACTCATTACTGATCGGTGCTTGTGAGCCATTTCTTATGGAATCTTCAACTTAAGACAGTTTGGAGTCTGGCCTCATTTGGAAGGCTCGCTCCGTGCAGATGAATAACAAAGCAAAACGCTTCGCTCACCTTAGCGGGGGATAAATTTGTCGCGGAATCTTCACATTACAGCTTTTAGGATCCTGTCCTAAAGAAAGGTTAAACTCATTCTTGACCACTAGGGGTTTGGCAAATACTTCTGAAAGCCTCCTTTTTTAAAGCATTTAGGAGTCTGTCCTTACTGTCATTTGCAGTAGAGCGGTTAGGGAAAATGAGAACTAGAGAGAAAGTCATTAATGAACAGCACTTGAGACAAACTTTGTCCCGGACTCGTCATCTAAAAGCCACTAGGTTTCTCTTGGTCATTTGGAAGAGAGGGCATCATGAACGTTACAAACAAAACAAAACTCGTTAGTGATCCCTGCGGGTGACTCGTTTCTCGGAGCCTTTTCATTTTCAAACAGTTTAAAAGAGGTCCTGAGCATTAGGGAAAGATCGGTTCCGTGGAACTTACAAAGAAAGAGAAAATCCTTAGTGACCCGTGCTTGTGACAAATTGTCAGGGACTCTTCATATTCGCGCCATTGGGCTACTATCCTGATTATTTAGGAGTGGTCGGTCCTCGAACTAGATTAAGCAAGCAAAATTCTTTCCTGCTCTGCCAAATGGCAAGCAGTGCATCCGAAAGGCATTTGGAGAATGATTCCAGGAGAAATTGGTGGCTAGCAGTGATGTGAAGTGAATGTCTCATGTTTAGCAATTTTCAGGAAGGCTCTCTGCCAAATACCAGCAATGCCTCCGATTTGCACTTGGAGGTCGATTCTAGGACAAAGTCGTCCCTAGCAGGGACATGGAATGCTTTTCTAGGTGAATAATATTTTTCAGGACTGGATAGCTGCCCAATGCCCAGCAGCGTATCCGACTGGCTCTTGGAGGACGATGCCAGGGCATATTCGTGTCTAGCTGTGACCTGGACTGAATAGTTCGTTTTTAGGAATTGTCCTGGCTGGATCTCTGGAAATGGTAAGCAGTGCATCGTAACGACATTTGGAGGACGATTCCATGAGACATTCCTGCCAAGCAGTGATCTGGACTGAAGAGCTCATGTTTAGCAACGTTCAAGAAGGGTTCGCTGCCAACTTCCCAGCACTGCATCCGAACGGCATTTGGAGGACGATGCCAGGAGAAATTAGTCCTAGCTGAGATCCAGAATGATTGTCTCATGTTTAGCTATTTTCACGAACGGATCTCTGCCAAATGGCCCGTGGTGCACCCGAAAGCCA
Source organism: Eretmochelys imbricata (assembly GCF_965152235.1). Taxonomy (NCBI): domain Eukaryota; kingdom Metazoa; phylum Chordata; order Testudines; family Cheloniidae; genus Eretmochelys; species Eretmochelys imbricata. The sequence goes on along the minus strand of NC_135574.1, from coordinate 185,312,985 downwards.
TTTGGAGGACGATTCCAGCAGAAATATGTGCCAAGTAGGGATCTGGAGTTCATGGCTCACGTTTAGCAATTGTCATGAATGGATCTCTCCCAAATGCGCAGCAAGGCGTCCGAGTTGCCTTGGGCAAAGTCATCCCTAGCAGGGACATGGAATGCTTTTCTACATGATATTTTCACCAACGGATCGTTGCCAAATGACCTGCAGGGCTTCCGAATGACATTCGGGGGACGATTCCTGGAGACATTGGTGCCAAGCTTTGATCTGGAATGTTTCATCTTGAGCTATTTTCACGGACGGATCTCTGCCAAATGACCAGCAGAGCCTCCGAATGAATGACATTTGGAGGATGATTGCGGGAGAAATTTGCACCTAGCTGTGATCTGGAATGCATTTTTCATTTGTAGCAATTTTCTGAAAGAGCTCTCTGCCAGGTAGCTGGCAGTGCATCCCTCTGACTTCTTGAGGAAGATTCCCGAGAATTTCGTCCCTAGCAGTAACCTGGAAGGAATGTCAAATGAACAGCATTTTTCGTTAACGGTAATGCCAGGCTTTCATCCGAATGCATTTTGAAAGATGATTTGAGGAGCAATGAGTAGCTAGCTGTGATCTGGAGTGAATGCCTCAAGCCTAGGACTTGTCATGAACGGATCTCTGCCAAATCACCAGCGGTGCATCGTGATAGCATTTAGAGAACGATCCCTGGAGACATTCGTGCCTTGCTGTTACCTGGAACTAATGTCTCCTGGAGAGCATTTTTCAAGAAGGGATCTCTCCCAAATGGCCAGCAGTGCATCGGAATTACATTTGGAGGATGATTGCAGGAGAAATTTGCTAATTTTGGGGAGAGTTAGGCTTGCAAAAGGTAGGGCTCCCCGCCAATTGGGTTAAAGTTCCTCTGAGTAGGTCAGTTGGAGTTAGGGATAGGCGTTAGGGCTCCTTAGCCCACTTGGCGTCAGCGTCAGGGTTTCCCGAGCTAGGCCCTTTGGACTAAGGGGTAGGGTTCCCATTGCTAGACCAAGGGGAGTTGGGTTATGGTTCCTATGGGTTAGCCACGCTGAAATAGGCTTGCTGTGGGAAGGGATTCCCACCCTAGCATTAGGATGCTTACGGGTAGGCCACTTGGCGTTAGGGTTAGGGTTCTAGGCATAGGCCAGTTGAAGTAAGGGTTCCAATGGTTAGGCCAGCTCACTTTAGGCATAGAGGTCCTACAGATGGGGATCCTTGCCTTAGGGTGTCTATGGGTAAGGCCCGAACCCTAGGATTAGGGTTCCCACGGGAAGGCCACTTGCACGGAGGCTTACGTTTCCTGTGGTCGAGGAAACACTAGGATCGGGATTCCTACCCGTATGAACCCTAACCCTAGCGCTGAGAACGCTAACCTAGGGCTGGGAGCTCTGCCCTTCCCTAACTCTACCTGCATGTGGCCTGCACACAGGAACCACACTTGTAAGTGGCCTAGCCATAACCCTGAGGACGTGGCGTCCTACCCACAGCTTAACTCCAACTGTCTTGTGCCATTAGAAGACGTGGGCTCGTAAAAAGTACAAAGAAAGGAAAACTCAGCCCTAATCAAGGCTGGGCACAAAATTCTCATGGAATCTTCATTTTCAAGCTGTCCGGATCCTGTCCTGAGCTTGTGGGCTCGATTGGTTGGAGAAAATTAGAAACAAAGGGAAAGGAAGTATTAATGAATGCTTATGACAAATTTCTCATTTAATCGTCATCTTACAGCCCTTGAGAGTCTGTCCTCATCCTTAAGAAGAGATCGGCTGGTGAGAATTACAAAGAAGGCAAAACTCTTTTCTCATCCTCAAATGTTTCATGCAGCCTTCATCTTAAAGCCATCATACTACTCTCCTGATTCTTCGGCATAGAAAGCTGCAAAGAAAGAGAACCTGATTACTTATCATTGCTGGAGGAAAAGTTATCTGTGACTCTTCATTTAAAAGGCGTTACGAGAGGGTCCTGAAGAGATGGGCTTTATCGGTCAGTGAAAGTGATAAACCAAGAGAAAGTCAGTAGTGATCAGTGCTTTGTGAAATTTCTCACGGAATCCAAGTCTTCAAGCCATTATGAGTCTATCCAGATCATCTGGAAGGGAGCGCATGGTGACATTGAAAAGAAAGCGAAACTCATTACTGATCGGTGCTTGTGAGCCATTTCTTATGGAATCTTCAACTTAAGACAGTTTGGAGTCTGGCCTCATTTGGAAGGCTCGCTCCGTGCAGATGAATAACAAAGCAAAACGCTTCGCTCACCTTAGCGGGGGATAAATTTGTCGCGGAATCTTCACATTACAGCTTTTAGGATCCTGTCCTAAAGAAAGGTTAAACTCATTCTTGACCACTAGGGGTTTGGCAAATACTTCTGAAAGCCTCCTTTTTTAAAGCATTTAGGAGTCTGTCCTTACTGTCATTTGCAGTAGAGCGGTTAGGGAAAATGAGAACTAGAGAGAAAGTCATTAATGAACAGCACTTGAGACAAACTTTGTCACGGACTCGTCATCTAAAAGCCACTAGGTTTCTCTTGGTCATTTGGAAGAGAGGGCATCATGAACGTTACAAACAAAACAAAACTCGTTAGTGATCCCTGCGGGTGACTCGTTTCTCGGAGCCTTTTCATTTTCAAACAGTTTAAAAGAGGTCCTGAGCATTAGGGAAAGATCGGTTCCGTGGAACTTACAAAGAAAGAGAAAATCCTTAGTGACCCGTGCTTGTGACAAATTGTCAGGGACTCTTCATATTCGCGCCATTGGGCTACTATCCTGATTATTTAGGAGTGGTCGGTCCTCGAACTAGATTAAGCAAGCAAAATTCTTTCCTGCTCTGCCAAATGGCAAGCAGTGCATCCGAAAGGCATTTGGAGAATGATTCCAGGAGAAATTGGTGGCTAGCAGTGATGTGAAGTGAATGTCTCATGTTTAGCAATTTTCAGGAAGGCTCTCTGCCAAATACCAGCAATGCCTCCGATTTGCACTTGGAGGTCGATTCTAGGACAAAGTCGTCCCTAGCAGGGACATGGAATGCTTTTCTAGGTGAATAATATTTTTCAGGAATGGATAGCTGCCCAATGCCCAGCAGCGTATCCGACTGGCTCTTGGAGGACGATGCCAGGGCATATTCGTGTCTAGCTGTGACCTGGACTGAATAGTTCGTTTTTAGGAATTGTCCTGGCTGGATCTCTGGAAATGGTAAGCAGTGCATCGTAACGACATTTGGAGGACGATTCCATGAGACATTCCTGCCAAGCAGTGATCTGGACTGAAGAGCTCATGTTTAGCAACGTTCAAGAAGGGTTCGCTGCCAACTTCCCAGCACTGCATCCGAACGGCATTTGGAGGACGATGCCAGGAGAAATTAGTCCTAGCTGAGATCCAGAATGATTGTCTCATGTTTAGCTATTTTCACGAACGGATCTCTGCCAAATGGCCCGTGGTGCACCCGAAAGCCATTTGGAGGACGATTCCAGCAGAAATATGTGCCAAGTAGGGATCTGGAGTTCATGGCTCACGTTTAGCAATTGTCATGAATGGATCTCTCCCAAATGCGCAGCAAGGCGTCCGAGTTGCCTTGGGCAAAGTCATCCCTAGCAGGGACATGGAATGCTTTTCTACATGATATTTTCACCAACGGATCGCTGCCAAATGACCTGCAGGGCTTCCGAATGACATTCGGGGGACGATTCCTGGAGACATTGGTGCCAAGCTTTGATCTGGAATGTTTCATCTTGAGCTATTTTCACGGACGGATCTCTGCCAAATGACCAGCAGAGCCTCCGAATGAATGACATTTGGAGGATGATTGCGGGAGAAATTTGCACCTAGCTGTGATCTGGAATGCATTTTTCATTTGTAGCAATTTTCTGAAAGAGCTCTCTGCCAGGTAGCTGGCAGTGCATCCCTCTGACTTCTTGAGGAAGATTCCCGAGAATTTCGTCCCTAGCAGTAACCTGGAAGGAATGTCAAATGAACAGCATTTTTCGTTAACGGTAATGCCAGGCTTTCATCCGAATGCATTTTGAAAGATGATTTGAGGAGCAATGAGTAGCTAGCTGTGATCTGGAGTGAATGCCTCAAGCCTAGGACTTGTCATGAACGGATCTCTGCCAAATCACCAGCGGTGCATCGTGATAGCATTTAGAGAACGATCCCTGGAGACATTCGTGCCTTGCTGTTACCTGGAACTAATGTCTCCTGGAGAGCATTTTTCAAGAAGGGATCTCTCCCAAATGGCCAGCAGTGCATCGGAATTACATTTGGAGGATGATTGCAGGAGAAATTTGCTAATTTTGGGGAGAGTTAGGCTTGCAAAAGGTAGGGCTCCCCGCCAATTGGGTTAAAGTTCCTCTGAGTAGGTCAGTTGGAGTTAGGGATAGGCGTTAGGGCTCCTTAGCCCACTTGGCGTCAGCGTCAGGGTTTCCCGAGCTAGGCCCTTTGGACTAAGGGGTAGGGTTCCCATTGCTAGACCAAGGGGAGTTGGGTTATGGTTCCTATGGGTTAGCCACGCTGAAATAGGCTTGCTGTGGGAAGGGATTCCCACCCTAGCATTAGGATGCTTACGGGTAGGCCACTTGGCGTTAGGGTTAGGGTTCTAGGCATAGGCCAGTTGAAGTAAGGGTTCCAATGGTTAGGCCAGCTCACTTTAGGCATAGAGGTCCTACAGATGGGGATCCTTGCCTTAGGGTGTCTATGGGTAAGGCCCGAACCCTAGGATTAGGGTTCCCACGGGAAGGCCACTTGCACGGAGGCTTACGTTTCCTGTGGTCGAGGAAACACTAGGATCGGGATTCCTACCCGTATGAACCCTAACCCTAGCGCTGAGAACGCTAACCTAGGGCTGGGAGCTCTGCCCTTCCCTAACTCTACCTGCATGTGGCCTGCACACAGGAACCACACTTGTAAGTGGCCTAGCCATAACCCTGAGGACGTGGCGTCCTACCCACAGCTTAACTCCAACTGTCTTGTGCCATTAGAAGACGTGGGCTCGTAAAAAGTACAAAGAAAGGAAAACTCAGCCCTAATCAAGGCTGGGCACAAAATTCTCATGGAATCTTCATTTTCAAGCTGTCCGGATCCTGTCCTGAGCTTATGGGCTCGATTGGTTGGAGAAAATTAGAAACAAAGGGAAAGGAAGTATTAATGAATGCTTATGACAAATTTCTCATTTAATCGTCATCTTACAGCCCTTGAGAGTCTGTCCTCATCGTTAAGAAGAGATCGGCTGGTGAGAATTACAAAGAAGGCAAAACTCTTTTCTCATCCTCAAATGTTTCATGCAGCCTTCATCTTAAAGCCATCATACTACTCTCCTGATTCTTCGGCATAGAAAGCTGCAAAGAAAGAGAACCTGATTACTTATCATTGCTGGAGGAAAAGTTATCTGTGACTCTTCATTTAAAAGGCGTTACGAGAGGGTCCTGAAGAGATGGGCTTTATCGGTCAGTGAAAGTGATAAACCAAGAGAAAGTCAGTAGTGATCAGTGCTTTGTGAAATTTCTCACGGAATCCAAGTCTTCAAGCCATTATGAGTCTATCCAGATCATCTGGAAGGGAGCGCATGGTGACATTGAAAAGAAAGCGAAACTCATTACTGATCGGTGCTTGTGAGCCATTTCTTATGGAATCTTCAACTTAAGACATTTTGGAGTCTGGCCTCATTTGGAAGGCTCGCTCCGTGCAGATGAATAACAAAGCAAAACGCTTCGCTCACCTTAGCGGGGGATAAATTTGTCGCGGAATCTTCACATTACAGCTTTTAGGATCCTGTCCTAAAGAAAGGTTAAACTCATTCTTGACCACTAGGGGTTTGGCAAATACTTCTGAAAGCCTCCTTTTTTAAAGCATTTAGGAGTCTGTCCTTACTGTCATTTGCAGTAGAGCGGTTAGGGAAAATGAGAACTAGAGAGAAAGTCATTAATGAACAGCACTTGAGACAAACTTTGTCCCGGACTCGTCATCTAAAAGCCACTAGGTTTCTCTTGGTCATTTGGAAGAGAGGGCATCATGAACGTTACAAACAAAACAAAACTCGTTAGTGATCCCTGCGGGTGACTCGTTTCTCGGAGCCTTTTCATTTTAAAACAGTTTAAAAGAGGTCCTGAGCATTAGGGAAAGATCGGTTCCGTGGAACTTACAAAGAAAGAGAAAATCCTTAGTGACCCGTGCTTGTGACAAATTGTCAGGGACTCTTCATATTCGCGCCATTGGGCTACTATCCTGATTATTTAGGAGTGGTCGGTCCTCGAACTAGATTAAGCAAGCAAAATTCTTTCCTGCTCTGCCAAATGGCAAGCAGTGCATCCGAAAGGCATTTGGAGAATGATTCCAGGAGAAATTGGTGGCTAGCAGTGATGTGAAGTGAATGTCTCATGTTTAGCAATTTTCAGGAAGGCTCTCTGCCAAATACCAGCAATGCCTCCGATTTGCACTTGGAGGTCGATTCTAGGACAAAGTCGTCCCTAGCAGGGACATGGAATGCTTTTCTAGGTGAATAATATTTTTCAGGACTGGATAGCTGCCCAATGCCCAGCAGCGTATCCGACTGGCTCTTGGAGGACGATGCCAGGGCATATTCGTGTCTAGCTGTGACCTGGACTGAATAGTTCGTTTTTAGGAATTGTCCTGGCTGGATCTCTGGAAATGGTAAGCAGTGCATCGTAACGACATTTGGAGGACGATTCCATGAGACATTCCTGCCAAGCAGTGATCTGGACTGAAGAGCTCATGTTTAGCAACGTTCAAGAAGGGTTCGCTGCCAACTTCCCAGCACTGCATCCGAACGGCATTTGGAGGACGATGCCAGGAGAAATTAGTCCTAGCTGAGATCCAGAATGATTGTCTCATGTTTAGCTATTTTCACGAACGGATCTCTGCCAAATGGCCCGTGGTGCACCCGAAAGCCATTTGGAGGACGATTCCAGCAGAAATATGTGCCAAGTAGGGATCTGGAGTTCATGGCTCACGTTTAGCAATTGTCATGAATGGATCTCTCCCAAATGCGCAGCAAGGCGTCCGAGTTGCCTTGGGCAAAGTCATCCCTAGCAGGGACATGGAATGCTTTTCTACATGATATTTTCACCAACGGATCGCTGCCAAATGACCTGCAGGGCTTCCGAATGACATTCGGGGGACGATTCCTGGAGACATTGGTGCCAAGCTTTGATCTGGAATGTTTCATCTTGAGCTATTTTCACGGACGGATCTCTGCCAAATGACCAGCAGAGCCTCCGAATGAATGACATTTGGAGGATGATTGCGGGAGAAATTTGCACCTAGCTGTGATCTGGAATGCATTTTTCATTTGTAGCAATTTTCTGAAAGAGCTCTCTGCCAGGTAGCTGGCAGTGCATCCCTCTGACTTCTTGAGGAAGATTCCCGAGAATTTCGTCCCTAGCAGTAACCTGGAAGGAATGTCAAATGAACAGCATTTTTCGTTAACGGTAATGCCAGGCTTTCATCCGAATGCATTTTGAAAGATGATTTGAGGAGCAATGAGTAGCTAGCTGTGATCTGGAGTGAATGTCTCAAGCCTAGGACTTGTCATGAACGGATCTCTGCCAAATCACCAGCGGTGCATCGTGATAGCATTTAGAGAACGATCCCTGGAGACATTCGTGCCTTGCTGTTACCTGGAACTAATGTCTCCTGGAGAGCATTTTTCAAGAAGGGATCTCTCCCAAATGGCCAGCAGTGCATCGGAATTACATTTGGAGGATGATTGCAGGAGAAATTTGCTAATTTTGGGGAGAGTTAGGCTTGCAAAAGGTAGGGCTCCCCGCCAATTGGGTTAAAGTTCCTCTGAGTAGGTCAGTTGGAGTTAGGGATAGGCGTTAGGGCTCCTTAGCCCACTTGGCGTCAGCGTCAGGGTTTCCCGAGCTAGGCCCTTTGGACTAAGGGGTAGGGTTCCCATTGCTAGACCAAGGGGAGTTGGGTTATGGTTCCTATGGGTTAGCCACGCTGAAATAGGCTTGCTGTGGGAAGGGATTCCCACCCTAGCATTAGGATGCTTACGGGTAGGCCACTTGGCGTTAGGGTTAGGGTTCTAGGCATAGGCCAGTTGAAGTAAGGGTTCCAATGGTTAGGCCAGCTCACTTTAGGCATAGAGGTCCTACAGATGGGGATCCTTGCCTTAGGGTGTCTATGGGTAAGGCCCGAACCCTAGGATTAGGGTTCCCACGGGAAGGCCACTTGCACGGAGGCTTACGTTTCCTGTGGTCGAGGAAACACTAGGATCGGGATTCCTACCCGTATGAACCCTAACCCTAGCGCTGAGAACGCTAACCTAGGGCTGGGAGCTCTGCCCTTCCCTGACTCTAACTGCATGTGGCCTGCACACAGGAACCACACTTGTAAGTGGCCTAGCCATAACCCTGAGGACGTGGCGTCCTACCCACAGCTTAACTCCAACTGTCTTGTGCCATTAGAAGACGTGGGCTCGTAAAAAGTACAAAGAAAGGAAAACTCAGCCCTAATCAAGGCTGGGCACAAAATTCTCATGGAATCTTCATTTTCAAGCTGTCCGGATCCTGTCCTGAGCTTGTGGGCTCGATTGGTTGGAGAAAATTAGAAACAAAGGGAAAGGAAGTATTAATGAATGCTTATGACAAATTTCTCATTTAATCGTCATCTTACAGCCCTTGAGAGTCTGTCCTCATCGTTAAGAAGAGATCGGCTGGTGAGAATTACAAAGAAGGCAAAACTCTTTTCTCATCCTCAAATGTTTCATGCAGCCTTCATCTTAAAGCTATCATACTACTCTCCTGATTCTTCGGCATAGAAAGCTGCAAAGAAAGAGAACCTGATTACTTATCATTGCTGGAGGAAAAGTTATCTGTGACTCTTCATTTAAAAGGCGTTACGAGAGGGTCCTGAAGAGATGGGCTTTATCGGTCAGTGAAAGTGATAAACCAAGAGAAAGTCAGTAGTGATCAGTGCTTTGTGAAATTTCTCACAGAATCCAAGTCTTCAAGCCATTATGAGTCTATCCAGATCATCTGGAAGGGAGCGCATGGTGACATTGAAAAGAAAGCGAAACTCATTACTGATCGGTGCTTGTGAGCCATTTCTTATGGAATCTTCAACTTAAGACAGTTTGGAGTCTGGCCTCATTTGGAAGGCTCGCTCCGTGCAGATGAATAACAAAGCAAAACGCTTCGCTCACCTTAGCGGGGGATAAATTTGTCGCGGAATCTTCACATTACAGCTTTTAGGATCCTGTCCTAAAGAAAGGTTAAACTCATTCTTGACCACTAGGGGTTTGGCAAATACTTCTGAAAGCCTCCTTTTTTAAAGCATTTAGGAGTCTGTCCTTACTGTCATTTGCAGTAGAGCGGTTAGGGAAAATGAGAACTAGAGAGAAAGTCATTAATGAACAGCACTTGAGACAAACTTTGTCCCGGACTCGTCATCTAAAAGCCACTAGGTTTCTCTTGGTCATTTGGAAGAGAGGGCATCATGAACGTTACAAACAAAACAAAACTCGTTAGTGATCCCTGCGGGTGACTCGTTTCTCGGAGCCTTTTCATTTTAAAACAGTTTAAAAGAGGTCCTGAGCATTAGGGAAAGATCGGTTCCGTGGAACTTACAAAGAAAGAGAAAATCCTTAGTGACCCGTGCTTGTGACAAATTGTCAGGGACTCTTCATATTCGCGCCTATACTATCCTGATTATTTAGGAGTGGTCGGTCCTCGAACTAGATTAAGCAAGCAAAATTCTTTCCTGCTCTGCCAAATGGCAAGCAGTGCATCCGAAAGGCATTTGGAGAATGATTCCAGGAGAAATTGGTGGCTAGCAGTGATGTGAAGTGAATGTCTCATGTTTAGCAATTTTCAGGAAGGCTCTCTGCCAAATACCAGCAATGCCTCCGATTTGCACTTGGAGGTCGATTCTAGGACAAAGTCGTCCCTAGCAGGGACATGGAATGCTTTTCTAGGTGAATAATATTTTTCAGGACTGGATAGCTGCCCAATGCCCAGCAGCGTATCCGACTGGCTCTTGGAGGACGATGCCAGGGCATATTCGTGTCTAGCTGTGACCTGGACTGAATAGTTCGTTTTTAGGAATTGTCCTGGCTGGATCTCTGGAAATGGTAAGCAGTGCATCGTAACGACATTTGGAGGACGATTCCATGAGACATTCCTGCCAAGCAGTGATCTGGACTGAAGAGCTCATGTTTAGCAACGTTCAAGAAGGGTTCGCTGCCAACTTCCCAGCACTGCATCCGAACGGCATTTGGAGGACGATGCCAGGAGAAATTAGTCCTAGCTGAGATCCAGAATGATTGTCTCATGTTTAGCTATTTTCACGAACGGATCTCTGCCAAATGGCCCGTGGTGCACCCGAAAGCCATTTGGAGGACGATTCCAGCAGAAATATGTGCCAAGTAGGGATCTGGAGTTCATGGCTCACGTTTAGCAATTGTCATGAATGGATCTCTCCCAAATGCGCAGCAAGGCGTCCGAGTTGCCTTGGGCAAAGTCATCCCTAGCAGGGACATGGAATGCTTTTCTACATGATATTTTCACCAACGGATCGCTGCCAAATGACCTGCAGGGCTTCCGAATGACATTCGGGGGACGATTCCTGGAGACATTGGTGCCAAGCTTTGATCTGGAATGTTTCATCTTGAGCTATTTTCACGGACGGATCTCTGCCAAATGACCAGCAGAGCCTCCGAATGAATGACATTTGGAGGATGATTGCGGGAGAAATTTGCACCTAGCTGTGATCTGGAATGCATTTTTCATTTGTAGCAATTTTCTGAAAGAGCTCTCTGCCAGGTAGCTGGCAGTGCATCCCTCTGACTTCTTGAGGAAGATTCCCGAGAACTTCGTCCCTAGCAGTAACCTGGAAGGAATGTCAAATGAACAGCATTTTTCGTTAACGGTAATGCCAGGCTTTCATCCGAATGCATTTTGAAAGATGATTTGAGGAGCAATGAGTAGCTAGCTGTGATCTGGAGTGAATGTCTCAAGCCTAGGACTTGTCATGAACGGATCTCTGCCAAATCACCAGCGGTGCATCGTGATAGCATTTAGAGAACGATCCCTGGAGACATTCGTGCCTTGCTGTTACCTGGAACTAATGTCTCCTGGAGAGCATTTTTCAAGAAGGGATCTCTCCCAAATGGCCAGCAGTGCATCGGAATTACATTTGGAGGATGATTGCAGGAGAAATTTGCTAATTTTGGGGAGAGTTAGGCTTGCAAAAGGTAGGGCTCCCCGCCAATTGGGTTAAAGTTCCTCTGAGTAGGTCAGTTGGAGTTAGGGATAGGCGTTAGGGCTCCTTAGCCCACTTGGCGTCAGCGTCAGGGTTTCCCGAGCTAGGCCCTTTGGACTAAGGGGTAGGGTTCCCATTGCTAGACCAAGGGGAGTTGGGTTATGGTTCCTATGGGTTAGCCACGCTGAAATAGGCTTGCTGTGGGAAGGGATTCCCGCCCTAGCATTAGGATGCTTACGGGTAGGCCACTTGGCGTTAGGGTTAGGGTTCTAGGCATAGGCCAGTTGAAGTAAGGGTTCCAATGGTTAGGCCAGCTCACTTTAGGCATAGAGGTCCTACAGATGGGGATCCTTGCCTTAGGGTGTCTATGGGTAAGGCCCGAACCCTAGGATTAGGGTTCCCACGGGAAGGCCACTTGCACGGAGGCTTACGTTTCCTGTGGTCGAGGAAACACTAGGATCGGGATTCCTACCCGTATGAACCCTAACCCTAGCGCTGAGAACGCTAACCTAGGGCTGGGAGCTCTGCCCTTCCCTGACTCTAACTGCATGTGTCCTGCACACAGGAACCACACTTGTAAGTGGCCTAGCCATAACCCTGAGGACGTGGCGTCCTACCCACAGCTTAACTCCAACTGTCTTGTGCCATTAGAAGACGTGGGCTCGTAAAAAGTACAAAGAAAGGAAAACTCAGCCCTAATCAAGGCTGGGCACAAAATTCTCATGGAATCTTCATTTTCAAGCTGTCCGGATCCTGTCCTGAGCTTGTGGGCTCGATTGGTTGGAGAAAATTAGAAACAAAGGGAAAGGAAGTATTAATGAATGCTTATGACAAATTTCTCATTTAATCGTCATCTTACAGCCCTTGAGAGTCTGTCCTCATCGTTAAGAAGAGATCGGCTGGTGAGAATTACAAAGAAGGCAAAACTCTTTTCTCATCCTCAAATGTTTCATGCAGCCTTCATCTTAAAGCCATCATACTACTCTCCTGATTCTTCGGCATAGAAAGCTGCAAAGAAAGAGAACCTGATTACTTATCATTGCTGGAGGAAAAGTTATCTGTGACTCTTCATTTAAAAGGCGTTACGAGAGGGTCCTGAAGAGATGGGCTTTATCGGTCAGTGAAAGTGATAAACCAAGAGAAAGTCAGTAGTGATCAGTGCTTTGTGAAATTTCTCACGGAATCCAAGTCTTCAAGCCATTATGAGTCTATCCAGATCATCTGGAAGGGAGCGCATGGTGACATTGAAAAGAAAGCGAAACTCATTACTGATCGGTGCTTGTGAGCCATTTCTTATGGAATCTTCAACTTAAGACAGTTTGGAGTCTGGCCTCATTTGGAAGGCTCGCTCCGTGCAGATGAATAACAAAGCAAAACGCTTCGCTCACCTTAGCGGGGGATAAATTTGTCGCGGAATCTTCACATTACAGCTTTTAGGATCCTGTCCTAAAGAAAGGTTAAACTCATTCTTGACCACTAGGGGTTTGGCAAATACTTCTGAAAGCCTCCTTTTTTAAAGCATTTAGGAGTCTGTCCTTACTGTCATTTGCAGTAGAGCGGTTAGGGAAAATGAGAACTAGAGAGAAAGTCATTAATGAACAGCACTTGAGACAAACTTTGTCCCGGACTCGTCATCTAAAAGCCACTAGGTTTCTCTTGGTCATTTGGAAGAGAGGGCATCATGAACGTTACAAACAAAACAAAACTCGTTAGTGATCCCTGCGGGTGACTCGTTTCTCGGAGCCTTTTCATTTTCAAACAGTTTAAAAGAGGTCCTGAGCATTAGGGAAAGATCGGTTCCGTGGAACTTACAAAGAAAGAGAAAATCCTTAGTGACCCGTGCTTGTGACAAATTGTCAGGGACTCTTCATATTCGCGCCATTGGGCTACTATCCTGATTATTTAGGAGTGGTCGGTCCTCGAACTAGATTAAGCAAGCAAAATTCTTTCCTGCTCTGCCAAATGGCAAGCAGTGCATCCGAAAGGCATTTGGAGAATGATTCCAGGAGAAATTGGTGGCTAGCAGTGATGTGAAGTGAATGTCTCATGTTTAGCAATTTTCAGGAAGGCTCTCTGCCAAATACCAGCAATGCCTCCGATTTGCACTTGGAGGTCGATTCTAGGACAAAGTCGTCCCTAGCAGGGACATGGAATGCTTTTCTAGGTGAATAATATTTTTCAGGAATGGATAGCTGCCCAATGCCCAGCAGCGTATCCGACTGGCTCTTGGAGGACGATGCCAGGGCATATTCGTGTCTAGCTGTGACCTGGACTGAATAGTTCGTTTTTAGGAATTGTCCTGGCTGGATCTCTGGAAATGGTAAGCAGTGCATCGTAACGACATTTGGAGGACGATTCCATGAGACATTCCTGCCAAGCAGTGATCTGGACTGAAGAGCTCATGTTTAGCAACGTTCAAGAAGGGTTCGCTGCCAACTTCCCAGCACTGCATCCGAACGGCATTTGGAGGACGATGCCAGGAGAAATTAGTCCTAGCTGAGATCCAGAATGATTGTCTCATGTTTAGCTATTTTCACGAACGGATCTCTGCCAAATGGCCCGTGGTGCACCCGAAAGCCATTTGGAGGACGATTCCAGCAGAAATATGTGCCAAGTAGGGATCTGGAGTTCATGGCTCACGTTTAGCAATTGTCATGAATGGATCTCTCCCAAATGCGCAGCAAGGCGTCCGAGTTGCCTTGGGCAAAGTCATCCCTAGCAGGGACATGGAATGCTTTTCTACATGATATTTTCACCAACGGATCGCTGCCAAATGACCTGCAGGGCTTCCGAATGACATTCGGGGGACGATTCCTGGAGACATTGGTGCCAAGCTTTGATCTGGAATGTTTCATCTTGAGCTATTTTCACGGACGGATCTCTGCCAAATGACCAGCAGAGCCTCCGAATGAATGACATTTGGAGGATGATTGCGGGAGAAATTTGCACCTAGCTGTGATCTGGAATGCATTTTTCATTTGTAGCAATTTTCTGAAAGAGCTCTCTGCCAGGTAGCTGGCAGTGCATCCCTCTGACTTCTTGAGGAAGATTCCCGAGAATTTCGTCCCTAGCAGTAACCTGGAAGGAATGTCAAATGAACAGCATTTTTCGTTAACGGTAATGCCAGGCTTTCATCCGAATGCATTTTGAAAGATGATTTGAGGAGCAATGAGTAGCTAGCTGTGATCTGGAGTGAATGTCTCAAGCCTAGGACTTGTCATGAACGGATCTCTGCCAAATCACCAGCGGTGCATCGTGATAGCATTTAGAGAACGATCCCTGGAGACATTCGTGCCTTGCTGTTACCTGGAACTAATGTCTCCTGGAGAGCATTTTTCAAGAAGGGATCTCTCCCAAATGGCCAGCAGTGCATCGGAATTACATTTGGAGGATGATTGCAGGAGAAATTTGCTAATTTTGGGGAGAGTTAGGCTTGCAAAAGGTAGGGCTCCCCGCCAATTGGGTTAAAGTTCCTCTGAGTAGGTCAGTTGGAGTTAGGGATAGGCGTTAGGGCTCCTTAGCCCACTTGGCGTCAGCGTCAGGGTTTCCCGAGCTAGGCCCTTTGGACTAAGGGGTAGGGTTCCCATTGCTAGACCAAGGGGAGTTGGGTTATGGTTCCTATGGGTTAGCCACGCTGAAATAGGCTTGCTGTGGGAAGGGATTCCCGCCCTAGCATTAGGATGCTTACGGGTAGGCCACTTGGCGTTAGGGTTAGGGTTCTAGGCATAGGCCAGTTGAAGTAAGGGTTCCAATGGTTAGGCCAGCTCACTTTAGGCATAGAGGTCCTACAGATGGGGATCCTTGCCTTAGGGTGTCTATGGGTAAGGCCCGAACCCTAGGATTAGGGTTCCCACGGGAAGGCCACTTGCACGGAGGCTTACGTTTCCTGTGGTCGAGGAAACACTAGGATCGGGATTCCTACCCGTATGAACCCTAACCCTAGCGCTGAGAACGCTAACCTAGGGCTGGGAGCTCTGCCCTTCCCTGACTCTAACTGCATGTGGCCTGCACACAGGAACCACACTTGTAAGTGGCCTAGCCATAACCCTGAGGACGTGGCGTCCTACCCACAGCTTAACTCCAACTGTCTTGTGCCATTAGAAGACGTGGGCTCGTAAAAAGTACAAAGAAAGGAAAACTCAGCCCTAATCAAGGCTGGGCACAAAATTCTCATGGAATCTTCATTTTCAAGCTGTCCGGATCCTGTCCTGAGCTTGTGGGCTCGATTGGTTGGAGAAAATTAGAAACAAAGGGAAAGGAAGTATTAATGAATGCTTATGACAAATTTCTCATTTAATCGTCATCTTACAGCCCTTGAGAGTCTGTCCTCATCGTTAAGAAGAGATCGGCTGGTGAGAATTACAAAGAAGGCAAAACTCTTTTCTCATCCTCAAATGTTTCATGCAGCCTTCATCTTAAAGCCATCATACTACTCTCCTGATTCTTCGGCATAGAAAGCTGCAAAGAAAGAGAACCTGATTACTTATCATTGCTGGAGGAAAAGTTATCTGTGACTCTTCATTTAAAAGGCGTTACGAGAGGGTCCTGAAGAGATGGGCTTTATCGGTCAGTGAAAGTGATAAACCAAGAGAAAGTCAGTAGTGATCAGTGCTTTGTGAAATTTCTCACGGAATCCAAGTCTTCAAGCCATTATGAGTCTATCCAGATCATCTGGAAGGGAGCGCATGGTGACATTGAAAAGAAAGCGAAACTCATTACTGATCGGTGCTTGTGAGCCATTTCTTATGGAATCTTCAACTTAAGACAGTTTGGAGTCTGGCCTCATTTGGAAGGCTCGCTCCGTGCAGATGAATAACAAAGCAAAACGCTTCGCTCACCTTAGCGGGGGATAAATTTGTCGCGGAATCTTCACATTACAGCTTTTAGGATCCTGTCCTAAAGAAAGGTTAAACTCATTCTTGACCACTAGGGGTTTGGCAAATACTTCTGAAAGCCTCCTTTTTTAAAGCATTTAGGAGTCTGTCCTTACTGTCATTTGCAGTAGAGCGGTTAGGGAAAATGAGAACTAGAGAGAAAGTCATTAATGAACAGCACTTGAGACAAACTTTGTCCCGGACTCGTCATCTAAAAGCCACTAGGTTTCTCTTGGTCATTTGGAAGAGAGGGCATCATGAACGTTACAAACAAAACAAAACTCGTTAGTGATCCCTGCGGGTGACTCGTTTCTCGGAGCCTTTTCATTTTCAAACAGTTTAAAAGAGGTCCTGAGCATTAGGGAAAGATCGGTTCCGTGGAACTTACAAAGAAAGAGAAAATCCTTAGTGACCCGTGCTTGTGACAAATTGTCAGGGACTCTTCATATTCGCGCCATTGGGCTACTATCCTGATTATTTAGGAGTGGTCGGTCCTCGAACTAGATTAAGCAAGCAAAATTCTTTCCTGCTCTGCCAAATGGCAAGCAGTGCATCCGAAAGGCATTTGGAGAATGATTCCAGGAGAAATTGGTGGCTAGCAGTGATGTGAAGTGAATGTCTCATGTTTAGCAATTTTCAGGAAGGCTCTCTGCCAAATACCAGCAATGCCTCCGATTTGCACTTGGAGGTCGATTCTAGGACAAAGTCGTCCCTAGCAGGGACATGGAATGCTTTTCTAGGTGAATAATATTTTTCAGGACTGGATAGCTGCCCAATGCCCAGCAGCGTATCCGACTGGCTCTTGGAGGACGATGCCAGGGCATATTCGTGTCTAGCTGTGACCTGGACTGAATAGTTCGTTTTTAGGAATTGTCCTGGCTGGATCTCTGGAAATGGTAAGCAGTGCATCGTAACGACATTTGGAGGACGATTCCATGAGACATTCCTGCCAAGCAGTGATCTGGACTGAAGAGCTCATGTTTAGCAACGTTCAAGAAGGGTTCGCTGCCAACTTCCCAGCACTGCATCCGAACGGCATTTGGAGGACGATGCCAGGAGAAATTAGTCCTAGCTGAGATCCAGAATGATTGTCTCATGTTTAGCTATTTTCACGAACGGATCTCTGCCAAATGGCCCGTGGTGCACCCGAAAGCCATTTGGAGGACGATTCCAGCAGAAATATGTGCCAAGTAGGGATCTGGAGTTCATGGCTCACGTTTAGCAATTGTCATGAATGGATCTCTCCCAAATGCGCAGCAAGGCGTCCGAGTTGCCTTGGGCAAAGTCATCCCTAGCAGGGACATGGAATGCTTTTCTACATGATATTTTCACCAACGGATCGTTGCCAAATGACCTGCAGGGCTTCCGAATGACATTCGGGGGACGATTCCTGGAGACATTGGTGCCAAGCTTTGATCTGGAATGTTTCATCTTGAGCTATTTTCACGGACGGATCTCTGCCAAATGACCAGCAGAGCCTCCGAATGAATGACATTTGGAGGATGATTGCGGGAGAAATTTGCACCTAGCTGTGATCTGGAATGCATTTTTCATTTGTAGCAATTTTCTGAAAGAGCTCTCTGCCAGGTAGCTGGCAGTGCATCCCTCTGACTTCTTGAGGAAGATTCCCGAGAATTTCGTCCCTAGCAGTAACCTGGAAGGAATGTCAAATGAACAGCATTTTTCGTTAACGGTAATGCCAGGCTTTCATCCGAATGCATTTTGA
This sequence comes from Eretmochelys imbricata, assembly GCF_965152235.1. Lineage (NCBI taxonomy): Eukaryota > Metazoa > Chordata > Testudines > Cheloniidae > Eretmochelys > Eretmochelys imbricata. The sequence continues at coordinate 185,295,170 of NC_135574.1, read as the reverse complement.
AAGATGATTTGAGGAGCAATGAGTAGCTAGCTGTGATCTGGAGTGAATGCCTCAAGCCTAGGACTTGTCATGAACGGATCTCTGCCAAATCACCAGCGGTGCATCGTGATAGCATTTAGAGAACGATCCCTGGAGACATTCGTGCCTTGCTGTTACCTGGAACTAATGTCTCCTGGAGAGCATTTTTCAAGAAGGGATCTCTCCCAAATGGCCAGCAGTGCATCGGAATTACATTTGGAGGATGATTGCAGGAGAAATTTGCTAATTTTGGGGAGAGTTAGGCTTGCAAAAGGTAGGGCTCCCCGCCAATTGGGTTAAAGTTCCTCTGAGTAGGTCAGTTGGAGTTAGGGATAGGCGTTAGGGCTCCTTAGCCCACTTGGCGTCAGCGTCAGGGTTTCCCGAGCTAGGCCCTTTGGACTAAGGGGTAGGGTTCCCATTGCTAGACCAAGGGGAGTTGGGTTATGGTTCCTATGGGTTAGCCACGCTGAAATAGGCTTGCTGTGGGAAGGGATTCCCACCCTAGCATTAGGATGCTTACGGGTAGGCCACTTGGCGTTAGGGTTAGGGTTCTAGGCATAGGCCAGTTGAAGTAAGGGTTCCAATGGTTAGGCCAGCTCACTTTAGGCATAGAGGTCCTACAGATGGGGATCCTTGCCTTAGGGTGTCTATGGGTAAGGCCCGAACCCTAGGATTAGGGTTCCCACGGGAAGGCCACTTGCACGGAGGCTTACGTTTCCTGTGGTCGAGGAAACACTAGGATCGGGATTCCTACCCGTATGAACCCTAACCCTAGCGCTGAGAACGCTAACCTAGGGCTGGGAGCTCTGCCCTTCCCTAACTCTACCTGCATGTGGCCTGCACACAGGAACCACACTTGTAAGTGGCCTAGCCATAACCCTGAGGACGTGGCGTCCTACCCACAGCTTAACTCCAACTGTCTTGTGCCATTAGAAGACGTGGGCTCGTAAAAAGTACAAAGAAAGGAAAACTCAGCCCTAATCAAGGCTGGGCACAAAATTCTCATGGAATCTTCATTTTCAAGCTGTCCGGATCCTGTCCTGAGCTTGTGGGCTCGATTGGTTGGAGAAAATTAGAAACAAAGGGAAAGGAAGTATTAATGAATGCTTATGACAAATTTCTCATTTAATCGTCATCTTACAGCCCTTGAGAGTCTGTCCTCATCCTTAAGAAGAGATCGGCTGGTGAGAATTACAAAGAAGGCAAAACTCTTTTCTCATCCTCAAATGTTTCATGCAGCCTTCATCTTAAAGCCATCATACTACTCTCCTGATTCTTCGGCATAGAAAGCTGCAAAGAAAGAGAACCTGATTACTTATCATTGCTGGAGGAAAAGTTATCTGTGACTCTTCATTTAAAAGGCGTTACGAGAGGGTCCTGAAGAGATGGGCTTTATCGGTCAGTGAAAGTGATAAACCAAGAGAAAGTCAGTAGTGATCAGTGCTTTGTGAAATTTCTCACGGAATCCAAGTCTTCAAGCCATTATGAGTCTATCCAGATCATCTGGAAGGGAGCGCATGGTGACATTGAAAAGAAAGCGAAACTCATTACTGATCGGTGCTTGTGAGCCATTTCTTATGGAATCTTCAACTTAAGACAGTTTGGAGTCTGGCCTCATTTGGAAGGCTCGCTCCGTGCAGATGAATAACAAAGCAAAACGCTTCGCTCACCTTAGCGGGGGATAAATTTGTCGCGGAATCTTCACATTACAGCTTTTAGGATCCTGTCCTAAAGAAAGGTTAAACTCATTCTTGACCACTAGGGGTTTGGCAAATACTTCTGAAAGCCTCCTTTTTTAAAGCATTTAGGAGTCTGTCCTTACTGTCATTTGCAGTAGAGCGGTTAGGGAAAATGAGAACTAGAGAGAAAGTCATTAATGAACAGCACTTGAGACAAACTTTGTCCCGGACTCGTCATCTAAAAGCCACTAGGTTTCTCTTGGTCATTTGGAAGAGAGGGCATCATGAACGTTACAAACAAAACAAAACTCGTTAGTGATCCCTGCGGGTGACTCGTTTCTCGGAGCCTTTTCATTTTCAAACAGTTTAAAAGAGGTCCTGAGCATTAGGGAAAGATCGGTTCCGTGGAACTTACAAAGAAAGAGAAAATCCTTAGTGACCCGTGCTTGTGACAAATTGTCAGGGACTCTTCATATTCGCGCCATTGGGCTACTATCCTGATTATTTAGGAGTGGTCGGTCCTCGAACTAGATTAAGCAAGCAAAATTCTTTCCTGCTCTGCCAAATGGCAAGCAGTGCATCCGAAAGGCATTTGGAGAATGATTCCAGGAGAAATTGGTGGCTAGCAGTGATGTGAAGTGAATGTCTCATGTTTAGCAATTTTCAGGAAGGCTCTCTGCCAAATACCAGCAATGCCTCCGATTTGCACTTGGAGGTCGATTCTAGGACAAAGTCGTCCCTAGCAGGGACATGGAATGCTTTTCTAGGTGAATAATATTTTTCAGGACTGGATAGCTGCCCAATGCCCAGCAGCGTATCCGACTGGCTCTTGGAGGACGATGCCAGGGCATATTCGTGTCTAGCTGTGACCTGGACTGAATAGTTCGTTTTTAGGAATTGTCCTGGCTGGATCTCTGGAAATGGTAAGCAGTGCATCGTAACGACATTTGGAGGACGATTCCATGAGACATTCCTGCCAAGCAGTGATCTGGACTGAAGAGCTCATGTTTAGCAACGTTCAAGAAGGGTTCGCTGCCAACTTCCCAGCACTGCATCCGAACGGCATTTGGAGGACGATGCCAGGAGAAATTAGTCCTAGCTGAGATCCAGAATGATTGTCTCATGTTTAGCTATTTTCACGAACGGATCTCTGCCAAATGGCCCGTGGTGCACCCGAAAGCCATTTGGAGGACGATTCCAGCAGAAATATGTGCCAAGTAGGGATCTGGAGTTCATGGCTCACGTTTAGCAATTGTCATGAATGGATCTCTCCCAAATGCGCAGCAAGGCGTCCGAGTTGCCTTGGGCAAAGTCATCCCTAGCAGGGACATGGAATGCTTTTCTACATGATATTTTCACCAACGGATCGTTGCCAAATGACCTGCAGGGCTTCCGAATGACATTCGGGGGACGATTCCTGGAGACATTGGTGCCAAGCTTTGATCTGGAATGTTTCATCTTGAGCTATTTTCACGGACGGATCTCTGCCAAATGACCAGCAGAGCCTCCGAATGAATGACATTTGGAGGATGATTGCGGGAGAAATTTGCACCTAGCTGTGATCTGGAATGCATTTTTCATTTGTAGCAATTTTCTGAAAGAGCTCTCTGCCAGGTAGCTGGCAGTGCATCCCTCTGACTTCTTGAGGAAGATTCCCGAGAATTTCGTCCCTAGCAGTAACCTGGAAGGAATGTCAAATGAACAGCATTTTTCGTTAACGGTAATGCCAGGCTTTCATCCGAATGCATTTTGAAAGATGATTTGAGGAGCAATGAGTAGCTAGCTGTGATCTGGAGTGAATGCCTCAAGCCTAGGACTTGTCATGAACGGATCTCTGCCAAATCACCAGCGGTGCATCGTGATAGCATTTAGAGAACGATCCCTGGAGACATTCGTGCCTTGCTGTTACCTGGAACTAATGTCTCCTGGAGAGCATTTTTCAAGAAGGGATCTCTCCCAAATGGCCAGCAGTGCATCGGAATTACATTTGGAGGATGATTGCAGGAGAAATTTGCTAATTTTGGGGAGAGTTAGGCTTGCAAAAGGTAGGGCTCCCCGCCAATTGGGTTAAAGTTCCTCTGAGTAGGTCAGTTGGAGTTAGGGATAGGCGTTAGGGCTCCTTAGCCCACTTGGCGTCAGCGTCAGGGTTTCCCGAGCTAGGCCCTTTGGACTAAGGGGTAGGGTTCCCATTGCTAGACCAAGGGGAGTTGGGTTATGGTTCCTATGGGTTAGCCACGCTGAAATAGGCTTGCTGTGGGAAGGGATTCCCACCCTAGCATTAGGATGCTTACGGGTAGGCCACTTGGCGTTAGGGTTAGGGTTCTAGGCATAGGCCAGTTGAAGTAAGGGTTCCAATGGTTAGGCCAGCTCACTTTAGGCATAGAGGTCCTACAGATGGGGATCCTTGCCTTAGGGTGTCTATGGGTAAGGCCCGAACCCTAGGATTAGGGTTCCCACGGGAAGGCCACTTGCACGGAGGCTTACGTTTCCTGTGGTCGAGGAAACACTAGGATCGGGATTCCTACCCGTATGAACCCTAACCCTAGCGCTGAGAACGCTAACCTAGGGCTGGGAGCTCTGCCCTTCCCTGACTCTAACTGCATGTGGCCTGCACACAGGAACCACACTTGTAAGTGGCCTAGCCATAACCCTGAGGACGTGGCGTCCTACCCACAGCTTAACTCCAACTGTCTTGTGCCATTAGAAGACGTGGGCTCGTAAAAAGTACAAAGAAAGGAAAACTCAGCCCTAATCAAGGCTGGGCACAAAATTCTCATGGAATCTTCATTTTCAAGCTGTCCGGATCCTGTCCTGAGCTTGTGGGCTCGATTGGTTGGAGAAAATTAGAAACAAAGGGAAAGGAAGTATTAATGAATGCTTATGACAAATTTCTCATTTAATCGTCATCTTACAGCCCTTGAGAGTCTGTCCTCATCCTTAAGAAGAGATCGGCTGGTGAGAATTACAAAGAAGGCAAAACTCTTTTCTCATCCTCAAATGTTTCATGCAGCCTTCATCTTAAAGCTATCATACTACTCTCCTGATTCTTCGGCATAGAAAGCTGCAAAGAAAGAGAACCTGATTACTTATCATTGCTGGAGGAAAAGTTATCTGTGACTCTTCATTTAAAAGGCGTTACGAGAGGGTCCTGAAGAGATGGGCTTTATCGGTCAGTGAAAGTGATAAACCAAGAGAAAGTCAGTAGTGATCAGTGCTTTGTGAAATTTCTCACGGAATCCAAGTCTTCAAGCCATTATGAGTCTATCCAGATCATCTGGAAGGGAGCGCATGGTGACATTGAAAAGAAAGCGAAACTCATTACTGATCGGTGCTTGTGAGCCATTTCTTATGGAATCTTCAACTTAAGACAGTTTGGAGTCTGGCCTCATTTGGAAGGCTCGCTCCGTGCAGATGAATAACAAAGCAAAACGCTTCGCTCACCTTAGCGGGGGATAAATTTGTCGCGGAATCTTCACATTACAGCTTTTAGGATCCTGTCCTAAAGAAAGGTTAAACTCATTCTTGACCACTAGGGGTTTGGCAAATACTTCTGAAAGCCTCCTTTTTTAAAGCATTTAGGAGTCTGTCCTTACTGTCATTTGCAGTAGAGCGGTTAGGGAAAATGAGAACTAGAGAGAAAGTCATTAATGAACAGCACTTGAGACAAACTTTGTCCCGGACTCGTCATCTAAAAGCCACTAGGTTTCTCTTGGTCATTTGGAAGAGAGGGCATCATGAACGTTACAAACAAAACAAAACTCGTTAGTGATCCCTGCGGGTGACTCGTTTCTCGGAGCCTTTTCATTTTCAAACAGTTTAAAAGAGGTCCTGAGCATTAGGGAAAGATCGGTTCCGTGGAACTTACAAAGAAAGAGAAAATCCTTAGTGACCCGTGCTTGTGACAAATTGTCAGGGACTCTTCATATTCGCGCCATTGGGCTACTATCCTGATTATTTAGGAGTGGTCGGTCCTCGAACTAGATTAAGCAAGCAAAATTCTTTCCTGCTCTGCCAAATGGCAAGCAGTGCATCCGAAAGGCATTTGGAGAATGATTCCAGGAGAAATTGGTGGCTAGCAGTGATGTGAAGTGAATGTCTCATGTTTAGCAATTTTCAGGAAGGCTCTCTGCCAAATACCAGCAATGCCTCCGATTTGCACTTGGAGGTCGATTCTAGGACAAAGTCGTCCCTAGCAGGGACATGGAATGCTTTTCTAGGTGAATAATATTTTTCAGGAATGGATAGCTGCCCAATGCCCAGCAGCGTATCCGACTGGCTCTTGGAGGACGATGCCAGGGCATATTCGTGTCTAGCTGTGACCTGGACTGAATAGTTCGTTTTTAGGAATTGTCCTGGCTGGATCTCTGGAAATGGTAAGCAGTGCATCGTAACGACATTTGGAGGACGATTCCATGAGACATTCCTGCCAAGCAGTGATCTGGACTGAAGAGCTCATGTTTAGCAACGTTCAAGAAGGGTTCGCTGCCAACTTCCCAGCACTGCATCCGAACGGCATTTGGAGGACGATGCCAGGAGAAATTAGTCCTAGCTGAGATCCAGAATGATTGTCTCATGTTTAGCTATTTTCACGAACGGATCTCTGCCAAATGGCCCGTGGTGCACCCGAAAGCCATTTGGAGGACGATTCCAGCAGAAATATGTGCCAAGTAGGGATCTGGAGTTCATGGCTCACGTTTAGCAATTGTCATGAATGGATCTCTCCCAAATGCGCAGCAAGGCGTCCGAGTTGCCTTGGGCAAAGTCATCCCTAGCAGGGACATGGAATGCTTTTCTACATGATATTTTCACCAACGGATCGCTGCCAAATGACCTGCAGGGCTTCCGAATGACATTCGGGGGACGATTCCTGGAGACATTGGTGCCAAGCTTTGATCTGGAATGTTTCATCTTGAGCTATTTTCACGGACGGATCTCTGCCAAATGACCAGCAGAGCCTCCGAATGAATGACATTTGGAGGATGATTGCGGGAGAAATTTGCACCTAGCTGTGATCTGGAATGCATTTTTCATTTGTAGCAATTTTCTGAAAGAGCTCTCTGCCAGGTAGCTGGCAGTGCATCCCTCTGACTTCTTGAGGAAGATTCCCGAGAATTTCGTCCCTAGCAGTAACCTGGAAGGAATGTCAAATGAACAGCATTTTTCGTTAACGGTAATGCCAGGCTTTCATCCGAATGCATTTTGAAAGATGATTTGAGGAGCAATGAGTAGCTAGCTGTGATCTGGAGTGAATGTCTCAAGCCTAGGACTTGTCATGAACGGATCTCTGCCAAATCACCAGCGGTGCATCGTGATAGCATTTAGAGAACGATCCCTGGAGACATTCGTGCCTTGCTGTTACCTGGAACTAATGTCTCCTGGAGAGCATTTTTCAAGAAGGGATCTCTCCCAAATGGCCAGCAGTGCATCGGAATTACATTTGGAGGATGATTGCAGGAGAAATTTGCTAATTTTGGGGAGAGTTAGGCTTGCAAAAGGTAGGGCTCCCCGCCAATTGGGTTAAAGTTCCTCTGAGTAGGTCAGTTGGAGTTAGGGATAGGCGTTAGGGCTCCTTAGCCCACTTGGCGTCAGCGTCAGGGTTTCCCGAGCTAGGCCCTTTGGACTAAGGGGTAGGGTTCCCATTGCTAGACCAAGGGGAGTTGGGTTATGGTTCCTATGGGTTAGCCACGCTGAAATAGGCTTGCTGTGGGAAGGGATTCCCGCCCTAGCATTAGGATGCTTACGGGTAGGCCACTTGGCGTTAGGGTTAGGGTTCTAGGCATAGGCCAGTTGAAGTAAGGGTTCCAATGGTTAGGCCAGCTCACTTTAGGCATAGAGGTCCTACAGATGGGGATCCTTGCCTTAGGGTGTCTATGGGTAAGGCCCGAACCCTAGGATTAGGGTTCCCACGGGAAGGCCACTTGCACGGAGGCTTACGTTTCCTGTGGTCGAGGAAACACTAGGATCGGGATTCCTACCCGTATGAACCCTAACCCTAGCGCTGAGAACGCTAACCTAGGGCTGGGAGCTCTGCCCTTCCCTGACTCTAACTGCATGTGGCCTGCACACAGGAACCACACTTGTAAGTGGCCTAGCCATAACCCTGAGGACGTGGCGTCCTACCCACAGCTTAACTCCAACTGTCTTGTGCCATTAGAAGACGTGGGCTCGTAAAAAGTACAAAGAAAGGAAAACTCAGCCCTAATCAAGGCTGGGCACAAAATTCTCATGGAATCTTCATTTTCAAGCTGTCCGGATCCTGTCCTGAGCTTGTGGGCTCGATTGGTTGGAGAAAATTAGAAACAAAGGGAAAGGAAGTATTAATGAATGCTTATGACAAATTTCTCATTTAATCGTCATCTTACAGCCCTTGAGAGTCTGTCCTCATCGTTAAGAAGAGATCGGCTGGTGAGAATTACAAAGAAGGCAAAACTCTTTTCTCATCCTCAAATGTTTCATGCAGCCTTCATCTTAAAGCCATCATACTACTCTCCTGATTCTTCGGCATAGAAAGCTGCAAAGAAAGAGAACCTGATTACTTATCATTGCTGGAGGAAAAGTTATCTGTGACTCTTCATTTAAAAGGCGTTACGAGAGGGTCCTGAAGAGATGGGCTTTATCGGTCAGTGAAAGTGATAAACCAAGAGAAAGTCAGTAGTGATCAGTGCTTTGTGAAATTTCTCACGGAATCCAAGTCTTCAAGCCATTATGAGTCTATCCAGATCATCTGGAAGGGAGCGCATGGTGACATTGAAAAGAAAGCGAAACTCATTACTGATCGGTGCTTGTGAGCCATTTCTTATGGAATCTTCAACTTAAGACAGTTTGGAGTCTGGCCTCATTTGGAAGGCTCGCTCCGTGCAGATGAATAACAAAGCAAAACGCTTCGCTCACCTTAGCGGGGGATAAATTTGTCGCGGAATCTTCACATTACAGCTTTTAGGATCCTGTCCTAAAGAAAGGTTAAACTCATTCTTGACCACTAGGGGTTTGGCAAATACTTCTGAAAGCCTCCTTTTTTAAAGCATTTAGGAGTCTGTCCTTACTGTCATTTGCAGTAGAGCGGTTAGGGAAAATGAGAACTAGAGAGAAAGTCATTAATGAACAGCACTTGAGACAAACTTTGTCCCGGACTCGTCATCTAAAAGCCACTAGGTTTCTCTTGGTCATTTGGAAGAGAGGGCATCATGAACGTTACAAACAAAACAAAACTCGTTAGTGATCCCTGCGGGTGACTCGTTTCTCGGAGCCTTTTCATTTTCAAACAGTTTAAAAGAGGTCCTGAGCATTAGGGAAAGATCGGTTCCGTGGAACTTACAAAGAAAGAGAAAATCCTTAGTGACCCGTGCTTGTGACAAATTGTCAGGGACTCTTCATATTCGCGCCATTGGGCTACTATCCTGATTATTTAGGAGTGGTCGGTCCTCGAACTAGATTAAGCAAGCAAAATTCTTTCCTGCTCTGCCAAATGGCAAGCAGTGCATCCGAAAGGCATTTGGAGAATGATTCCAGGAGAAATTGGTGGCTAGCAGTGATGTGAAGTGAATGTCTCATGTTTAGCAATTTTCAGGAAGGCTCTCTGCCAAATACCAGCAATGCCTCCGATTTGCACTTGGAGGTCGATTCTAGGACAAAGTCGTCCCTAGCAGGGACATGGAATGCTTTTCTAGGTGAATAATATTTTTCAGGAATGGATAGCTGCCCAATGCCCAGCAGCGTATCCGACTGGCTCTTGGAGGACGATGCCAGGGCATATTCGTGTCTAGCTGTGACCTGGACTGAATAGTTCGTTTTTAGGAATTGTCCTGGCTGGATCTCTGGAAATGGTAAGCAGTGCATCGTAACGACATTTGGAGGACGATTCCATGAGACATTCCTGCCAAGCAGTGATCTGGACTGAAGAGCGTTTAGCAACGTTCAAGAAGGGTTCGCTGCCAACTTCCCAGCACTGCATCCGAACGGCATTTGGAGGACGATGCCAGGAGAAATTAGTCCTAGCTGAGATCCAGAATGATTGTCTCATGTTTAGCTATTTTCACGAACGGATCTCTGCCAAATGGCCCGTGGTGCACCCGAAAGCCATTTGGAGGACGATTCCAGCAGAAATATGTGCCAAGTAGGGATCTGGAGTTCATGGCTCACGTTTAGCAATTGTCATGAATGGATCTCTCCCAAATGCGCAGCAAGGCGTCCGAGTTGCCTTGGGCAAAGTCATCCCTAGCAGGGACATGGAATGCTTTTCTACATGATATTTTCACCAACGGATCGCTGCCAAATGACCTGCAGGGCTTCCGAATGACATTCGGGGGACGATTCCTGGAGACATTGGTGCCAAGCTTTGATCTGGAATGTTTCATCTTGAGCTATTTTCACGGACGGATCTCTGCCAAATGACCAGCAGAGCCTCCGAATGAATGACATTTGGAGGATGATTGCGGGAGAAATTTGCACCTAGCTGTGATCTGGAATGCATTTTTCATTTGTAGCAATTTTCTGAAAGAGCTCTCTGCCAGGTAGCTGGCAGTGCATCCCTCTGACTTCTTGAGGAAGATTCCCGAGAATTTCGTCCCTAGCAGTAACCTGGAAGGAATGTCAAATGAACAGCATTTTTCGTTAACGGTAATGCCAGGCTTTCATCCGAATGCATTTTGAAAGATGATTTGAGGAGCAATGAGTAGCTAGCTGTGATCTGGAGTGAATGCCTCAAGCCTAGGACTTGTCATGAACGGATCTCTGCCAAATCACCAGCGGTGCATCGTGATAGCATTTAGAGAACGATCCCTGGAGACATTCGTGCCTTGCTGTTACCTGGAACTAATGTCTCCTGGAGAGCATTTTTCAAGAAGGGATCTCTCCCAAATGGCCAGCAGTGCATCGGAATTACATTTGGAGGATGATTGCAGGAGAAATTTGCTAATTTTGGGGAGAGTTAGGCTTGCAAAAGGTAGGGCTCCCCGCCAATTGGGTTAAAGTTCCTCTGAGTAGGTCAGTTGGAGTTAGGGATAGGCGTTAGGGCTCCTTAGCCCACTTGGCGTCAGCGTCAGGGTTTCCCGAGCTAGGCCCTTTGGACTAAGGGGTAGGGTTCCCATTGCTAGACCAAGGGGAGTTGGGTTATGGTTCCTATGGGTTAGCCACGCTGAAATAGGCTTGCTGTGGGAAGGGATTCCCACCCTAGCATTAGGATGCTTACGGGTAGGCCACTTGGCGTTAGGGTTAGGGTTCTAGGCATAGGCCAGTTGAAGTAAGGGTTCCAATGGTTAGGCCAGCTCACTTTAGGCATAGAGGTCCTACAGATGGGGATCCTTGCCTTAGGGTGTCTATGGGTAAGGCCCGAACCCTAGGATTAGGGTTCCCACGGGAAGGCCACTTGCACGGAGGCTTACGTTTCCTGTGGTCGAGGAAACACTAGGATCGGGATTCCTACCCGTATGAACCCTAACCCTAGCGCTGAGAACGCTAACCTAGGGCTGGGAGCTCTGCCCTTCCCTGACTCTAACTGCATGTGGCCTGCACACAGGAACCACACTTGTAAGTGGCCTAGCCATAACCCTGAGGACGTGGCGTCCTACCCACAGCTTAACTCCAACTGTCTTGTGCCATTAGAAGACGTGGGCTCGTAAAAAGTACAAAGAAAGGAAAACTCAGCCCTAATCAAGGCTGGGCACAAAATTCTCATGGAATCTTCATTTTCAAGCTGTCCGGATCCTGTCCTGAGCTTGTGGGCTCGATTGGTTGGAGAAAATTAGAAACAAAGGGAAAGGAAGTATTAATGAATGCTTATGACAAATTTCTCATTTAATCGTCATCTTACAGCCCTTGAGAGTCTGTCCTCATCCTTAAGAAGAGATCGGCTGGTGAGAATTACAAAGAAGGCAAAACTCTTTTCTCATCCTCAAATGTTTCATGCAGCCTTCATCTTAAAGCTATCATACTACTCTCCTGATTCTTCGGCATAGAAAGCTGCAAAGAAAGAGAACCTGATTACTTATCATTGCTGGAGGAAAAGTTATCTGTGACTCTTCATTTAAAAGGCGTTACGAGAGGGTCCTGAAGAGATGGGCTTTATCGGTCAGTGAAAGTGATAAACCAAGAGAAAGTCAGTAGTGATCAGTGCTTTGTGAAATTTCTCACGGAATCCAAGTCTTCAAGCCATTATGAGTCTATCCAGATCATCTGGAAGGGAGCGCATGGTGACATTGAAAAGAAAGCGAAACTCATTACTGATCGGTGCTTGTGAGCCATTTCTTATGGAATCTTCAACTTAAGACAGTTTGGAGTCTGGCCTCATTTGGAAGGCTCGCTCCGTGCAGATGAATAACAAAGCAAAACGCTTCGCTCACCTTAGCGGGGGATAAATTTGTCGCGGAATCTTCACATTACAGCTTTTAGGATCCTGTCCTAAAGAAAGGTTAAACTCATTCTTGACCACTAGGGGTTTGGCAAATACTTCTGAAAGCCTCCTTTTTTAAAGCATTTAGGAGTCTGTCCTTACTGTCATTTGCAGTAGAGCGGTTAGGGAAAATGAGAACTAGAGAGAAAGTCATTAATGAACAGCACTTGAGACAAACTTTGTCCCGGACTCGTCATCTAAAAGCCACTAGGTTTCTCTTGGTCATTTGGAAGAGAGGGCATCATGAACGTTACAAACAAAACAAAACTCGTTAGTGATCCCTGCGGGTGACTCGTTTCTCGGAGCCTTTTCATTTTCAAACAGTTTAAAAGAGGTCCTGAGCATTAGGGAAAGATCGGTTCCGTGGAACTTACAAAGAAAGAGAAAATCCTTAGTGACCCGTGCTTGTGACAAATTGTCAGGGACTCTTCATATTCGCGCCATTGGGCTACTATCCTGATTATTTAGGAGTGGTCGGTCCTCGAACTAGATTAAGCAAGCAAAATTCTTTCCTGCTCTGCCAAATGGCAAGCAGTGCATCCGAAAGGCATTTGGAGAATGATTCCAGGAGAAATTGGTGGCTAGCAGTGATGTGAAGTGAATGTCTCATGTTTAGCAATTTTCAGGAAGGCTCTCTGCCAAATACCAGCAATGCCTCCGATTTGCACTTGGAGGTCGATTCTAGGACAAAGTCGTCCCTAGCAGGGACATGGAATGCTTTTCTAGGTGAATAATATTTTTCAGGAATGGATAGCTGCCCAATGCCCAGCAGCGTATCCGACTGGCTCTTGGAGGACGATGCCAGGGCATATTCGTGTCTAGCTGTGACCTGGACTGAATAGTTCGTTTTTAGGAATTGTCCTGGCTGGATCTCTGGAAATGGTAAGCAGTGCATCGTAACGACATTTGGAGGACGATTCCATGAGACATTCCTGCCAAGCAGTGATCTGGACTGAAGAGCTCATGTTTAGCAACGTTCAAGAAGGGTTCGCTGCCAACTTCCCAGCACTGCATCCGAACGGCATTTGGAGGACGATGCCAGGAGAAATTAGTCCTAGCTGAGATCCAGAATGATTGTCTCATGTTTAGCTATTTTCACGAACGGATCTCTGCCAAATGGCCCGTGGTGCACCCGAAAGCCATTTGGAGGACGATTCCAGCAGAAATATGTGCCAAGTAGGGATCTGGAGTTCATGGCTCACGTTTAGCAATTGTCATGAATGGATCTCTCCCAAATGCGCAGCAAGGCGTCCGAGTTGCCTTGGGCAAAGTCATCCCTAGCAGGGACATGGAATGCTTTTCTACATGATATTTTCACCAACGGATCGCTGCCAAATGACCTGCAGGGCTTCCGAATGACATTCGGGGGACGATTCCTGGAGACATTGGTGCCAAGCTTTGATCTGGAATGTTTCATCTTGAGCTATTTTCACGGACGGATCTCTGCCAAATGACCAGCAGAGCCTCCGAATGAATGACATTTGGAGGATGATTGCGGGAGAAATTTGCACCTAGCTGTGATCTGGAATGCATTTTTCATTTGTAGCAGTTTTCTGAAAGAGCTCTCTGCCAGGTAGCTGGCAGTGCATCCCTCTGACTTCTTGAGGAAGATTCCCGAGAATTTCGTCCCTAGCAGTAACCTGGAAGGCATGTCAAATGAACAGCATTTTTCGTTAACGGTAATGCCAGGCTTTCATCCGAATGCATTTTGAAAGATGATTTGAGGAGCAATGAGTAGCTAGCTGTGATCTGGAGTGAATGTCTCAAGCCTAGGACTTGTCATGAACGGATCTCTGCCAAATCACCAGCGGTGCATCGTGATAGCATTTAGAGAACGATCCCTGGAGACATTCGTGCCTTGCTGTTACCTGGAACTAATGTCTCCTGGAGAGCATTTTTCAAGAAGGGATCTCTCCCAAATGGCCAGCAGTGCATCGGAATTACATTTGGAGGATGATTGCAGGAGAAATTTGCTAATTTTGGGGAGAGTTAGGCTTGCAAAAGGTAGGGCTCCCCGCCAATTGGGTTAAAGTTCCTCTGAGTAGGTCAGTTGGAGTTAGGGATAGGCGTTAGGGCTCCTTAGCCCACTTGGCGTCAGCGTCAGGGTTTCCCGAGCTAGGCCCTTTGGACTAAGGGGTAGGGTTCCCATTGCTAGACCAAGGGGAGTTGGGTTATGGTTCCTATGGGTTAGCCACGCTGAAATAGGCTTGCTGTGGGAAGGGATTCCCACCCTAGCATTAGGATGCTTACGGGTAGGCCACTTGGCGTTAGGGTTAGGGTTCTAGGCATAGGCCAGTTGAAGTAAGGGTTCCAATGGTTAGGCCAGCTCACTTTAGGCATAGAGGTCCTACAGATGGGGATCCTTGCCTTAGGGTGTCTATGGGTAAGGCCCGAACCCTAGGATTAGGGTTCCCACGGGAAGGCCACTTGCACGGAGGCTTACGTTTCCTGTGGTCGAGGAAACACTAGGATCGGGATTCCTACCCGTATGAACCCTAACCCTAGCGCTGAGAACGCTAACCTAGGGCTGGGAGCTCTGCCCTTCCCTAACTCTACCTGCATGTGGCCTGCACACAGGAACCACACTTGTAAGTGGCCTAGCCATAACCCTGAGGACGTGGCGTCCTACCCACAGCTTAACTCCAACTGTCTTGTGCCATTAGAAGACGTGGGCTCGTAAAAAGTACAAAGAAAGGAAAACTCAGCCCTAATCAAGGCTGGGCACAAAATTCTCATGGAATCTTCATTTTCAAGCTGTCCGGATCCTGTCCTGAGCTTGTGGGCTCGATTGGTTGGAGAAAATTAGAAACAAAGGGAAAGGAAGTATTAATGAATGCTTATGACAAATTTCTCATTTAATCGTCATCTTACAGCCCTTGAGAGTCTGTCCTCATCCTTAAGAAGAGATCGGCTGGTGAGAATTACAAAGAAGGCAAAACTCTTTTCTCATCCTCAAATGTTTCATGCAGCCTTCATCTTAAAGCCATCATACTACTCTCCTGATTCTTCGGCATAGAAAGCTGCAAAGAAAGAGAACCTGATTACTTATCATTGCTGGAGGAAAAGTTATCTGTGACTCTTCATTTAAAAGGCGTTACGAGAGGGTCCTGAAGAGATGGGCTTTATCGGTCAGTGAAAGTGATAAACCAAGAGAAAGTCAGTAGTGATCAGTGCTTTGTGAAATTTCTCACGGAATCCAAGTCTTCAAGCCATTATGAGTCTATCCAGATCATCTGGAAGGGAGCGCATGGTGACATTGAAAAGAAAGCGAAACTCATTACTGATCGGTGCTTGTGAGCCATTTCTTATGGAATCTTCAACTTAAGACAGTTTGGAGTCTGGCCTCATTTGGAAGGCTCGCTCCGTGCAGATGAATAACAAAGCAAAACGCTTCGCTCACCTTAGCGGGGGATAAATTTGTCGCGGAATCTTCACATTACAGCTTTTAGGATCCTGTCCTAAAGAAAGGTTAAACTCATTCTTGACCACTAGGGGTTTGGCAAATACTTCTGAAAGCCTCCTTTTTTAAAGCATTTAGGAGTCTGTCCTTACTGTCATTTGCAGTAGAGCGGTTAGGGAAAATGAGAACTAGAGAGAAAGTCATTAATGAACAGCACTTGAGACAAACTTTGTCACGGACTCGTCATCTAAAAGCCACTAGGTTTCTCTTGGTCATTTGGAAGAGAGGGCATCATGAACGTTACAAACAAAACAAAACTCGTTAGTGATCCCTGCGGGTGACTCGTTTCTCGGAGCCTTTTCATTTTCAAACAGTTTAAAAGAGGTCCTGAGCATTAGGGAAAGATCGGTTCCGTGGAACTTACAAAGAAAGAGAAAATCCTTAGTGACCCGTGCTTGTGACAAATTGTCAGGGACTCTTCATATTCGCGCCATTGGGCTACTATCCTGATTATTTAGGAGTGGTCGGTCCTCGAACTAGATTAAGCAAGCAAAATTCTTTCCTGCTCTGCCAAATGGCAAGCAGTGCATCCGAAAGGCATTTGGAGAATGATTCCAGGAGAAATTGGTGGCTAGCAGTGATGTGAAGTGAATGTCTCATGTTTAGCAATTTTCAGGAAGGCTCTCTGCCAAATACCAGCAATGCCTCCGATTTGCACTTGGAGGTCGATTCTAGGACAAAGTCGTCCCTAGCAGGGACATGGAATGCTTTTCTAGGTGAATAATATTTTTCAGGAATGGATAGCTGCCCAATGCCCAGCAGCGTATCCGACTGGCTCTTGGAGGACGATGCCAGGGCATATTCGTGTCTAGCTGTGACCTGGACTGAATAGTTCGTTTTTAGGAATTGTCCTGGCTGGATCTCTGGAAATGGTAAGCAGTGCATCGTAACGACATTTGGAGGATGATTCCATGAGACATTCCTGCCAAGCAGTGATCTGGACTGAAGAGCTCATGTTTAGCAACGTTCAAGAAGGGTTCGCTGCCAACTTCCCAGCACTGCATCCGAACGGCATTTGGAGGACGATGCCAGGAGAAATTAGTCCTAGCTGAGATCCAGAATGATTGTCTCATGTTTAGCTATTTTCACGAACGGATCTCTGCCAAATGGCCCGTGGTGCACCCGAAAGCCATTTGGAGGACGATTCCAGCAGAAATATGTGCCAAGTAGGGATCTGGAGTTCATGGCTCACGTTTAGCAATTGTCATGAATGGATCTCTCCCAAATGCGCAGCAAGGCGTCCGAGTTGCCTTGGGCAAAGTCATCCCTAGCAGGGACATGGAATGCTTTTCTACATGATATTTTCACCAACGGATCGTTGCCAAATGACCTGCAGGGCTTCCGAATGACATTCGGGGGACGATTCCTGGAGACATTGGTGCCAAGCTTTGATCTGGAATGTTTCATCTTGAGCTATTTTCACGGACGGATCTCTGCCAAATGACCAGCAGAGCCTCCGAATGAATGACATTTGGAGGATGATTGCGGGAGAAATTTGCACCTAGCTGTGATCTGGAATGCATTTTTCATTTGTAGCAATTTTCTGAAAGAGCTCTCTGCCAGGTAGCTGGCAGTGCATCCCTCTGACTTCTTGAGGAAGATTCCCGAGAATTTCGTCCCTAGCAGTAACCTGGAAGGAATGTCAAATGAACAGCATTTTTCGTTAACGGTAATGCCAGGCTTTCATCCGAATGCATTTTGAAAGATGATTTGAGGAGCAATGAGTAGCTAGCTGTGATCTGGAGTGAATGTCTCAAGCCTAGGACTTGTCATGAACGGATCTCTGCCAAATCACCAGCGGTGCATCGTGATAGCATTTAGAGAACGATCCCTGGAGACATTCGTGCCTTGCTGTTACCTGGAACTAATGTCTCCTGGAGAGCATTTTTCAAGAAGGGATCTCTCCCAAATGGCCAGCAGTGCATCGGAATTACATTTGGAGGATGATTGCAGGAGAAATTTGCTAATTTTGGGGAGAGTTAGGCTTGCAAAAGGTAGGGCTCCCCGCCAATTGGGTTAAAGTTCCTCTGAGTAGGTCAGTTGGAGTTAGGGATAGGCGTTAGGGCTCCTTAGCCCACTTGGCGTCAGCGTCAGGGTTTCCCGAGCTAGGCCCTTTGGACTAAGGGGTAGGGTTCCCATTGCTAGACCAAGGGGAGTTGGGTTATGGTTCCTATGGGTTAGCCACGCTGAAATAGGCTTGCTGTGGGAAGGGATTCCCACCCTAGCATTAGGATGCTTACGGGTAGGCCACTTGGCGTTAGGGTTAGGGTTCTAGGCATAGGCCAGTTGAAGTAAGGGTTCCAATGGTTAGGCCAGCTCACTTTAGGCATAGAGGTCCTACAGATGGGGATCCTTGCCTTAGGGTGTCTATGGGTAAGGCCCGAACCCTAGGATTAGGGTTCCCACGGGAAGGCCACTTGCACGGAGGCTTACGTTTCCTGTGGTCGAGGAAACACTAGGATCGGGATTCCTACCCGTATGAACCCTAACCCTAGCGCTGAGAACGCTAACCTAGGGCTGGGAGCTCTGCCCTTCCCTGACTCTAACTGCATGTGGCCTGCACACAGGAACCACACTTGTAAGTGGCCTAGCCATAACCCTGAGGACGTGGCATCCTACCCACAGCTTAACTCCAACTGTCTTGTGCCATTAGAAGACGTGGGCTCGTAAAAAGTACAAAGAAAGGAAAACTCAGCCCTAATCAAGGCTGGGCACAAAATTCTCATGGAATCTTCATTTTCAAGCTGTCCGGATCCTGTCCTGAGCTTGTGGGCTCGATTGGTTGGAGAAAATTAGAAACAAAGGGAAAGGAAGTATTAATGAATGCTTATGACAAATTTCTCATTTAATCGTCATCTTACAGCCCTTGAGAGTCTGTCCTCATCCTTAAGAAGAGATCGGCTGGTGAGAATTACAAAGAAGGCAAAACTCTTTTCTCATCCTCAAATGTTTCATGCAGCCTTCATCTTAAAGCTATCATACTACTCTCCTGATTCTTCGGCATAGAAAGCTGCAAAGAAAGAGAACCTGATTACTTATCATTGCTGGAGGAAAAGTTATCTGTGACTCTTCATTTAAAAGGCGTTACGAGAGGGTCCTGAAGAGATGGGCTTTATCGGTCAGTGAAAGTGATAAACCAAGAGAAAGTCAGTAGTGATCAGTGCTTTGTGAAATTTCTCACGGAATCCAAGTCTTCAAGCCATTATGAGTCTATCCAGATCATCTGGAAGGGAGCGCATGGTGACATTGAAAAGAAAGCGAAACTCATTACTGATCGGTGCTTGTGAGCCATTTCTTATGGAATCTTCAACTTAAGACAGTTTGGAGTCTGGCCTCATTTGGAAGGCTCGCTCCGTGCAGATGAATAACAAAGCAAAACGCTTCGCTCACCTTAGCGGGGGATAAATTTGTCGCGGAATCTTCACATTACAGCTTTTAGGATCCTGTCCTAAAGAAAGGTTAAACTCATTCTTGACCACTAGGGGTTTGGCAAATACTTCTGAAAGCCTCCTTTTTTAAAGCATTTAGGAGTCTGTCCTTACTGTCATTTGCAGTAGAGCGGTTAGGGAAAATGAGAACTAGAGAGAAAGTCATTAATGAACAGCACTTGAGACAAACTTTGTCCCGGACTCGTCATCTAAAAGCCACTAGGTTTCTCTTGGTCATTTGGAAGAGAGGGCATCATGAACGTTACAAACAAAACAAAACTCGTTAGTGATCCCTGCGGGTGACTCGTTTCTCGGAGCCTTTTCATTTTCAAACAGTTTAAAAGAGGTCCTGAGCATTAGGGAAAGATCGGTTCCGTGGAACTTACAAAGAAAGAGAAAATCCTTAGTGACCCGTGCTTGTGACAAATTGTCAGGGACTCTTCATATTCGCGCCATTGGGCTACTATCCTGATTATTTAGGAGTGGTCGGTCCTCGAACTAGATTAAGCAAGCAAAATTCTTTCCTGCTCTGCCAAATGGCAAGCAGTGCATCCGAAAGGCATTTGGAGAATGATTCCAGGAGAAATTGGTGGCTAGCAGTGATGTGAAGTGAATGTCTCATGTTTAGCAATTTTCAGGAAGGCTCTCTGCCAAATACCAGCAATGCCTCCGATTTGCACTTGGAGGTCGATTCTAGGACAAAGTCGTCCCTAGCAGGGACATGGAATGCTTTTCTAGGTGAATAATATTTTTCAGGACTGGATAGCTGCCCAATGCCCAGCAGCGTATCCGACTGGCTCTTGGAGGACGATGCCAGGGCATATTCGTGTCTAGCTGTGACCTGGACTGAATAGTTCGTTTTTAGGAATTGTCCTGGCTGGATCTCTGGAAATGGTAAGCAGTGCATCGTAACGACATTTGGAGGACGATTCCATGAGACATTCCTGCCAAGCAGTGATCTGGACTGAAGAGCTCATGTTTAGCAACGTTCAAGAAGGGTTCGCTGCCAACTTCCCAGCACTGCATCCGAACGGCATTTGGAGGACGATGCCAGGAGAAATTAGTCCTAGCTGAGATCCAGAATGATTGTCTCATGTTTAGCTATTTTCACGAACGGATCTCTGCCAAATGGCCCGTGGTGCACCCGAAAGCCATTTGGAGGACGATTCCAGCAGAAATATGTGCCAAGTAGGGATCTGGAGTTCATGGCTCACGTTTAGCAATTGTCATGAATGGATCTCTCCCAAATGCGCAGCAAGGCGTCCGAGTTGCCTTGGGCAAAGTCATCCCTAGCAGGGACATGGAATGCTTTTCTACATGATATTTTCACCAACGGATCGTTGCCAAATGACCTGCAGGGCTTCCGAATGACATTCGGGGGACGATTCCTGGAGACATTGGTGCCAAGCTTTGATCTGGAATGTTTCATCTTGAGCTATTTTCACGGACGGATCTCTGCCAAATGACCAGCAGAGCCTCCGAATGAATGACATTTGGAGGATGATTGCGGGAGAAATTTGCACCTAGCTGTGATCTGGAATGCATTTTTCATTTGTAGCAATTTTCTGAAAGAGCTCTCTGCCAGGTAGCTGGCAGTGCATCCCTCTGACTTCTTGAGGAAGATTCCCGAGAATTTCGTCCCTAGCAGTAACCTGGAAGGAATGTCAAATGAACAGCATTTTTCGTTAACGGTAATGCCAGGCTTTCATCCGAATGCATTTTGAAAGATGATTTGAGGAGCAATGAGTAGCTAGCTGTGATCTGGAGTGAATGCCTCAAGCCTAGGACTTGTCATGAACGGATCTCTGCCAAATCACCAGCGGTGCATCGTGATAGCATTTAGAGAACGATCCCTGGAGACATTCGTGCCTTGCTGTTACCTGGAACTAATGTCTCCTGGAGAGCATTTTTCAAGAAGGGATCTCTCCCAAATGGCCAGCAGTGCATCGGAATTACATTTGGAGGATGATTGCAGGAGAAATTTGCTAATTTTGGGGAGAGTTAGGCTTGCAAAAGGTAGGGCTCCCCGCCAATTGGGTTAAAGTTCCTCTGAGTAGGTCAGTTGGAGTTAGGGATAGGCGTTAGGGCTCCTTAGCCCACTTGGCGTCAGCGTCAGGGTTTCCCGAGCTAGGCCCTTTGGACTAAGGGGTAGGGTTCCCATTGCTAGACCAAGGGGAGTTGGGTTATGGTTCCTATGGGTTAGCCACGCTGAAATAGGCTTGCTGTGGGAAGGGATTCCCACCCTAGCATTAGGATGCTTACGGGTAGGCCACTTGGCGTTAGGGTTAGGGTTCTAGGCATAGGCCAGTTGAAGTAAGGGTTCCAATGGTTAGGCCAGCTCACTTTAGGCATAGAGGTCCTACAGATGGGGATCCTTGCCTTAGGGTGTCTATGGGTAAGGCCCGAACCCTAGGATTAGGGTTCCCACGGGAAGGCCACTTGCACGGAGGCTTACGTTTCCTGTGGTCGAGGAAACACTAGGATCGGGATTCCTACCCGTATGAACCCTAACCCTAGCGCTGAGAACGCTAACCTAGGGCTGGGAGCTCTGCCCTTCCCTGACTCTAACTGCATGTGGCCTGCACACAGGAACCACACTTGTAAGTGGCCTAGCCATAACCCTGAGGACGTGGCGTCCTACCCACAGCTTAACTCCAACTGTCTTGTGCCATTAGAAGACGTGGGCTCGTAAAAAGTACAAAGAAAGGAAAACTCAGCCCTAATCAAGGCTGGGCACAAAATTCTCATGGAATCTTCATTTTCAAGCTGTCCGGATCCTGTCCTGAGCTTGTGGGCTCGATTGGTTGGAGAAAATTAGAAACAAAGGGAAAGGAAGTATTAATGAATGCTTATGACAAATTTCTCATTTAATCGTCATCTTACAGCCCTTGAGAGTCTGTCCTCATCCTTAAGAAGAGATCGGCTGGTGAGAATTACAAAGAAGGCAAAACTCTTTTCTCATCCTCAAATGTTTCATGCAGCCTTCATCTTAAAGCTATCATACTACTCTCCTGATTCTTCGGCATAGAAAGCTGCAAAGAAAGAGAACCTGATTACTTATCATTGCTGGAGGAAAAGTTATCTGTGACTCTTCATTTAAAAGGCGTTACGAGAGGGTCCTGAAGAGATGGGCTTTATCGGTCAGTGAAAGTGATAAACCAAGAGAAAGTCAGTAGTGATCAGTGCTTTGTGAAATTTCTCACGGAATCCAAGTCTTCAAGCCATTATGAGTCTATCCAGATCATCTGGAAGGGAGCGCATGGTGACATTGAAAAGAAAGCGAAACTCATTACTGATCGGTGCTTGTGAGCCATTTCTTATGGAATCTTCAACTTAAGACAGTTTGGAGTCTGGCCTCATTTGGAAGGCTCGCTCCGTGCAGATGAATAACAAAGCAAAACGCTTCGCTCACCTTAGCGGGGGATAAATTTGTCGCGGAATCTTCACATTACAGCTTTTAGGATCCTGTCCTAAAGAAAGGTTAAACTCATTCTTGACCACTAGGGGTTTGGCAAATACTTCTGAAAGCCTCCTTTTTTAAAGCATTTAGGAGTCTGTCCTTACTGTCATTTGCAGTAGAGCGGTTAGGGAAAATGAGAACTAGAGAGAAAGTCATTAATGAACAGCACTTGAGACAAACTTTGTCCCGGACTCGTCATCTAAAAGCCACTAGGTTTCTCTTGGTCATTTGGAAGAGAGGGCATCATGAACGTTACAAACAAAACAAAACTCGTTAGTGATCCCTGCGGGTGACTCGTTTCTCGGAGCCTTTTCATTTTCAAACAGTTTAAAAGAGGTCCTGAGCATTAGGGAAAGATCGGTTCCGTGGAACTTACAAAGAAAGAGAAAATCCTTAGTGACCCGTGCTTGTGACAAATTGTCAGGGACTCTTCATATTCGCGCCATTGGGCTACTATCCTGATTATTTAGGAGTGGTCGGTCCTCGAACTAGATTAAGCAAGCAAAATTCTTTCCTGCTCTGCCAAATGGCAAGCAGTGCATCCGAAAGGCATTTGGAGAATGATTCCAGGAGAAATTGGTGGCTAGCAGTGATGTGAAGTGAATGTCTCATGTTTAGCAATTTTCAGGAAGGCTCTCTGCCAAATACCAGCAATGCCTCCGATTTGCACTTGGAGGTCGATTCTAGGACAAAGTCGTCCCTAGCAGGGACATGGAATGCTTTTCTAGGTGAATAATATTTTTCAGGACTGGATAGCTGCCCAATGCCCAGCAGCGTATCCGACTGGCTCTTGGAGGACGATGCCAGGGCATATTCGTGTCTAGCTGTGACCTGGACTGAATAGTTCGTTTTTAGGAATTGTCCTGGCTGGATCTCTGGAAATGGTAAGCAGTGCATCGTAACGACATTTGGAGGACGATTCCATGAGACATTCCTGCCAAGCAGTGATCTGGACTGAAGAGCTCATGTTTAGCAACGTTCAAGAAGGGTTCGCTGCCAACTTCCCAGCACTGCATCCGAACGGCATTTGGAGGACGATGCCAGGAGAAATTAGTCCTAGCTGAGATCCAGAATGATTGTCTCATGTTTAGCTATTTTCACGAACGGATCTCTGCCAAATGGCCCGTGGTGCACCCGAAAGCCATTTGGAGGACGATTCCAGCAGAAATATGTGCCAAGTAGGGATCTGGAGTTCATGGCTCACGTTTAGCAATTGTCATGAATGGATCTCTCCCAAATGCGCAGCAAGGCGTCCGAGTTGCCTTGGGCAAAGTCATCCCTAGCAGGGACATGGAATGCTTTTCTACATGATATTTTCACCAACGGATCGTTGCCAAATGACCTGCAGGGCTTCCGAATGACATTCGGGGGACGATTCCTGGAGACATTGGTGCCAAGCTTTGATCTGGAATGTTTCATCTTGAGCTATTTTCACGGACGGATCTCTGCCAAATGACCAGCAGAGCCTCCGAATGAATGACATTTGGAGGATGATTGCGGGAGAAATTTGCACCTAGCTGTGATCTGGAATGCATTTTTCATTTGTAGCAATTTTCTGAAAGAGCTCTCTGCCAGGTAGCTGGCAGTGCATCCCTCTGACTTCTTGAGGAAGATTCCCGAGAATTTCGTCCCTAGCAGTAACCTGGAAGGAATGTCAAATGAACAGCATTTTTCGTTAACGGTAATGCCAGGCTTTCATCCGAATGCATTTTGAAAGATGATTTGAGGAGCAATGAGTAGCTAGCTGTGATCTGGAGTGAATGCCTCAAGCCTAGGACTTGTCATGAACGGATCTCTGCCAAATCACCAGCGGTGCATCGTGATAGCATTTAGAGAACGATCCCTGGAGACATTCGTGCCTTGCTGTTACCTGGAACTAATGTCTCCTGGAGAGCATTTTTCAAGAAGGGATCTCTCCCAAATGGCCAGCAGTGCATCGGAATTACATTTGGAGGATGATTGCAGGAGAAATTTGCTAATTTTGGGGAGAGTTAGGCTTGCAAAAGGTAGGGCTCCCCGCCAATTGGGTTAAAGTTCCTCTGAGTAGGTCAGTTGGAGTTAGGGATAGGCGTTAGGGCTCCTTAGCCCACTTGGCGTCAGCGTCAGGGTTTCCCGAGCTAGGCCCTTTGGACTAAGGGGTAGGGTTCCCATTGCTAGACCAAGGGGAGTTGGGTTATGGTTCCTATGGGTTAGCCACGCTGAAATAGGCTTGCTGTGGGAAGGGATTCCCACCCTAGCATTAGGATGCTTACGGGTAGGCCACTTGGCGTTAGGGTTAGGGTTCTAGGCATAGGCCAGTTGAAGTAAGGGTTCCAATGGTTAGGCCAGCTCACTTTAGGCATAGAGGTCCTACAGATGGGGATCCTTGCCTTAGGGTGTCTATGGGTAAGGCCCGAACCCTAGGATTAGGGTTCCCACGGGAAGGCCACTTGCACGGAGGCTTACGTTTCCTGTGGTCGAGGAAACACTAGGATCGGGATTCCTACCCGTATGAACCCTAACCCTAGCGCTGAGAACGCTAACCTAGGGCTGGGAGCTCTGCCCTTCCCTGACTCTAACTGCATGTGGCCTGCACACAGGAACCACACTTGTAAGTGGCCTAGCCATAACCCTGAGGACGTGGCGTCCTACCCACAGCTTAACTCCAACTGTCTTGTGCCATTAGAAGACGTGGGCTCGTAAAAAGTACAAAGAAAGGAAAACTCAGCCCTAATCAAGGCTGGGCACAAAATTCTCATGGAATCTTCATTTTCAAGCTGTCCGGATCCTGTCCTGAGCTTGTGGGCTCGATTGGTTGGAGAAAATTAGAAACAAAGGGAAAGGAAGTATTAATGAATGCTTATGACAAATTTCTCATTTAATCGTCATCTTACAGCCCTTGAGAGTCTGTCCTCATCCTTAAGAAGAGATCGGCTGGTGAGAATTACAAAGAAGGCAAAACTCTTTTCTCATCCTCAAATGTTTCATGCAGCCTTCATCTTAAAGCTATCATACTACTCTCCTGATTCTTCGGCATAGAAAGCTGCAAAGAAAGAGAACCTGATTACTTATCATTGCTGGAGGAAAAGTTATCTGTGACTCTTCATTTAAAAGGCGTTACGAGAGGGTCCTGAAGAGATGGGCTTTATCGGTCAGTGAAAGTGATAAACCAAGAGAAAGTCAGTAGTGATCAGTGCTTTGTGAAATTTCTCACGGAATCCAAGTCTTCAAGCCATTATGAGTCTATCCAGATCATCTGGAAGGGAGCGCATGGTGACATTGAAAAGAAAGCGAAACTCATTACTGATCGGTGCTTGTGAGCCATTTCTTATGGAATCTTCAACTTAAGACAGTTTGGAGTCTGGCCTCATTTGGAAGGCTCGCTCCGTGCAGATGAATAACAAAGCAAAACGCTTCGCTCACCTTAGCGGGGGATAAATTTGTCGCGGAATCTTCACATTACAGCTTTTAGGATCCTGTCCTAAAGAAAGGTTAAACTCATTCTTGACCACTAGGGGTTTGGCAAATACTTCTGAAAGCCTCCTTTTTTAAAGCATTTAGGAGTCTGTCCTTACTGTCATTTGCAGTAGAGCGGTTAGGGAAAATGAGAACTAGAGAGAAAGTCATTAATGAACAGCACTTGAGACAAACTTTGTCCCGGACTCGTCATCTAAAAGCCACTAGGTTTCTCTTGGTCATTTGGAAGAGAGGGCATCATGAACGTTACAAACAAAACAAAACTCGTTAGTGATCCCTGCGGGTGACTCGTTTCTCGGAGCCTTTTCATTTTCAAACAGTTTAAAAGAGGTCCTGAGCATTAGGGAAAGATCGGTTCCGTGGAACTTACAAAGAAAGAGAAAATCCTTAGTGACCCGTGCTTGTGACAAATTGTCAGGGACTCTTCATATTCGCGCCATTGGGCTACTATCCTGATTATTTAGGAGTGGTCGGTCCTCGAACTAGATTAAGCAAGCAAAATTCTTTCCTGCTCTGCCAAATGGCAAGCAGTGCATCCGAAAGGCATTTGGAGAATGATTCCAGGAGAAATTGGTGGCTAGCAGTGATGTGAAGTGAATGTCTCATGTTTAGCAATTTTCAGGAAGGCTCTCTGCCAAATACCAGCAATGCCTCCGATTTGCACTTGGAGGTCGATTCTAGGACAAAGTCGTCCCTAGCAGGGACATGGAATGCTTTTCTAGGTGAATAATATTTTTCAGGAATGGATAGCTGCCCAATGCCCAGCAGCGTATCCGACTGGCTCTTGGAGGACGATGCCAGGGCATATTCGTGTCTAGCTGTGACCTGGACTGAATAGTTCGTTTTTAGGAATTGTCCTGGCTGGATCTCTGGAAATGGTAAGCAGTGCATCGTAACGACATTTGGAGGACGATTCCATGAGACATTCCTGCCAAGCAGTGATCTGGACTGAAGAGCTCATGTTTAGCAACGTTCAAGAAGGGTTCGCTGCCAACTTCCCAGCACTGCATCCGAACGGCATTTGGAGGACGATGCCAGGAGAAATTAGTCCTAGCTGAGATCCAGAATGATTGTCTCATGTTTAGCTATTTTCACGAACGGATCTCTGCCAAATGGCCCGTGGTGCACCCGAAAGCCATTTGGAGGACGATTCCAGCAGAAATATGTGCCAAGTAGGGATCTGGAGTTCATGGCTCACGTTTAGCAATTGTCATGAATGGATCTCTCCCAAATGCGCAGCAAGGCGTCCGAGTTGCCTTGGGCAAAGTCATCCCTAGCAGGGACATGGAATGCTTTTCTACATGATATTTTCACCAACGGATCGCTGCCAAATGACCTGCAGGGCTTCCGAATGACATTCGGGGGACGATTCCTGGAGACATTGGTGCCAAGCTTTGATCTGGAATGTTTCATCTTGAGCTATTTTCACGGACGGATCTCTGCCAAATGACCAGCAGAGCCTCCGAATGAATGACATTTGGAGGATGATTGCGGGAGAAATTTGCACCTAGCTGTGATCTGGAATGCATTTTTCATTTGTAGCAATTTTCTGAAAGAGCTCTCTGCCAGGTAGCTGGCAGTGCATCCCTCTGACTTCTTGAGGAAGATTCCCGAGAATTTCGTCCCTAGCAGTAACCTGGAAGGCATGTCAAATGAACAGCATTTTTCGTTAACGGTAATGCCAGGCTTTCATCCGAATGCATTTTGAAAGATGATTTGAGGAGCAATGAGTAGCTAGCTGTGATCTGGAGTGAATGTCTCAAGCCTAGGACTTGTCATGAACGGATCTCTGCCAAATCACCAGCGGTGCATCGTGATAGCATTTAGAGAACGATCCCTGGAGACATTCGTGCCTTGCTGTTACCTGGAACTAATGTCTCCTGGAGAGCATTTTTCAAGAAGGGATCTCTCCCAAATGGCCAGCAGTGCATCGGAATTACATTTGGAGGATGATTGCAGGAGAAATTTGCTAATTTTGGGGAGAGTTAGGCTTGCAAAAGGTAGGGCTCCCCGCCAATTGGGTTAAAGTTCCTCTGAGTAGGTCAGTTGGAGTTAGGGATAGGCGTTAGGGCTCCTTAGCCCACTTGGCGTCAGCGTCAGGGTTTCCCGAGCTAGGCCCTTTGGACTAAGGGGTAGGGTTCCCATTGCTAGACCAAGGGGAGTTGGGTTATGGTTCCTATGGGTTAGCCACGCTGAAATAGGCTTGCTGTGGGAAGGGATTCCCACCCTAGCATTAGGATGCTTACGGGTAGGCCACTTGGCGTTAGGGTTAGGGTTCTAGGCATAGGCCAGTTGAAGTAAGGGTTCCAATGGTTAGGCCAGCTCACTTTAGGCATAGAGGTCCTACAGATGGGGATCCTTGCCTTAGGGTGTCTATGGGTAAGGCCCGAACCCTAGGATTAGGGTTCCCACGGGAAGGCCACTTGCACGGAGGCTTACGTTTCCTGTGGTCGAGGAAACACTAGGATCGGGATTCCTACCCGTATGAACCCTAACCCTAGCGCTGAGAACGCTAACCTAGGGCTGGGAGCTCTGCCCTTCCCTAACTCTACCTGCATGTGGCCTGCACACAGGAACCACACTTGTAAGTGGCCTAGCCATAACCCTGAGGACGTGGCGTCCTACCCACAGCTTAACTCCAACTGTCTTGTGCCATTAGAAGACGTGGGCTCGTAAAAAGTACAAAGAAAGGAAAACTCAGCCCTAATCAAGGCTGGGCACAAAATTCTCATGGAATCTTCATTTTCAAGCTGTCCGGATCCTGTCCTGAGCTTGTGGGCTCGATTGGTTGGAGAAAATTAGAAACAAAGGGAAAGGAAGTATTAATGAATGCTTATGACAAATTTCTCATTTAATCGTCATCTTACAGCCCTTGAGAGTCTGTCCTCATCCTTAAGAAGAGATCGGCTGGTGAGAATTACAAAGAAGGCAAAACTCTTTTCTCATCCTCAAATGTTTCATGCAGCCTTCATCTTAAAGCCATCATACTACTCTCCTGATTCTTCGGCATAGAAAGCTGCAAAGAAAGAGAACCTGATTACTTATCATTGCTGGAGGAAAAGTTATCTGTGACTCTTCATTTAAAAGGCGTTACGAGAGGGTCCTGAAGAGATGGGCTTTATCGGTCAGTGAAAGTGATAAACCAAGAGAAAGTCAGTAGTGATCAGTGCTTTGTGAAATTTCTCACGGAATCCAAGTCTTCAAGCCATTATGAGTCTATCCAGATCATCTGGAAGGGAGCGCATGGTGACATTGAAAAGAAAGCGAAACTCATTACTGATCGGTGCTTGTGAGCCATTTCTTATGGAATCTTCAACTTAAGACAGTTTGGAGTCTGGCCTCATTTGGAAGGCTCGCTCCGTGCAGATGAATAACAAAGCAAAACGCTTCGCTCACCTTAGCGGGGGATAAATTTGTCGCGGAATCTTCACATTACAGCTTTTAGGATCCTGTCCTAAAGAAAGGTTAAACTCATTCTTGACCACTAGGGGTTTGGCAAATACTTCTGAAAGCCTCCTTTTTTAAAGCATTTAGGAGTCTGTCCTTACTGTCATTTGCAGTAGAGCGGTTAGGGAAAATGAGAACTAGAGAGAAAGTCATTAATGAACAGCACTTGAGACAAACTTTGTCACGGACTCGTCATCTAAAAGCCACTAGGTTTCTCTTGGTCATTTGGAAGAGAGGGCATCATGAACGTTACAAACAAAACAAAACTCGTTAGTGATCCCTGCGGGTGACTCGTTTCTCGGAGCCTTTTCATTTTCAAACAGTTTAAAAGAGGTCCTGAGCATTAGGGAAAGATCGGTTCCGTGGAACTTACAAAGAAAGAGAAAATCCTTAGTGACCCGTGCTTGTGACAAATTGTCAGGGACTCTTCATATTCGCGCCATTGGGCTACTATCCTGATTATTTAGGAGTGGTCGGTCCTCGAACTAGATTAAGCAAGCAAAATTCTTTCCTGCTCTGCCAAATGGCAAGCAGTGCATCCGAAAGGCATTTGGAGAATGATTCCAGGAGAAATTGGTGGCTAGCAGTGATGTGAAGTGAATGTCTCATGTTTAGCAATTTTCAGGAAGGCTCTCTGCCAAATACCAGCAATGCCTCCGATTTGCACTTGGAGGTCGATTCTAGGACAAAGTCGTCCCTAGCAGGGACATGGAATGCTTTTCTAGGTGAATAATATTTTTCAGGAATGGATAGCTGCCCAATGCCCAGCAGCGTATCCGACTGGCTCTTGGAGGACGATGCCAGGGCATATTCGTGTCTAGCTGTGACCTGGACTGAATAGTTCGTTTTTAGGAATTGTCCTGGCTGGATCTCTGGAAATGGTAAGCAGTGCATCGTAACGACATTTGGAGGACGATTCCATGAGACATTCCTGCCAAGCAGTGATCTGGACTGAAGAGCTCATGTTTAGCAACGTTCAAGAAGGGTTCGCTGCCAACTTCCCAGCACTGCATCCGAACGGCATTTGGAGGACGATGCCAGGAGAAATTAGTCCTAGCTGAGATCCAGAATGATTGTCTCATGTTTAGCTATTTTCACGAACGGATCTCTGCCAAATGGCCCGTGGTGCACCCGAAAGCCATTTGGAGGACGATTCCAGCAGAAATATGTGCCAAGTAGGGATCTGGAGTTCATGGCTCACGTTTAGCAATTGTCATGAATGGATCTCTCCCAAATGCGCAGCAAGGCGTCCGAGTTGCCTTGGGCAAAGTCATCCCTAGCAGGGACATGGAATGCTTTTCTACATGATATTTTCACCAACGGATCGTTGCCAAATGACCTGCAGGGCTTCCGAATGACATTCGGGGGACGATTCCTGGAGACATTGGTGCCAAGCTTTGATCTGGAATGTTTCATCTTGAGCTATTTTCACGGACGGATCTCTGCCAAATGACCAGCAGAGCCTCCGAATGAATGACATTTGGAGGATGATTGCGGGAGAAATTTGCACCTAGCTGTGATCTGGAATGCATTTTTCATTTGTAGCAATTTTCTGAAAGAGCTCTCTGCCAGGTAGCTGGCAGTGCATCCCTCTGACTTCTTGAGGAAGATTCCCGAGAATTTCGTCCCTAGCAGTAACCTGGAAGGAATGTCAAATGAACAGCATTTTTCGTTAACGGTAATGCCAGGCTTTCATCCGAATGCATTTTGAAAGATGATTTGAGGAGCAATGAGTAGCTAGCTGTGATCTGGAGTGAATGTCTCAAGCCTAGGACTTGTCATGAACGGATCTCTGCCAAATCACCAGCGGTGCATCGTGATAGCATTTAGAGAACGATCCCTGGAGACATTCGTGCCTTGCTGTTACCTGGAACTAATGTCTCCTGGAGAGCATTTTTGAAGAAGGGATCTCTCCCAAATGGCCAGCAGTGCATCGGAATTACATTTGGAGGATGATTGCAGGAGAAATTTGCTAATTTTGGGGAGAGTTAGGCTTGCAAAAGGTAGGGCTCCCCGCCAATTGGGTTAATGTTCCTCTGAGTAGGTCAGTTGGAGTTAGGGATAGGCGTTAGGGCTCCTTAGCCCACTTGGCGTCAGCGTCAGGGTTTCCCGAGCTAGGCCCTTTGGACTAAGGGGTAGGGTTCCCATTGCTAGACCAAGGGGAGTTGGGTTATGGTTCCTATGGGTTAGCCACGCTGAAATAGGCTTGCTGTGGGAAGGGATTCCCACCCTAGCATTAGGATGCTTACGGGTAGGCCACTTGGCGTTAGGGTTAGGGTTCTAGGCATAGGCCAGTTGAAGTAAGGGTTCCAATGGTTAGGCCAGCTCACTTTAGGCATAGAGGTCCTACAGATGGGGATCCTTGCCTTAGGGTGTCTATGGGTAAGGCCCGAACCCTAGGATTAGGGTTCCCACGGGAAGGCCACTTGCACGGAGGCTTACGTTTCCTGTGGTCGAGGAAACACTAGGATCGGGATTCCTACCCGTATGAACCCTAACCCTAGCGCTGAGAACGCTAACCTAGGGCTGGGAGCTCTGCCCTTCCCTGACTCTAACTGCATGTGGCCTGCACACAGGAACCACACTTGTAAGTGGCCTAGCCATAACCCTGAGGACGTGGCGTCCTACCCACAGCTTAACTCCAACTGTCTTGTGCCATTAGAAGACGTGGGCTCGTAAAAAGTACAAAGAAAGGAAAACTCAGCCCTAATCAAGGCTGGGCACAAAATTCTCATGGAATCTTCATTTTCAAGCTGTCCGGATCCTGTCCTGAGCTTGTGGGCTCGATTGGTTGGAGAAAATTAGAAACAAAGGGAAAGGAAGTATTAATGAATGCTTATGACAAATTTCTCATTTAATCGTCATCTTACAGCCCTTGAGAGTCTGTCCTCATCCTTAAGAAGAGATCGGCTGGTGAGAATTACAAAGAAGGCAAAACTCTTTTCTCATCCTCAAATGTTTCATGCAGCCTTCATCTTAAAGCTATCATACTACTCTCCTGATTCTTCGGCATAGAAAGCTGCAAAGAAAGAGAACCTGATTACTTATCATTGCTGGAGGAAAAGTTATCTGTGACTCTTCATTTAAAAGGCGTTACGAGAGGGTCCTGAAGAGATGGGCTTTATCGGTCAGTGAAAGTGATAAACCAAGAGAAAGTCAGTAGTGATCAGTGCTTTGTGAAATTTCTCACGGAATCCAAGTCTTCAAGCCATTATGAGTCTATCCAGATCATCTGGAAGGGAGCGCATGGTGACATTGAAAAGAAAGCGAAACTCATTACTGATCGGTGCTTGTGAGCCATTTCTTATGGAATCTTCAACTTAAGACAGTTTGGAGTCTGGCCTCATTTGGAAGGCTCGCTCCGTGCAGATGAATAACAAAGCAAAACGCTTCGCTCACCTTAGCAGGGGATAAATTTGTCGCGGAATCTTCACATTACAGCTTTTAGGATCCTGTCCTAAAGAAAGGTTAAACTCATTCTTGACCACTAGGGGTTTGGCAAATACTTCTGAAAGCCTCCTTTTTTAAAGCATTTAGGAGTCTGTCCTTACTGTCATTTGCAGTAGAGCAGTTAGGGAAAATGAGAACTAGAGAGAAAGTCATTAATGAACAGCACTTGAGACAAACTTTGTCCCGGACTCGTCATCTAAAAGCCACTAGGTTTCTCTTGGTCATTTGGAAGAGAGGGCATCATGAACGTTACAAACAAAACAAAACTCGTTAGTGATCCCTGCGGGTGACTCGTTTCTCGGAGCCTTTTCATTTTCAAACAGTTTAAAAGAGGTCCTGAGCATTAGGGAAAGATCGGTTCCGTGGAACTTACAAAGAAAGAGAAAATCCTTAGTGACCCGTGCTTGTGACAAATTGTCAGGGACTCTTCATATTCGCGCCATTGGGCTACTATCCTGATTATTTAGGAGTGGTCGGTCCTCGAACTAGATTAAGCAAGCAAAATTCTTTCCTGCTCTGCCAAATGGCAAGCAGTGCATCCGAAAGGCATTTGGAGAATGATTCCAGGAGAAATTGGTGGCTAGCAGTGATGTGAAGTGAATGTCTCATGTTTAGCAATTTTCAGGAAGGCTCTCTGCCAAATACCAGCAATGCCTCCGATTTGCACTTGGAGGTCGATTCTAGGACAAAGTCGTCCCTAGCAGGGACATGGAATGCTTTTCTAGGTGAATAATATTTTTCAGGACTGGATAGCTGCCCAATGCCCAGCAGCGTATCCGACTGGCTCTTGGAGGACGATGCCAGGGCATATTCGTGTCTAGCTGTGACCTGGACTGAATAGTTCGTTTTTAGGAATTGTCCTGGCTGGATCTCTGGAAATGGTAAGCAGTGCATCGTAACGACATTTGGAGGACGATTCCATGAGACATTCCTGCCAAGCAGTGATCTGGACTGAAGAGCTCATGTTTAGCAACGTTCAAGAAGGGTTCGCTGCCAACTTCCCAGCACTGCATCCGAACGGCATTTGGAGGACGATGCCAGGAGAAATTAGTCCTAGCTGAGATCCAGAATGATTGTCTCATGTTTAGCTATTTTCACGAACGGATCTCTGCCAAATGGCCCGTGGTGCACCCGAAAGCCATTTGGAGGACGATTCCAGCAGAAATATGTGCCAAGTAGGGATCTGGAGTTCATGGCTCACGTTTAGCAATTGTCATGAATGGATCTCTCCCAAATGCGCAGCAAGGCGTCCGAGTTGCCTTGGGCAAAGTCATCCCTAGCAGGGACATGGAATGCTTTTCTACATGATATTTTCACCAACGGATCGTTGCCAAATGACCTGCAGGGCTTCCGAATGACATTCGGGGGACGATTCCTGGAGACATTGGTGCCAAGCTTTGATCTGGAATGTTTCATCTTGAGCTATTTTCACGGACGGATCTCTGCCAAATGACCAGCAGAGCCTCCGAATGAATGACATTTGGAGGATGATTGCGGGAGAAATTTGCACCTAGCTGTGATCTGGAATGCATTTTTCATTTGTAGCAATTTTCTGAAAGAGCTCTCTGCCAGGTAGCTGGCAGTGCATCCCTCTGACTTCTTGAGGAAGATTCCCGAGAATTTCGTCCCTAGCAGTAACCTGGAAGGAATGTCAAATGAACAGCATTTTTCGTTAACGGTAATGCCAGGCTTTCATCCGAATGCATTTTGAAAGATGATTTGAGGAGCAATGAGTAGCTAGCTGTGATCTGGAGTGAATGCCTCAAGCCTAGGACTTGTCATGAACGGATCTCTGCCAAATCACCAGCGGTGCATCGTGATAGCATTTAGAGAACGATCCCTGGAGACATTCGTGCCTTGCTGTTACCTGGAACTAATGTCTCCTGGAGAGCATTTTTCAAGAAGGGATCTCTCCCAAATGGCCAGCAGTGCATCGGAATTACATTTGGAGGATGATTGCAGGAGAAATTTGCTAATTTTGGGGAGAGTTAGGCTTGCAAAAGGTAGGGCTCCCCGCCAATTGGGTTAAAGTTCCTCTGAGTAGGTCAGTTGGAGTTAGGGATAGGCGTTAGGGCTCCTTAGCCCACTTGGCGTCAGCGTCAGGGTTTCCCGAGCTAGGCCCTTTGGACTAAGGGGTAGGGTTCCCATTGCTAGACCAAGGGGAGTTGGGTTATGGTTCCTATGGGTTAGCCACGCTGAAATAGGCTTGCTGTGGGAAGGGATTCCCACCCTAGCATTAGGATGCTTACGGGTAGGCCACTTGGCGTTAGGGTTAGGGTTCTAGGCATAGGCCAGTTGAAGTAAGGGTTCCAATGGTTAGGCCAGCTCACTTTAGGCATAGAGGTCCTACAGATGGGGATCCTTGCCTTAGGGTGTCTATGGGTAAGGCCCGAACCCTAGGATTAGGGTTCCCACGGGAAGGCCACTTGCACGGAGGCTTACGTTTCCTGTGGTCGAGGAAACACTAGGATCGGGATTCCTACCCGTATGAACCCTAACCCTAGCGCTGAGAACGCTAACCTAGGGCTGGGAGCTCTGCCCTTCCCTGACTCTAACTGCATGTGGCCTGCACACAGGAACCACACTTGTAAGTGGCCTAGCCATAACCCTGAGGACGTGGCGTCCTACCCACAGCTTAACTCCAACTGTCTTGTGCCATTAGAAGACGTGGGCTCGTAAAAAGTACAAAGAAAGGAAAACTCAGCCCTAATCAAGGCTGGGCACAAAATTCTCATGGAATCTTCATTTTCAAGCTGTCCGGATCCTGTCCTGAGCTTGTGGGCTCGATTGGTTGGAGAAAATTAGAAACAAAGGGAAAGGAAGTATTAATGAATGCTTATGACAAATTTCTCATTTAATCGTCATCTTACAGCCCTTGAGAGTCTGTCCTCATCCTTAAGAAGAGATCGGCTGGTGAGAATTACAAAGAAGGCAAAACTCTTTTCTCATCCTCAAATGTTTCATGCAGCCTTCATCTTAAAGCTATCATACTACTCTCCTGATTCTTCGGCATAGAAAGCTGCAAAGAAAGAGAACCTGATTACTTATCATTGCTGGAGGAAAAGTTATCTGTGACTCTTCATTTAAAAGGCGTTACGAGAGGGTCCTGAAGAGATGGGCTTTATCGGTCAGTGAAAGTGATAAACCAAGAGAAAGTCAGTAGTGATCAGTGCTTTGTGAAATTTCTCACGGAATCCAAGTCTTCAAGCCATTATGAGTCTATCCAGATCATCTGGAAGGGAGCGCATGGTGACATTGAAAAGAAAGCGAAACTCATTACTGATCGGTGCTTGTGAGCCATTTCTTATGGAATCTTCAACTTAAGACAGTTTGGAGTCTGGCCTCATTTGGAAGGCTCGCTCCGTGCAGATGAATAACAAAGCAAAACGCTTCGCTCACCTTAGCGGGGGATAAATTTGTCGCGGAATCTTCACATTACAGCTTTTAGGATCCTGTCCTAAAGAAAGGTTAAACTCATTCTTGACCACTAGGGGTTTGGCAAATACTTCTGAAAGCCTCCTTTTTTAAAGCATTTAGGAGTCTGTCCTTACTGTCATTTGCAGTAGAGCGGTTAGGGAAAATGAGAACTAGAGAGAAAGTCATTAATGAACAGCACTTGAGACAAACTTTGTCCCGGACTCGTCATCTAAAAGCCACTAGGTTTCTCTTGGTCATTTGGAAGAGAGGGCATCATGAACGTTACAAACAAAACAAAACTCGTTAGTGATCCCTGCGGGTGACTCGTTTCTCGGAGCCTTTTCATTTTCAAACAGTTTAAAAGAGGTCCTGAGCATTAGGGAAAGATCGGTTCCGTGGAACTTACAAAGAAAGAGAAAATCCTTAGTGACCCGTGCTTGTGACAAATTGTCAGGGACTCTTCATATTCGCGCCATTGGGCTACTATCCTGATTATTTAGGAGTGGTCGGTCCTCGAACTAGATTAAGCAAGCAAAATTCTTTCCTGCTCTGCCAAATGGCAAGCAGTGCATCCGAAAGGCATTTGGAGAATGATTCCAGGAGAAATTGGTGGCTAGCAGTGATGTGAAGTGAATGTCTCATGTTTAGCAATTTTCAGGAAGGCTCTCTGCCAAATACCAGCAATGCCTCCGATTTGCACTTGGAGGTCGATTCTAGGACAAAGTCGTCCCTAGCAGGGACATGGAATGCTTTTCTAGGTGAATAATATTTTTCAGGAATGGATAGCTGCCCAATGCCCAGCAGCGTATCCGACTGGCTCTTGGAGGACGATGCCAGGGCATATTCGTGTCTAGCTGTGACCTGGACTGAATAGTTCGTTTTTAGGAATTGTCCTGGCTGGATCTCTGGAAATGGTAAGCAGTGCATCGTAACGACATTTGGAGGACGATTCCATGAGACATTCCTGCCAAGCAGTGATCTGGACTGAAGAGCTCATGTTTAGCAACGTTCAAGAAGGGTTCGCTGCCAACTTCCCAGCACTGCATCCGAACGGCATTTGGAGGACGATGCCAGGAGAAATTAGTCCTAGCTGAGATCCAGAATGATTGTCTCATGTTTAGCTATTTTCACGAACGGATCTCTGCCAAATGGCCCGTGGTGCACCCGAAAGCCATTTGGAGGACGATTCCAGCAGAAATATGTGCCAAGTAGGGATCTGGAGTTCATGGCTCACGTTTAGCAATTGTCATGAATGGATCTCTCCCAAATGCGCAGCAAGGCGTCCGAGTTGCCTTGGGCAAAGTCATCCCTAGCAGGGACATGGAATGCTTTTCTACATGATATTTTCACCAACGGATCGCTGCCAAATGACCTGCAGGGCTTCCGAATGACATTCGGGGGACGATTCCTGGAGACATTGGTGCCAAGCTTTGATCTGGAATGTTTCATCTTGAGCTATTTTCACGGACGGATCTCTGCCAAATGACCAGCAGAGCCTCCGAATGAATGACATTTGGAGGATGATTGCGGGAGAAATTTGCACCTAGCTGTGATCTGGAATGCATTTTTCATTTGTAGCAGTTTTCTGAAAGAGCTCTCTGCCAGGTAGCTGGCAGTGCATCCCTCTGACTTCTTGAGGAAGATTCCCGAGAATTTCGTCCCTAGCAGTAACCTGGAAGGCATGTCAAATGAACAGCATTTTTCGTTAACGGTAATGCCAGGCTTTCATCCGAATGCATTTTGAAAGATGATTTGAGGAGCAATGAGTAGCTAGCTGTGATCTGGAGTGAATGTCTCAAGCCTAGGACTTGTCATGAACGGATCTCTGCCAAATCACCAGCGGTGCATCGTGATAGCATTTAGAGAACGATCCCTGGAGACATTCGTGCCTTGCTGTTACCTGGAACTAATGTCTCCTGGAGAGCATTTTTCAAGAAGGGATCTCTCCCAAATGGCCAGCAGTGCATCGGAATTACATTTGGAGGATGATTGCAGGAGAAATTTGCTAATTTTGGGGAGAGTTAGGCTTGCAAAAGGTAGGGCTCCCCGCCAATTGGGTTAAAGTTCCTCTGAGTAGGTCAGTTGGAGTTAGGGATAGGCGTTAGGGCTCCTTAGCCCACTTGGCGTCAGCGTCAGGGTTTCCCGAGCTAGGCCCTTTGGACTAAGGGGTAGGGTTCCCATTGCTAGACCAAGGGGAGTTGGGTTATGGTTCCTATGGGTTAGCCACGCTGAAATAGGCTTGCTGTGGGAAGGGATTCCCACCCTAGCATTAGGATGCTTACGGGTAGGCCACTTGGCGTTAGGGTTAGGGTTCTAGGCATAGGCCAGTTGAAGTAAGGGTTCCAATGGTTAGGCCAGCTCACTTTAGGCATAGAGGTCCTACAGATGGGGATCCTTGCCTTAGGGTGTCTATGGGTAAGGCCCGAACCCTAGGATTAGGGTTCCCACGGGAAGGCCACTTGCACGGAGGCTTACGTTTCCTGTGGTCGAGGAAACACTAGGATCGGGATTCCTACCCGTATGAACCCTAACCCTAGCGCTGAGAACGCTAACCTAGGGCTGGGAGCTCTGCCCTTCCCTAACTCTACCTGCATGTGGCCTGCACACAGGAACCACACTTGTAAGTGGCCTAGCCATAACCCTGAGGACGTGGCGTCCTACCCACAGCTTAACTCCAACTGTCTTGTGCCATTAGAAGACGTGGGCTCGTAAAAAGTACAAAGAAAGGAAAACTCAGCCCTAATCAAGGCTGGGCACAAAATTCTCATGGAATCTTCATTTTCAAGCTGTCCGGATCCTGTCCTGAGCTTGTGGGCTCGATTGGTTGGAGAAAATTAGAAACAAAGGGAAAGGAAGTATTAATGAATGCTTATGACAAATTTCTCATTTAATCGTCATCTTACAGCCCTTGAGAGTCTGTCCTCATCCTTAAGAAGAGATCGGCTGGTGAGAATTACAAAGAAGGCAAAACTCTTTTCTCATCCTCAAATGTTTCATGCAGCCTTCATCTTAAAGCTATCATACTACTCTCCTGATTCTTCGGCATAGAAAGCTGCAAAGAAAGAGAACCTGATTACTTATCATTGCTGGAGGAAAAGTTATCTGTGACTCTTCATTTAAAAGGCGTTACGAGAGGGTCCTGAAGAGATGGGCTTTATCGGTCAGTGAAAGTGATAAACCAAGAGAAAGTCAGTAGTGATCAGTGCTTTGTGAAATTTCTCACGGAATCCAAGTCTTCAAGCCATTATGAGTCTATCCAGATCATCTGGAAGGGAGCGCATGGTGACATTGAAAAGAAAGCGAAACTCATTACTGATCGGTGCTTGTGAGCCATTTCTTATGGAATCTTCAACTTAAGACAGTTTGGAGTCTGGCCTCATTTGGAAGGCTCGCTCCGTGCAGATGAATAACAAAGCAAAACGCTTCGCTCACCTTAGCGGGGGATAAATTTGTCGCGGAATCTTCACATTACAGCTTTTAGGATCCTGTCCTAAAGAAAGGTTAAACTCATTCTTGACCACTAGGGGTTTGGCAAATACTTCTGAAAGCCTCCTTTTTTAAAGCATTTAGGAGTCTGTCCTTACTGTCATTTGCAGTAGAGCGGTTAGGGAAAATGAGAACTAGAGAGAAAGTCATTAATGAACAGCACTTGAGACAAACTTTGTCCCGGACTCGTCATCTAAAAGCCACTAGGTTTCTCTTGGTCATTTGGAAGAGAGGGCATCATGAACGTTACAAACAAAACAAAACTCGTTAGTGATCCCTGCGGGTGACTCGTTTCTCGGAGCCTTTTCATTTTCAAACAGTTTAAAAGAGGTCCTGAGCATTAGGGAAAGATCGGTTCCGTGGAACTTACAAAGAAAGAGAAAATCCTTAGTGACCCGTGCTTGTGACAAATTGTCAGGGACTCTTCATATTCGCGCCATTGGGCTACTATCCTGATTATTTAGGAGTGGTCGGTCCTCGAACTAGATTAAGCAAGCAAAATTCTTTCCTGCTCTGCCAAATGGCAAGCAGTGCATCCGAAAGGCATTTGGAGAATGATTCCAGGAGAAATTGGTGGCTAGCAGTGATGTGAAGTGAATGTCTCATGTTTAGCAATTTTCAGGAAGGCTCTCTGCCAAATACCAGCAATGCCTCCGATTTGCACTTGGAGGTCGATTCTAGGACAAAGTCGTCCCTAGCAGGGACATGGAATGCTTTTCTAGGTGAATAATATTTTTCAGGAATGGATAGCTGCCCAATGCCCAGCAGCGTATCCGACTGGCTCTTGGAGGACGATGCCAGGGCATATTCGTGTCTAGCTGTGACCTGGACTGAATAGTTCGTTTTTAGGAATTGTCCTGGCTGGATCTCTGGAAATGGTAAGCAGTGCATCGTAACGACATTTGGAGGACGATTCCATGAGACATTCCTGCCAAGCAGTGATCTGGACTGAAGAGCTCATGTTTAGCAACGTTCAAGAAGGGTTCGCTGCCAACTTCCCAGCACTGCATCCGAACGGCATTTGGAGGACGATGCCAGGAGAAATTAGTCCTAGCTGAGATCCAGAATGATTGTCTCATGTTTAGCTATTTTCACGAACGGATCTCTGCCAAATGGCCCGTGGTGCACCCGAAAGCCATTTGGAGGACGATTCCAGCAGAAATATGTGCCAAGTAGGGATCTGGAGTTCATGGCTCACGTTTAGCAATTGTCATGAATGGATCTCTCCCAAATGCGCAGCAAGGCGTCCGAGTTGCCTTGGGCAAAGTCATCCCTAGCAGGGACATGGAATGCTTTTCTACATGATATTTTCACCAACGGATCGCTGCCAAATGACCTGCAGGGCTTCCGAATGACATTCGGGGGACGATTCCTGGAGACATTGGTGCCAAGCTTTGATCTGGAATGTTTCATCTTGAGCTATTTTCACGGACGGATCTCTGCCAAATGACCAGCAGAGCCTCCGAATGAATGACATTTGGAGGATGATTGCGGGAGAAATTTGCACCTAGCTGTGATCTGGAATGCATTTTTCATTTGTAGCAGTTTTCTGAAAGAGCTCTCTGCCAGGTAGCTGGCAGTGCATCCCTCTGACTTCTTGAGGAAGATTCCCGAGAATTTCGTCCCTAGCAGTAACCTGGAAGGCATGTCAAATGAACAGCATTTTTCGTTAACGGTAATGCCAGGCTTTCATCCGAATGCATTTTGAAAGATGATTTGAGGAGCAATGAGTAGCTAGCTGTGATCTGGAGTGAATGTCTCAAGCCTAGGACTTGTCATGAACGGATCTCTGCCAAATCACCAGCGGTGCATCGTGATAGCATTTAGAGAACGATCCCTGGAGACATTCGTGCCTTGCTGTTACCTGGAACTAATGTCTCCTGGAGAGCATTTTTCAAGAAGGGATCTCTCCCAAATGGCCAGCAGTGCATCGGAATTACATTTGGAGGATGATTGCAGGAGAAATTTGCTAATTTTGGGGAGAGTTAGGCTTGCAAAAGGTAGGGCTCCCCGCCAATTGGGTTAAAGTTCCTCTGAGTAGGTCAGTTGGAGTTAGGGATAGGCGTTAGGGCTCCTTAGCCCACTTGGCGTCAGCGTCAGGGTTTCCCGAGCTAGGCCCTTTGGACTAAGGGGTAGGGTTCCCATTGCTAGACCAAGGGGAGTTGGGTTATGGTTCCTATGGGTTAGCCACGCTGAAATAGGCTTGCTGTGGGAAGGGATTCCCACCCTAGCATTAGGATGCTTACGGGTAGGCCACTTGGCGTTAGGGTTAGGGTTCTAGGCATAGGCCAGTTGAAGTAAGGGTTCCAATGGTTAGGCCAGCTCACTTTAGGCATAGAGGTCCTACAGATGGGGATCCTTGCCTTAGGGTGTCTATGGGTAAGGCCCGAACCCTAGGATTAGGGTTCCCACGGGAAGGCCACTTGCACGGAGGCTTACGTTTCCTGTGGTCGAGGAAACACTAGGATCGGGATTCCTACCCGTATGAACCCTAACCCTAGCGCTGAGAACGCTAACCTAGGGCTGGGAGCTCTGCCCTTCCCTAACTCTACCTGCATGTGGCCTGCACACAGGAACCACACTTGTAAGTGGCCTAGCCATAACCCTGAGGACGTGGCGTCCTACCCACAGCTTAACTCCAACTGTCTTGTGCCATTAGAAGACGTGGGCTCGTAAAAAGTACAAAGAAAGGAAAACTCAGCCCTAATCAAGGCTGGGCACAAAATTCTCATGGAATCTTCATTTTCAAGCTGTCCGGATCCTGTCCTGAGCTTGTGGGCTCGATTGGTTGGAGAAAATTAGAAACAAAGGGAAAGGAAGTATTAATGAATGCTTATGACAAATTTCTCATTTAATCGTCATCTTACAGCCCTTGAGAGTCTGTCCTCATCCTTAAGAAGAGATCGGCTGGTGAGAATTACAAAGAAGGCAAAACTCTTTTCTCATCCTCAAATGTTTCATGCAGCCTTCATCTTAAAGCCATCATACTACTCTCCTGATTCTTCGGCATAGAAAGCTGCAAAGAAAGAGAACCTGATTACTTATCATTGCTGGAGGAAAAGTTATCTGTGACTCTTCATTTAAAAGGCGTTACGAGAGGGTCCTGAAGAGATGGGCTTTATCGGTCAGTGAAAGTGATAAACCAAGAGAAAGTCAGTAGTGATCAGTGCTTTGTGAAATTTCTCACGGAATCCAAGTCTTCAAGCCATTATGAGTCTATCCAGATCATCTGGAAGGGAGCGCATGGTGACATTGAAAAGAAAGCGAAACTCATTACTGATCGGTGCTTGTGAGCCATTTCTTATGGAATCTTCAACTTAAGACAGTTTGGAGTCTGGCCTCATTTGGAAGGCTCGCTCCGTGCAGATGAATAACAAAGCAAAACGCTTCGCTCACCTTAGCGGGGGATAAATTTGTCGCGGAATCTTCACATTACAGCTTTTAGGATCCTGTCCTAAAGAAAGGTTAAACTCATTCTTGACCACTAGGGGTTTGGCAAATACTTCTGAAAGCCTCCTTTTTTAAAGCATTTAGGAGTCTGTCCTTACTGTCATTTGCAGTAGAGCGGTTAGGGAAAATGAGAACTAGAGAGAAAGTCATTAATGAACAGCACTTGAGACAAACTTTGTCCCGGACTCGTCATCTAAAAGCCACTAGGTTTCTCTTGGTCATTTGGAAGAGAGGGCATCATGAACGTTACAAACAAAACAAAACTCGTTAGTGATCCCTGCGGGTGACTCGTTTCTCGGAGCCTTTTCATTTTCAAACAGTTTAAAAGAGGTCCTGAGCATTAGGGAAAGATCGGTTCCGTGGAACTTACAAAGAAAGAGAAAATCCTTAGTGACCCGTGCTTGTGACAAATTGTCAGGGACTCTTCATATTCGCGCCATTGGGCTACTATCCTGATTATTTAGGAGTGGTCGGTCCTCGAACTAGATTAAGCAAGCAAAATTCTTTCCTGCTCTGCCAAATGGCAAGCAGTGCATCCGAAAGGCATTTGGAGAATGATTCCAGGAGAAATTGGTGGCTAGCAGTGATGTGAAGTGAATGTCTCATGTTTAGCAATTTTCAGGAAGGCTCTCTGCCAAATACCAGCAATGCCTCCGATTTGCACTTGGAGGTCGATTCTAGGACAAAGTCGTCCCTAGCAGGGACATGGAATGCTTTTCTAGGTGAATAATATTTTTCAGGAATGGATAGCTGCCCAATGCCCAGCAGCGTATCCGACTGGCTCTTGGAGGACGATGCCAGGGCATATTCGTGTCTAGCTGTGACCTGGACTGAATAGTTCGTTTTTAGGAATTGTCCTGGCTGGATCTCTGGAAATGGTAAGCAGTGCATCGTAACGACATTTGGAGGACGATTCCATGAGACATTCCTGCCAAGCAGTGATCTGGACTGAAGAGCTCATGTTTAGCAACGTTCAAGAAGGGTTCGCTGCCAACTTCCCAGCACTGCATCCGAACGGCATTTGGAGGACGATGCCAGGAGAAATTAGTCCTAGCTGAGATCCAGAATGATTGTCTCATGTTTAGCTATTTTCACGAACGGATCTCTGCCAAATGGCCCGTGGTGCACCCGAAAGCCATTTGGAGGACGATTCCAGCAGAAATATGTGCCAAGTAGGGATCTGGAGTTCATGGCTCACGTTTAGCAATTGTCATGAATGGATCTCTCCCAAATGCGCAGCAAGGCGTCCGAGTTGCCTTGGGCAAAGTCATCCCTAGCAGGGACATGGAATGCTTTTCTACATGATATTTTCACCAACGGATCGCTGCCAAATGACCTGCAGGGCTTCCGAATGACATTCGGGGGACGATTCCTGGAGACATT
Source organism: Eretmochelys imbricata (assembly GCF_965152235.1). Classification (NCBI taxonomy): domain Eukaryota; kingdom Metazoa; phylum Chordata; order Testudines; family Cheloniidae; genus Eretmochelys; species Eretmochelys imbricata. The sequence continues at coordinate 185,250,649 of NC_135574.1, read as the reverse complement.
GGTGCCAAGCTTTGATCTGGAATGTTTCATCTTGAGCTATTTTCACGGACGGATCTCTGCCAAATGACCAGCAGAGCCTCCGAATGAATGACATTTGGAGGATGATTGCGGGAGAAATTTGCACCTAGCTGTGATCTGGAATGCATTTTTCATTTGTAGCAGTTTTCTGAAAGAGCTCTCTGCCAGGTAGCTGGCAGTGCATCCCTCTGACTTCTTGAGGAAGATTCCCGAGAATTTCGTCCCTAGCAGTAACCTGGAAGGCATGTCAAATGAACAGCATTTTTCGTTAACGGTAATGCCAGGCTTTCATCCGAATGCATTTTGAAAGATGATTTGAGGAGCAATGAGTAGCTAGCTGTGATCTGGAGTGAATGTCTCAAGCCTAGGACTTGTCATGAACGGATCTCTGCCAAATCACCAGCGGTGCATCGTGATAGCATTTAGAGAACGATCCCTGGAGACATTCGTGCCTTGCTGTTACCTGGAACTAATGTCTCCTGGAGAGCATTTTTCAAGAAGGGATCTCTCCCAAATGGCCAGCAGTGCATCGGAATTACATTTGGAGGATGATTGCAGGAGAAATTTGCTAATTTTGGGGAGAGTTAGGCTTGCAAAAGGTAGGGCTCCCCGCCAATTGGGTTAAAGTTCCTCTGAGTAGGTCAGTTGGAGTTAGGGATAGGCGTTAGGGCTCCTTAGCCCACTTGGCGTCAGCGTCAGGGTTTCCCGAGCTAGGCCCTTTGGACTAAGGGGTAGGGTTCCCATTGCTAGACCAAGGGGAGTTGGGTTATGGTTCCTATGGGTTAGCCACGCTGAAATAGGCTTGCTGTGGGAAGGGATTCCCACCCTAGCATTAGGATGCTTACGGGTAGGCCACTTGGCGTTAGGGTTAGGGTTCTAGGCATAGGCCAGTTGAAGTAAGGGTTCCAATGGTTAGGCCAGCTCACTTTAGGCATAGAGGTCCTACAGATGGGGATCCTTGCCTTAGGGTGTCTATGGGTAAGGCCCGAACCCTAGGATTAGGGTTCCCACGGGAAGGCCACTTGCACGGAGGCTTACGTTTCCTGTGGTCGAGGAAACACTAGGATCGGGATTCCTACCCGTATGAACCCTAACCCTAGCGCTGAGAACGCTAACCTAGGGCTGGGAGCTCTGCCCTTCCCTAACTCTACCTGCATGTGGCCTGCACACAGGAACCACACTTGTAAGTGGCCTAGCCATAACCCTGAGGACGTGGCGTCCTACCCACAGCTTAACTCCAACTGTCTTGTGCCATTAGAAGACGTGGGCTCGTAAAAAGTACAAAGAAAGGAAAACTCAGCCCTAATCAAGGCTGGGCACAAAATTCTCATGGAATCTTCATTTTCAAGCTGTCCGGATCCTGTCCTGAGCTTGTGGGCTCGATTGGTTGGAGAAAATTAGAAACAAAGGGAAAGGAAGTATTAATGAATGCTTATGACAAATTTCTCATTTAATCGTCATCTTACAGCCCTTGAGAGTCTGTCCTCATCCTTAAGAAGAGATCGGCTGGTGAGAATTACAAAGAAGGCAAAACTCTTTTCTCATCCTCAAATGTTTCATGCAGCCTTCATCTTAAAGCCATCATACTACTCTCCTGATTCTTCGGCATAGAAAGCTGCAAAGAAAGAGAACCTGATTACTTATCATTGCTGGAGGAAAAGTTATCTGTGACTCTTCATTTAAAAGGCGTTACGAGAGGGTCCTGAAGAGATGGGCTTTATCGGTCAGTGAAAGTGATAAACCAAGAGAAAGTCAGTAGTGATCAGTGCTTTGTGAAATTTCTCACGGAATCCAAGTCTTCAAGCCATTATGAGTCTATCCAGATCATCTGGAAGGGAGCGCATGGTGACATTGAAAAGAAAGCGAAACTCATTACTGATCGGTGCTTGTGAGCCATTTCTTATGGAATCTTCAACTTAAGACAGTTTGGAGTCTGGCCTCATTTGGAAGGCTCGCTCCGTGCAGATGAATAACAAAGCAAAACGCTTCGCTCACCTTAGCGGGGGATAAATTTGTCGCGGAATCTTCACATTACAGCTTTTAGGATCCTGTCCTAAAGAAAGGTTAAACTCATTCTTGACCACTAGGGGTTTGGCAAATACTTCTGAAAGCCTCCTTTTTTAAAGCATTTAGGAGTCTGTCCTTACTGTCATTTGCAGTAGAGCGGTTAGGGAAAATGAGAACTAGAGAGAAAGTCATTAATGAACAGCACTTGAGACAAACTTTGTCACGGACTCGTCATCTAAAAGCCACTAGGTTTCTCTTGGTCATTTGGAAGAGAGGGCATCATGAACGTTACAAACAAAACAAAACTCGTTAGTGATCCCTGCGGGTGACTCGTTTCTCGGAGCCTTTTCATTTTCAAACAGTTTAAAAGAGGTCCTGAGCATTAGGGAAAGATCGGTTCCGTGGAACTTACAAAGAAAGAGAAAATCCTTAGTGACCCGTGCTTGTGACAAATTGTCAGGGACTCTTCATATTCGCGCCATTGGGCTACTATCCTGATTATTTAGGAGTGGTCGGTCCTCGAACTAGATTAAGCAAGCAAAATTCTTTCCTGCTCTGCCAAATGGCAAGCAGTGCATCCGAAAGGCATTTGGAGAATGATTCCAGGAGAAATTGGTGGCTAGCAGTGATGTGAAGTGAATGTCTCATGTTTAGCAATTTTCAGGAAGGCTCTCTGCCAAATACCAGCAATGCCTCCGATTTGCACTTGGAGGTCGATTCTAGGACAAAGTCGTCCCTAGCAGGGACATGGAATGCTTTTCTAGGTGAATAATATTTTTCAGGAATGGATAGCTGCCCAATGCCCAGCAGCGTATCCGACTGGCTCTTGGAGGACGATGCCAGGGCATATTCGTGTCTAGCTGTGACCTGGACTGAATAGTTCGTTTTTAGGAATTGTCCTGGCTGGATCTCTGGAAATGGTAAGCAGTGCATCGTAACGACATTTGGAGGATGATTCCATGAGACATTCCTGCCAAGCAGTGATCTGGACTGAAGAGCTCATGTTTAGCAACGTTCAAGAAGGGTTCGCTGCCAACTTCCCAGCACTGCATCCGAACGGCATTTGGAGGACGATGCCAGGAGAAATTAGTCCTAGCTGAGATCCAGAATGATTGTCTCATGTTTAGCTATTTTCACGAACGGATCTCTGCCAAATGGCCCGTGGTGCACCCGAAAGCCATTTGGAGGACGATTCCAGCAGAAATATGTGCCAAGTAGGGATCTGGAGTTCATGGCTCACGTTTAGCAATTGTCATGAATGGATCTCTCCCAAATGCGCAGCAAGGCGTCCGAGTTGCCTTGGGCAAAGTCATCCCTAGCAGGGACATGGAATGCTTTTCTACATGATATTTTCACCAACGGATCGTTGCCAAATGACCTGCAGGGCTTCCGAATGACATTCGGGGGACGATTCCTGGAGACATTGGTGCCAAGCTTTGATCTGGAATGTTTCATCTTGAGCTATTTTCACGGACGGATCTCTGCCAAATGACCAGCAGAGCCTCCGAATGAATGACATTTGGAGGATGATTGCGGGAGAAATTTGCACCTAGCTGTGATCTGGAATGCATTTTTCATTTGTAGCAATTTTCTGAAAGAGCTCTCTGCCAGGTAGCTGGCAGTGCATCCCTCTGACTTCTTGAGGAAGATTCCCGAGAATTTCGTCCCTAGCAGTAACCTGGAAGGAATGTCAAATGAACAGCATTTTTCGTTAACGGTAATGCCAGGCTTTCATCCGAATGCATTTTGAAAGATGATTTGAGGAGCAATGAGTAGCTAGCTGTGATCTGGAGTGAATGTCTCAAGCCTAGGACTTGTCATGAACGGATCTCTGCCAAATCACCAGCGGTGCATCGTGATAGCATTTAGAGAACGATCCCTGGAGACATTCGTGCCTTGCTGTTACCTGGAACTAATGTCTCCTGGAGAGCATTTTTGAAGAAGGGATCTCTCCCAAATGGCCAGCAGTGCATCGGAATTACATTTGGAGGATGATTGCAGGAGAAATTTGCTAATTTTGGGGAGAGTTAGGCTTGCAAAAGGTAGGGCTCCCCGCCAATTGGGTTAAAGTTCCTCTGAGTAGGTCAGTTGGAGTTAGGGATAGGCGTTAGGGCTCCTTAGCCCACTTGGCGTCAGCGTCAGGGTTTCCCGAGCTAGGCCCTTTGGACTAAGGGGTAGGGTTCCCATTGCTAGACCAAGGGGAGTTGGGTTATGGTTCCTATGGGTTAGCCACGCTGAAATAGGCTTGCTGTGGGAAGGGATTCCCACCCTAGCATTAGGATGCTTACGGGTAGGCCACTTGGCGTTAGGGTTAGGGTTCTAGGCATAGGCCAGTTGAAGTAAGGGTTCCAATGGTTAGGCCAGCTCACTTTAGGCATAGAGGTCCTACAGATGGGGATCTTTGCCTTAGGGTGTCTATGGGTAAGGCCCGAACCCTAGGATTAGGGTTCCCACGGGAAGGCCACTTGCACGGAGGCTTACGTTTCCTGTGGTCGAGGAAACACTAGGATCGGGATTCCTACCCGTATGAACCCTAACCCTAGCACTGAGAACGCTAACCTAGGGCTGGGAGCTCTGCCCTTCCCTAACTCTACCTGCATGTGGCCTGCACACAGGAACCACACTTGTAAGTGGCCTAGCCATAACCCTGAGGATGTGGCGTCCTACCCACAGCTTAACTCCAACTGTCTTGTGCCATTAGAAGACGTGGGCTCGTAAAAAGTACAAAGAAAGGAAAACTCAGCCCTAATCAAGGCTGGGCACAAAATTCTCATGGAATCTTCATTTTCAAGCTGTCCGGATCCTGTCCTGAGCTTGTGGGCTCGATTGGTTGGAGAAAATTAGAAACAAAGGGAAAGGAAGTATTAATGAATGCTTATGACAAATTTCTCATTTAATCGTCATCTTACAGCCCTTGAGAGTCTGTCCTCATCGTTAAGAAGAGATCGGCTGGTGAGAATTACAAAGAAGGCAAAACTCTTTTCTCATCCTCAAATGTTTCATGCAGCCTTCATCTTAAAGCCATCATACTACTCTCCTGATTCTTCGGCATAGAAAGCTGCAAAGAAAGAGAACCTGATTACTTATCATTGCTGGAGGAAAAGTTATCTGTGACTCTTCATTTAAAAGGCGTTACGAGAGGGTCCTGAAGAGATGGGCTTTATCGGTCAGTGAAAGTGATAAACCAAGAGAAAGTCAGTAGTGATCAGTGCTTTGTGAAATTTCTCACGGAATCCAAGTCTTCAAGCCATTATGAGTCTATCCAGATCATCTGGAAGGGAGCGCATGGTGACATTGAAAAGAAAGCGAAACTCATTACTGATCGGTGCTTGTGAGCCATTTCTTATGGAATCTTCAACTTAAGACAGTTTGGAGTCTGGCCTCATTTGGAAGGCTCGCTCCGTGCAGATGAATAACAAAGCAGAACGCTTCGCTCACCTTAGCGGGGGATAAATTTGTCGCGGAATCTTCACATTACAGCTTTTAGGATCCTGTCCTAAAGAAAGGTTAAACTCATTCTTGACCACTAGGGGTTTGGCAAATACTTCTGAAAGCCTCCTTTTTTAAAGCATTTAGGAGTCTGTCCTTACTGTCATTTGCAGTAGAGCGGTTAGGGAAAATGAGAACTAGAGAGAAAGTCATTAATGAACAGCACTTGAGACAAACTTTGTCCCGGACTCGTCATCTAAAAGCCACTAGGTTTCTCTTGGTCATTTGGAAGAGAGGGCATCATGAACGTTACAAACAAAACAAAACTCGTTAGTGATCCCTGCGGGTGACTCGTTTCTCGGAGCCTTTTCATTTTCAAACAGTTTAAAAGAGGTCCTGAGCATTAGGGAAAGATCGGTTCCGTGGAACTTACAAAGAAAGAGAAAATCCTTAGTGACCCGTGCTTGTGACAAATTGTCAGGGACTCTTCATATTCGCGCCATTGGGCTACTATCCTGATTATTTAGGAGTGGTCGGTCCTCGAACTAGATTAAGCAAGCAAAATTCTTTCCTGCTCTGCCAAATGGCAAGCAGTGCATCCGAAAGGCATTTGGAGAATGATTCCAGGAGAAATTGGTGGCTAGCAGTGATGTGAAGTGAATGTCTCATGTTTAGCAATTTTCAGGAAGGCTCTCTGCCAAATACCAGCAATGCCTCCGATTTGCACTTGGAGGTCGATTCTAGGACAAAGTCGTCCCTAGCAGGGACATGGAATGCTTTTCTAGGTGAATAATATTTTTCAGGACTGGATAGCTGCCCAATGCCCAGCAGCGTATCCGACTGGCTCTTGGAGGACGATGCCAGGGCATATTCGTGTCTAGCTGTGACCTGGACTGAATAGTTCGTTTTTAGGAATTGTCCTGGCTGGATCTCTGGAAATGGTAAGCAGTGCATCGTAACGACATTTGGAGGACGATTCCATGAGACATTCCTGCCAAGCAGTGATCTGGACTGAAGAGCTCATGTTTAGCAACGTTCAAGAAGGGTTCGCTGCCAACTTCCCAGCACTGCATCCGAACGGCATTTGGAGGACGATGCCAGGAGAAATTAGTCCTAGCTGAGATCCAGAATGATTGTCTCATGTTTAGCTATTTTCACGAACGGATCTCTGCCAAATGGCCCGTGGTGCACCCGAAAGCCATTTGGAGGACGATTCCAGCAGAAATATGTGCCAAGTAGGGATCTGGAGTTCATGGCTCACGTTTAGCAATTGTCATGAATGGATCTCTCCCAAATGCGCAGCAAGGCGTCCGAGTTGCCTTGGGCAAGGTCATCCCTAGCAGGGACATGGAATGCTTTTCTACATGATATTTTCACCAACGGATCGTTGCCAAATGACCTGCAGGGCTTCCGAATGACATTCGGGGGACGATTCCTGGAGACATTGGTGCCAAGCTTTGATCTGGAATGTTTCATCTTGAGCTATTTTCACGGACGGATCTCTGCCAAATGACCAGCAGAGCCTCCGAATGAATGACATTTGGAGGATGATTGCGGGAGAAATTTGCACCTAGCTGTGATCTGGAATGCATTTTTCATTTGTAGCAATTTTCTGAAAGAGCTCTCTGCCAGGTAGCTGGCAGTGCATCCCTCTGACTTCTTGAGGAAGATTCCCGAGAATTTCGTCCCTAGCAGTAACCTGGAAGGAATGTCAAATGAACAGCATTTTTCGTTAACGGTAATGCCAGGCTTTCATCCGAATGCATTTTGAAAGATGATTTGAGGAGCAATGAGTAGCTAGCTGTGATCTGGAGTGAATGCCTCAAGCCTAGGACTTGTCATGAACGGATCTCTGCCAAATCACCAGCGGTGCATCGTGATAGCATTTAGAGAACGATCCCTGGAGACATTCGTGCCTTGCTGTTACCTGGAACTAATGTCTCCTGGAGAGCATTTTTCAAGAAGGGATCTCTCCCAAATGGCCAGCAGTGCATCGGAATTACATTTGGAGGATGATTGCAGGAGAAATTTGCTAATTTTGGGGAGAGTTAGGCTTGCAAAAGGTAGGGCTCCCCGCCAATTGGGTTAAAGTTCCTCTGAGTAGGTCAGTTGGAGTTAGGGATAGGCGTTAGGGCTCCTTAGCCCACTTGGCGTCAGCGTCAGGGTTTCCCGAGCTAGGCCCTTTGGACTAAGGGGTAGGGTTCCCATTGCTAGACCAAGGGGAGTTGGGTTATGGTTCCTATGGGTTAGCCACGCTGAAATAGGCTTGCTGTGGGAAGGGATTCCCACCCTAGCATTAGGATGCTTACGGGTAGGCCACTTGGCGTTAGGGTTAGGGTTCTAGGCATAGGCCAGTTGAAGTAAGGGTTCCAATGGTTAGGCCAGCTCACTTTAGGCATAGAGGTCCTACAGATGGGGATCCTTGCCTTAGGGTGTCTATGGGTAAGGCCCGAACCCTAGGATTAGGGTTCCCACGGGAAGGCCACTTGCACGGAGGCTTACGTTTCCTGTGGTCGAGGAAACACTAGGATCGGGATTCCTACCCGTATGAACCCTAACCCTAGCGCTGAGAACGCTAACCTAGGGCTGGGAGCTCTGCCCTTCCCTGACTCTAACTGCATGTGGCCTGCACACAGGAACCACACTTGTAAGTGGCCTAGCCATAACCCTGAGGACGTGGCGTCCTACCCACAGCTTAACTCCAACTGTCTTGTGCCATTAGAAGACGTGGGCTCGTAAAAAGTACAAAGAAAGGAAAACTCAGCCCTAATCAAGGCTGGGCACAAAATTCTCATGGAATCTTCATTTTCAAGCTGTCCGGATCCTGTCCTGAGCTTGTGGGCTCGATTGGTTGGAGAAAATTAGAAACAAAGGGAAAGGAAGTATTAATGAATGCTTATGACAAATTTCTCATTTAATCGTCATCTTACAGCCCTTGAGAGTCTGTCCTCATCGTTAAGAAGAGATCGGCTGGTGAGAATTACAAAGAAGGCAAAACTCTTTTCTCATCCTCAAATGTTTCATGCAGCCTTCATCTTAAAGCTATCATACTACTCTCCTGATTCTTCGGCATAGAAAGCTGCAAAGAAAGAGAACCTGATTACTTATCATTGCTGGAGGAAAAGTTATCTGTGACTCTTCATTTAAAAGGCGTTACGAGAGGGTCCTGAAGAGATGGGCTTTATCGGTCAGTGAAAGTGATAAACCAAGAGAAAGTCAGTAGTGATCAGTGCTTTGTGAAATTTCTCACGGAATCCAAGTCTTCAAGCCATTATGAGTCTATCCAGATCATCTGGAAGGGAGCGCATGGTGACATTGAAAAGAAAGCGAAACTCATTACTGATCGGTGCTTGTGAGCCATTTCTTATGGAATCTTCAACTTAAGACAGTTTGGAGTCTGGCCTCATTTGGAAGGCTCGCTCCGTGCAGATGAATAACAAAGCAAAACGCTTCGCTCACCTTAGCGGGGGATAAATTTGTCGCGGAATCTTCACATTACAGCTTTTAGGATCCTGTCCTAAAGAAAGGTTAAACTCATTCTTGACCACTAGGGGTTTGGCAAATACTTCTGAAAGCCTCCTTTTTTAAAGCATTTAGGAGTCTGTCCTTACTGTCATTTGCAGTAGAGCGGTTAGGGAAAATGAGAACTAGAGAGAAAGTCATTAATGAACAGCACTTGAGACAAACTTTGTCCCGGACTCGTCATCTAAAAGCCACTAGGTTTCTCTTGGTCATTTGGAAGAGAGGGCATCATGAACGTTACAAACAAAACAAAACTCGTTAGTGATCCCTGCGGGTGACTCGTTTCTCGGAGCCTTTTCATTTTCAAACAGTTTAAAAGAGGTCCTGAGCATTAGGGAAAGATCGGTTCCGTGGAACTTACAAAGAAAGAGAAAATCCTTAGTGACCCGTGCTTGTGACAAATTGTCAGGGACTCTTCATATTCGCGCCATTGGGCTACTATCCTGATTATTTAGGAGTGGTCGGTCCTCGAACTAGATTAAGCAAGCAAAATTCTTTCCTGCTCTGCCAAATGGCAAGCAGTGCATCCGAAAGGCATTTGGAGAATGATTCCAGGAGAAATTGGTGGCTAGCAGTGATGTGAAGTGAATGTCTCATGTTTAGCAATTTTCAGGAAGGCTCTCTGCCAAATACCAGCAATGCCTCCGATTTGCACTTGGAGGTCGATTCTAGGACAAAGTCGTCCCTAGCAGGGACATGGAATGCTTTTCTAGGTGAATAATATTTTTCAGGAATGGATAGCTGCCCAATGCCCAGCAGCGTATCCGACTGGCTCTTGGAGGACGATGCCAGGGCATATTCGTGTCTAGCTGTGACCTGGACTGAATAGTTCGTTTTTAGGAATTGTCCTGGCTGGATCTCTGGAAATGGTAAGCAGTGCATCGTAACGACATTTGGAGGACGATTCCATGAGACATTCCTGCCAAGCAGTGATCTGGACTGAAGAGCTCATGTTTAGCAACGTTCAAGAAGGGTTCGCTGCCAACTTCCCAGCACTGCATCCGAACGGCATTTGGAGGACGATGCCAGGAGAAATTAGTCCTAGCTGAGATCCAGAATGATTGTCTCATGTTTAGCTATTTTCACGAACGGATCTCTGCCAAATGGCCCGTGGTGCACCCGAAAGCCATTTGGAGGACGATTCCAGCAGAAATATGTGCCAAGTAGGGATCTGGAGTTCATGGCTCACGTTTAGCAATTGTCATGAATGGATCTCTCCCAAATGCGCAGCAAGGCGTCCGAGTTGCCTTGGGCAAAGTCATCCCTAGCAGGGACATGGAATGCTTTTCTACATGATATTTTCACCAACGGATCGCTGCCAAATGACCTGCAGGGCTTCCGAATGACATTCGGGGGACGATTCCTGGAGACATTGGTGCCAAGCTTTGATCTGGAATGTTTCATCTTGAGCTATTTTCACGGACGGATCTCTGCCAAATGACCAGCAGAGCCTCCGAATGAATGACATTTGGAGGATGATTGCGGGAGAAATTTGCACCTAGCTGTGATCTGGAATGCATTTTTCATTTGTAGCAGTTTTCTGAAAGAGCTCTCTGCCAGGTAGCTGGCAGTGCATCCCTCTGACTTCTTGAGGAAGATTCCCGAGAATTTCGTCCCTAGCAGTAACCTGGAAGGCATGTCAAATGAACAGCATTTTTCGTTAACGGTAATGCCAGGCTTTCATCCGAATGCATTTTGAAAGATGATTTGAGGAGCAATGAGTAGCTAGCTGTGATCTGGAGTGAATGTCTCAAGCCTAGGACTTGTCATGAACGGATCTCTGCCAAATCACCAGCGGTGCATCGTGATAGCATTTAGAGAACGATCCCTGGAGACATTCGTGCCTTGCTGTTACCTGGAACTAATGTCTCCTGGAGAGCATTTTTCAAGAAGGGATCTCTCCCAAATGGCCAGCAGTGCATCGGAATTACATTTGGAGGATGATTGCAGGAGAAATTTGCTAATTTTGGGGAGAGTTAGGCTTGCAAAAGGTAGGGCTCCCCGCCAATTGGGTTAAAGTTCCTCTGAGTAGGTCAGTTGGAGTTAGGGATAGGCGTTAGGGCTCCTTAGCCCACTTGGCGTCAGCGTCAGGGTTTCCCGAGCTAGGCCCTTTGGACTAAGGGGTAGGGTTCCCATTGCTAGACCAAGGGGAGTTGGGTTATGGTTCCTATGGGTTAGCCACGCTGAAATAGGCTTGCTGTGGGAAGGGATTCCCACCCTAGCATTAGGATGCTTACGGGTAGGCCACTTGGCGTTAGGGTTAGGGTTCTAGGCATAGGCCAGTTGAAGTAAGGGTTCCAATGGTTAGGCCAGCTCACTTTAGGCATAGAGGTCCTACAGATGGGGATCCTTGCCTTAGGGTGTCTATGGGTAAGGCCCGAACCCTAGGATTAGGGTTCCCACGGGAAGGCCACTTGCACGGAGGCTTACGTTTCCTGTGGTCGAGGAAACACTAGGATCGGGATTCCTACCCGTATGAACCCTAACCCTAGCGCTGAGAACGCTAACCTAGGGCTGGGAGCTCTGCCCTTCCCTAACTCTACCTGCATGTGGCCTGCACACAGGAACCACACTTGTAAGTGGCCTAGCCATAACCCTGAGGACGTGGCGTCCTACCCACAGCTTAACTCCAACTGTCTTGTGCCATTAGAAGACGTGGGCTCGTAAAAAGTACAAAGAAAGGAAAACTCAGCCCTAATCAAGGCTGGGCACAAAATTCTCATGGAATCTTCATTTTCAAGCTGTCCGGATCCTGTCCTGAGCTTGTGGGCTCGATTGGTTGGAGAAAATTAGAAACAAAGGGAAAGGAAGTATTAATGAATGCTTATGACAAATTTCTCATTTAATCGTCATCTTACAGCCCTTGAGAGTCTGTCCTCATCCTTAAGAAGAGATCGGCTGGTGAGAATTACAAAGAAGGCAAAACTCTTTTCTCATCCTCAAATGTTTCATGCAGCCTTCATCTTAAAGCCATCATACTACTCTCCTGATTCTTCGGCATAGAAAGCTGCAAAGAAAGAGAACCTGATTACTTATCATTGCTGGAGGAAAAGTTATCTGTGACTCTTCATTTAAAAGGCGTTACGAGAGGGTCCTGAAGAGATGGGCTTTATCGGTCAGTGAAAGTGATAAACCAAGAGAAAGTCAGTAGTGATCAGTGCTTTGTGAAATTTCTCACGGAATCCAAGTCTTCAAGCCATTATGAGTCTATCCAGATCATCTGGAAGGGAGCGCATGGTGACATTGAAAAGAAAGCGAAACTCATTACTGATCGGTGCTTGTGAGCCATTTCTTATGGAATCTTCAACTTAAGACAGTTTGGAGTCTGGCCTCATTTGGAAGGCTCGCTCCGTGCAGATGAATAACAAAGCAAAACGCTTCGCTCACCTTAGCGGGGGATAAATTTGTCGCGGAATCTTCACATTACAGCTTTTAGGATCCTGTCCTAAAGAAAGGTTAAACTCATTCTTGACCACTAGGGGTTTGGCAAATACTTCTGAAAGCCTCCTTTTTTAAAGCATTTAGGAGTCTGTCCTTACTGTCATTTGCAGTAGAGCGGTTAGGGAAAATGAGAACTAGAGAGAAAGTCATTAATGAACAGCACTTGAGACAAACTTTGTCACGGACTCGTCATCTAAAAGCCACTAGGTTTCTCTTGGTCATTTGGAAGAGAGGGCATCATGAACGTTACAAACAAAACAAAACTCGTTAGTGATCCCTGCGGGTGACTCGTTTCTCGGAGCCTTTTCATTTTCAAACAGTTTAAAAGAGGTCCTGAGCATTAGGGAAAGATCGGTTCCGTGGAACTTACAAAGAAAGAGAAAATCCTTAGTGACCCGTGCTTGTGACAAATTGTCAGGGACTCTTCATATTCGCGCCATTGGGCTACTATCCTGATTATTTAGGAGTGGTCGGTCCTCGAACTAGATTAAGCAAGCAAAATTCTTTCCTGCTCTGCCAAATGGCAAGCAGTGCATCCGAAAGGCATTTGGAGAATGATTCCAGGAGAAATTGGTGGCTAGCAGTGATGTGAAGTGAATGTCTCATGTTTAGCAATTTTCAGGAAGGGTCTCTGCCAAATACCAGCAATGCCTCCGATTTGCACTTGGAGGTCGATTCTAGGACAAAGTCGTCCCTAGCAGGGACATGGAATGCTTTTCTAGGTGAATAATATTTTTCAGGAATGGATAGCTGCCCAATGCCCAGCAGCGTATCCGACTGGCTCTTGGAGGACGATGCCAGGGCATATTCGTGTCTAGCTGTGACCTGGACTGAATAGTTCGTTTTTAGGAATTGTCCTGGCTGGATCTCTGGAAATGGTAAGCAGTGCATCGTAACGACATTTGGAGGATGATTCCATGAGACATTCCTGCCAAGCAGTGATCTGGACTGAAGAGCTCATGTTTAGCAACGTTCAAGAAGGGTTCGCTGCCAACTTCCCAGCACTGCATCCGAACGGCATTTGGAGGACGATGCCAGGAGAAATTAGTCCTAGCTGAGATCCAGAATGATTGTCTCATGTTTAGCTATTTTCACGAACGGATCTCTGCCAAATGGCCCGTGGTGCACCCGAAAGCCATTTGGAGGACGATTCCAGCAGAAATATGTGCCAAGTAGGGATCTGGAGTTCATGGCTCACGTTTAGCAATTGTCATGAATGGATCTCTCCCAAATGCGCAGCAAGGCGTCCGAGTTGCCTTGGGCAAAGTCATCCCTAGCAGGGACATGGAATGCTTTTCTACATGATATTTTCACCAACGGATCGTTGCCAAATGACCTGCAGGGCTTCCGAATGACATTCGGGGGACGATTCCTGGAGACATTGGTGCCAAGCTTTGATCTGGAATGTTTCATCTTGAGCTATTTTCACGGACGGATCTCTGCCAAATGACCAGCAGAGCCTCCGAATGAATGACATTTGGAGGATGATTGCGGGAGAAATTTGCACCTAGCTGTGATCTGGAATGCATTTTTCATTTGTAGCAATTTTCTGAAAGAGCTCTCTGCCAGGTAGCTGGCAGTGCATCCCTCTGACTTCTTGAGGAAGATTCCCGAGAATTTCGTCCCTAGCAGTAACCTGGAAGGAATGTCAAATGAACAGCATTTTTCGTTAACGGTAATGCCAGGCTTTCATCCGAATGCATTTTGAAAGATGATTTGAGGAGCAATGAGTAGCTAGCTGTGATCTGGAGTGAATGTCTCAAGCCTAGGACTTGTCATGAACGGATCTCTGCCAAATCACCAGCGGTGCATCGTGATAGCATTTAGAGAACGATCCCTGGAGACATTCGTGCCTTGCTGTTACCTGGAACTAATGTCTCCTGGAGAGCATTTTTGAAGAAGGGATCTCTCCCAAATGGCCAGCAGTGCATCGGAATTACATTTGGAGGATGATTGCAGGAGAAATTTGCTAATTTTGGGGAGAGTTAGGCTTGCAAAAGGTAGGGCTCCCCGCCAATTGGGTTAAAGTTCCTCTGAGTAGGTCAGTTGGAGTTAGGGATAGGCGTTAGGGCTCCTTAGCCCACTTGGCGTCAGCGTCAGGGTTTCCCGAGCTAGGCCCTTTGGACTAAGGGGTAGGGTTCCCATTGCTAGACCAAGGGGAGTTGGGTTATGGTTCCTATGGGTTAGCCACGCTGAAATAGGCTTGCTGTGGGAAGGGATTCCCACCCTAGCATTAGGATGCTTACGGGTAGGCCACTTGGCGTTAGGGTTAGGGTTCTAGGCATAGGCCAGTTGAAGTAAGGGTTCCAATGGTTAGGCCAGCTCACTTTAGGCATAGAGGTCCTACAGATGGGGATCTTTGCCTTAGGGTGTCTATGGGTAAGGCCCGAACCCTAGGATTAGGGTTCCCACGGGAAGGCCACTTGCACGGAGGCTTACGTTTCCTGTGGTCGAGGAAACACTAGGATCGGGATTCCTACCCGTATGAACCCTAACCCTAGCACTGAGAACGCTAACCTAGGGCTGGGAGCTCTGCCCTTCCCTAACTCTACCTGCATGTGGCCTGCACACAGGAACCACACTTGTAAGTGGCCTAGCCATAACCCTGAGGATGTGGCGTCCTACCCACAGCTTAACTCCAACTGTCTTGTGCCATTAGAAGACGTGGGCTCGTAAAAAGTACAAAGAAAGGAAAACTCAGCCCTAATCAAGGCTGGGCACAAAATTCTCATGGAATCTTCATTTTCAAGCTGTCCGGATCCTGTCCTGAGCTTGTGGGCTCGATTGGTTGGAGAAAATTAGAAACAAAGGGAAAGGAAGTATTAATGAATGCTTATGACAAATTTCTCATTTAATCGTCATCTTACAGCCCTTGAGAGTCTGTCCTCATCGTTAAGAAGAGATCGGCTGGTGAGAATTACAAAGAAGGCAAAACTCTTTTCTCATCCTCAAATGTTTCATGCAGCCTTCATCTTAAAGCCATCATACTACTCTCCTGATTCTTCGGCATAGAAAGCTGCAAAGAAAGAGAACCTGATTACTTATCATTGCTGGAGGAAAAGTTATCTGTGACTCTTCATTTAAAAGGCGTTACGAGAGGGTCCTGAAGAGATGGGCTTTATCGGTCAGTGAAAGTGATAAACCAAGAGAAAGTCAGTAGTGATCAGTGCTTTGTGAAATTTCTCACGGAATCCAAGTCTTCAAGCCATTATGAGTCTATCCAGATCATCTGGAAGGGAGCGCATGGTGACATTGAAAAGAAAGCGAAACTCATTACTGATCGGTGCTTGTGAGCCATTTCTTATGGAATCTTCAACTTAAGACAGTTTGGAGTCTGGCCTCATTTGGAAGGCTCGCTCCGTGCAGATGAATAACAAAGCAGAACGCTTCGCTCACCTTAGCGGGGGATAAATTTGTCGCGGAATCTTCACATTACAGCTTTTAGGATCCTGTCCTAAAGAAAGGTTAAACTCATTCTTGACCACTAGGGGTTTGGCAAATACTTCTGAAAGCCTCCTTTTTTAAAGCATTTAGGAGTCTGTCCTTACTGTCATTTGCAGTAGAGCGGTTAGGGAAAATGAGAACTAGAGAGAAAGTCATTAATGAACAGCACTTGAGACAAACTTTGTCCCGGACTCGTCATCTAAAAGCCACTAGGTTTCTCTTGGTCATTTGGAAGAGAGGGCATCATGAACGTTACAAACAAAACAAAACTCGTTAGTGATCCCTGTGGGTGACTCGTTTCTCGGAGCCTTTTCATTTTCAAACAGTTTAAAAGAGGTCCTGAGCATTAGGGAAAGATCGGTTCCGTGGAACTTACAAAGAAAGAGAAAATCCTTAGTGACCCGTGCTTGTGACAAATTGTCAGGGACTCTTCATATTCGCGCCATTGGGCTACTATCCTGATTATTTAGGAGTGGTCGGTCCTCGAACTAGATTAAGCAAGCAAAATTCTTTCCTGCTCTGCCAAATGGCAAGCAGTGCATCCGAAAGGCATTTGGAGAATGATTCCAGGAGAAATTGGTGGCTAGCAGTGATGTGAAGTGAATGTCTCATGTTTAGCAATTTTCAGGAAGGCTCTCTGCCAAATACCAGCAATGCCTCCGATTTGCACTTGGAGGTCGATTCTAGGACAAAGTCGTCCCTAGCAGGGACATGGAATGCTTTTCTAGGTGAATAATATTTTTCAGGACTGGATAGCTGCCCAATGCCCAGCAGCGTATCCGACTGGCTCTTGGAGGACGATGCCAGGGCATATTCGTGTCTAGCTGTGACCTGGACTGAATAGTTCGTTTTTAGGAATTGTCCTGGCTGGATCTCTGGAAATGGTAAGCAGTGCATCGTAACGACATTTGGAGGACGATTCCATGAGACATTCCTGCCAAGCAGTGATCTGGACTGAAGAGCTCATGTTTAGCAACGTTCAAGAAGGGTTCGCTGCCAACTTCCCAGCACTGCATCCGAACGGCATTTGGAGGACGATGCCAGGAGAAATTAGTCCTAGCTGAGATCCAGAATGATTGTCTCATGTTTAGCTATTTTCACGAACGGATCTCTGCCAAATGGCCCGTGGTGCACCCGAAAGCCATTTGGAGGACGATTCCAGCAGAAATATGTGCCAAGTAGGGATCTGGAGTTCATGGCTCACGTTTAGCAATTGTCATGAATGGATCTCTCCCAAATGCGCAGCAAGGCGTCCGAGTTGCCTTGGGCAAAGTCATCCCTAGCAGGGACATGGAATGCTTTTCTACATGATATTTTCACCAACGGATCGTTGCCAAATGACCTGCAGGGCTTCCGAATGACATTCGGGGGACGATTCCTGGAGACATTGGTGCCAAGCTTTGATCTGGAATGTTTCATCTTGAGCTATTTTCACGGACGGATCTCTGCCAAATGACCAGCAGAGCCTCCGAATGAATGACATTTGGAGGATGATTGCGGGAGAAATTTGCACCTAGCTGTGATCTGGAATGCATTTTTCATTTGTAGCAATTTTCTGAAAGAGCTCTCTGCCAGGTAGCTGGCAGTGCATCCCTCTGACTTCTTGAGGAAGATTCCCGAGAATTTCGTCCCTAGCAGTAACCTGGAAGGAATGTCAAATGAACAGCATTTTTCGTTAACGGTAATGCCAGGCTTTCATCCGAATGCATTTTGAAAGATGATTTGAGGAGCAATGAGTAGCTAGCTGTGATCTGGAGTGAATGTCTCAAGCCTAGGACTTGTCATGAACGGATCTCTGCCAAATCACCAGCGGTGCATCGTGATAGCATTTAGAGAACGATCCCTGGAGACATTCGTGCCTTGCTGTTACCTGGAACTAATGTCTCCTGGAGAGCATTTTTCAAGAAGGGATCTCTCCCAAATGGCCAGCAGTGCATCGGAATTACATTTGGAGGATGATTGCAGGAGAAATTTGCTAATTTTGGGGAGAGTTAGGCTTGCAAAAGGTAGGGCTCCCCGCCAATTGGGTTAAAGTTCCTCTGAGTAGGTCAGTTGGAGTTAGGGATAGGCGTTAGGGCTCCTTAGCCCACTTGGCGTCAGCGTCAGGGTTTCCCGAGCTAGGCCCTTTGGACTAAGGGGTAGGGTTCCCATTGCTAGACCAAGGGGAGTTGGGTTATGGTTCCTATGGGTTAGCCACGCTGAAATAGGCTTGCTGTGGGAAGGGATTCCCACCCTAGCATTAGGATGCTTACGGGTAGGCCACTTGGCGTTAGGGTTAGGGTTCTAGGCATAGGCCAGTTGAAGTAAGGGTTCCAATGGTTAGGCCAGCTCACTTTAGGCATAGAGGTCCTACAGATGGGGATCCTTGCCTTAGGGTGTCTATGGGTAAGGCCCGAACCCTAGGATTAGGGTTCCCACGGGAAGGCCACTTGCACGGAGGCTTACGTTTCCTGTGGTCGAGGAAACACTAGGATCGGGATTCCTACCCGTATGAACCCTAACCCTAGCGCTGAGAACGCTAACCTAGGGCTGGGAGCTCTGCCCTTCCCTGACTCTAACTGCATGTGGCCTGCACACAGGAACCACACTTGTAAGTGGCCTAGCCATAACCCTGAGGACGTGGCGTCCTACCCACAGCTTAACTCCAACTGTCTTGTGCCATTAGAAGACGTGGGCTCGTAAAAAGTACAAAGAAAGGAAAACTCAGCCCTAATCAAGGCTGGGCACAAAATTCTCATGGAATCTTCATTTTCAAGCTGTCCGGATCCTGTCCTGAGCTTGTGGGCTCGATTGGTTGGAGAAAATTAGAAACAAAGGGAAAGGAAGTATTAATGAATGCTTATGACAAATTTCTCATTTAATCGTCATCTTACAGCCCTTGAGAGTCTGTCCTCATCCTTAAGAAGAGATCGGCTGGTGAGAATTACAAAGAAGGCAAAACTCTTTTCTCATCCTCAAATGTTTCATGCAGCCTTCATCTTAAAGCCATCATACTACTCTCCTGATTCTTCGGCATAGAAAGCTGCAAAGAAAGAGAACCTGATTACTTATCATTGCTGGAGGAAAAGTTATCTGTGACTCTTCATTTAAAAGGCGTTACGAGAGGGTCCTGAAGAGATGGGCTTTATCGGTCAGTGAAAGTGATAAACCAAGAGAAAGTCAGTAGTGATCAGTGCTTTGTGAAATTTCTCACGGAATCCAAGTCTTCAAGCCATTATGAGTCTATCCAGATCATCTGGAAGGGAGCGCATGGTGACATTGAAAAGAAAGCGAAACTCATTACTGATCGGTGCTTGTGAGCCATTTCTTATGGAATCTTCAACTTAAGACAGTTTGGAGTCTGGCCTCATTTGGAAGGCTCGCTCCGTGCAGATGAATAACAAAGCAAAACGCTTCGCTCACCTTAGCGGGGGATAAATTTGTCGCGGAATCTTCACATTACAGCTTTTAGGATCCTGTCCTAAAGAAAGGTTAAACTCATTCTTGACCACTAGGGGTTTGGCAAATACTTCTGAAAGCCTCCTTTTTTAAAGCATTTAGGAGTCTGTCCTTACTGTCATTTGCAGTAGAGCGGTTAGGGAAAATGAGAACTAGAGAGAAAGTCATTAATGAACAGCACTTGAGACAAACTTTGTCACGGACTCGTCATCTAAAAGCCACTAGGTTTCTCTTGGTCATTTGGAAGAGAGGGCATCATGAACGTTACAAACAAAACAAAACTCGTTAGTGATCCCTGCGGGTGACTCGTTTCTCGGAGCCTTTTCATTTTCAAACAGTTTAAAAGAGGTCCTGAGCATTAGGGAAAGATCGGTTCCGTGGAACTTACAAAGAAAGAGAAAATCCTTAGTGACCCGTGCTTGTGACAAATTGTCAGGGACTCTTCATATTCGCGCCATTGGGCTACTATCCTGATTATTTAGGAGTGGTCGGTCCTCGAACTAGATTAAGCAAGCAAAATTCTTTCCTGCTCTGCCAAATGGCAAGCAGTGCATCCGAAAGGCATTTGGAGAATGATTCCAGGAGAAATTGGTGGCTAGCAGTGATGTGAAGTGAATGTCTCATGTTTAGCAATTTTCAGGAAGGGTCTCTGCCAAATACCAGCAATGCCTCCGATTTGCACTTGGAGGTCGATTCTAGGACAAAGTCGTCCCTAGCAGGGACATGGAATGCTTTTCTAGGTGAATAATATTTTTCAGGAATGGATAGCTGCCCAATGCCCAGCAGCGTATCCGACTGGCTCTTGGAGGACGATGCCAGGGCATATTCGTGTCTAGCTGTGACCTGGACTGAATAGTTCGTTTTTAGGAATTGTCCTGGCTGGATCTCTGGAAATGGTAAGCAGTGCATCGTAACGACATTTGGAGGACGATTCCATGAGACATTCCTGCCAAGCAGTGATCTGGACTGAAGAGCTCATGTTTAGCAACGTTCAAGAAGGGTTCGCTGCCAACTTCCCAGCACTGCATCCGAACGGCATTTGGAGGACGATGCCAGGAGAAATTAGTCCTAGCTGAGATCCAGAATGATTGTCTCATGTTTAGCTATTTTCACGAACGGATCTCTGCCAAATGGCCCGTGGTGCACCCGAAAGCCATTTGGAGGACGATTCCAGCAGAAATATGTGCCAAGTAGGGATCTGGAGTTCATGGCTCACGTTTAGCAATTGTCATGAATGGATCTCTCCCAAATGCGCAGCAAGGCGTCCGAGTTGCCTTGGGCAAAGTCATCCCTAGCAGGGACATGGAATGCTTTTCTACATGATATTTTCACCAACGGATCGTTGCCAAATGACCTGCAGGGCTTCCGAATGACATTCGGGGGACGATTCCTGGAGACATTGGTGCCAAGCTTTGATCTGGAATGTTTCATCTTGAGCTATTTTCACGGACGGATCTCTGCCAAATGACCAGCAGAGCCTCCGAATGAATGACATTTGGAGGATGATTGCGGGAGAAATTTGCACCTAGCTGTGATCTGGAATGCATTTTTCATTTGTAGCAATTTTCTGAAAGAGCTCTCTGCCAGGTAGCTGGCAGTGCATCCCTCTGACTTCTTGAGGAAGATTCCCGAGAATTTCGTCCCTAGCAGTAACCTGGAAGGAATGTCAAATGAACAGCATTTTTCGTTAACGGTAATGCCAGGCTTTCATCCGAATGCATTTTGAAAGATGATTTGAGGAGCAATGAGTAGCTAGCTGTGATCTGGAGTGAATGTCTCAAGCCTAGGACTTGTCATGAACGGATCTCTGCCAAATCACCAGCGGTGCATCGTGATAGCATTTAGAGAACGATCCCTGGAGACATTCGTGCCTTGCTGTTACCTGGAACTAATGTCTCCTGGAGAGCATTTTTCAAGAAGGGATCTCTCCCAAATGGCCAGCAGTGCATCGGAATTACATTTGGAGGATGATTGCAGGAGAAATTTGCTAATTTTGGGGAGAGTTAGGCTTGCAAAAGGTAGGGCTCCCCGCCAATTGGGTTAAAGTTCCTCTGAGTAGGTCAGTTGGAGTTAGGGATAGGCGTTAGGGCTCCTTAGCCCACTTGGCGTCAGCGTCAGGGTTTCCCGAGCTAGGCCCTTTGGACTAAGGGGTAGGGTTCCCATTGCTAGACCAAGGGGAGTTGGGTTATGGTTCCTATGGGTTAGCCACGCTGAAATAGGCTTGCTGTGGGAAGGGATTCCCACCCTAGCATTAGGATGCTTACGGGTAGGCCACTTGGCGTTAGGGTTAGGGTTCTAGGCATAGGCCAGTTGAAGTAAGGGTTCCAATGGTTAGGCCAGCTCACTTTAGGCATAGAGGTCCTACAGATGGGGATCCTTGCCTTAGGGTGTCTATGGGTAAGGCCCGAACCCTAGGATTAGGGTTCCCACGGGAAGGCCACTTGCACGGAGGCTTACGTTTCCTGTGGTCGAGGAAACACTAGGATCGGGATTCCTACCCGTATGAACCCTAACCCTAGCGCTGAGAACGCTAACCTAGGGCTGGGAGCTCTGCCCTTCCCTGACTCTAACTGCATGTGGCCTGCACACAGGAACCACACTTGTAAGTGGCCTAGCCATAACCCTGAGGACGTGGCGTCCTACCCACAGCTTAACTCCAACTGTCTTGTGCCATTAGAAGACGTGGGCTCGTAAAAAGTACAAAGAAAGGAAAACTCAGCCCTAATCAAGGCTGGGCACAAAATTCTCATGGAATCTTCATTTTCAAGCTGTCCGGATCCTGTCCTGAGCTTGTGGGCTCGATTGGTTGGAGAAAATTAGAAACAAAGGGAAAGGAAGTATTAATGAATGCTTATGACAAATTTCTCATTTAATCGTCATCTTACAGCCCTTGAGAGTCTGTCCTCATCGTTAAGAAGAGATCGGCTGGTGAGAATTACAAAGAAGGCAAAACTCTTTTCTCATCCTCAAATGTTTCATGCAGCCTTCATCTTAAAGCTATCATACTACTCTCCTGATTCTTCGGCATAGAAAGCTGCAAAGAAAGAGAACCTGATTACTTATCATTGCTGGAGGAAAAGTTATCTGTGACTCTTCATTTAAAAGGCGTTACGAGAGGGTCCTGAAGAGATGGGCTTTATCGGTCAGTGAAAGTGATAAACCAAGAGAAAGTCAGTAGTGATCAGTGCTTTGTGAAATTTCTCACAGAATCCAAGTCTTCAAGCCATTATGAGTCTATCCAGATCATCTGGAAGGGAGCGCATGGTGACATTGAAAAGAAAGCGAAACTCATTACTGATCGGTGCTTGTGAGCCATTTCTTATGGAATCTTCAACTTAAGACAGTTTGGAGTCTGGCCTCATTTGGAAGGCTCGCTCCGTGCAGATGAATAACAAAGCAAAACGCTTCGCTCACCTTAGCGGGGGATAAATTTGTCGCGGAATCTTCACATTACAGCTTTTAGGATCCTGTCCTAAAGAAAGGTTAAACTCATTCTTGACCACTAGGGGTTTGGCAAATACTTCTGAAAGCCTCCTTTTTTAAAGCATTTAGGAGTCTGTCCTTACTGTCATTTGCAGTAGAGCGGTTAGGGAAAATGAGAACTAGAGAGAAAGTCATTAATGAACAGCACTTGAGACAAACTTTGTCCCGGACTCGTCATCTAAAAGCCACTAGGTTTCTCTTGGTCATTTGGAAGAGAGGGCATCATGAACGTTACAAACAAAACAAAACTCGTTAGTGATCCCTGCGGGTGACTCGTTTCTCGGAGCCTTTTCATTTTCAAACAGTTTAAAAGAGGTCCTGAGCATTAGGGAAAGATCGGTTCCGTGGAACTTACAAAGAAAGAGAAAATCCTTAGTGACCCGTGCTTGTGACAAATTGTCAGGGACTCTTCATATTCGCGCCTATACTATCCTGATTATTTAGGAGTGGTCGGTCCTCGAACTAGATTAAGCAAGCAAAATTCTTTCCTGCTCTGCCAAATGGCAAGCAGTGCATCCGAAAGGCATTTGGAGAATGATTCCAGGAGAAATTGGTGGCTAGCAGTGATGTGAAGTGAATGTCTCATGTTTAGCAATTTTCAGGAAGGCTCTCTGCCAAATACCAGCAATGCCTCCGATTTGCACTTGGAGGTCGATTCTAGGACAAAGTCGTCCCTAGCAGGGACATGGAATGCTTTTCTAGGTGAATAATATTTTTCAGGACTGGATAGCTGCCCAATGCCCAGCAGCGTATCCGACTGGCTCTTGGAGGACGATGCCAGGGCATATTCGTGTCTAGCTGTGACCTGGACTGAATAGTTCGTTTTTAGGAATTGTCCTGGCTGGATCTCTGGAAATGGTAAGCAGTGCATCGTAACGACATTTGGAGGACGATTCCATGAGACATTCCTGCCAAGCAGTGATCTGGACTGAAGAGCTCATGTTTAGCAACGTTCAAGAAGGGTTCGCTGCCAACTTCCCAGCACTGCATCCGAACGGCATTTGGAGGACGATGCCAGGAGAAATTAGTCCTAGCTGAGATCCAGAATGATTGTCTCATGTTTAGCTATTTTCACGAACGGATCTCTGCCAAATGGCCCGTGGTGCACCCGAAAGCCATTTGGAGGACGATTCCAGCAGAAATATGTGCCAAGTAGGGATCTGGAGTTCATGGCTCACGTTTAGCAATTGTCATGAATGGATCTCTCCCAAATGCGCAGCAAGGCGTCCGAGTTGCCTTGGGCAAAGTCATCCCTAGCAGGGACATGGAATGCTTTTCTACATGATATTTTCACCAACGGATCGCTGCCAAATGACCTGCAGGGCTTCCGAATGACATTCGGGGGACGATTCCTGGAGACATTGGTGCCAAGCTTTGATCTGGAATGTTTCATCTTGAGCTATTTTCACGGACGGATCTCTGCCAAATGACCAGCAGAGCCTCCGAATGAATGACATTTGGAGGATGATTGCGGGAGAAATTTGCACCTAGCTGTGATCTGGAATGCATTTTTCATTTGTAGCAATTTTCTGAAAGAGCTCTCTGCCAGGTAGCTGGCAGTGCATCCCTCTGACTTCTTGAGGAAGATTCCCGAGAATTTCGTCCCTAGCAGTAACCTGGAAGGAATGTCAAATGAACAGCATTTTTCGTTAACGGTAATGCCAGGCTTTCATCCGAATGCATTTTGAAAGATGATTTGAGGAGCAATGAGTAGCTAGCTGTGATCTGGAGTGAATGTCTCAAGCCTAGGACTTGTCATGAACGGATCTCTGCCAAATCACCAGCGGTGCATCGTGATAGCATTTAGAGAACGATCCCTGGAGACATTCGTGCCTTGCTGTTACCTGGAACTAATGTCTCCTGGAGAGCATTTTTCAAGAAGGGATCTCTCCCAAATGGCCAGCAGTGCATCGGAATTACATTTGGAGGATGATTGCAGGAGAAATTTGCTAATTTTGGGGAGAGTTAGGCTTGCAAAAGGTAGGGCTCCCCGCCAATTGGGTTAAAGTTCCTCTGAGTAGGTCAGTTGGAGTTAGGGATAGGCGTTAGGGCTCCTTAGCCCACTTGGCGTCAGCGTCAGGGTTTCCCGAGCTAGGCCCTTTGGACTAAGGGGTAGGGTTCCCATTGCTAGACCAAGGGGAGTTGGGTTATGGTTCCTATGGGTTAGCCACGCTGAAATAGGCTTGCTGTGGGAAGGGATTCCCGCCCTAGCATTAGGATGCTTACGGGTAGGCCACTTGGCGTTAGGGTTAGGGTTCTAGGCATAGGCCAGTTGAAGTAAGGGTTCCAATGGTTAGGCCAGCTCACTTTAGGCATAGAGGTCCTACAGATGGGGATCCTTGCCTTAGGGTGTCTATGGGTAAGGCCCGAACCCTAGGATTAGGGTTCCCACGGGAAGGCCACTTGCACGGAGGCTTACGTTTCCTGTGGTCGAGGAAACACTAGGATCGGGATTCCTACCCGTATGAACCCTAACCCTAGCGCTGAGAACGCTAACCTAGGGCTGGGAGCTCTGCCCTTCCCTGACTCTAACTGCATGTGGCCTGCACACAGGAACCACACTTGTAAGTGGCCTAGCCATAACCCTGAGGACGTGGCGTCCTACCCACAGCTTAACTCCAACTGTCTTGTGCCATTAGAAGACGTGGGCTCGTAAAAAGTACAAAGAAAGGAAAACTCAGCCCTAATCAAGGCTGGGCACAAAATTCTCATGGAATCTTCATTTTCAAGCTGTCCGGATCCTGTCCTGAGCTTGTGGGCTCGATTGGTTGGAGAAAATTAGAAACAAAGGGAAAGGAAGTATTAATGAATGCTTATGACAAATTTCTCATTTAATCGTCATCTTACAGCCCTTGAGAGTCTGTCCTCATCGTTAAGAAGAGATCGGCTGGTGAGAATTACAAAGAAGGCAAAACTCTTTTCTCATCCTCAAATGTTTCATGCAGCCTTCATCTTAAAGCCATCATACTACTCTCCTGATTCTTCGGCATAGAAAGCTGCAAAGAAAGAGAACCTGATTACTTATCATTGCTGGAGGAAAAGTTATCTGTGACTCTTCATTTAAAAGGCGTTACGAGAGGGTCCTGAAGAGATGGGCTTTATCGGTCAGTGAAAGTGATAAACCAAGAGAAAGTCAGTAGTGATCAGTGCTTTGTGAAATTTCTCACGGAATCCAAGTCTTCAAGCCATTATGAGTCTATCCAGATCATCTGGAAGGGAGCGCATGGTGACATTGAAAAGAAAGCGAAACTCATTACTGATCGGTGCTTGTGAGCCATTTCTTATGGAATCTTCAACTTAAGACAGTTTGGAGTCTGGCCTCATTTGGAAGGCTCGCTCCGTGCAGATGAATAACAAAGCAAAACGCTTCGCTCACCTTAGCGGGGGATAAATTTGTCGCGGAATCTTCACATTACAGCTTTTAGGATCCTGTCCTAAAGAAAGGTTAAACTCATTCTTGACCACTAGGGGTTTGGCAAATACTTCTGAAAGCCTCCTTTTTTAAAGCATTTAGGAGTCTGTCCTTACTGTCATTTGCAGTAGAGCGGTTAGGGAAAATGAGAACTAGAGAGAAAGTCATTAATGAACAGCACTTGAGACAAACTTTGTCCCGGACTCGTCATCTAAAAGCCACTAGGTTTCTCTTGGTCATTTGGAAGAGAGGGCATCATGAACGTTACAAACAAAACAAAACTCGTTAGTGATCCCTGCGGGTGACTCGTTTCTCGGAGCCTTTTCATTTTCAAACAGTTTAAAAGAGGTCCTGAGCATTAGGGAAAGATCGGTTCCGTGGAACTTACAAAGAAAGAGAAAATCCTTAGTGACCCGTGCTTGTGACAAATTGTCAGGGACTCTTCATATTCGCGCCATTGGGCTACTATCCTGATTATTTAGGAGTGGTCGGTCCTCGAACTAGATTAAGCAAGCAAAATTCTTTCCTGCTCTGCCAAATGGCAAGCAGTGCATCCGAAAGGCATTTGGAGAATGATTCCAGGAGAAATTGGTGGCTAGCAGTGATGTGAAGTGAATGTCTCATGTTTAGCAATTTTCAGGAAGGCTCTCTGCCAAATACCAGCAATGCCTCCGATTTGCACTTGGAGGTCGATTCTAGGACAAAGTCGTCCCTAGCAGGGACATGGAATGCTTTTCTAGGTGAATAATATTTTTCAGGAATGGATAGCTGCCCAATGCCCAGCAGCGTATCCGACTGGCTCTTGGAGGACGATGCCAGGGCATATTCGTGTCTAGCTGTGACCTGGACTGAATAGTTCGTTTTTAGGAATTGTCCTGGCTGGATCTCTGGAAATGGTAAGCAGTGCATCGTAACGACATTTGGAGGACGATTCCATGAGACATTCCTGCCAAGCAGTGATCTGGACTGAAGAGCTCATGTTTAGCAACGTTCAAGAAGGGTTCGCTGCCAACTTCCCAGCACTGCATCCGAACGGCATTTGGAGGACGATGCCAGGAGAAATTAGTCCTAGCTGAGATCCAGAATGATTGTCTCATGTTTAGCTATTTTCACGAACGGATCTCTGCCAAATGGCCCGTGGTGCACCCGAAAGCCATTTGGAGGACGATTCCAGCAGAAATATGTGCCAAGTAGGGATCTGGAGTTCATGGCTCACGTTTAGCAATTGTCATGAATGGATCTCTCCCAAATGCGCAGCAAGGCGTCCGAGTTGCCTTGGGCAAAGTCATCCCTAGCAGGGACATGGAATGCTTTTCTACATGATATTTTCACCAACGGATCGCTGCCAAATGACCTGCAGGGCTTCCGAATGACATTCGGGGGACGATTCCTGGAGACATTGGTGCCAAGCTTTGATCTGGAATGTTTCATCTTGAGCTATTTTCACGGACGGATCTCTGCCAAATGACCAGCAGAGCCTCCGAATGAATGACATTTGGAGGATGATTGCGGGAGAAATTTGCACCTAGCTGTGATCTGGAATGCATTTTTCATTTGTAGCAATTTTCTGAAAGAGCTCTCTGCCAGGTAGCTGGCAGTGCATCCCTCTGACTTCTTGAGGAAGATTCCCGAGAATTTCGTCCCTAGCAGTAACCTGGAAGGAATGTCAAATGAACAGCATTTTTCGTTAACGGTAATGCCAGGCTTTCATCCGAATGCATTTTGAAAGATGATTTGAGGAGCAATGAGTAGCTAGCTGTGATCTGGAGTGAATGCCTCAAGCCTAGGACTTGTCATGAACGGATCTCTGCCAAATCACCAGCGGTGCATCGTGATAGCATTTAGAGAACGATCCCTGGAGACATTCGTGCCTTGCTGTTACCTGGAACTAATGTCTCCTGGAGAGCATTTTTCAAGAAGGGATCTCTCCCAAATGGCCAGCAGTGCATCGGAATTACATTTGGAGGATGATTGCAGGAGAAATTTGCTAATTTTGGGGAGAGTTAGGCTTGCAAAAGGTAGGGCTCCCCGCCAATTGGGTTAAAGTTCCTCTGAGTAGGTCAGTTGGAGTTAGGGATAGGCGTTAGGGCTCCTTAGCCCACTTGGCGTCAGCGTCAGGGTTTCCCGAGCTAGGCCCTTTGGACTAAGGGGTAGGGTTCCCATTGCTAGACCAAGGGGAGTTGGGTTATGGTTCCTATGGGTTAGCCACGCTGAAATAGGCTTGCTGTGGGAAGGGATTCCCACCCTAGCATTAGGATGCTTACGGGTAGGCCACTTGGCGTTAGGGTTAGGGTTCTAGGCATAGGCCAGTTGAAGTAAGGGTTCCAATGGTTAGGCCAGCTCACTTTAGGCATAGAGGTCCTACAGATGGGGATCCTTGCCTTAGGGTGTCTATGGGTAAGGCCCGAACCCTAGGATTAGGGTTCCCACGGGAAGGCCACTTGCACGGAGGCTTACGTTTCCTGTGGTCGAGGAAACACTAGGATCGGGATTCCTACCCGTATGAACCCTAACCCTAGCGCTGAGAACGCTAACCTAGGGCTGGGAGCTCTGCCCTTCCCTGACTCTAACTGCATGTGGCCTGCACACAGGAACCACACTTGTAAGTGGCCTAGCCATAACCCTGAGGACGTGGCGTCCTACCCACAGCTTAACTCCAACTGTCTTGTGCCATTAGAAGACGTGGGCTCGTAAAAAGTACAAAGAAAGGAAAACTCAGCCCTAATCAAGGCTGGGCACAAAATTCTCATGGAATCTTCATTTTCAAGCTGTCCGGATCCTGTCCTGAGCTTGTGGGCTCGATTGGTTGGAGAAAATTAGAAACAAAGGGAAAGGAAGTATTAATGAATGCTTATGACAAATTTCTCATTTAATCGTCATCTTACAGCCCTTGAGAGTCTGTCCTCATCGTTAAGAAGAGATCGGCTGGTGAGAATTACAAAGAAGGCAAAACTCTTTTCTCATCCTCAAATGTTTCATGCAGCCTTCATCTTAAAGCCATCATACTACTCTCCTGATTCTTCGGCATAGAAAGCTGCAAAGAAAGAGAACCTGATTACTTATCATTGCTGGAGGAAAAGTTATCTGTGACTCTTCATTTAAAAGGCGTTACGAGAGGGTCCTGAAGAGATGGGCTTTATCGGTCAGTGAAAGTGATAAACCAAGAGAAAGTCAGTAGTGATCAGTGCTTTGTGAAATTTCTCACGGAATCCAAGTCTTCAAGCCATTATGAGTCTATCCAGATCATCTGGAAGGGAGCGCATGGTGACATTGAAAAGAAAGCGAAACTCATTACTGATCGGTGCTTGTGAGCCATTTCTTATGGAATCTTCAACTTAAGACAGTTTGGAGTCTGGCCTCATTTGGAAGGCTCGCTCCGTGCAGATGAATAACAAAGCAAAACGCTTCGCTCACCTTAGCGGGGGATAAATTTGTCGCGGAATCTTCACATTACAGCTTTTAGGATCCTGTCCTAAAGAAAGGTTAAACTCATTCTTGACCACTAGGGGTTTGGCAAATACTTCTGAAAGCCTCCTTTTTTAAAGCATTTAGGAGTCTGTCCTTACTGTCATTTGCAGTAGAGCGGTTAGGGAAAATGAGAACTAGAGAGAAAGTCATTAATGAACAGCACTTGAGACAAACTTTGTCCCGGACTCGTCATCTAAAAGCCACTAGGTTTCTCTTGGTCATTTGGAAGAGAGGGCATCATGAACGTTACAAACAAAACAAAACTCGTTAGTGATCCCTGCGGGTGACTCGTTTCTCGGAGCCTTTTCATTTTCAAACAGTTTAAAAGAGGTCCTGAGCATTAGGGAAAGATCGGTTCCGTGGAACTTACAAAGAAAGAGAAAATCCTTAGTGACCCGTGCTTGTGACAAATTGTCAGGGACTCTTCATATTCGCGCCATTGGGCTACTATCCTGATTATTTAGGAGTGGTCGGTCCTCGAACTAGATTAAGCAAGCAAAATTCTTTCCTGCTCTGCCAAATGGCAAGCAGTGCATCCGAAAGGCATTTGGAGAATGATTCCAGGAGAAATTGGTGGCTAGCAGTGATGTGAAGTGAATGTCTCATGTTTAGCAATTTTCAGGAAGGCTCTCTGCCAAATACCAGCAATGCCTCCGATTTGCACTTGGAGGTCGATTCTAGGACAAAGTCGTCCCTAGCAGGGACATGGAATGCTTTTCTAGGTGAATAATATTTTTCAGGAATGGATAGCTGCCCAATGCCCAGCAGCGTATCCGACTGGCTCTTGGAGGACGATGCCAGGGCATATTCGTGTCTAGCTGTGACCTGGACTGAATAGTTCGTTTTTAGGAATTGTCCTGGCTGGATCTCTGGAAATGGTAAGCAGTGCATCGTAACGACATTTGGAGGACGATTCCATGAGACATTCCTGCCAAGCAGTGATCTGGACTGAAGAGCTCATGTTTAGTAACGTTCAAGAAGGGTTCGCTGCCAACTTCCCAGCACTGCATCCGAACGGCATTTGGAGGACGATGCCAGGAGAAATTAGTCCTAGCTGAGATCCAGAATGATTGTCTCATGTTTAGCTATTTTCACGAACGGATCTCTGCCAAATGGCCCGTGGTGCACCCGAAAGCCATTTGGAGGACGATTCCAGCAGAAATATGTGCCAAGTAGGGATCTGGAGTTCATGGCTCACGTTTAGCAATTGTCATGAATGGATCTCTCCCAAATGCGCAGCAAGGCGTCCGAGTTGCCTTGGGCAAAGTCATCCCTAGCAGGGACATGGAATGCTTTTCTACATGATATTTTCACCAACGGATCGTTGCCAAATGACCTGCAGGGCTTCCGAATGACATTCGGGGGACGATTCCTGGAGACATTGGTGCCAAGCTTTGATCTGGAATGTTTCATCTTGAGCTATTTTCACGGACGGATCTCTGCCAAATGACCAGCAGAGCCTCCGAATGAATGACATTTGGAGGATGATTGCGGGAGAAATTTGCACCTAGCTGTGATCTGGAATGCATTTTTCATTTGTAGCAATTTTCTGAAAGAGCTCTCTGCCAGGTAGCTGGCAGTGCATCCCTCTGACTTCTTGAGGAAGATTCCCGAGAATTTCGTCCCTAGCAGTAACCTGGAAGGAATGTCAAATGAACAGCATTTTTCGTTAACGGTAATGCCAGGCTTTCATCCGAATGCATTTTGAAAGATGATTTGAGGAGCAATGAGTAGCTAGCTGTGATCTGGAGTGAATGTCTCAAGCCTAGGACTTGTCATGAACGGATCTCTGCCAAATCACCAGCGGTGCATCGTGATAGCATTTAGAGAATGATCCCTGGAGACATTCGTGCCTTGCTGTTACCTGGAACTAATGTCTCCTGGAGAGCATTTTTCAAGAAGGGATCTCTCCCAAATGGCCAGCAGTGCATCGGAATTACATTTGGAGGATGATTGCAGGAGAAATTTGCTAATTTTGGGGAGAGTTAGGCTTGCAAAAGGTAGGGCTCCCCGCCAATTGGGTTAAAGTTCCTCTGAGTAGGTCAGTTGGAGTTAGGGATAGGCGTTAGGGCTCCTTAGCCCACTTGGCGTCAGCGTCAGGGTTTCCCGAGCTAGGCCCTTTGGACTAAGGGGTAGGGTTCCCATTGCTAGACCAAGGGGAGTTGGGTTATGGTTCCTATGGGTTAGCCACGCTGAAATAGGCTTGCTGTGGGAAGGGATTCCCACCCTAGCATTAGGATGCTTACGGGTAGGCCACTTGGCGTTAGGGTTAGGGTTCTAGGCATAGGCCAGTTGAAGTAAGGGTTCCAATGGTTAGGCCAGCTCACTTTAGGCATAGAGGTCCTACAGATGGGGATCCTTGCCTTAGGGTGTCTATGGGTAAGGCCCGAACCCTAGGATTAGGGTTCCCACGGGAAGGCCACTTGCACGGAGGCTTACGTTTCCTGTGGTCGAGGAAACACTAGGATCGGGATTCCTACCCGTATGAACCCTAACCCTAGCGCTGAGAACGCTAACCTAGGGCTGGGAGCTCTGCCCTTCCCTGACTCTAACTGCATGTGGCCTGCACACAGGAACCACACTTGTAAGTGGCCTAGCCATAACCCTGAGGACGTGGCGTCCTACCCACAGCTTAACTCCAACTGTCTTGTGCCATTAGAAGACGTGGGCTCGTAAAAAGTACAAAGAAAGGAAAACTCAGCCCTAATCAAGGCTGGGCACAAAATTCTCATGGAATCTTCATTTTCAAGCTGTCCGGATCCTGTCCTGAGCTTGTGGGCTCGATTGGTTGGAGAAAATTAGAAACAAAGGGAAAGGAAGTATTAATGAATGCTTATGACAAATTTCTCATTTAATCGTCATCTTACAGCCCTTGAGAGTCTGTCCTCATCGTTAAGAAGAGATCGGCTGGTGAGAATTACAAAGAAGGCAAAACTCTTTTCTCATCCTCAAATGTTTCATGCAGCCTTCATCTTAAAGCT
Source organism: Eretmochelys imbricata (assembly GCF_965152235.1). Taxonomy (NCBI): domain Eukaryota; kingdom Metazoa; phylum Chordata; order Testudines; family Cheloniidae; genus Eretmochelys; species Eretmochelys imbricata. The sequence continues at coordinate 185,218,006 of NC_135574.1, read as the reverse complement.
ATCATACTACTCTCCTGATTCTTCGGCATGGAAAGCTGCAAAGAAAGAGAACCTGATTACTTATCATTGCTGGAGGAAAAGTTATCTGTGACTCTTCATTTAAAAGGCGTTACGAGAGGGTCCTGAAGAGATGGGCTTTATCGGTCAGTGAAAGTGATAAACCAAGAGAAAGTCAGTAGTGATCAGTGCTTTGTGAAATTTCTCACAGAATCCAAGTCTTCAAGCCATTATGAGTCTATCCAGATCATCTGGAAGGGAGCGCATGGTGACATTGAAAAGAAAGCGAAACTCATTACTGATCGGTGCTTGTGAGCCATTTCTTATGGAATCTTCAACTTAAGACAGTTTGGAGTCTGGCCTCATTTGGAAGGCTCGCTCCGTGCAGATGAATAACAAAGCAAAACGCTTCGCTCACCTTAGCGGGGGATAAATTTGTCGCGGAATCTTCACATTACAGCTTTTAGGATCCTGTCCTAAAGAAAGGTTAAACTCATTCTTGACCACTAGGGGTTTGGCAAATACTTCTGAAAGCCTCCTTTTTTAAAGCATTTAGGAGTCTGTCCTTACTGTCATTTGCAGTAGAGCGGTTAGGGAAAATGAGAACTAGAGAGAAAGTCATTAATGAACAGCACTTGAGACAAACTTTGTCCCGGACTCGTCATCTAAAAGCCACTAGGTTTCTCTTGGTCATTTGGAAGAGAGGGCATCATGAACGTTACAAACAAAACAAAACTCGTTAGTGATCCCTGCGGGTGACTCGTTTCTCGGAGCCTTTTCATTTTCAAACAGTTTAAAAGAGGTCCTGAGCATTAGGGAAAGATCGGTTCCGTGGAACTTACAAAGAAAGAGAAAATCCTTAGTGACCCGTGCTTGTGACAAATTGTCAGGGACTCTTCATATTCGCGCCTATACTATCCTGATTATTTAGGAGTGGTCGGTCCTCGAACTAGATTAAGCAAGCAAAATTCTTTCCTGCTCTGCCAAATGGCAAGCAGTGCATCCGAAAGGCATTTGGAGAATGATTCCAGGAGAAATTGGTGGCTAGCAGTGATGTGAAGTGAATGTCTCATGTTTAGCAATTTTCAGGAAGGCTCTCTGCCAAATACCAGCAATGCCTCCGATTTGCACTTGGAGGTCGATTCTAGGACAAAGTCGTCCCTAGCAGGGACATGGAATGCTTTTCTAGGTGAATAATATTTTTCAGGAATGGATAGCTGCCCAATGCCCAGCAGCGTATCCGACTGGCTCTTGGAGGACGATGCCAGGGCATATTCGTGTCTAGCTGTGACCTGGACTGAATAGTTCGTTTTTAGGAATTGTCCTGGCTGGATCTCTGGAAATGGTAAGCAGTGCATCGTAACGACATTTGGAGGACGATTCCATGAGACATTCCTGCCAAGCAGTGATCTGGACTGAAGAGCTCATGTTTAGTAACGTTCAAGAAGGGTTCGCTGCCAACTTCCCAGCACTGCATCCGAACGGCATTTGGAGGACGATGCCAGGAGAAATTAGTCCTAGCTGAGATCCAGAATGATTGTCTCATGTTTAGCTATTTTCACGAACGGATCTCTGCCAAATGGCCCGTGGTGCACCCGAAAGCCATTTGGAGGACGATTCCAGCAGAAATATGTGCCAAGTAGGGATCTGGAGTTCATGGCTCACGTTTAGCAATTGTCATGAATGGATCTCTCCCAAATGCGCAGCAAGGCGTCCGAGTTGCCTTGGGCAAAGTCATCCCTAGCAGGGACATGGAATGCTTTTCTACATGATATTTTCACCAACGGATCATTGCCAAATGACCTGCAGGGCTTCCGAATGACATTCGGGGGACGATTCCTGGAGACATTGGTGCCAAGCTTTGATCTGGAATGTTTCATCTTGAGCTATTTTCACGGACGGATCTCTGCCAAATGACCAGCAGAGCCTCCGAATGAATGACATTTGGAGGATGATTGCGGGAGAAATTTGCACCTAGCTGTGATCTGGAATGCATTTTTCATTTGTAGCAATTTTCTGAAAGAGCTCTCTGCCAGGTAGCTGGCAGTGCATCCCTCTGACTTCTTGAGGAAGATTCCCGAGAATTTCGTCCCTAGCAGTAACCTGGAAGGAATGTCAAATGAACAGCATTTTTCGTTAACGGTAATGCCAGGCTTTCATCCGAATGCATTTTGAAAGATGATTTGAGGAGCAATGAGTAGCTAGCTGTGATCTGGAGTGAATGCCTCAAGCCTAGGACTTGTCATGAACGGATCTCTGCCAAATCACCAGCGGTGCATCGTGATAGCATTTAGAGAACGATCCCTGGAGACATTCGTGCCTTGCTGTTACCTGGAACTAATGTCTCCTGGAGAGCATTTTTCAAGAAGGGATCTCTCCCAAATGGCCAGCAGTGCATCGGAATTACATTTGGAGGATGATTGCAGGAGAAATTTGCTAATTTTGGGGAGAGTTAGGCTTGCAAAAGGTAGGGCTCCCCGCCAATTGGGTTAAAGTTCCTCTGAGTAGGTCAGTTGGAGTTAGGGATAGGCGTTAGGGCTCCTTAGCCCACTTGGCGTCAGCGTCAGGGTTTCCCGAGCTAGGCCCTTTGGACTAAGGGGTAGGGTTCCCATTGCTAGACCAAGGGGAGTTGGGTTATGGTTCCTATGGGTTAGCCACGCTGAAATAGGCTTGCTGTGGGAAGGGATTCCCACCCTAGCATTAGGATGCTTACGGGTAGGCCACTTGGCGTTAGGGTTAGGGTTCTAGGCATAGGCCAGTTGAAGTAAGGGTTCCAATGGTTAGGCCAGCTCACTTTAGGCATAGAGGTCCTACAGATGGGGATCCTTGCCTTAGGGTGTCTATGGGTAAGGCCCGAACCCTAGGATTAGGGTTCCCACGGGAAGGCCACTTGCACGGAGGCTTACGTTTCCTGTGGTCGAGGAAACACTAGGATCGGGATTCCTACCCGTATGAACCCTAACCCTAGCGCTGAGAACGCTAACCTAGGGCTGGGAGCTCTGCCCTTCCCTGACTCTAACTGCATGTGGCCTGCACACAGGAACCACACTTGTAAGTGGCCTAGCCATAACCCTGAGGACGTGGCGTCCTACCCACAGCTTAACTCCAACTGTCTTGTGCCATTAGAAGACGTGGGCTCGTAAAAAGTACAAAGAAAGGAAAACTCAGCCCTAATCAAGGCTGGGCACAAAATTCTCATGGAATCTTCATTTTCAAGCTGTCCGGATCCTGTCCTGAGCTTGTGGGCTCGATTGGTTGGAGAAAATTAGAAACAAAGGGAAAGGAAGTATTAATGAATGCTTATGACAAATTTCTCATTTAATCGTCATCTTACAGCCCTTGAGAGTCTGTCCTCATCCTTAAGAAGAGATCGGCTGGTGAGAATTACAAAGAAGGCAAAACTCTTTTCTCATCCTCAAATGTTTCATGCAGCCTTCATCTTAAAGCTATCATACTACTCTCCTGATTCTTCGGCATAGAAAGCTGCAAAGAAAGAGAACCTGATTACTTATCATTGCTGGAGGAAAAGTTATCTGTGACTCTTCATTTAAAAGGCGTTACGAGAGGGTCCTGAAGAGATGGGCTTTATCGGTCAGTGAAAGTGATAAACCAAGAGAAAGTCAGTAGTGATCAGTGCTTTGTGAAATTTCTCACAGAATCCAAGTCTTCAAGCCATTATGAGTCTATCCAGATCATCTGGAAGGGAGCGCATGGTGACATTGAAAAGAAAGCGAAACTCATTACTGATCGGTGCTTGTGAGCCATTTCTTATGGAATCTTCAACTTAAGACAGTTTGGAGTCTGGCCTCATTTGGAAGGCTCGCTCCGTGCAGATGAATAACAAAGCAAAACGCTTCGCTCACCTTAGCGGGGGATAAATTTGTCGCGGAATCTTCACATTACAGCTTTTAGGATCCTGTCCTAAAGAAAGGTTAAACTCATTCTTGACCACTAGGGGTTTGGCAAATACTTCTGAAAGCCTCCTTTTTTAAAGCATTTAGGAGTCTGTCCTTACTGTCATTTGCAGTAGAGCGGTTAGGGAAAATGAGAACTAGAGAGAAAGTCATTAATGAACAGCACTTGAGACAAACTTTGTCCCGGACTCGTCATCTAAAAGCCACTAGGTTTCTCTTGGTCATTTGGAAGAGAGGGCATCATGAACGTTACAAACAAAACAAAACTCGTTAGTGATCCCTGCGGGTGACTCGTTTCTCGGAGCCTTTTCATTTTCAAACAGTTTAAAAGAGGTCCTGAGCATTAGGGAAAGATCGGTTCCGTGGAACTTACAAAGAAAGAGAAAATCCTTAGTGACCCGTGCTTGTGACAAATTGTCAGGGACTCTTCATATTCGCGCCTATACTATCCTGATTATTTAGGAGTGGTCGGTCCTCGAACTAGATTAAGCAAGCAAAATTCTTTCCTGCTCTGCCAAATGGCAAGCAGTGCATCCGAAAGGCATTTGGAGAATGATTCCAGGAGAAATTGGTGGCTAGCAGTGATGTGAAGTGAATGTCTCATGTTTAGCAATTTTCAGGAAGGCTCTCTGCCAAATACCAGCAATGCCTCCGATTTGCACTTGGAGGTCGATTCTAGGACAAAGTCGTCCCTAGCAGGGACATGGAATGCTTTTCTAGGTGAATAATATTTTTCAGGACTGGATAGCTGCCCAATGCCCAGCAGCGTATCCGACTGGCTCTTGGAGGACGATGCCAGGGCATATTCGTGTCTAGCTGTGACCTGGACTGAATAGTTCGTTTTTAGGAATTGTCCTGGCTGGATCTCTGGAAATGGTAAGCAGTGCATCGTAACGACATTTGGAGGACGATTCCATGAGACATTCCTGCCAAGCAGTGATCTGGACTGAAGAGCTCATGTTTAGCAACGTTCAAGAAGGGTTCGCTGCCAACTTCCCAGCACTGCATCCGAACGGCATTTGGAGGACGATGCCAGGAGAAATTAGTCCTAGCTGAGATCCAGAATGATTGTCTCATGTTTAGCTATTTTCACGAACGGATCTCTGCCAAATGGCCCGTGGTGCACCCGAAAGCCATTTGGAGGACGATTCCAGCAGAAATATGTGCCAAGTAGGGATCTGGAGTTCATGGCTCACGTTTAGCAATTGTCATGAATGGATCTCTCCCAAATGCGCAGCAAGGCGTCCGAGTTGCCTTGGGCAAAGTCATCCCTAGCAGGGACATGGAATGCTTTTCTACATGATATTTTCACCAACGGATCGCTGCCAAATGACCTGCAGGGCTTCCGAATGACATTCGGGGGACGATTCCTGGAGACATTGGTGCCAAGCTTTGATCTGGAATGTTTCATCTTGAGCTATTTTCACGGACGGATCTCTGCCAAATGACCAGCAGAGCCTCCGAATGAATGACATTTGGAGGATGATTGCGGGAGAAATTTGCACCTAGCTGTGATCTGGAATGCATTTTTCATTTGTAGCAATTTTCTGAAAGAGCTCTCTGCCAGGTAGCTGGCAGTGCATCCCTCTGACTTCTTGAGGAAGATTCCCGAGAATTTCGTCCCTAGCAGTAACCTGGAAGGAATGTCAAATGAACAGCATTTTTCGTTAACGGTAATGCCAGGCTTTCATCCGAATGCATTTTGAAAGATGATTTGAGGAGCAATGAGTAGCTAGCTGTGATCTGGAGTGAATGTCTCAAGCCTAGGACTTGTCATGAACGGATCTCTGCCAAATCACCAGCGGTGCATCGTGATAGCATTTAGAGAACGATCCCTGGAGACATTCGTGCCTTGCTGTTACCTGGAACTAATGTCTCCTGGAGAGCATTTTTCAAGAAGGGATCTCTCCCAAATGGCCAGCAGTGCATCGGAATTACATTTGGAGGATGATTGCAGGAGAAATTTGCTAATTTTGGGGAGAGTTAGGCTTGCAAAAGGTAGGGCTCCCCGCCAATTGGGTTAAAGTTCCTCTGAGTAGGTCAGTTGGAGTTAGGGATAGGCGTTAGGGCTCCTTAGCCCACTTGGCGTCAGCGTCAGGGTTTCCCGAGCTAGGCCCTTTGGACTAAGGGGTAGGGTTCCCATTGCTAGACCAAGGGGAGTTGGGTTATGGTTCCTATGGGTTAGCCACGCTGAAATAGGCTTGCTGTGGGAAGGGATTCCCGCCCTAGCATTAGGATGCTTACGGGTAGGCCACTTGGCGTTAGGGTTAGGGTTCTAGGCATAGGCCAGTTGAAGTAAGGGTTCCAATGGTTAGGCCAGCTCACTTTAGGCATAGAGGTCCTACAGATGGGGATCCTTGCCTTAGGGTGTCTATGGGTAAGGCCCGAACCCTAGGATTAGGGTTCCCACGGGAAGGCCACTTGCACGGAGGCTTACGTTTCCTGTGGTCGAGGAAACACTAGGATCGGGATTCCTACCCGTATGAACCCTAACCCTAGCGCTGAGAACGCTAACCTAGGGCTGGGAGCTCTGCCCTTCCCTGACTCTAACTGCATGTGGCCTGCACACAGGAACCACACTTGTAAGTGGCCTAGCCATAACCCTGAGGACGTGGCGTCCTACCCACAGCTTAACTCCAACTGTCTTGTGCCATTAGAAGACGTGGGCTCGTAAAAAGTACAAAGAAAGGAAAACTCAGCCCTAATCAAGGCTGGGCACAAAATTCTCATGGAATCTTCATTTTCAAGCTGTCCGGATCCTGTCCTGAGCTTGTGGGCTCGATTGGTTGGAGAAAATTAGAAACAAAGGGAAAGGAAGTATTAATGAATGCTTATGACAAATTTCTCATTTAATCGTCATCTTACAGCCCTTGAGAGTCTGTCCTCATCGTTAAGAAGAGATCGGCTGGTGAGAATTACAAAGAAGGCAAAACTCTTTTCTCATCCTCAAATGTTTCATGCAGCCTTCATCTTAAAGCCATCATACTACTCTCCTGATTCTTCGGCATAGAAAGCTGCAAAGAAAGAGAACCTGATTACTTATCATTGCTGGAGGAAAAGTTATCTGTGACTCTTCATTTAAAAGGCGTTACGAGAGGGTCCTGAAGAGATGGGCTTTATCGGTCAGTGAAAGTGATAAACCAAGAGAAAGTCAGTAGTGATCAGTGCTTTGTGAAATTTCTCACGGAATCCAAGTCTTCAAGCCATTATGAGTCTATCCAGATCATCTGGAAGGGAGCGCATGGTGACATTGAAAAGAAAGCGAAACTCATTACTGATCGGTGCTTGTGAGCCATTTCTTATGGAATCTTCAACTTAAGACAGTTTGGAGTCTGGCCTCATTTGGAAGGCTCGCTCCGTGCAGATGAATAACAAAGCAAAACGCTTCGCTCACCTTAGCGGGGGATAAATTTGTCGCGGAATCTTCACATTACAGCTTTTAGGATCCTGTCCTAAAGAAAGGTTAAACTCATTCTTGACCACTAGGGGTTTGGCAAATACTTCTGAAAGCCTCCTTTTTTAAAGCATTTAGGAGTCTGTCCTTACTGTCATTTGCAGTAGAGCGGTTAGGGAAAATGAGAACTAGAGAGAAAGTCATTAATGAACAGCACTTGAGACAAACTTTGTCCCGGACTCGTCATCTAAAAGCCACTAGGTTTCTCTTGGTCATTTGGAAGAGAGGGCATCATGAACGTTACAAACAAAACAAAACTCGTTAGTGATCCCTGCGGGTGACTCGTTTCTCGGAGCCTTTTCATTTTCAAACAGTTTAAAAGAGGTCCTGAGCATTAGGGAAAGATCGGTTCCGTGGAACTTACAAAGAAAGAGAAAATCCTTAGTGACCCGTGCTTGTGACAAATTGTCAGGGACTCTTCATATTCGCGCCATTGGGCTACTATCCTGATTATTTAGGAGTGGTCGGTCCTCGAACTAGATTAAGCAAGCAAAATTCTTTCCTGCTCTGCCAAATGGCAAGCAGTGCATCCGAAAGGCATTTGGAGAATGATTCCAGGAGAAATTGGTGGCTAGCAGTGATGTGAAGTGAATGTCTCATGTTTAGCAATTTTCAGGAAGGCTCTCTGCCAAATACCAGCAATGCCTCCGATTTGCACTTGGAGGTCGATTCTAGGACAAAGTCGTCCCTAGCAGGGACATGGAATGCTTTTCTAGGTGAATAATATTTTTCAGGAATGGATAGCTGCCCAATGCCCAGCAGCGTATCCGACTGGCTCTTGGAGGACGATGCCAGGGCATATTCGTGTCTAGCTGTGACCTGGACTGAATAGTTCGTTTTTAGGAATTGTCCTGGCTGGATCTCTGGAAATGGTAAGCAGTGCATCGTAACGACATTTGGAGGACGATTCCATGAGACATTCCTGCCAAGCAGTGATCTGGACTGAAGAGCTCATGTTTAGTAACGTTCAAGAAGGGTTCGCTGCCAACTTCCCAGCACTGCATCCGAACGGCATTTGGAGGACGATGCCAGGAGAAATTAGTCCTAGCTGAGATCCAGAATGATTGTCTCATGTTTAGCTATTTTCACGAACGGATCTCTGCCAAATGGCCCGTGGTGCACCCGAAAGCCATTTGGAGGACGATTCCAGCAGAAATATGTGCCAAGTAGGGATCTGGAGTTCATGGCTCACGTTTAGCAATTGTCATGAATGGATCTCTCCCAAATGCGCAGCAAGGCGTCCGAGTTGCCTTGGGCAAAGTCATCCCTAGCAGGGACATGGAATGCTTTTCTACATGATATTTTCACCAACGGATCGTTGCCAAATGACCTGCAGGGCTTCCGAATGACATTCGGGGGACGATTCCTGGAGACATTGGTGCCAAGCTTTGATCTGGAATGTTTCATCTTGAGCTATTTTCACGGACGGATCTCTGCCAAATGACCAGCAGAGCCTCCGAATGAATGACATTTGGAGGATGATTGCGGGAGAAATTTGCACCTAGCTGTGATCTGGAATGCATTTTTCATTTGTAGCAATTTTCTGAAAGAGCTCTCTGCCAGGTAGCTGGCAGTGCATCCCTCTGACTTCTTGAGGAAGATTCCCGAGAATTTCGTCCCTAGCAGTAACCTGGAAGGAATGTCAAATGAACAGCATTTTTCGTTAACGGTAATGCCAGGCTTTCATCCGAATGCATTTTGAAAGATGATTTGAGGAGCAATGAGTAGCTAGCTGTGATCTGGAGTGAATGTCTCAAGCCTAGGACTTGTCATGAACGGATCTCTGCCAAATCACCAGCGGTGCATCGTGATAGCATTTAGAGAACGATCCCTGGAGACATTCGTGCCTTGCTGTTACCTGGAACTAATGTCTCCTGGAGAGCATTTTTCAAGAAGGGATCTCTCCCAAATGGCCAGCAGTGCATCGGAATTACATTTGGAGGATGATTGCAGGAGAAATTTGCTAATTTTGGGGAGAGTTAGGCTTGCAAAAGGTAGGGCTCCCCGCCAATTGGGTTAAAGTTCCTCTGAGTAGGTCAGTTGGAGTTAGGGATAGGCGTTAGGGCTCCTTAGCCCACTTGGCGTCAGCGTCAGGGTTTCCCGAGCTAGGCCCTTTGGACTAAGGGGTAGGGTTCCCATTGCTAGACCAAGGGGAGTTGGGTTATGGTTCCTATGGGTTAGCCACGCTGAAATAGGCTTGCTGTGGGAAGGGATTCCCACCCTAGCATTAGGATGCTTACGGGTAGGCCACTTGGCGTTAGGGTTAGGGTTCTAGGCATAGGCCAGTTGAAGTAAGGGTTCCAATGGTTAGGCCAGCTCACTTTAGGCATAGAGGTCCTACAGATGGGGATCCTTGCCTTAGGGTGTCTATGGGTAAGGCCCGAACCCTAGGATTAGGGTTCCCACGGGAAGGCCACTTGCACGGAGGCTTACGTTTCCTGTGGTCGAGGAAACACTAGGATCGGGATTCCTACCCGTATGAACCCTAACCCTAGCGCTGAGAACGCTAACCTAGGGCTGGGAGCTCTGCCCTTCCCTGACTCTAACTGCATGTGGCCTGCACACAGGAACCACACTTGTAAGTGGCCTAGCCATAACCCTGAGGACGTGGCGTCCTACCCACAGCTTAACTCCAACTGTCTTGTGCCATTAGAAGACGTGGGCTCGTAAAAAGTACAAAGAAAGGAAAACTCAGCCCTAATCAAGGCTGGGCACAAAATTCTCATGGAATCTTCATTTTCAAGCTGTCCGGATCCTGTCCTGAGCTTGTGGGCTCGATTGGTTGGAGAAAATTAGAAACAAAGGGAAAGGAAGTATTAATGAATGCTTATGACAAATTTCTCATTTAATCGTCATCTTACAGCCCTTGAGAGTCTGTCCTCATCCTTAAGAAGAGATCGGCTGGTGAGAATTACAAAGAAGGCAAAACTCTTTTCTCATCCTCAAATGTTTCATGCAGCCTTCATCTTAAAGCCATCATACTACTCTCCTGATTCTTCGGCATAGAAAGCTGCAAAGAAAGAGAACCTGATTACTTATCATTGCTGGAGGAAAAGTTATCTGTGACTCTTCATTTAAAAGGCGTTACGAGAGGGTCCTGAAGAGATGGGCTTTATCGGTCAGTGAAAGTGATAAACCAAGAGAAAGTCAGTAGTGATCAGTGCTTTGTGAAATTTCTCACGGAATCCAAGTCTTCAAGCCATTATGAGTCTATCCAGATCATCTGGAAGGGAGCGCATGGTGACATTGAAAAGAAAGCGAAACTCATTACTGATCGGTGCTTGTGAGCCATTTCTTATGGAATCTTCAACTTAAGACAGTTTGGAGTCTGGCCTCATTTGGAAGGCTCGCTCCGTGCAGATGAATAACAAAGCAAAACGCTTCGCTCACCTTAGCGGGGGATAAATTTGTCGCGGAATCTTCACATTACAGCTTTTAGGATCCTGTCCTAAAGAAAGGTTAAACTCATTCTTGACCACTAGGGGTTTGGCAAATACTTCTGAAAGCCTCCTTTTTTAAAGCATTTAGGAGTCTGTCCTTACTGTCATTTGCAGTAGAGCGGTTAGGGAAAATGAGAACTAGAGAGAAAGTCATTAATGAACAGCACTTGAGACAAACTTTGTCCCGGACTCGTCATCTAAAAGCCACTAGGTTTCTCTTGGTCATTTGGAAGAGAGGGCATCATGAACGTTACAAACAAAACAAAACTCGTTAGTGATCCCTGCGGGTGACTCGTTTCTCGGAGCCTTTTCATTTTCAAACAGTTTAAAAGAGGTCCTGAGCATTAGGGAAAGATCGGTTCCGTGGAACTTACAAAGAAAGAGAAAATCCTTAGTGACCCGTGCTTGTGACAAATTGTCAGGGACTCTTCATATTCGCGCCATTGGGCTACTATCCTGATTATTTAGGAGTGGTCGGTCCTCGAACTAGATTAAGCAAGCAAAATTCTTTCCTGCTCTGCCAAATGGCAAGCAGTGCATCCGAAAGGCATTTGGAGAATGATTCCAGGAGAAATTGGTGGCTAGCAGTGATGTGAAGTGAATGTCTCATGTTTAGCAATTTTCAGGAAGGCTCTCTGCCAAATACCAGCAATGCCTCCGATTTGCACTTGGAGGTCGATTCTAGGACAAAGTCGTCCCTAGCAGGGACATGGAATGCTTTTCTAGGTGAATAATATTTTTCAGGACTGGATAGCTGCCCAATGCCCAGCAGCGTATCCGACTGGCTCTTGGAGGACGATGCCAGGGCATATTCGTGTCTAGCTGTGACCTGGACTGAATAGTTCGTTTTTAGGAATTGTCCTGGCTGGATCTCTGGAAATGGTAAGCAGTGCATCGTAACGACATTTGGAGGACGATTCCATGAGACATTCCTGCCAAGCAGTGATCTGGACTGAAGAGCTCATGTTTAGCAACGTTCAAGAAGGGTTCGCTGCCAACTTCCCAGCACTGCATCCGAACGGCATTTGGAGGACGATGCCAGGAGAAATTAGTCCTAGCTGAGATCCAGAATGATTGTCTCATGTTTAGCTATTTTCACGAACGGATCTCTGCCAAATGGCCCGTGGTGCACCCGAAAGCCATTTGGAGGACGATTCCAGCAGAAATATGTGCCAAGTAGGGATCTGGAGTTCATGGCTCACGTTTAGCAATTGTCATGAATGGATCTCTCCCAAATGCGCAGCAAGGCGTCCGAGTTGCCTTGGGCAAAGTCATCCCTAGCAGGGACATGGAATGCTTTTCTACATGATATTTTCACCAACGGATCGTTGCCAAATGACCTGCAGGGCTTCCGAATGACATTCGGGGGACGATTCCTGGAGACATTGGTGCCAAGCTTTGATCTGGAATGTTTCATCTTGAGCTATTTTCACGGACGGATCTCTGCCAAATGACCAGCAGAGCCTCCGAATGAATGACATTTGGAGGATGATTGCGGGAGAAATTTGCACCTAGCTGTGATCTGGAATGCATTTTTCATTTGTAGCAATTTTCTGAAAGAGCTCTCTGCCAGGTAGCTGGCAGTGCATCCCTCTGACTTCTTGAGGAAGATTCCCGAGAATTTCGTCCCTAGCAGTAACCTGGAAGGAATGTCAAATGAACAGCATTTTTCGTTAACGGTAATGCCAGGCTTTCATCCGAATGCATTTTGAAAGATGATTTGAGGAGCAATGAGTAGCTAGCTGTGATCTGGAGTGAATGCCTCAAGCCTAGGACTTGTCATGAACGGATCTCTGCCAAATCACCAGCGGTGCATCGTGATAGCATTTAGAGAACGATCCCTGGAGACATTCGTGCCTTGCTGTTACCTGGAACTAATGTCTCCTGGAGAGCATTTTTCAAGAAGGGATCTCTCCCAAATGGCCAGCAGTGCATCGGAATTACATTTGGAGGATGATTGCAGGAGAAATTTGCTAATTTTGGGGAGAGTTAGGCTTGCAAAAGGTAGGGCTCCCCGCCAATTGGGTTAAAGTTCCTCTGAGTAGGTCAGTTGGAGTTAGGGATAGGCGTTAGGGCTCCTTAGCCCACTTGGCGTCAGCGTCAGGGTTGACAAATTTCTCATTTAATCGTCATCTTACAGCCCTTGAGAGTCTGTCCTCATCGTTAAGAAGAGATCGGCTGGTGAGAATTACAAAGAAGGCAAAACTCTTTTCTCATCCTCAAATGTTTCATGCAGCCTTCATCTTAAAGCCATCATACTACTCTCCTGATTCTTCGGCATAGAAAGCTGCAAAGAAAGAGAACCTGATTACTTATCATTGCTGGAGGAAAAGTTATCTGTGACTCTTCATTTAAAAGGCGTTACGAGAGGGTCCTGAAGAGATGGGCTTTATCGGTCAGTGAAAGTGATAAACCAAGAGAAAGTCAGTAGTGATCAGTGCTTTGTGAAATTTCTCACGGAATCCAAGTCTTCAAGCCATTATGAGTCTATCCAGATCATCTGGAAGGGAGCGCATGGTGACATTGAAAAGAAAGCGAAACTCATTACTGATCGGTGCTTGTGAGCCATTTCTTATGGAATCTTCAACTTAAGACAGTTTGGAGTCTGGCCTCATTTGGAAGGCTCGCTCCGTGCAGATGAATAACAAAGCAAAACGCTTCGCTCACCTTAGCGGGGGATAAATTTGTCGCGGAATCTTCACATTACAGCTTTTAGGATCCTGTCCTAAAGAAAGGTTAAACTCATTCTTGACCACTAGGGGTTTGGCAAATACTTCTGAAAGCCTCCTTTTTTAAAGCATTTAGGAGTCTGTCCTTACTGTCATTTGCAGTAGAGCGGTTAGGGAAAATGAGAACTAGAGAGAAAGTCATTAATGAACAGCACTTGAGACAAACTTTGTCCCGGACTCGTCATCTAAAAGCCACTAGGTTTCTCTTGGTCATTTGGAAGAGAGGGCATCATGAACGTTACAAACAAAACAAAACTCGTTAGTGATCCCTGCGGGTGACTCGTTTCTCGGAGCCTTTTCATTTTCAAACAGTTTAAAAGAGGTCCTGAGCATTAGGGAAAGATCGGTTCCGTGGAACTTACAAAGAAAGAGAAAATCCTTAGTGACCCGTGCTTGTGACAAATTGTCAGGGACTCTTCATATTCGCGCCATTGGGCTACTATCCTGATTATTTAGGAGTGGTCGGTCCTCGAACTAGATTAAGCAAGCAAAATTCTTTCCTGCTCTGCCAAATGGCAAGCAGTGCATCCGAAAGGCATTTGGAGAATGATTCCAGGAGAAATTGGTGGCTAGCAGTGATGTGAAGTGAATGTCTCATGTTTAGCAATTTTCAGGAAGGCTCTCTGCCAAATACCAGCAATGCCTCCGATTTGCACTTGGAGGTCGATTCTAGGACAAAGTCGTCCCTAGCAGGGACATGGAATGCTTTTCTAGGTGAATAATATTTTTCAGGACTGGATAGCTGCCCAATGCCCAGCAGCGTATCCGACTGGCTCTTGGAGGACGATGCCAGGGCATATTCGTGTCTAGCTGTGACCTGGACTGAATAGTTCGTTTTTAGGAATTGTCCTGGCTGGATCTCTGGAAATGGTAAGCAGTGCATCGTAACGACATTTGGAGGACGATTCCATGAGACATTCCTGCCAAGCAGTGATCTGGACTGAAGAGCTCATGTTTAGCAACGTTCAAGAAGGGTTCGCTGCCAACTTCCCAGCACTGCATCCGAACGGCATTTGGAGGACGATGCCAGGAGAAATTAGTCCTAGCTGAGATCCAGAATGATTGTCTCATGTTTAGCTATTTTCACGAACGGATCTCTGCCAAATGGCCCGTGGTGCACCCGAAAGCCATTTGGAGGACGATTCCAGCAGAAATATGTGCCAAGTAGGGATCTGGAGTTCATGGCTCACGTTTAGCAATTGTCATGAATGGATCTCTCCCAAATGCGCAGCAAGGCGTCCGAGTTGCCTTGGGCAAAGTCATCCCTAGCAGGGACATGGAATGCTTTTCTACATGATATTTTCACCAACGGATCGTTGCCAAATGACCTGCAGGGCTTCCGAATGACATTCGGGGGACGATTCCTGGAGACATTGGTGCCAAGCTTTGATCTGGAATGTTTCATCTTGAGCTATTTTCACGGACGGATCTCTGCCAAATGACCAGCAGAGCCTCCGAATGAATGACATTTGGAGGATGATTGCGGGAGAAATTTGCACCTAGCTGTGATCTGGAATGCATTTTTCATTTGTAGCAATTTTCTGAAAGAGCTCTCTGCCAGGTAGCTGGCAGTGCATCCCTCTGACTTCTTGAGGAAGATTCCCGAGAATTTCGTCCCTAGCAGTAACCTGGAAGGAATGTCAAATGAACAGCATTTTTCGTTAACGGTAATGCCAGGCTTTCATCCGAATGCATTTTGAAAGATGATTTGAGGAGCAATGAGTAGCTAGCTGTGATCTGGAGTGAATGCCTCAAGCCTAGGACTTGTCATGAACGGATCTCTGCCAAATCACCAGCGGTGCATCGTGATAGCATTTAGAGAACGATCCCTGGAGACATTCGTGCCTTGCTGTTACCTGGAACTAATGTCTCCTGGAGAGCATTTTTCAAGAAGGGATCTCTCCCAAATGGCCAGCAGTGCATCGGAATTACATTTGGAGGATGATTGCAGGAGAAATTTGCTAATTTTGGGGAGAGTTAGGCTTGCAAAAGGTAGGGCTCCCCGCCAATTGGGTTAAAGTTCCTCTGAGTAGGTCAGTTGGAGTTAGGGATAGGCGTTAGGGCTCCTTAGCCCACTTGGCGTCAGCGTCAGGGTTGACAAATTTCTCATTTAATCGTCATCTTACAGCCCTTGAGAGTCTGTCCTCATCGTTAAGAAGAGATCGGCTGGTGAGAATTACAAAGAAGGCAAAACTCTTTTCTCATCCTCAAATGTTTCATGCAGCCTTCATCTTAAAGCCATCATACTACTCTCCTGATTCTTCGGCATAGAAAGCTGCAAAGAAAGAGAACCTGATTACTTATCATTGCTGGAGGAAAAGTTATCTGTGACTCTTCATTTAAAAGGCGTTACGAGAGGGTCCTGAAGAGATGGGCTTTATCGGTCAGTGAAAGTGATAAACCAAGAGAAAGTCAGTAGTGATCAGTGCTTTGTGAAATTTCTCACGGAATCCAAGTCTTCAAGCCATTATGAGTCTATCCAGATCATCTGGAAGGGAGCGCATGGTGACATTGAAAAGAAAGCGAAACTCATTACTGATCGGTGCTTGTGAGCCATTTCTTATGGAATCTTCAACTTAAGACAGTTTGGAGTCTGGCCTCATTTGGAAGGCTCGCTCCGTGCAGATGAATAACAAAGCAAAACGCTTCGCTCACCTTAGCGGGGGATAAATTTGTCGCGGAATCTTCACATTACAGCTTTTAGGATCCTGTCCTAAAGAAAGGTTAAACTCATTCTTGACCACTAGGGGTTTGGCAAATACTTCTGAAAGCCTCCTTTTTTAAAGCATTTAGGAGTCTGTCCTTACTGTCATTTGCAGTAGAGCGGTTAGGGAAAATGAGAACTAGAGAGAAAGTCATTAATGAACAGCACTTGAGACAAACTTTGTCCCGGACTCGTCATCTAAAAGCCACTAGGTTTCTCTTGGTCATTTGGAAGAGAGGGCATCATGAACGTTACAAACAAAACAAAACTCGTTAGTGATCCCTGCGGGTGACTCGTTTCTCGGAGCCTTTTCATTTTCAAACAGTTTAAAAGAGGTCCTGAGCATTAGGGAAAGATCGGTTCCGTGGAACTTACAAAGAAAGAGAAAATCCTTAGTGACCCGTGCTTGTGACAAATTGTCAGGGACTCTTCATATTCGCGCCATTGGGCTACTATCCTGATTATTTAGGAGTGGTCGGTCCTCGAACTAGATTAAGCAAGCAAAATTCTTTCCTGCTCTGCCAAATGGCAAGCAGTGCATCCGAAAGGCATTTGGAGAATGATTCCAGGAGAAATTGGTGGCTAGCAGTGATGTGAAGTGAATGTCTCATGTTTAGCAATTTTCAGGAAGGCTCTCTGCCAAATACCAGCAATGCCTCCGATTTGCACTTGGAGGTCGATTCTAGGACAAAGTCGTCCCTAGCAGGGACATGGAATGCTTTTCTAGGTGAATAATATTTTTCAGGACTGGATAGCTGCCCAATGCCCAGCAGCGTATCCGACTGGCTCTTGGAGGACGATGCCAGGGCATATTCGTGTCTAGCTGTGACCTGGACTGAATAGTTCGTTTTTAGGAATTGTCCTGGCTGGATCTCTGGAAATGGTAAGCAGTGCATCGTAACGACATTTGGAGGACGATTCCATGAGACATTCCTGCCAAGCAGTGATCTGGACTGAAGAGCTCATGTTTAGCAACGTTCAAGAAGGGTTCGCTGCCAACTTCCCAGCACTGCATCCGAACGGCATTTGGAGGACGATGCCAGGAGAAATTAGTCCTAGCTGAGATCCAGAATGATTGTCTCATGTTTAGCTATTTTCACGAACGGATCTCTGCCAAATGGCCCGTGGTGCACCCGAAAGCCATTTGGAGGACGATTCCAGCAGAAATATGTGCCAAGTAGGGATCTGGAGTTCATGGCTCACGTTTAGCAATTGTCATGAATGGATCTCTCCCAAATGCGCAGCAAGGCGTCCGAGTTGCCTTGGGCAAAGTCATCCCTAGCAGGGACATGGAATGCTTTTCTACATGATATTTTCACCAACGGATCGTTGCCAAATGACCTGCAGGGCTTCCGAATGACATTCGGGGGACGATTCCTGGAGACATTGGTGCCAAGCTTTGATCTGGAATGTTTCATCTTGAGCTATTTTCACGGACGGATCTCTGCCAAATGACCAGCAGAGCCTCCGAATGAATGACATTTGGAGGATGATTGCGGGAGAAATTTGCACCTAGCTGTGATCTGGAATGCATTTTTCATTTGTAGCAATTTTCTGAAAGAGCTCTCTGCCAGGTAGCTGGCAGTGCATCCCTCTGACTTCTTGAGGAAGATTCCCGAGAATTTCGTCCCTAGCAGTAACCTGGAAGGAATGTCAAATGAACAGCATTTTTCGTTAACGGTAATGCCAGGCTTTCATCCGAATGCATTTTGAAAGATGATTTGAGGAGCAATGAGTAGCTAGCTGTGATCTGGAGTGAATGCCTCAAGCCTAGGACTTGTCATGAACGGATCTCTGCCAAATCACCAGCGGTGCATCGTGATAGCATTTAGAGAACGATCCCTGGAGACATTCGTGCCTTGCTGTTACCTGGAACTAATGTCTCCTGGAGAGCATTTTTCAAGAAGGGATCTCTCCCAAATGGCCAGCAGTGCATCGGAATTACATTTGGAGGATGATTGCAGGAGAAATTTGCTAATTTTGGGGAGAGTTAGGCTTGCAAAAGGTAGGGCTCCCCGCCAATTGGGTTAAAGTTCCTCTGAGTAGGTCAGTTGGAGTTAGGGATAGGCGTTAGGGCTCCTTAGCCCACTTGGCGTCAGCGTCAGGGTTGACAAATTTCTCATTTAATCGTCATCTTACAGCCCTTGAGAGTCTGTCCTCATCGTTAAGAAGAGATCGGCTGGTGAGAATTACAAAGAAGGCAAAACTCTTTTCTCATCCTCAAATGTTTCATGCAGCCTTCATCTTAAAGCCATCATACTACTCTCCTGATTCTTCGGCATAGAAAGCTGCAAAGAAAGAGAACCTGATTACTTATCATTGCTGGAGGAAAAGTTATCTGTGACTCTTCATTTAAAAGGCGTTACGAGAGGGTCCTGAAGAGATGGGCTTTATCGGTCAGTGAAAGTGATAAACCAAGAGAAAGTCAGTAGTGATCAGTGCTTTGTGAAATTTCTCACGGAATCCAAGTCTTCAAGCCATTATGAGTCTATCCAGATCATCTGGAAGGGAGCGCATGGTGACATTGAAAAGAAAGCGAAACTCATTACTGATCGGTGCTTGTGAGCCATTTCTTATGGAATCTTCAACTTAAGACAGTTTGGAGTCTGGCCTCATTTGGAAGGCTCGCTCCGTGCAGATGAATAACAAAGCAAAACGCTTCGCTCACCTTAGCGGGGGATAAATTTGTCGCGGAATCTTCACATTACAGCTTTTAGGATCCTGTCCTAAAGAAAGGTTAAACTCATTCTTGACCACTAGGGGTTTGGCAAATACTTCTGAAAGCCTCCTTTTTTAAAGCATTTAGGAGTCTGTCCTTACTGTCATTTGCAGTAGAGCGGTTAGGGAAAATGAGAACTAGAGAGAAAGTCATTAATGAACAGCACTTGAGACAAACTTTGTCCCGGACTCGTCATCTAAAAGCCACTAGGTTTCTCTTGGTCATTTGGAAGAGAGGGCATCATGAACGTTACAAACAAAACAAAACTCGTTAGTGATCCCTGCGGGTGACTCGTTTCTCGGAGCCTTTTCATTTTCAAACAGTTTAAAAGAGGTCCTGAGCATTAGGGAAAGATCGGTTCCGTGGAACTTACAAAGAAAGAGAAAATCCTTAGTGACCCGTGCTTGTGACAAATTGTCAGGGACTCTTCATATTCGCGCCATTGGGCTACTATCCTGATTATTTAGGAGTGGTCGGTCCTCGAACTAGATTAAGCAAGCAAAATTCTTTCCTGCTCTGCCAAATGGCAAGCAGTGCATCCGAAAGGCATTTGGAGAATGATTCCAGGAGAAATTGGTGGCTAGCAGTGATGTGAAGTGAATGTCTCATGTTTAGCAATTTTCAGGAAGGCTCTCTGCCAAATACCAGCAATGCCTCCGATTTGCACTTGGAGGTCGATTCTAGGACAAAGTCGTCCCTAGCAGGGACATGGAATGCTTTTCTAGGTGAATAATATTTTTCAGGACTGGATAGCTGCCCAATGCCCAGCAGCGTATCCGACTGGCTCTTGGAGGACGATGCCAGGGCATATTCGTGTCTAGCTGTGACCTGGACTGAATAGTTCGTTTTTAGGAATTGTCCTGGCTGGATCTCTGGAAATGGTAAGCAGTGCATCGTAACGACATTTGGAGGACGATTCCATGAGACATTCCTGCCAAGCAGTGATCTGGACTGAAGAGCTCATGTTTAGCAACGTTCAAGAAGGGTTCGCTGCCAACTTCCCAGCACTGCATCCGAACGGCATTTGGAGGACGATGCCAGGAGAAATTAGTCCTAGCTGAGATCCAGAATGATTGTCTCATGTTTAGCTATTTTCACGAACGGATCTCTGCCAAATGGCCCGTGGTGCACCCGAAAGCCATTTGGAGGACGATTCCAGCAGAAATATGTGCCAAGTAGGGATCTGGAGTTCATGGCTCACGTTTAGCAATTGTCATGAATGGATCTCTCCCAAATGCGCAGCAAGGCGTCCGAGTTGCCTTGGGCAAAGTCATCCCTAGCAGGGACATGGAATGCTTTTCTACATGATATTTTCACCAACGGATCGTTGCCAAATGACCTGCAGGGCTTCCGAATGACATTCGGGGGACGATTCCTGGAGACATTGGTGCCAAGCTTTGATCTGGAATGTTTCATCTTGAGCTATTTTCACGGACGGATCTCTGCCAAATGACCAGCAGAGCCTCCGAATGAATGACATTTGGAGGATGATTGCGGGAGAAATTTGCACCTAGCTGTGATCTGGAATGCATTTTTCATTTGTAGCAATTTTCTGAAAGAGCTCTCTGCCAGGTAGCTGGCAGTGCATCCCTCTGACTTCTTGAGGAAGATTCCCGAGAATTTCGTCCCTAGCAGTAACCTGGAAGGAATGTCAAATGAACAGCATTTTTCGTTAACGGTAATGCCAGGCTTTCATCCGAATGCATTTTGAAAGATGATTTGAGGAGCAATGAGTAGCTAGCTGTGATCTGGAGTGAATGCCTCAAGCCTAGGACTTGTCATGAACGGATCTCTGCCAAATCACCAGCGGTGCATCGTGATAGCATTTAGAGAACGATCCCTGGAGACATTCGTGCCTTGCTGTTACCTGGAACTAATGTCTCCTGGAGAGCATTTTTCAAGAAGGGATCTCTCCCAAATGGCCAGCAGTGCATCGGAATTACATTTGGAGGATGATTGCAGGAGAAATTTGCTAATTTTGGGGAGAGTTAGGCTTGCAAAAGGTAGGGCTCCCCGCCAATTGGGTTAAAGTTCCTCTGAGTAGGTCAGTTGGAGTTAGGGATAGGCGTTAGGGCTCCTTAGCCCACTTGGCGTCAGCGTCAGGGTTTCCCGAGCTAGGCCCTTTGGACTAAGGGGTAGGGTTCCCATTGCTAGACCAAGGGGAGTTGGGTTATGGTTCCTATGGGTTAGCCACGCTGAAATAGGCTTGCTGTGGGAAGGGATTCCCACCCTAGCATTAGGATGCTTACGGGTAGGCCACTTGGCGTTAGGGTTAGGGTTCTAGGCATAGGCCAGTTGAAGTAAGGGTTCCAATGGTTAGGCCAGCTCACTTTAGGCATAGAGGTCCTACAGATGGGGATCCTTGCCTTAGGGTGTCTATGGGTAAGGCCCGAACCCTAGGATTAGGGTTCCCACGGGAAGGCCACTTGCACGGAGGCTTACGTTTCCTGTGGTCGAGGAAACACTAGGATCGGGATTCCTACCCGTATGAACCCTAACCCTAGCGCTGAGAACGCTAACCTAGGGCTGGGAGCTCTGCCCTTCCCTGACTCTAACTGCATGTGGCCTGCACACAGGAACCACACTTGTAAGTGGCCTAGCCATAACCCTGAGGACGTGGCGTCCTACCCACAGCTTAACTCCAACTGTCTTGTGCCATTAGAAGACGTGGGCTCGTAAAAAGTACAAAGAAAGGAAAACTCAGCCCTAATCAAGGCTGGGCACAAAATTCTCATGGAATCTTCATTTTCAAGCTGTCCGGATCCTGTCCTGAGCTTGTGGGCTCGATTGGTTGGAGAAAATTAGAAACAAAGGGAAAGGAAGTATTAATGAATGCTTATGACAAATTTCTCATTTAATCGTCATCTTACAGCCCTTGAGAGTCTGTCCTCATCCTTAAGAAGAGATCGGCTGGTGAGAATTACAAAGAAGGCAAAACTCTTTTCTCATCCTCAAATGTTTCATGCAGCCTTCATCTTAAAGCTATCATACTACTCTCCTGATTCTTCGGCATAGAAAGCTGCAAAGAAAGAGAACCTGATTACTTATCATTGCTGGAGGAAAAGTTATCTGTGACTCTTCATTTAAAAGGCGTTACGAGAGGGTCCTGAAGAGATGGGCTTTATCGGTCAGTGAAAGTGATAAACCAAGAGAAAGTCAGTAGTGATCAGTGCTTTGTGAAATTTCTCACGGAATCCAAGTCTTCAAGCCATTATGAGTCTATCCAGATCATCTGGAAGGGAGCGCATGGTGACATTGAAAAGAAAGCGAAACTCATTACTGATCGGTGCTTGTGAGCCATTTCTTATGGAATCTTCAACTTAAGACAGTTTGGAGTCTGGCCTCATTTGGAAGGCTCGCTCCGTGCAGATGAATAACAAAGCAAAACGCTTCGCTCACCTTAGCGGGGGATAAATTTGTCGCGGAATCTTCACATTACAGCTTTTAGGATCCTGTCCTAAAGAAAGGTTAAACTCATTCTTGACCACTAGGGGTTTGGCAAATACTTCTGAAAGCCTCCTTTTTTAAAGCATTTAGGAGTCTGTCCTTACTGTCATTTGCAGTAGAGCGGTTAGGGAAAATGAGAACTAGAGAGAAAGTCATTAATGAACAGCACTTGAGACAAACTTTGTCCCGGACTCGTCATCTAAAAGCCACTAGGTTTCTCTTGGTCATTTGGAAGAGAGGGCATCATGAACGTTACAAACAAAACAAAACTCGTTAGTGATCCCTGCGGGTGACTCGTTTCTCGGAGCCTTTTCATTTTCAAACAGTTTAAAAGAGGTCCTGAGCATTAGGGAAAGATCGGTTCCGTGGAACTTACAAAGAAAGAGAAAATCCTTAGTGACCCGTGCTTGTGACAAATTGTCAGGGACTCTTCATATTCGCGCCATTGGGCTACTATCCTGATTATTTAGGAGTGGTCGGTCCTCGAACTAGATTAAGCAAGCAAAATTCTTTCCTGCTCTGCCAAATGGCAAGCAGTGCATCCGAAAGGCATTTGGAGAATGATTCCAGGAGAAATTGGTGGCTAGCAGTGATGTGAAGTGAATGTCTCATGTTTAGCAATTTTCAGGAAGGCTCTCTGCCAAATACCAGCAATGCCTCCGATTTGCACTTGGAGGTCGATTCTAGGACAAAGTCGTCCCTAGCAGGGACATGGAATGCTTTTCTAGGTGAATAATATTTTTCAGGAATGGATAGCTGCCCAATGCCCAGCAGCGTATCCGACTGGCTCTTGGAGGACGATGCCAGGGCATATTCGTGTCTAGCTGTGACCTGGACTGAATAGTTCGTTTTTAGGAATTGTCCTGGCTGGATCTCTGGAAATGGTAAGCAGTGCATCGTAACGACATTTGGAGGACGATTCCATGAGACATTCCTGCCAAGCAGTGATCTGGACTGAAGAGCTCATGTTTAGCAACGTTCAAGAAGGGTTCGCTGCCAACTTCCCAGCACTGCATCCGAACGGCATTTGGAGGACGATGCCAGGAGAAATTAGTCCTAGCTGAGATCCAGAATGATTGTCTCATGTTTAGCTATTTTCACGAACGGATCTCTGCCAAATGGCCCGTGGTGCACCCGAAAGCCATTTGGAGGACGATTCCAGCAGAAATATGTGCCAAGTAGGGATCTGGAGTTCATGGCTCACGTTTAGCAATTGTCATGAATGGATCTCTCCCAAATGCGCAGCAAGGCGTCCGAGTTGCCTTGGGCAAAGTCATCCCTAGCAGGGACATGGAATGCTTTTCTACATGATATTTTCACCAACGGATCGCTGCCAAATGACCTGCAGGGCTTCCGAATGACATTCGGGGGACGATTCCTGGAGACATTGGTGCCAAGCTTTGATCTGGAATGTTTCATCTTGAGCTATTTTCACGGACGGATCTCTGCCAAATGACCAGCAGAGCCTCCGAATGAATGACATTTGGAGGATGATTGCGGGAGAAATTTGCACCTAGCTGTGATCTGGAATGCATTTTTCATTTGTAGCAGTTTTCTGAAAGAGCTCTCTGCCAGGTAGCTGGCAGTGCATCCCTCTGACTTCTTGAGGAAGATTCCCGAGAATTTCGTCCCTAGCAGTAACCTGGAAGGCATGTCAAATGAACAGCATTTTTCGTTAACGGTAATGCCAGGCTTTCATCCGAATGCATTTTGAAAGATGATTTGAGGAGCAATGAGTAGCTAGCTGTGATCTGGAGTGAATGTCTCAAGCCTAGGACTTGTCATGAACGGATCTCTGCCAAATCACCAGCGGTGCATCGTGATAGCATTTAGAGAACGATCCCTGGAGACATTCGTGCCTTGCTGTTACCTGGAACTAATGTCTCCTGGAGAGCATTTTTCAAGAAGGGATCTCTCCCAAATGGCCAGCAGTGCATCGGAATTACATTTGGAGGATGATTGCAGGAGAAATTTGCTAATTTTGGGGAGAGTTAGGCTTGCAAAAGGTAGGGCTCCCCGCCAATTGGGTTAAAGTTCCTCTGAGTAGGTCAGTTGGAGTTAGGGATAGGCGTTAGGGCTCCTTAGCCCACTTGGCGTCAGCGTCAGGGTTTCCCGAGCTAGGCCCTTTGGACTAAGGGGTAGGGTTCCCATTGCTAGACCAAGGGGAGTTGGGTTATGGTTCCTATGGGTTAGCCACGCTGAAATAGGCTTGCTGTGGGAAGGGATTCCCACCCTAGCATTAGGATGCTTACGGGTAGGCCACTTGGCGTTAGGGTTAGGGTTCTAGGCATAGGCCAGTTGAAGTAAGGGTTCCAATGGTTAGGCCAGCTCACTTTAGGCATAGAGGTCCTACAGATGGGGATCCTTGCCTTAGGGTGTCTATGGGTAAGGCCCGAACCCTAGGATTAGGGTTCCCACGGGAAGGCCACTTGCACGGAGGCTTACGTTTCCTGTGGTCGAGGAAACACTAGGATCGGGATTCCTACCCGTATGAACCCTAACCCTAGCGCTGAGAACGCTAACCTAGGGCTGGGAGCTCTGCCCTTCCCTAACTCTACCTGCATGTGGCCTGCACACAGGAACCACACTTGTAAGTGGCCTAGCCATAACCCTGAGGACGTGGCGTCCTACCCACAGCTTAACTCCAACTGTCTTGTGCCATTAGAAGACGTGGGCTCGTAAAAAGTACAAAGAAAGGAAAACTCAGCCCTAATCAAGGCTGGGCACAAAATTCTCATGGAATCTTCATTTTCAAGCTGTCCGGATCCTGTCCTGAGCTTGTGGGCTCGATTGGTTGGAGAAAATTAGAAACAAAGGGAAAGGAAGTATTAATGAATGCTTATGACAAATTTCTCATTTAATCGTCATCTTACAGCCCTTGAGAGTCTGTCCTCATCCTTAAGAAGAGATCGGCTGGTGAGAATTACAAAGAAGGCAAAACTCTTTTCTCATCCTCAAATGTTTCATGCAGCCTTCATCTTAAAGCCATCATACTACTCTCCTGATTCTTCGGCATAGAAAGCTGCAAAGAAAGAGAACCTGATTACTTATCATTGCTGGAGGAAAAGTTATCTGTGACTCTTCATTTAAAAGGCGTTACGAGAGGGTCCTGAAGAGATGGGCTTTATCGGTCAGTGAAAGTGATAAACCAAGAGAAAGTCAGTAGTGATCAGTGCTTTGTGAAATTTCTCACGGAATCCAAGTCTTCAAGCCATTATGAGTCTATCCAGATCATCTGGAAGGGAGCGCATGGTGACATTGAAAAGAAAGCGAAACTCATTACTGATCGGTGCTTGTGAGCCATTTCTTATGGAATCTTCAACTTAAGACAGTTTGGAGTCTGGCCTCATTTGGAAGGCTCGCTCCGTGCAGATGAATAACAAAGCAAAACGCTTCGCTCACCTTAGCGGGGGATAAATTTGTCGCGGAATCTTCACATTACAGCTTTTAGGATCCTGTCCTAAAGAAAGGTTAAACTCATTCTTGACCACTAGGGGTTTGGCAAATACTTCTGAAAGCCTCCTTTTTTAAAGCATTTAGGAGTCTGTCCTTACTGTCATTTGCAGTAGAGCGGTTAGGGAAAATGAGAACTAGAGAGAAAGTCATTAATGAACAGCACTTGAGACAAACTTTGTCCCGGACTCGTCATCTAAAAGCCACTAGGTTTCTCTTGGTCATTTGGAAGAGAGGGCATCATGAACGTTACAAACAAAACAAAACTCGTTAGTGATCCCTGCGGGTGACTCGTTTCTCGGAGCCTTTTCATTTTCAAACAGTTTAAAAGAGGTCCTGAGCATTAGGGAAAGATCGGTTCCGTGGAACTTACAAAGAAAGAGAAAATCCTTAGTGACCCGTGCTTGTGACAAATTGTCAGGGACTCTTCATATTCGCGCCATTGGGCTACTATCCTGATTATTTAGGAGTGGTCGGTCCTCGAACTAGATTAAGCAAGCAAAATTCTTTCCTGCTCTGCCAAATGGCAAGCAGTGCATCCGAAAGGCATTTGGAGAATGATTCCAGGAGAAATTGGTGGCTAGCAGTGATGTGAAGTGAATGTCTCATGTTTAGCAATTTTCAGGAAGGCTCTCTGCCAAATACCAGCAATGCCTCCGATTTGCACTTGGAGGTCGATTCTAGGACAAAGTCGTCCCTAGCAGGGACATGGAATGCTTTTCTAGGTGAATAATATTTTTCAGGAATGGATAGCTGCCCAATGCCCAGCAGCGTATCCGACTGGCTCTTGGAGGACGATGCCAGGGCATATTCGTGTCTAGCTGTGACCTGGACTGAATAGTTCGTTTTTAGGAATTGTCCTGGCTGGATCTCTGGAAATGGTAAGCAGTGCATCGTAACGACATTTGGAGGATGATTCCATGAGACATTCCTGCCAAGCAGTGATCTGGACTGAAGAGCTCATGTTTAGCAACGTTCAAGAAGGGTTCGCTGCCAACTTCCCAGCACTGCATCCGAACGGCATTTGGAGGACGATGCCAGGAGAAATTAGTCCTAGCTGAGATCCAGAATGATTGTCTCATGTTTAGCTATTTTCACGAACGGATCTCTGCCAAATGGCCCGTGGTGCACCCGAAAGCCATTTGGAGGACGATTCCAGCAGAAATATGTGCCAAGTAGGGATCTGGAGTTCATGGCTCACGTTTAGCAATTGTCATGAATGGATCTCTCCCAAATGCGCAGCAAGGCGTCCGAGTTGCCTTGGGCAAAGTCATCCCTAGCAGGGACATGGAATGCTTTTCTACATGATATTTTCACCAACGGATCGTTGCCAAATGACCTGCAGGGCTTCCGAATGACATTCGGGGGACGATTCCTGGAGACATTGGTGCCAAGCTTTGATCTGGAATGTTTCATCTTGAGCTATTTTCACGGACGGATCTCTGCCAAATGACCAGCAGAGCCTCCGAATGAATGACATTTGGAGGATGATTGCGGGAGAAATTTGCACCTAGCTGTGATCTGGAATGCATTTTTCATTTGTAGCAATTTTCTGAAAGAGCTCTCTGCCAGGTAGCTGGCAGTGCATCCCTCTGACTTCTTGAGGAAGATTCCCGAGAATTTCGTCCCTAGCAGTAACCTGGAAGGAATGTCAAATGAACAGCATTTTTCGTTAACGGTAATGCCAGGCTTTCATCCGAATGCATTTTGAAAGATGATTTGAGGAGCAATGAGTAGCTAGCTGTGATCTGGAGTGAATGTCTCAAGCCTAGGACTTGTCATGAACGGATCTCTGCCAAATCACGAGCGGTGCATCGTGATAGCATTTAGAGAACGATCCCTGGAGACATTTGTGCCTTGCTGTTACCTGGAACTAATGTCTCCTGGAGAGCATTTTTGAAGAAGGGATCTCTCCCAAATGGCCAGCAGTGCATCGGAATTACATTTGGAGGATGATTGCAGGAGAAATTTGCTAATTTTGGGGAGAGTTAGGCTTGCAAAAGGTAGGGCTCCCCGCCAATTGGGTTAAAGTTCCTCTGAGTAGGTCAGTTGGAGTTAGGGATAGGCGTTAGGGCTCCTTAGCCCACTTGGCGTCAGCGTCAGGGTTTCCCGAGCTAGGCCCTTTGGACTAAGGGGTAGGGTTCCCATTGCTAGACCAAGGGGAGTTGGGTTATGGTTCCTATGGGTTAGCCACGCTGAAATAGGCTTGCTGTGGGAAGGGATTCCCACCCTAGCATTAGGATGCTTACGGGTAGGCCACTTGGCGTTAGGGTTAGGGTTCTAGGCATAGGCCAGTTGAAGTAAGGGTTCCAATGGTTAGGCCAGCTCACTTTAGGCATAGAGGTCCTACAGATGGGGATCTTTGCCTTAGGGTGTCTATGGGTAAGGCCCGAACCCTAGGATTAGGGTTCCCACGGGAAGGCCACTTGCACGGAGGCTTACGTTTCCTGTGGTCGAGGAAACACTAGGATCGGGATTCCTACCCGTATGAACCCTAACCCTAGCACTGAGAACGCTAACCTAGGGCTGGGAGCTCTGCCCTTCCCTAACTCTACCTGCATGTGGCCTGCACACAGGAACCACACTTGTAAGTGGCCTAGCCATAACCCTGAGGATGTGGCGTCCTACCCACAGCTTAACTCCAACTGTCTTGTGCCATTAGAAGACGTGGGCTCGTAAAAAGTACAAAGAAAGGAAAACTCAGCCCTAATCAAGGCTGGGCACAAAATTCTCATGGAATCTTCATTTTCAAGCTGTCCGGATCCTGTCCTGAGCTTGTGGGCTCGATTGGTTGGAGAAAATTAGAAACAAAGGGAAAGGAAGTATTAATGAATGCTTATGACAAATTTCTCATTTAATCGTCATCTTACAGCCCTTGAGAGTCTGTCCTCATCGTTAAGAAGAGATCGGCTGGTGAGAATTACAAAGAAGGCAAAACTCTTTTCTCATCCTCAAATGTTTCATGCAGCCTTCATCTTAAAGCCATCATACTACTCTCCTGATTCTTCGGCATAGAAAGCTGCAAAGAAAGAGAACCTGATTACTTATCATTGCTGGAGGAAAAGTTATCTGTGACTCTTCATTTAAAAGGCGTTACGAGAGGGTCCTGAAGAGATGGGCTTTATCGGTCAGTGAAAGTGATAAACCAAGAGAAAGTCAGTAGTGATCAGTGCTTTGTGAAATTTCTCACGGAATCCAAGTCTTCAAGCCATTATGAGTCTATATAGATCATCTGGAAGGGAGCGCATGGTGACATTGAAAAGAAAGCGAAACTCATTACTGATCGGTGCTTGTGAGCCATTTCTTATGGAATCTTCAACTTAAGACAGTTTGGAGTCTGGCCTCATTTGGAAGGCTCGCTCCGTGCAGATGAATAACAAAGCAGAACGCTTCGCTCACCTTAGCGGGGGATAAATTTGTCGCGGAATCTTCACATTACAGCTTTTAGGATCCTGTCCTAAAGAAAGGTTAAACTCATTCTTGACCACTAGGGGTTTGGCAAATACTTCTGAAAGCCTCCTTTTTTAAAGCATTTAGGAGTCTGTCCTTACTGTCATTTGCAGTAGAGCGGTTAGGGAAAATGAGAACTAGAGAGAAAGTCATTAATGAACAGCACTTGAGACAAACTTTGTCCCGGACTCGTCATCTAAAAGCCACTAGGTTTCTCTTGGTCATTTGGAAGAGAGGGCATCATGAACGTTACAAACAAAACAAAACTCGTTAGTGATCCCTGCGGGTGACTCGTTTCTCGGAGCCTTTTCATTTTCAAACAGTTTAAAAGAGGTCCTGAGCATTAGGGAAAGATCGGTTCCGTGGAACTTACAAAGAAAGAGAAAATCCTTAGTGACCCGTGCTTGTGACAAATTGTCAGGGACTCTTCATATTCGCGCCATTGGGCTACTATCCTGATTATTTAGGAGTGGTCGGTCCTCGAACTAGATTAAGCAAGCAAAATTCTTTCCTGCTCTGCCAAATGGCAAGCAGTGCATCCGAAAGGCATTTGGAGAATGATTCCAGGAGAAATTGGTGGCTAGCAGTGATGTGAAGTGAATGTCTCATGTTTAGCAATTTTCAGGAAGGCTCTCTGCCAAATACCAGCAATGCCTCCGATTTGCACTTGGAGGTCGATTCTAGGACAAAGTCGTCCCTAGCAGGGACATGGAATGCTTTTCTAGGTGAATAATATTTTTCAGGACTGGATAGCTGCCCAATGCCCAGCAGCGTATCCGACTGGCTCTTGGAGGACGATGCCAGGGCATATTCGTGTCTAGCTGTGACCTGGACTGAATAGTTCGTTTTTAGGAATTGTCCTGGCTGGATCTCTGGAAATGGTAAGCAGTGCATCGTAACGACATTTGGAGGACGATTCCATGAGACATTCCTGCCAAGCAGTGATCTGGACTGAAGAGCTCATGTTTAGCAACGTTCAAGAAGGGTTCGCTGCCAACTTCCCAGCACTGCATCCGAACGGCATTTGGAGGACGATGCCAGGAGAAATTAGTCCTAGCTGAGATCCAGAATGATTGTCTCATGTTTAGCTATTTTCACGAACGGATCTCTGCCAAATGGCCCGTGGTGCACCCGAAAGCCATTTGGAGGACGATTCCAGCAGAAATATGTGCCAAGTAGGGATCTGGAGTTCATGGCTCACGTTTAGCAATTGTCATGAATGGATCTCTCCCAAATGCGCAGCAAGGCGTCCGAGTTGCCTTGGGCAAAGTCATCCCTAGCAGGGACATGGAATGCTTTTCTACATGATATTTTCACCAACGGATCGTTGCCAAATGACCTGCAGGGCTTCCGAATGACATTCGGGGGACGATTCCTGGAGACATTGGTGCCAAGCTTTGATCTGGAATGTTTCATCTTGAGCTATTTTCACGGACGGATCTCTGCCAAATGACCAGCAGAGCCTCCGAATGAATGACATTTGGAGGATGATTGCGGGAGAAATTTGCACCTAGCTGTGATCTGGAATGCATTTTTCATTTGTAGCAATTTTCTGAAAGAGCTCTCTGCCAGGTAGCTGGCAGTGCATCCCTCTGACTTCTTGAGGAAGATTCCCGAGAATTTCGTCCCTAGCAGTAACCTGGAAGGAATGTCAAATGAACAGCATTTTTCGTTAACGGTAATGCCAGGCTTTCATCCGAATGCATTTTGAAAGATGATTTGAGGAGCAATGAGTAGCTAGCTGTGATTTGGAGTGAATGTCTCAAGCCTAGGACTTGTCATGAACGGATCTCTGCCAAATCACCAGCGGTGCATCGTGATAGCATTTAGAGAACGATCCCTGGAGACATTCGTGCCTTGCTGTTACCTGGAACTAATGTCTCCTGGAGAGCATTTTTCAAGAAGGGATCTCTCCCAAATGGCCAGCAGTGCATCGGAATTACATTTGGAGGATGATTGCAGGAGAAATTTGCTAATTTTGGGGAGAGTTAGGCTTGCAAAAGGTAGGGCTCCCCGCCAATTGGGTTAAAGTTCCTCTGAGTAGGTCAGTTGGAGTTAGGGATAGGCGTTAGGGCTCCTTAGCCCACTTGGCGTCAGCGTCAGGGTTTCCCGAGCTAGGCCCTTTGGACTAAGGGGTAGGGTTCCCATTGCTAGACCAAGGGGAGTTGGGTTATGGTTCCTATGGGTTAGCCACGCTGAAATAGGCTTGCTGTGGGAAGGGATTCCCACCCTAGCATTAGGATGCTTACGGGTAGGCCACTTGGCGTTAGGGTTAGGGTTCTAGGCATAGGCCAGTTGAAGTAAGGGTTCCAATGGTTAGGCCAGCTCACTTTAGGCATAGAGGTCCTACAGATGGGGATCCTTGCCTTAGGGTGTCTATGGGTAAGGCCCGAACCCTAGGATTAGGGTTCCCACGGGAAGGCCACTTGCACGGAGGCTTACGTTTCCTGTGGTCGAGGAAACACTAGGATCGGGATTCCTACCCGTATGAACCCTAACCCTAGCGCTGAGAACGCTAACCTAGGGCTGGGAGCTCTGCCCTTCCCTGACTCTAACTGCATGTGGCCTGCACACAGGAACCACACTTGTAAGTGGCCTAGCCATAACCCTGAGGACGTGGCGTCCTACCCACAGCTTAACTCCAACTGTCTTGTGCCATTAGAAGACGTGGGCTCGTAAAAAGTACAAAGAAAGGAAAACTCAGCCCTAATCAAGGCTGGGCACAAAATTCTCATGGAATCTTCATTTTCAAGCTGTCCGGATCCTGTCCTGAGCTTGTGGGCTCGATTGGTTGGAGAAAATTAGAAACAAAGGGAAAGGAAGTATTAATGAATGCTTATGACAAATTTCTCATTTAATCGTCATCTTACAGCCCTTGAGAGTCTGTCCTCATCCTTAAGAAGAGATCGGCTGGTGAGAATTACAAAGAAGGCAAAACTCTTTTCTCATCCTCAAATGTTTCATGCAGCCTTCATCTTAAAGCCATCATACTACTCTCCTGATTCTTCGGCATAGAAAGCTGCAAAGAAAGAGAACCTGATTACTTATCATTGCTGGAGGAAAAGTTATCTGTGACTCTTCATTTAAAAGGCGTTACGAGAGGGTCCTGAAGAGATGGGCTTTATCGGTCAGTGAAAGTGATAAACCAAGAGAAAGTCAGTAGTGATCAGTGCTTTGTGAAATTTCTCACGGAATCCAAGTCTTCAAGCCATTATGAGTCTATCCAGATCATCTGGAAGGGAGCGCATGGTGACATTGAAAAGAAAGCGAAACTCATTACTGATCGGTGCTTGTGAGCCATTTCTTATGGAATCTTCAACTTAAGACAGTTTGGAGTCTGGCCTCATTTGGAAGGCTCGCTCCGTGCAGATGAATAACAAAGCAAAACGCTTCGCTCACCTTAGCGGGGGATAAATTTGTCGCGGAATCTTCACATTACAGCTTTTAGGATCCTGTCCTAAAGAAAGGTTAAACTCATTCTTGACCACTAGGGGTTTGGCAAATACTTCTGAAAGCCTCCTTTTTTAAAGCATTTAGGAGTCTGTCCTTACTGTCATTTGCAGTAGAGCGGTTAGGGAAAATGAGAACTAGAGAGAAAGTCATTAATGAACAGCACTTGAGACAAACTTTGTCCCGGACTCGTCATCTAAAAGCCACTAGGTTTCTCTTGGTCATTTGGAAGAGAGGGCATCATGAACGTTACAAACAAAACAAAACTCGTTAGTGATCCCTGCGGGTGACTCGTTTCTCGGAGCCTTTTCATTTTCAAACAGTTTAAAAGAGGTCCTGAGCATTAGGGAAAGATCGGTTCCGTGGAACTTACAAAGAAAGAGAAAATCCTTAGTGACCCGTGCTTGTGACAAATTGTCAGGGACTCTTCATATTCGCGCCATTGGGCTACTATCCTGATTATTTAGGAGTGGTCGGTCCTCGAACTAGATTAAGCAAGCAAAATTCTTTCCTGCTCTGCCAAATGGCAAGCAGTGCATCCGAAAGGCATTTGGAGAATGATTCCAGGAGAAATTGGTGGCTAGCAGTGATGTGAAGTGAATGTCTCATGTTTAGCAATTTTCAGGAAGGCTCTCTGCCAAATACCAGCAATGCCTCCGATTTGCACTTGGAGGTCGATTCTAGGACAAAGTCGTCCCTAGCAGGGACATGGAATGCTTTTCTAGGTGAATAATATTTTTCAGGACTGGATAGCTGCCCAATGCCCAGCAGCGTATCCGACTGGCTCTTGGAGGACGATGCCAGGGCATATTCGTGTCTAGCTGTGACCTGGACTGAATAGTTCGTTTTTAGGAATTGTCCTGGCTGGATCTCTGGAAATGGTAAGCAGTGCATCGTAACGACATTTGGAGGACGATTCCATGAGACATTCCTGCCAAGCAGTGATCTGGACTGAAGAGCTCATGTTTAGCAACGTTCAAGAAGGGTTCGCTGCCAACTTCCCAGCACTGCATCCGAACGGCATTTGGAGGACGATGCCAGGAGAAATTAGTCCTAGCTGAGATCCAGAATGATTGTCTCATGTTTAGCTATTTTCACGAACGGATCTCTGCCAAATGGCCCGTGGTGCACCCGAAAGCCATTTGGAGGACGATTCCAGCAGAAATATGTGCCAAGTAGGGATCTGGAGTTCATGGCTCACGTTTAGCAATTGTCATGAATGGATCTCTCCCAAATGCGCAGCAAGGCGTCCGAGTTGCCTTGGGCAAAGTCATCCCTAGCAGGGACATGGAATGCTTTTCTACATGATATTTTCACCAACGGATCGTTGCCAAATGACCTGCAGGGCTTCCGAATGACATTCGGGGGACGATTCCTGGAGACATTGGTGCCAAGCTTTGATCTGGAATGTTTCATCTTGAGCTATTTTCACGGACGGATCTCTGCCAAATGACCAGCAGAGCCTCCGAATGAATGACATTTGGAGGATGATTGCGGGAGAAATTTGCACCTAGCTGTGATCTGGAATGCATTTTTCATTTGTAGCAATTTTCTGAAAGAGCTCTCTGCCAGGTAGCTGGCAGTGCATCCCTCTGACTTCTTGAGGAAGATTCCCGAGAATTTCGTCCCTAGCAGTAACCTGGAAGGAATGTCAAATGAACAGCATTTTTCGTTAACGGTAATGCCAGGCTTTCATCCGAATGCATTTTGAAAGATGATTTGAGGAGCAATGAGTAGCTAGCTGTGATTTGGAGTGAATGTCTCAAGCCTAGGACTTGTCATGAACGGATCTCTGCCAAATCACCAGCGGTGCATCGTGATAGCATTTAGAGAACGATCCCTGGAGACATTCGTGCCTTGCTGTTACCTGGAACTAATGTCTCCTGGAGAGCATTTTTCAAGAAGGGATCTCTCCCAAATGGCCAGCAGTGCATCGGAATTACATTTGGAGGATGATTGCAGGAGAAATTTGCTAATTTTGGGGAGAGTTAGGCTTGCAAAAGGTAGGGCTCCCCGCCAATTGGGTTAAAGTTCCTCTGAGTAGGTCAGTTGGAGTTAGGGATAGGCGTTAGGGCTCCTTAGCCCACTTGGCGTCAGCGTCAGGGTTTCCCGAGCTAGGCCCTTTGGACTAAGGGGTAGGGTTCCCATTGCTAGACCAAGGGGAGTTGGGTTATGGTTCCTATGGGTTAGCCACGCTGAAATAGGCTTGCTGTGGGAAGGGATTCCCACCCTAGCATTAGGATGCTTACGGGTAGGCCACTTGGCGTTAGGGTTAGGGTTCTAGGCATAGGCCAGTTGAAGTAAGGGTTCCAATGGTTAGGCCAGCTCACTTTAGGCATAGAGGTCCTACAGATGGGGATCCTTGCCTTAGGGTGTCTATGGGTAAGGCCCGAACCCTAGGATTAGGGTTCCCACGGGAAGGCCACTTGCACGGAGGCTTACGTTTCCTGTGGTCGAGGAAACACTAGGATCGGGATTCCTACCCGTATGAACCCTAACCCTAGCGCTGAGAACGCTAACCTAGGGCTGGGAGCTCTGCCCTTCCCTGACTCTAACTGCATGTGGCCTGCACACAGGAACCACACTTGTAAGTGGCCTAGCCATAACCCTGAGGACGTGGCGTCCTACCCACAGCTTAACTCCAACTGTCTTGTGCCATTAGAAGACGTGGGCTCGTAAAAAGTACAAAGAAAGGAAAACTCAGCCCTAATCAAGGCTGGGCACAAAATTCTCATGGAATCTTCATTTTCAAGCTGTCCGGATCCTGTCCTGAGCTTGTGGGCTCGATTGGTTGGAGAAAATTAGAAACAAAGGGAAAGGAAGTATTAATGAATGCTTATGACAAATTTCTCATTTAATCGTCATCTTACAGCCCTTGAGAGTCTGTCCTCATCCTTAAGAAGAGATCGGCTGGTGAGAATTACAAAGAAGGCAAAACTCTTTTCTCATCCTCAAATGTTTCATGCAGCCTTCATCTTAAAGCCATCATACTACTCTCCTGATTCTTCGGCATAGAAAGCTGCAAAGAAAGAGAACCTGATTACTTATCATTGCTGGAGGAAAAGTTATCTGTGACTCTTCATTTAAAAGGCGTTACGAGAGGGTCCTGAAGAGATGGGCTTTATCGGTCAGTGAAAGTGATAAACCAAGAGAAAGTCAGTAGTGATCAGTGCTTTGTGAAATTTCTCACGGAATCCAAGTCTTCAAGCCATTATGAGTCTATCCAGATCATCTGGAAGGGAGCGCATGGTGACATTGAAAAGAAAGCGAAACTCATTACTGATCGGTGCTTGTGAGCCATTTCTTATGGAATCTTCAACTTAAGACAGTTTGGAGTCTGGCCTCATTTGGAAGGCTCGCTCCGTGCAGATGAATAACAAAGCAAAACGCTTCGCTCACCTTAGCGGGGGATAAATTTGTCGCGGAATCTTCACATTACAGCTTTTAGGATCCTGTCCTAAAGAAAGGTTAAACTCATTCTTGACCACTAGGGGTTTGGCAAATACTTCTGAAAGCCTCCTTTTTTAAAGCATTTAGGAGTCTGTCCTTACTGTCATTTGCAGTAGAGCGGTTAGGGAAAATGAGAACTAGAGAGAAAGTCATTAATGAACAGCACTTGAGACAAACTTTGTCCCGGACTCGTCATCTAAAAGCCACTAGGTTTCTCTTGGTCATTTGGAAGAGAGGGCATCATGAACGTTACAAACAAAACAAAACTCGTTAGTGATCCCTGCGGGTGACTCGTTTCTCGGAGCCTTTTCATTTTCAAACAGTTTAAAAGAGGTCCTGAGCATTAGGGAAAGATCGGTTCCGTGGAACTTACAAAGAAAGAGAAAATCCTTAGTGACCCGTGCTTGTGACAAATTGTCAGGGACTCTTCATATTCGCGCCATTGGGCTACTATCCTGATTATTTAGGAGTGGTCGGTCCTCGAACTAGATTAAGCAAGCAAAATTCTTTCCTGCTCTGCCAAATGGCAAGCAGTGCATCCGAAAGGCATTTGGAGAATGATTCCAGGAGAAATTGGTGGCTAGCAGTGATGTGAAGTGAATGTCTCATGTTTAGCAATTTTCAGGAAGGCTCTCTGCCAAATACCAGCAATGCCTCCGATTTGCACTTGGAGGTCGATTCTAGGACAAAGTCGTCCCTAGCAGGGACATGGAATGCTTTTCTAGGTGAATAATATTTTTCAGGACTGGATAGCTGCCCAATGCCCAGCAGCGTATCCGACTGGCTCTTGGAGGACGATGCCAGGGCATATTCGTGTCTAGCTGTGACCTGGACTGAATAGTTCGTTTTTAGGAATTGTCCTGGCTGGATCTCTGGAAATGGTAAGCAGTGCATCGTAACGACATTTGGAGGACGATTCCATGAGACATTCCTGCCAAGCAGTGATCTGGACTGAAGAGCTCATGTTTAGCAACGTTCAAGAAGGGTTCGCTGCCAACTTCCCAGCACTGCATCCGAACGGCATTTGGAGGACGATGCCAGGAGAAATTAGTCCTAGCTGAGATCCAGAATGATTGTCTCATGTTTAGCTATTTTCACGAACGGATCTCTGCCAAATGGCCCGTGGTGCACCCGAAAGCCATTTGGAGGACGATTCCAGCAGAAATATGTGCCAAGTAGGGATCTGGAGTTCATGGCTCACGTTTAGCAATTGTCATGAATGGATCTCTCCCAAATGCGCAGCAAGGCGTCCGAGTTGCCTTGGGCAAAGTCATCCCTAGCAGGGACATGGAATGCTTTTCTACATGATATTTTCACCAACGGATCGTTGCCAAATGACCTGCAGGGCTTCCGAATGACATTCGGGGGACGATTCCTGGAGACATTGGTGCCAAGCTTTGATCTGGAATGTTTCATCTTGAGCTATTTTCACGGACGGATCTCTGCCAAATGACCAGCAGAGCCTCCGAATGAATGACATTTGGAGGATGATTGCGGGAGAAATTTGCACCTAGCTGTGATCTGGAATGCATTTTTCATTTGTAGCAATTTTCTGAAAGAGCTCTCTGCCAGGTAGCTGGCAGTGCATCCCTCTGACTTCTTGAGGAAGATTCCCGAGAATTTCGTCCCTAGCAGTAACCTGGAAGGAATGTCAAATGAACAGCATTTTTCGTTAACGGTAATGCCAGGCTTTCATCCGAATGCATTTTGAAAGATGATTTGAGGAGCAATGAGTAGCTAGCTGTGATTTGGAGTGAATGTCTCAAGCCTAGGACTTGTCATGAACGGATCTCTGCCAAATCACCAGCGGTGCATCGTGATAGCATTTAGAGAACGATCCCTGGAGACATTCGTGCCTTGCTGTTACCTGGAACTAATGTCTCCTGGAGAGCATTTTTCAAGAAGGGATCTCTCCCAAATGGCCAGCAGTGCATCGGAATTACATTTGGAGGATGATTGCAGGAGAAATTTGCTAATTTTGGGGAGAGTTAGGCTTGCAAAAGGTAGGGCTCCCCGCCAATTGGGTTAAAGTTCCTCTGAGTAGGTCAGTTGGAGTTAGGGATAGGCGTTAGGGCTCCTTAGCCCACTTGGCGTCAGCGTCAGGGTTTCCCGAGCTAGGCCCTTTGGACTAAGGGGTAGGGTTCC
Source organism: Eretmochelys imbricata (assembly GCF_965152235.1). Lineage (NCBI taxonomy): Eukaryota > Metazoa > Chordata > Testudines > Cheloniidae > Eretmochelys > Eretmochelys imbricata. Next base: position 185,179,654 of record NC_135574.1, on the reverse strand, counting down.
CATTGCTAGACCAAGGGGAGTTGGGTTATGGTTCCTATGGGTTAGCCACGCTGAAATAGGCTTGCTGTGGGAAGGGATTCCCACCCTAGCATTAGGATGCTTACGGGTAGGCCACTTGGCGTTAGGGTTAGGGTTCTAGGCATAGGCCAGTTGAAGTAAGGGTTCCAATGGTTAGGCCAGCTCACTTTAGGCATAGAGGTCCTACAGATGGGGATCCTTGCCTTAGGGTGTCTATGGGTAAGGCCCGAACCCTAGGATTAGGGTTCCCACGGGAAGGCCACTTGCACGGAGGCTTACGTTTCCTGTGGTCGAGGAAACACTAGGATCGGGATTCCTACCCGTATGAACCCTAACCCTAGCGCTGAGAACGCTAACCTAGGGCTGGGAGCTCTGCCCTTCCCTGACTCTAACTGCATGTGGCCTGCACACAGGAACCACACTTGTAAGTGGCCTAGCCATAACCCTGAGGACGTGGCGTCCTACCCACAGCTTAACTCCAACTGTCTTGTGCCATTAGAAGACGTGGGCTCGTAAAAAGTACAAAGAAAGGAAAACTCAGCCCTAATCAAGGCTGGGCACAAAATTCTCATGGAATCTTCATTTTCAAGCTGTCCGGATCCTGTCCTGAGCTTGTGGGCTCGATTGGTTGGAGAAAATTAGAAACAAAGGGAAAGGAAGTATTAATGAATGCTTATGACAAATTTCTCATTTAATCGTCATCTTACAGCCCTTGAGAGTCTGTCCTCATCCTTAAGAAGAGATCGGCTGGTGAGAATTACAAAGAAGGCAAAACTCTTTTCTCATCCTCAAATGTTTCATGCAGCCTTCATCTTAAAGCCATCATACTACTCTCCTGATTCTTCGGCATAGAAAGCTGCAAAGAAAGAGAACCTGATTACTTATCATTGCTGGAGGAAAAGTTATCTGTGACTCTTCATTTAAAAGGCGTTACGAGAGGGTCCTGAAGAGATGGGCTTTATCGGTCAGTGAAAGTGATAAACCAAGAGAAAGTCAGTAGTGATCAGTGCTTTGTGAAATTTCTCACGGAATCCAAGTCTTCAAGCCATTATGAGTCTATCCAGATCATCTGGAAGGGAGCGCATGGTGACATTGAAAAGAAAGCGAAACTCATTACTGATCGGTGCTTGTGAGCCATTTCTTATGGAATCTTCAACTTAAGACAGTTTGGAGTCTGGCCTCATTTGGAAGGCTCGCTCCGTGCAGATGAATAACAAAGCAAAACGCTTCGCTCACCTTAGCGGGGGATAAATTTGTCGCGGAATCTTCACATTACAGCTTTTAGGATCCTGTCCTAAAGAAAGGTTAAACTCATTCTTGACCACTAGGGGTTTGGCAAATACTTCTGAAAGCCTCCTTTTTTAAAGCATTTAGGAGTCTGTCCTTACTGTCATTTGCAGTAGAGCGGTTAGGGAAAATGAGAACTAGAGAGAAAGTCATTAATGAACAGCACTTGAGACAAACTTTGTCCCGGACTCGTCATCTAAAAGCCACTAGGTTTCTCTTGGTCATTTGGAAGAGAGGGCATCATGAACGTTACAAACAAAACAAAACTCGTTAGTGATCCCTGCGGGTGACTCGTTTCTCGGAGCCTTTTCATTTTCAAACAGTTTAAAAGAGGTCCTGAGCATTAGGGAAAGATCGGTTCCGTGGAACTTACAAAGAAAGAGAAAATCCTTAGTGACCCGTGCTTGTGACAAATTGTCAGGGACTCTTCATATTCGCGCCATTGGGCTACTATCCTGATTATTTAGGAGTGGTCGGTCCTCGAACTAGATTAAGCAAGCAAAATTCTTTCCTGCTCTGCCAAATGGCAAGCAGTGCATCCGAAAGGCATTTGGAGAATGATTCCAGGAGAAATTGGTGGCTAGCAGTGATGTGAAGTGAATGTCTCATGTTTAGCAATTTTCAGGAAGGCTCTCTGCCAAATACCAGCAATGCCTCCGATTTGCACTTGGAGGTCGATTCTAGGACAAAGTCGTCCCTAGCAGGGACATGGAATGCTTTTCTAGGTGAATAATATTTTTCAGGACTGGATAGCTGCCCAATGCCCAGCAGCGTATCCGACTGGCTCTTGGAGGACGATGCCAGGGCATATTCGTGTCTAGCTGTGACCTGGACTGAATAGTTCGTTTTTAGGAATTGTCCTGGCTGGATCTCTGGAAATGGTAAGCAGTGCATCGTAACGACATTTGGAGGACGATTCCATGAGACATTCCTGCCAAGCAGTGATCTGGACTGAAGAGCTCATGTTTAGCAACGTTCAAGAAGGGTTCGCTGCCAACTTCCCAGCACTGCATCCGAACGGCATTTGGAGGACGATGCCAGGAGAAATTAGTCCTAGCTGAGATCCAGAATGATTGTCTCATGTTTAGCTATTTTCACGAACGGATCTCTGCCAAATGGACCGTGGTGCACCCGAAAGCCATTTGGAGGACGATTCCAGCAGAAATATGTGCCAAGTAGGGATCTGGAGTTCATGGCTCACGTTTAGCAATTGTCATGAATGGATCTCTCCCAAATGCGCAGCAAGGCGTCCGAGTTGCCTTGGGCAAAGTCATCCCTAGCAGGGACATGGAATGCTTTTCTACATGATATTTTCACCAACGGATCGTTGCCAAATGACCTGCAGGGCTTCCGAATGACATTCGGGGGACGATTCCTGGAGACATTGGTGCCAAGCTTTGATCTGGAATGTTTCATCTTGAGCTATTTTCACGGACGGATCTCTGCCAAATGACCAGCAGAGCCTCCGAATGAATGACATTTGGAGGATGATTGCGGGAGAAATTTGCACCTAGCTGTGATCTGGAATGCATTTTTCATTTGTAGCAATTTTCTGAAAGAGCTCTCTGCCAGGTAGCTGGCAGTGCATCCCTCTGACTTCTTGAGGAAGATTCCCGAGAATTTCGTCCCTAGCAGTAACCTGGAAGGAATGTCAAATGAACAGCATTTTTCGTTAACGGTAATGCCAGGCTTTCATCCGAATGCATTTTGAAAGATGATTTGAGGAGCAATGAGTAGCTAGCTGTGATCTGGAGTGAATGTCTCAAGCCTAGGACTTGTCATGAACGGATCTCTGCCAAATCACCAGCGGTGCATCGTGATAGCATTTAGAGAACGATCCCTGGAGACATTCGTGCCTTGCTGTTACCTGGAACTAATGTCTCCTGGAGAGCATTTTTCAAGAAGGGATCTCTCCCAAATGGCCAGCAGTGCATCGGAATTACATTTGGAGGATGATTGCAGGAGAAATTTGCTAATTTTGGGGAGAGTTAGGCTTGCAAAAGGTAGGGCTCCCCGCCAATTGGGTTAAAGTTCCTCTGAGTAGGTCAGTTGGAGTTAGGGATAGGCGTTAGGGCTCCTTAGCCCACTTGGCGTCAGCGTCAGGGTTTCCCGAGCTAGGCCCTTTGGACTAAGGGGTAGGGTTCCCATTGCTAGACCAAGGGGAGTTGGGTTATGGTTCCTATGGGTTAGCCACGCTGAAATAGGCTTGCTGTGGGAAGGGATTCCCACCCTAGCATTAGGATGCTTACGGGTAGGCCACTTGGCGTTAGGGTTAGGGTTCTAGGCATAGGCCAGTTGAAGTAAGGGTTCCAATGGTTAGGCCAGCTCACTTTAGGCATAGAGGTCCTACAGATGGGGATCCTTGCCTTAGGGTGTCTATGGGTAAGGCCCGAACCCTAGGATTAGGGTTCCCACGGGAAGGCCACTTGCACGGAGGCTTACGTTTCCTGTGGTCGAGGAAACACTAGGATCGGGATTCCTACCCGTATGAACCCTAACCCTAGCGCTGAGAACGCTAACCTAGGGCTGGGAGCTCTGCCCTTCCCTGACTCTAACTGCATGTGGCCTGCACACAGGAACCACACTTGTAAGTGGCCTAGCCATAACCCTGAGGACGTGGCGTCCTACCCACAGCTTAACTCCAACTGTCTTGTGCCATTAGAAGACGTGGGCTCGTAAAAAGTACAAAGAAAGGAAAACTCAGCCCTAATCAAGGCTGGGCACAAAATTCTCATGGAATCTTCATTTTCAAGCTGTCCGGATCCTGTCCTGAGCTTGTGGGCTCGATTGGTTGGAGAAAATTAGAAACAAAGGGAAAGGAAGTATTAATGAATGCTTATGACAAATTTCTCATTTAATCGTCATCTTACAGCCCTTGAGAGTCTGTCCTCATCCTTAAGAAGAGATCGGCTGGTGAGAATTACAAAGAAGGCAAAACTCTTTTCTCATCCTCAAATGTTTCATGCAGCCTTCATCTTAAAGCCATCATACTACTCTCCTGATTCTTCGGCATAGAAAGCTGCAAAGAAAGAGAACCTGATTACTTATCATTGCTGGAGGAAAAGTTATCTGTGACTCTTCATTTAAAAGGCGTTACGAGAGGGTCCTGAAGAGATGGGCTTTATCGGTCAGTGAAAGTGATAAACCAAGAGAAAGTCAGTAGTGATCAGTGCTTTGTGAAATTTCTCACGGAATCCAAGTCTTCAAGCCATTATGAGTCTATCCAGATCATCTGGAAGGGAGCGCATGGTGACATTGAAAAGAAAGCGAAACTCATTACTGATCGGTGCTTGTGAGCCATTTCTTATGGAATCTTCAACTTAAGACAGTTTGGAGTCTGGCCTCATTTGGAAGGCTCGCTCCGTGCAGATGAATAACAAAGCAAAACGCTTCGCTCACCTTAGCGGGGGATAAATTTGTCGCGGAATCTTCACATTACAGCTTTTAGGATCCTGTCCTAAAGAAAGGTTAAACTCATTCTTGACCACTAGGGGTTTGGCAAATACTTCTGAAAGCCTCCTTTTTTAAAGCATTTAGGAGTCTGTCCTTACTGTCATTTGCAGTAGAGCGGTTAGGGAAAATGAGAACTAGAGAGAAAGTCATTAATGAACAGCACTTGAGACAAACTTTGTCACGGACTCGTCATCTAAAAGCCACTAGGTTTCTCTTGGTCATTTGGAAGAGAGGGCATCATGAACGTTACAAACAAAACAAAACTCGTTAGTGATCCCTGCGGGTGACTCGTTTCTCGGAGCCTTTTCATTTTCAAACAGTTTAAAAGAGGTCCTGAGCATTAGGGAAAGATCGGTTCCGTGGAACTTACAAAGAAAGAGAAAATCCTTAGTGACCCGTGCTTGTGACAAATTGTCAGGGACTCTTCATATTCGCGCCATTGGGCTACTATCCTGATTATTTAGGAGTGGTCGGTCCTCGAACTAGATTAAGCAAGCAAAATTCTTTCCTGCTCTGCCAAATGGCAAGCAGTGCATCCGAAAGGCATTTGGAGAATGATTCCAGGAGAAATTGGTGGCTAGCAGTGATGTGAAGTGAATGTCTCATGTTTAGCAATTTTCAGGAAGGCTCTCTGCCAAATACCAGCAATGCCTCCGATTTGCACTTGGAGGTCGATTCTAGGACAAAGTCGTCCCTAGCAGGGACATGGAATGCTTTTCTAGGTGAATAATATTTTTCAGGAATGGATAGCTGCCCAATGCCCAGCAGCGTATCCGACTGGCTCTTGGAGGACGATGCCAGGGCATATTCGTGTCTAGCTGTGACCTGGACTGAATAGTTCGTTTTTAGGAATTGTCCTGGCTGGATCTCTGGAAATGGTAAGCAGTGCATCGTAACGACATTTGGAGGACGATTCCATGAGACATTCCTGCCAAGCAGTGATCTGGACTGAAGAGCTCATGTTTAGTAACGTTCAAGAAGGGTTCGCTGCCAACTTCCCAGCACTGCATCCGAACGGCATTTGGAGGACGATGCCAGGAGAAATTAGTCCTAGCTGAGATCCAGAATGATTGTCTCATGTTTAGCTATTTTCACGAACGGATCTCTGCCAAATGGCCCGTGGTGCACCCGAAAGCCATTTGGAGGACGATTCCAGCAGAAATATGTGCCAAGTAGGGATCTGGAGTTCATGGCTCACGTTTAGCAATTGTCATGAATGGATCTCTCCCAAATGCGCAGCAAGGCGTCCGAGTTGCCTTGGGCAAAGTCATCCCTAGCAGGGACATGGAATGCTTTTCTACATGATATTTTCACCAACGGATCGTTGCCAAATGACCTGCAGGGCTTCCGAATGACATTCGGGGGACGATTCCTGGAGACATTGGTGCCAAGCTTTGATCTGGAATGTTTCATCTTGAGCTATTTTCACGGACGGATCTCTGCCAAATGACCAGCAGAGCCTCCGAATGAATGACATTTGGAGGATGATTGCGGGAGAAATTTGCACCTAGCTGTGATCTGGAATGCATTTTTCATTTGTAGCAATTTTCTGAAAGAGCTCTCTGCCAGGTAGCTGGCAGTGCATCCCTCTGACTTCTTGAGGAAGATTCCCGAGAATTTCGTCCCTAGCAGTAACCTGGAAGGAATGTCAAATGAACAGCATTTTTCGTTAACGGTAATGCCAGGCTTTCATCCGAATGCATTTTGAAAGATGATTTGAGGAGCAATGAGTAGCTAGCTGTGATCTGGAGTGAATGCCTCAAGCCTAGGACTTGTCATGAACGGATCTCTGCCAAATCACCAGCGGTGCATCGTGATAGCATTTAGAGAACGATCCCTGGAGACATTCGTGCCTTGCTGTTACCTGGAACTAATGTCTCCTGGAGAGCATTTTTCAAGAAGGGATCTCTCCCAAATGGCCAGCAGTGCATCGGAATTACATTTGGAGGATGATTGCAGGAGAAATTTGCTAATTTTGGGGAGAGTTAGGCTTGCAAAAGGTAGGGCTCCCCGCCAATTGGGTTAAAGTTCCTCTGAGTAGGTCAGTTGGAGTTAGGGATAGGCGTTAGGGCTCCTTAGCCCACTTGGCGTCAGCGTCAGGGTTGACAAATTTCTCATTTAATCGTCATCTTACAGCCCTTGAGAGTCTGTCCTCATCGTTAAGAAGAGATCGGCTGGTGAGAATTACAAAGAAGGCAAAACTCTTTTCTCATCCTCAAATGTTTCATGCAGCCTTCATCTTAAAGCCATCATACTACTCTCCTGATTCTTCGGCATAGAAAGCTGCAAAGAAAGAGAACCTGATTACTTATCATTGCTGGAGGAAAAGTTATCTGTGACTCTTCATTTAAAAGGCGTTACGAGAGGGTCCTGAAGAGATGGGCTTTATCGGTCAGTGAAAGTGATAAACCAAGAGAAAGTCAGTAGTGATCAGTGCTTTGTGAAATTTCTCACGGAATCCAAGTCTTCAAGCCATTATGAGTCTATCCAGATCATCTGGAAGGGAGCGCATGGTGACATTGAAAAGAAAGCGAAACTCATTACTGATCGGTGCTTGTGAGCCATTTCTTATGGAATCTTCAACTTAAGACAGTTTGGAGTCTGGCCTCATTTGGAAGGCTCGCTCCGTGCAGATGAATAACAAAGCAAAACGCTTCGCTCACCTTAGCGGGGGATAAATTTGTCGCGGAATCTTCACATTACAGCTTTTAGGATCCTGTCCTAAAGAAAGGTTAAACTCATTCTTGACCACTAGGGGTTTGGCAAATACTTCTGAAAGCCTCCTTTTTTAAAGCATTTAGGAGTCTGTCCTTACTGTCATTTGCAGTAGAGCGGTTAGGGAAAATGAGAACTAGAGAGAAAGTCATTAATGAACAGCACTTGAGACAAACTTTGTCCCGGACTCGTCATCTAAAAGCCACTAGGTTTCTCTTGGTCATTTGGAAGAGAGGGCATCATGAACGTTACAAACAAAACAAAACTCGTTAGTGATCCCTGCGGGTGACTCGTTTCTCGGAGCCTTTTCATTTTCAAACAGTTTAAAAGAGGTCCTGAGCATTAGGGAAAGATCGGTTCCGTGGAACTTACAAAGAAAGAGAAAATCCTTAGTGACCCGTGCTTGTGACAAATTGTCAGGGACTCTTCATATTCGCGCCATTGGGCTACTATCCTGATTATTTAGGAGTGGTCGGTCCTCGAACTAGATTAAGCAAGCAAAATTCTTTCCTGCTCTGCCAAATGGCAAGCAGTGCATCCGAAAGGCATTTGGAGAATGATTCCAGGAGAAATTGGTGGCTAGCAGTGATGTGAAGTGAATGTCTCATGTTTAGCAATTTTCAGGAAGGCTCTCTGCCAAATACCAGCAATGCCTCCGATTTGCACTTGGAGGTCGATTCTAGGACAAAGTCGTCCCTAGCAGGGACATGGAATGCTTTTCTAGGTGAATAATATTTTTCAGGACTGGATAGCTGCCCAATGCCCAGCAGCGTATCCGACTGGCTCTTGGAGGACGATGCCAGGGCATATTCGTGTCTAGCTGTGACCTGGACTGAATAGTTCGTTTTTAGGAATTGTCCTGGCTGGATCTCTGGAAATGGTAAGCAGTGCATCGTAACGACATTTGGAGGACGATTCCATGAGACATTCCTGCCAAGCAGTGATCTGGACTGAAGAGCTCATGTTTAGCAACGTTCAAGAAGGGTTCGCTGCCAACTTCCCAGCACTGCATCCGAACGGCATTTGGAGGACGATGCCAGGAGAAATTAGTCCTAGCTGAGATCCAGAATGATTGTCTCATGTTTAGCTATTTTCACGAACGGATCTCTGCCAAATGGCCCGTGGTGCACCCGAAAGCCATTTGGAGGACGATTCCAGCAGAAATATGTGCCAAGTAGGGATCTGGAGTTCATGGCTCACGTTTAGCAATTGTCATGAATGGATCTCTCCCAAATGCGCAGCAAGGCGTCCGAGTTGCCTTGGGCAAAGTCATCCCTAGCAGGGACATGGAATGCTTTTCTACATGATATTTTCACCAACGGATCGTTGCCAAATGACCTGCAGGGCTTCCGAATGACATTCGGGGGACGATTCCTGGAGACATTGGTGCCAAGCTTTGATCTGGAATGTTTCATCTTGAGCTATTTTCACGGACGGATCTCTGCCAAATGACCAGCAGAGCCTCCGAATGAATGACATTTGGAGGATGATTGCGGGAGAAATTTGCACCTAGCTGTGATCTGGAATGCATTTTTCATTTGTAGCAATTTTCTGAAAGAGCTCTCTGCCAGGTAGCTGGCAGTGCATCCCTCTGACTTCTTGAGGAAGATTCCCGAGAATTTCGTCCCTAGCAGTAACCTGGAAGGAATGTCAAATGAACAGCATTTTTCGTTAACGGTAATGCCAGGCTTTCATCCGAATGCATTTTGAAAGATGATTTGAGGAGCAATGAGTAGCTAGCTGTGATCTGGAGTGAATGCCTCAAGCCTAGGACTTGTCATGAACGGATCTCTGCCAAATCACCAGCGGTGCATCGTGATAGCATTTAGAGAACGATCCCTGGAGACATTCGTGCCTTGCTGTTACCTGGAACTAATGTCTCCTGGAGAGCATTTTTCAAGAAGGGATCTCTCCCAAATGGCCAGCAGTGCATCGGAATTACATTTGGAGGATGATTGCAGGAGAAATTTGCTAATTTTGGGGAGAGTTAGGCTTGCAAAAGGTAGGGCTCCCCGCCAATTGGGTTAAAGTTCCTCTGAGTAGGTCAGTTGGAGTTAGGGATAGGCGTTAGGGCTCCTTAGCCCACTTGGCGTCAGCGTCAGGGTTTCCCGAGCTAGGCCCTTTGGACTAAGGGGTAGGGTTCCCATTGCTAGACCAAGGGGAGTTGGGTTATGGTTCCTATGGGTTAGCCACGCTGAAATAGGCTTGCTGTGGGAAGGGATTCCCACCCTAGCATTAGGATGCTTACGGGTAGGCCACTTGGCGTTAGGGTTAGGGTTCTAGGCATAGGCCAGTTGAAGTAAGGGTTCCAATGGTTAGGCCAGCTCACTTTAGGCATAGAGGTCCTACAGATGGGGATCCTTGCCTTAGGGTGTCTATGGGTAAGGCCCGAACCCTAGGATTAGGGTTCCCACGGGAAGGCCACTTGCACGGAGGCTTACGTTTCCTGTGGTCGAGGAAACACTAGGATCGGGATTCCTACCCGTATGAACCCTAACCCTAGCGCTGAGAACGCTAACCTAGGGCTGGGAGCTCTGCCCTTCCCTGACTCTAACTGCATGTGGCCTGCACACAGGAACCACACTTGTAAGTGGCCTAGCCATAACCCTGAGGACGTGGCGTCCTACCCACAGCTTAACTCCAACTGTCTTGTGCCATTAGAAGACGTGGGCTCGTAAAAAGTACAAAGAAAGGAAAACTCAGCCCTAATCAAGGCTGGGCACAAAATTCTCATGGAATCTTCATTTTCAAGCTGTCCGGATCCTGTCCTGAGCTTGTGGGCTCGATTGGTTGGAGAAAATTAGAAACAAAGGGAAAGGAAGTATTAATGAATGCTTATGACAAATTTCTCATTTAATCGTCATCTTACAGCCCTTGAGAGTCTGTCCTCATCCTTAAGAAGAGATCGGCTGGTGAGAATTACAAAGAAGGCAAAACTCTTTTCTCATCCTCAAATGTTTCATGCAGCCTTCATCTTAAAGCCATCATACTACTCTCCTGATTCTTCGGCATAGAAAGCTGCAAAGAAAGAGAACCTGATTACTTATCATTGCTGGAGGAAAAGTTATCTGTGACTCTTCATTTAAAAGGCGTTACGAGAGGGTCCTGAAGAGATGGGCTTTATCGGTCAGTGAAAGTGATAAACCAAGAGAAAGTCAGTAGTGATCAGTGCTTTGTGAAATTTCTCACGGAATCCAAGTCTTCAAGCCATTATGAGTCTATCCAGATCATCTGGAAGGGAGCGCATGGTGACATTGAAAAGAAAGCGAAACTCATTACTGATCGGTGCTTGTGAGCCATTTCTTATGGAATCTTCAACTTAAGACAGTTTGGAGTCTGGCCTCATTTGGAAGGCTCGCTCCGTGCAGATGAATAACAAAGCAAAACGCTTCGCTCACCTTAGCGGGGGATAAATTTGTCGCGGAATCTTCACATTACAGCTTTTAGGATCCTGTCCTAAAGAAAGGTTAAACTCATTCTTGACCACTAGGGGTTTGGCAAATACTTCTGAAAGCCTCCTTTTTTAAAGCATTTAGGAGTCTGTCCTTACTGTCATTTGCAGTAGAGCGGTTAGGGAAAATGAGAACTAGAGAGAAAGTCATTAATGAACAGCACTTGAGACAAACTTTGTCACGGACTCGTCATCTAAAAGCCACTAGGTTTCTCTTGGTCATTTGGAAGAGAGGGCATCATGAACGTTACAAACAAAACAAAACTCGTTAGTGATCCCTGCGGGTGACTCGTTTCTCGGAGCCTTTTCATTTTCAAACAGTTTAAAAGAGGTCCTGAGCATTAGGGAAAGATCGGTTCCGTGGAACTTACAAAGAAAGAGAAAATCCTTAGTGACCCGTGCTTGTGACAAATTGTCAGGGACTCTTCATATTCGCGCCATTGGGCTACTATCCTGATTATTTAGGAGTGGTCGGTCCTCGAACTAGATTAAGCAAGCAAAATTCTTTCCTGCTCTGCCAAATGGCAAGCAGTGCATCCGAAAGGCATTTGGAGAATGATTCCAGGAGAAATTGGTGGCTAGCAGTGATGTGAAGTGAATGTCTCATGTTTAGCAATTTTCAGGAAGGGTCTCTGCCAAATACCAGCAATGCCTCCGATTTGCACTTGGAGGTCGATTCTAGGACAAAGTCGTCCCTAGCAGGGACATGGAATGCTTTTCTAGGTGAATAATATTTTTCAGGAATGGATAGCTGCCCAATGCCCAGCAGCGTATCCGACTGGCTCTTGGAGGACGATGCCAGGGCATATTCGTGTCTAGCTGTGACCTGGACTGAATAGTTCGTTTTTAGGAATTGTCCTGGCTGGATCTCTGGAAATGGTAAGCAGTGCATCGTAACGACATTTGGAGGACGATTCCATGAGACATTCCTGCCAAGCAGTGATCTGGACTGAAGAGCTCATGTTTAGTAACGTTCAAGAAGGGTTCGCTGCCAACTTCCCAGCACTGCATCCGAACGGCATTTGGAGGACGATGCCAGGAGAAATTAGTCCTAGCTGAGATCCAGAATGATTGTCTCATGTTTAGCTATTTTCACGAACGGATCTCTGCCAAATGGCCCGTGGTGCACCCGAAAGCCATTTGGAGGACGATTCCAGCAGAAATATGTGCCAAGTAGGGATCTGGAGTTCATGGCTCACGTTTAGCAATTGTCATGAATGGATCTCTCCCAAATGCGCAGCAAGGCGTCCGAGTTGCCTTGGGCAAAGTCATCCCTAGCAGGGACATGGAATGCTTTTCTACATGATATTTTCACCAACGGATCGTTGCCAAATGACCTGCAGGGCTTCCGAATGACATTCGGGGGACGATTCCTGGAGACATTGGTGCCAAGCTTTGATCTGGAATGTTTCATCTTGAGCTATTTTCACGGACGGATCTCTGCCAAATGACCAGCAGAGCCTCCGAATGAATGACATTTGGAGGATGATTGCGGGAGAAATTTGCACCTAGCTGTGATCTGGAATGCATTTTTCATTTGTAGCAATTTTCTGAAAGAGCTCTCTGCCAGGTAGCTGGCAGTGCATCCCTCTGACTTCTTGAGGAAGATTCCCGAGAATTTCGTCCCTAGCAGTAACCTGGAAGGAATGTCAAATGAACAGCATTTTTCGTTAACGGTAATGCCAGGCTTTCATCCGAATGCATTTTGAAAGATGATTTGAGGAGCAATGAGTAGCTAGCTGTGATCTGGAGTGAATGCCTCAAGCCTAGGACTTGTCATGAACGGATCTCTGCCAAATCACCAGCGGTGCATCGTGATAGCATTTAGAGAACGATCCCTGGAGACATTCGTGCCTTGCTGTTACCTGGAACTAATGTCTCCTGGAGAGCATTTTTCAAGAAGGGATCTCTCCCAAATGGCCAGCAGTGCATCGGAATTACATTTGGAGGATGATTGCAGGAGAAATTTGCTAATTTTGGGGAGAGTTAGGCTTGCAAAAGGTAGGGCTCCCCGCCAATTGGGTTAAAGTTCCTCTGAGTAGGTCAGTTGGAGTTAGGGATAGGCGTTAGGGCTCCTTAGCCCACTTGGCGTCAGCGTCAGGGTTGACAAATTTCTCATTTAATCGTCATCTTACAGCCCTTGAGAGTCTGTCCTCATCGTTAAGAAGAGATCGGCTGGTGAGAATTACAAAGAAGGCAAAACTCTTTTCTCATCCTCAAATGTTTCATGCAGCCTTCATCTTAAAGCCATCATACTACTCTCCTGATTCTTCGGCATAGAAAGCTGCAAAGAAAGAGAACCTGATTACTTATCATTGCTGGAGGAAAAGTTATCTGTGACTCTTCATTTAAAAGGCGTTACGAGAGGGTCCTGAAGAGATGGGCTTTATCGGTCAGTGAAAGTGATAAACCAAGAGAAAGTCAGTAGTGATCAGTGCTTTGTGAAATTTCTCACGGAATCCAAGTCTTCAAGCCATTATGAGTCTATCCAGATCATCTGGAAGGGAGCGCATGGTGACATTGAAAAGAAAGCGAAACTCATTACTGATCGGTGCTTGTGAGCCATTTCTTATGGAATCTTCAACTTAAGACAGTTTGGAGTCTGGCCTCATTTGGAAGGCTCGCTCCGTGCAGATGAATAACAAAGCAAAACGCTTCGCTCACCTTAGCGGGGGATAAATTTGTCGCGGAATCTTCACATTACAGCTTTTAGGATCCTGTCCTAAAGAAAGGTTAAACTCATTCTTGACCACTAGGGGTTTGGCAAATACTTCTGAAAGCCTCCTTTTTTAAAGCATTTAGGAGTCTGTCCTTACTGTCATTTGCAGTAGAGCGGTTAGGGAAAATGAGAACTAGAGAGAAAGTCATTAATGAACAGCACTTGAGACAAACTTTGTCCCGGACTCGTCATCTAAAAGCCACTAGGTTTCTCTTGGTCATTTGGAAGAGAGGGCATCATGAACGTTACAAACAAAACAAAACTCGTTAGTGATCCCTGCGGGTGACTCGTTTCTCGGAGCCTTTTCATTTTCAAACAGTTTAAAAGAGGTCCTGAGCATTAGGGAAAGATCGGTTCCGTGGAACTTACAAAGAAAGAGAAAATCCTTAGTGACCCGTGCTTGTGACAAATTGTCAGGGACTCTTCATATTCGCGCCATTGGGCTACTATCCTGATTATTTAGGAGTGGTCGGTCCTCGAACTAGATTAAGCAAGCAAAATTCTTTCCTGCTCTGCCAAATGGCAAGCAGTGCATCCGAAAGGCATTTGGAGAATGATTCCAGGAGAAATTGGTGGCTAGCAGTGATGTGAAGTGAATGTCTCATGTTTAGCAATTTTCAGGAAGGCTCTCTGCCAAATACCAGCAATGCCTCCGATTTGCACTTGGAGGTCGATTCTAGGACAAAGTCGTCCCTAGCAGGGACATGGAATGCTTTTCTAGGTGAATAATATTTTTCAGGACTGGATAGCTGCCCAATGCCCAGCAGCGTATCCGACTGGCTCTTGGAGGACGATGCCAGGGCATATTCGTGTCTAGCTGTGACCTGGACTGAATAGTTCGTTTTTAGGAATTGTCCTGGCTGGATCTCTGGAAATGGTAAGCAGTGCATCGTAACGACATTTGGAGGACGATTCCATGAGACATTCCTGCCAAGCAGTGATCTGGACTGAAGAGCTCATGTTTAGCAACGTTCAAGAAGGGTTCGCTGCCAACTTCCCAGCACTGCATCCGAACGGCATTTGGAGGACGATGCCAGGAGAAATTAGTCCTAGCTGAGATCCAGAATGATTGTCTCATGTTTAGCTATTTTCACGAACGGATCTCTGCCAAATGGCCCGTGGTGCACCCGAAAGCCATTTGGAGGACGATTCCAGCAGAAATATGTGCCAAGTAGGGATCTGGAGTTCATGGCTCACGTTTAGCAATTGTCATGAATGGATCTCTCCCAAATGCGCAGCAAGGCGTCCGAGTTGCCTTGGGCAAAGTCATCCCTAGCAGGGACATGGAATGCTTTTCTACATGATATTTTCACCAACGGATCGTTGCCAAATGACCTGCAGGGCTTCCGAATGACATTCGGGGGACGATTCCTGGAGACATTGGTGCCAAGCTTTGATCTGGAATGTTTCATCTTGAGCTATTTTCACGGACGGATCTCTGCCAAATGACCAGCAGAGCCTCCGAATGAATGACATTTGGAGGATGATTGCGGGAGAAATTTGCACCTAGCTGTGATCTGGAATGCATTTTTCATTTGTAGCAATTTTCTGAAAGAGCTCTCTGCCAGGTAGCTGGCAGTGCATCCCTCTGACTTCTTGAGGAAGATTCCCGAGAATTTCGTCCCTAGCAGTAACCTGGAAGGAATGTCAAATGAACAGCATTTTTCGTTAACGGTAATGCCAGGCTTTCATCCGAATGCATTTTGAAAGATGATTTGAGGAGCAATGAGTAGCTAGCTGTGATCTGGAGTGAATGCCTCAAGCCTAGGACTTGTCATGAACGGATCTCTGCCAAATCACCAGCGGTGCATCGTGATAGCATTTAGAGAACGATCCCTGGAGACATTCGTGCCTTGCTGTTACCTGGAACTAATGTCTCCTGGAGAGCATTTTTCAAGAAGGGATCTCTCCCAAATGGCCAGCAGTGCATCGGAATTACATTTGGAGGATGATTGCAGGAGAAATTTGCTAATTTTGGGGAGAGTTAGGCTTGCAAAAGGTAGGGCTCCCCGCCAATTGGGTTAAAGTTCCTCTGAGTAGGTCAGTTGGAGTTAGGGATAGGCGTTAGGGCTCCTTAGCCCACTTGGCGTCAGCGTCAGGGTTTCCCGAGCTAGGCCCTTTGGACTAAGGGGTAGGGTTCCCATTGCTAGACCAAGGGGAGTTGGGTTATGGTTCCTATGGGTTAGCCACGCTGAAATAGGCTTGCTGTGGGAAGGGATTCCCACCCTAGCATTAGGATGCTTACGGGTAGGCCACTTGGCGTTAGGGTTAGGGTTCTAGGCATAGGCCAGTTGAAGTAAGGGTTCCAATGGTTAGGCCAGCTCACTTTAGGCATAGAGGTCCTACAGATGGGGATCCTTGCCTTAGGGTGTCTATGGGTAAGGCCCGAACCCTAGGATTAGGGTTCCCACGGGAAGGCCACTTGCACGGAGGCTTACGTTTCCTGTGGTCGAGGAAACACTAGGATCGGGATTCCTACCCGTATGAACCCTAACCCTAGCGCTGAGAACGCTAACCTAGGGCTGGGAGCTCTGCCCTTCCCTGACTCTAACTGCATGTGGCCTGCACACAGGAACCACACTTGTAAGTGGCCTAGCCATAACCCTGAGGACGTGGCGTCCTACCCACAGCTTAACTCCAACTGTCTTGTGCCATTAGAAGACGTGGGCTCGTAAAAAGTACAAAGAAAGGAAAACTCAGCCCTAATCAAGGCTGGGCACAAAATTCTCATGGAATCTTCATTTTCAAGCTGTCCGGATCCTGTCCTGAGCTTGTGGGCTCGATTGGTTGGAGAAAATTAGAAACAAAGGGAAAGGAAGTATTAATGAATGCTTATGACAAATTTCTCATTTAATCGTCATCTTACAGCCCTTGAGAGTCTGTCCTCATCCTTAAGAAGAGATCGGCTGGTGAGAATTACAAAGAAGGCAAAACTCTTTTCTCATCCTCAAATGTTTCATGCAGCCTTCATCTTAAAGCTATCATACTACTCTCCTGATTCTTCGGCATAGAAAGCTGCAAAGAAAGAGAACCTGATTACTTATCATTGCTGGAGGAAAAGTTATCTGTGACTCTTCATTTAAAAGGCGTTACGAGAGGGTCCTGAAGAGATGGGCTTTATCGGTCAGTGAAAGTGATAAACCAAGAGAAAGTCAGTAGTGATCAGTGCTTTGTGAAATTTCTCACGGAATCCAAGTCTTCAAGCCATTATGAGTCTATCCAGATCATCTGGAAGGGAGCGCATGGTGACATTGAAAAGAAAGCGAAACTCATTACTGATCGGTGCTTGTGAGCCATTTCTTATGGAATCTTCAACTTAAGACAGTTTGGAGTCTGGCCTCATTTGGAAGGCTCGCTCCGTGCAGATGAATAACAAAGCAAAACGCTTCGCTCACCTTAGCGGGGGATAAATTTGTCGCGGAATCTTCACATTACAGCTTTTAGGATCCTGTCCTAAAGAAAGGTTAAACTCATTCTTGACCACTAGGGGTTTGGCAAATACTTCTGAAAGCCTCCTTTTTTAAAGCATTTAGGAGTCTGTCCTTACTGTCATTTGCAGTAGAGCGGTTAGGGAAAATGAGAACTAGAGAGAAAGTCATTAATGAACAGCACTTGAGACAAACTTTGTCCCGGACTCGTCATCTAAAAGCCACTAGGTTTCTCTTGGTCATTTGGAAGAGAGGGCATCATGAACGTTACAAACAAAACAAAACTCGTTAGTGATCCCTGCGGGTGACTCGTTTCTCGGAGCCTTTTCATTTTCAAACAGTTTAAAAGAGGTCCTGAGCATTAGGGAAAGATCGGTTCCGTGGAACTTACAAAGAAAGAGAAAATCCTTAGTGACCCGTGCTTG
The DNA here is from genome assembly GCF_965152235.1 of Eretmochelys imbricata. Taxonomy (NCBI): domain Eukaryota; kingdom Metazoa; phylum Chordata; order Testudines; family Cheloniidae; genus Eretmochelys; species Eretmochelys imbricata. The sequence continues at coordinate 185,162,158 of NC_135574.1, read as the reverse complement.
TGACAAATTGTCAGGGACTCTTCATATTCGCGCCATTGGGCTACTATCCTGATTATTTAGGAGTGGTCGGTCCTCGAACTAGATTAAGCAAGCAAAATTCTTTCCTGCTCTGCCAAATGGCAAGCAGTGCATCCGAAAGGCATTTGGAGAATGATTCCAGGAGAAATTGGTGGCTAGCAGTGATGTGAAGTGAATGTCTCATGTTTAGCAATTTTCAGGAAGGCTCTCTGCCAAATACCAGCAATGCCTCCGATTTGCACTTGGAGGTCGATTCTAGGACAAAGTCGTCCCTAGCAGGGACATGGAATGCTTTTCTAGGTGAATAATATTTTTCAGGAATGGATAGCTGCCCAATGCCCAGCAGCGTATCCGACTGGCTCTTGGAGGACGATGCCAGGGCATATTCGTGTCTAGCTGTGACCTGGACTGAATAGTTCGTTTTTAGGAATTGTCCTGGCTGGATCTCTGGAAATGGTAAGCAGTGCATCGTAACGACATTTGGAGGACGATTCCATGAGACATTCCTGCCAAGCAGTGATCTGGACTGAAGAGCTCATGTTTAGCAACGTTCAAGAAGGGTTCGCTGCCAACTTCCCAGCACTGCATCCGAACGGCATTTGGAGGACGATGCCAGGAGAAATTAGTCCTAGCTGAGATCCAGAATGATTGTCTCATGTTTAGCTATTTTCACGAACGGATCTCTGCCAAATGGCCCGTGGTGCACCCGAAAGCCATTTGGAGGACGATTCCAGCAGAAATATGTGCCAAGTAGGGATCTGGAGTTCATGGCTCACGTTTAGCAATTGTCATGAATGGATCTCTCCCAAATGCGCAGCAAGGCGTCCGAGTTGCCTTGGGCAAAGTCATCCCTAGCAGGGACATGGAATGCTTTTCTACATGATATTTTCACCAACGGATCGCTGCCAAATGACCTGCAGGGCTTCCGAATGACATTCGGGGGACGATTCCTGGAGACATTGGTGCCAAGCTTTGATCTGGAATGTTTCATCTTGAGCTATTTTCACGGACGGATCTCTGCCAAATGACCAGCAGAGCCTCCGAATGAATGACATTTGGAGGATGATTGCGGGAGAAATTTGCACCTAGCTGTGATCTGGAATGCATTTTTCATTTGTAGCAGTTTTCTGAAAGAGCTCTCTGCCAGGTAGCTGGCAGTGCATCCCTCTGACTTCTTGAGGAAGATTCCCGAGAATTTCGTCCCTAGCAGTAACCTGGAAGGCATGTCAAATGAACAGCATTTTTCGTTAACGGTAATGCCAGGCTTTCATCCGAATGCATTTTGAAAGATGATTTGAGGAGCAATGAGTAGCTAGCTGTGATCTGGAGTGAATGTCTCAAGCCTAGGACTTGTCATGAACGGATCTCTGCCAAATCACCAGCGGTGCATCGTGATAGCATTTAGAGAACGATCCCTGGAGACATTCGTGCCTTGCTGTTACCTGGAACTAATGTCTCCTGGAGAGCATTTTTCAAGAAGGGATCTCTCCCAAATGGCCAGCAGTGCATCGGAATTACATTTGGAGGATGATTGCAGGAGAAATTTGCTAATTTTGGGGAGAGTTAGGCTTGCAAAAGGTAGGGCTCCCCGCCAATTGGGTTAAAGTTCCTCTGAGTAGGTCAGTTGGAGTTAGGGATAGGCGTTAGGGCTCCTTAGCCCACTTGGCGTCAGCGTCAGGGTTTCCCGAGCTAGGCCCTTTGGACTAAGGGGTAGGGTTCCCATTGCTAGACCAAGGGGAGTTGGGTTATGGTTCCTATGGGTTAGCCACGCTGAAATAGGCTTGCTGTGGGAAGGGATTCCCACCCTAGCATTAGGATGCTTACGGGTAGGCCACTTGGCGTTAGGGTTAGGGTTCTAGGCATAGGCCAGTTGAAGTAAGGGTTCCAATGGTTAGGCCAGCTCACTTTAGGCATAGAGGTCCTACAGATGGGGATCCTTGCCTTAGGGTGTCTATGGGTAAGGCCCGAACCCTAGGATTAGGGTTCCCACGGGAAGGCCACTTGCACGGAGGCTTACGTTTCCTGTGGTCGAGGAAACACTAGGATCGGGATTCCTACCCGTATGAACCCTAACCCTAGCGCTGAGAACGCTAACCTAGGGCTGGGAGCTCTGCCCTTCCCTGACTCTAACTGCATGTGGCCTGCACACAGGAACCACACTTGTAAGTGGCCTAGCCATAACCCTGAGGACGTGGCGTCCTACCCACAGCTTAACTCCAACTGTCTTGTGCCATTAGAAGACGTGGGCTCGTAAAAAGTACAAAGAAAGGAAAACTCAGCCCTAATCAAGGCTGGGCACAAAATTCTCATGGAATCTTCATTTTCAAGCTGTCCGGATCCTGTCCTGAGCTTGTGGGCTCGATTGGTTGGAGAAAATTAGAAACAAAGGGAAAGGAAGTATTAATGAATGCTTATGACAAATTTCTCATTTAATCGTCATCTTACAGCCCTTGAGAGTCTGTCCTCATCCTTAAGAAGAGATCGGCTGGTGAGAATTACAAAGAAGGCAAAACTCTTTTCTCATCCTCAAATGTTTCATGCAGCCTTCATCTTAAAGCCATCATACTACTCTCCTGATTCTTCGGCATAGAAAGCTGCAAAGAAAGAGAACCTGATTACTTATCATTGCTGGAGGAAAAGTTATCTGTGACTCTTCATTTAAAAGGCGTTACGAGAGGGTCCTGAAGAGATGGGCTTTATCGGTCAGTGAAAGTGATAAACCAAGAGAAAGTCAGTAGTGATCAGTGCTTTGTGAAATTTCTCACGGAATCCAAGTCTTCAAGCCATTATGAGTCTATCCAGATCATCTGGAAGGGAGCGCATGGTGACATTGAAAAGAAAGCGAAACTCATTACTGATCGGTGCTTGTGAGCCATTTCTTATGGAATCTTCAACTTAAGACAGTTTGGAGTCTGGCCTCATTTGGAAGGCTCGCTCCGTGCAGATGAATAACAAAGCAAAACGCTTCGCTCACCTTAGCGGGGGATAAATTTGTCGCGGAATCTTCACATTACAGCTTTTAGGATCCTGTCCTAAAGAAAGGTTAAACTCATTCTTGACCACTAGGGGTTTGGCAAATACTTCTGAAAGCCTCCTTTTTTAAAGCATTTAGGAGTCTGTCCTTACTGTCATTTGCAGTAGAGCGGTTAGGGAAAATGAGAACTAGAGAGAAAGTCATTAATGAACAGCACTTGAGACAAACTTTGTCACGGACTCGTCATCTAAAAGCCACTAGGTTTCTCTTGGTCATTTGGAAGAGAGGGCATCATGAACGTTACAAACAAAACAAAACTCGTTAGTGATCCCTGCGGGTGACTCGTTTCTCGGAGCCTTTTCATTTTCAAACAGTTTAAAAGAGGTCCTGAGCATTAGGGAAAGATCGGTTCCGTGGAACTTACAAAGAAAGAGAAAATCCTTAGTGACCCGTGCTTGTGACAAATTGTCAGGGACTCTTCATATTCGCGCCATTGGGCTACTATCCTGATTATTTAGGAGTGGTCGGTCCTCGAACTAGATTAAGCAAGCAAAATTCTTTCCTGCTCTGCCAAATGGCAAGCAGTGCATCCGAAAGGCATTTGGAGAATGATTCCAGGAGAAATTGGTGGCTAGCAGTGATGTGAAGTGAATGTCTCATGTTTAGCAATTTTCAGGAAGGGTCTCTGCCAAATACCAGCAATGCCTCCGATTTGCACTTGGAGGTCGATTCTAGGACAAAGTCGTCCCTAGCAGGGACATGGAATGCTTTTCTAGGTGAATAATATTTTTCAGGAATGGATAGCTGCCCAATGCCCAGCAGCGTATCCGACTGGCTCTTGGAGGACGATGCCAGGGCATATTCGTGTCTAGCTGTGACCTGGACTGAATAGTTCGTTTTTAGGAATTGTCCTGGCTGGATCTCTGGAAATGGTAAGCAGTGCATCGTAACGACATTTGGAGGACGATTCCATGAGACATTCCTGCCAAGCAGTGATCTGGACTGAAGAGCTCATGTTTAGTAACGTTCAAGAAGGGTTCGCTGCCAACTTCCCAGCACTGCATCCGAACGGCATTTGGAGGACGATGCCAGGAGAAATTAGTCCTAGCTGAGATCCAGAATGATTGTCTCATGTTTAGCTATTTTCACGAACGGATCTCTGCCAAATGGCCCGTGGTGCACCCGAAAGCCATTTGGAGGACGATTCCAGCAGAAATATGTGCCAAGTAGGGATCTGGAGTTCATGGCTCACGTTTAGCAATTGTCATGAATGGATCTCTCCCAAATGCGCAGCAAGGCGTCCGAGTTGCCTTGGGCAAAGTCATCCCTAGCAGGGACATGGAATGCTTTTCTACATGATATTTTCACCAACGGATCGTTGCCAAATGACCTGCAGGGCTTCCGAATGACATTCGGGGGACGATTCCTGGAGACATTGGTGCCAAGCTTTGATCTGGAATGTTTCATCTTGAGCTATTTTCACGGACGGATCTCTGCCAAATGACCAGCAGAGCCTCCGAATGAATGACATTTGGAGGATGATTGCGGGAGAAATTTGCACCTAGCTGTGATCTGGAATGCATTTTTCATTTGTAGCAATTTTCTGAAAGAGCTCTCTGCCAGGTAGCTGGCAGTGCATCCCTCTGACTTCTTGAGGAAGATTCCCGAGAATTTCGTCCCTAGCAGTAACCTGGAAGGAATGTCAAATGAACAGCATTTTTCGTTAACGGTAATGCCAGGCTTTCATCCGAATGCATTTTGAAAGATGATTTGAGGAGCAATGAGTAGCTAGCTGTGATCTGGAGTGAATGCCTCAAGCCTAGGACTTGTCATGAACGGATCTCTGCCAAATCACCAGCGGTGCATCGTGATAGCATTTAGAGAACGATCCCTGGAGACATTCGTGCCTTGCTGTTACCTGGAACTAATGTCTCCTGGAGAGCATTTTTCAAGAAGGGATCTCTCCCAAATGGCCAGCAGTGCATCGGAATTACATTTGGAGGATGATTGCAGGAGAAATTTGCTAATTTTGGGGAGAGTTAGGCTTGCAAAAGGTAGGGCTCCCCGCCAATTGGGTTAAAGTTCCTCTGAGTAGGTCAGTTGGAGTTAGGGATAGGCGTTAGGGCTCCTTAGCCCACTTGGCGTCAGCGTCAGGGTTGACAAATTTCTCATTTAATCGTCATCTTACAGCCCTTGAGAGTCTGTCCTCATCGTTAAGAAGAGATCGGCTGGTGAGAATTACAAAGAAGGCAAAACTCTTTTCTCATCCTCAAATGTTTCATGCAGCCTTCATCTTAAAGCCATCATACTACTCTCCTGATTCTTCGGCATAGAAAGCTGCAAAGAAAGAGAACCTGATTACTTATCATTGCTGGAGGAAAAGTTATCTGTGACTCTTCATTTAAAAGGCGTTACGAGAGGGTCCTGAAGAGATGGGCTTTATCGGTCAGTGAAAGTGATAAACCAAGAGAAAGTCAGTAGTGATCAGTGCTTTGTGAAATTTCTCACGGAATCCAAGTCTTCAAGCCATTATGAGTCTATCCAGATCATCTGGAAGGGAGCGCATGGTGACATTGAAAAGAAAGCGAAACTCATTACTGATCGGTGCTTGTGAGCCATTTCTTATGGAATCTTCAACTTAAGACAGTTTGGAGTCTGGCCTCATTTGGAAGGCTCGCTCCGTGCAGATGAATAACAAAGCAAAACGCTTCGCTCACCTTAGCGGGGGATAAATTTGTCGCGGAATCTTCACATTACAGCTTTTAGGATCCTGTCCTAAAGAAAGGTTAAACTCATTCTTGACCACTAGGGGTTTGGCAAATACTTCTGAAAGCCTCCTTTTTTAAAGCATTTAGGAGTCTGTCCTTACTGTCATTTGCAGTAGAGCGGTTAGGGAAAATGAGAACTAGAGAGAAAGTCATTAATGAACAGCACTTGAGACAAACTTTGTCCCGGACTCGTCATCTAAAAGCCACTAGGTTTCTCTTGGTCATTTGGAAGAGAGGGCATCATGAACGTTACAAACAAAACAAAACTCGTTAGTGATCCCTGCGGGTGACTCGTTTCTCGGAGCCTTTTCATTTTCAAACAGTTTAAAAGAGGTCCTGAGCATTAGGGAAAGATCGGTTCCGTGGAACTTACAAAGAAAGAGAAAATCCTTAGTGACCCGTGCTTGTGACAAATTGTCAGGGACTCTTCATATTCGCGCCATTGGGCTACTATCCTGATTATTTAGGAGTGGTCGGTCCTCGAACTAGATTAAGCAAGCAAAATTCTTTCCTGCTCTGCCAAATGGCAAGCAGTGCATCCGAAAGGCATTTGGAGAATGATTCCAGGAGAAATTGGTGGCTAGCAGTGATGTGAAGTGAATGTCTCATGTTTAGCAATTTTCAGGAAGGCTCTCTGCCAAATACCAGCAATGCCTCCGATTTGCACTTGGAGGTCGATTCTAGGACAAAGTCGTCCCTAGCAGGGACATGGAATGCTTTTCTAGGTGAATAATATTTTTCAGGACTGGATAGCTGCCCAATGCCCAGCAGCGTATCCGACTGGCTCTTGGAGGACGATGCCAGGGCATATTCGTGTCTAGCTGTGACCTGGACTGAATAGTTCGTTTTTAGGAATTGTCCTGGCTGGATCTCTGGAAATGGTAAGCAGTGCATCGTAACGACATTTGGAGGACGATTCCATGAGACATTCCTGCCAAGCAGTGATCTGGACTGAAGAGCTCATGTTTAGCAACGTTCAAGAAGGGTTCGCTGCCAACTTCCCAGCACTGCATCCGAACGGCATTTGGAGGACGATGCCAGGAGAAATTAGTCCTAGCTGAGATCCAGAATGATTGTCTCATGTTTAGCTATTTTCACGAACGGATCTCTGCCAAATGGCCCGTGGTGCACCCGAAAGCCATTTGGAGGACGATTCCAGCAGAAATATGTGCCAAGTAGGGATCTGGAGTTCATGGCTCACGTTTAGCAATTGTCATGAATGGATCTCTCCCAAATGCGCAGCAAGGCGTCCGAGTTGCCTTGGGCAAAGTCATCCCTAGCAGGGACATGGAATGCTTTTCTACATGATATTTTCACCAACGGATCGTTGCCAAATGACCTGCAGGGCTTCCGAATGACATTCGGGGGACGATTCCTGGAGACATTGGTGCCAAGCTTTGATCTGGAATGTTTCATCTTGAGCTATTTTCACGGACGGATCTCTGCCAAATGACCAGCAGAGCCTCCGAATGAATGACATTTGGAGGATGATTGCGGGAGAAATTTGCACCTAGCTGTGATCTGGAATGCATTTTTCATTTGTAGCAATTTTCTGAAAGAGCTCTCTGCCAGGTAGCTGGCAGTGCATCCCTCTGACTTCTTGAGGAAGATTCCCGAGAATTTCGTCCCTAGCAGTAACCTGGAAGGAATGTCAAATGAACAGCATTTTTCGTTAACGGTAATGCCAGGCTTTCATCCGAATGCATTTTGAAAGATGATTTGAGGAGCAATGAGTAGCTAGCTGTGATCTGGAGTGAATGCCTCAAGCCTAGGACTTGTCATGAACGGATCTCTGCCAAATCACCAGCGGTGCATCGTGATAGCATTTAGAGAACGATCCCTGGAGACATTCGTGCCTTGCTGTTACCTGGAACTAATGTCTCCTGGAGAGCATTTTTCAAGAAGGGATCTCTCCCAAATGGCCAGCAGTGCATCGGAATTACATTTGGAGGATGATTGCAGGAGAAATTTGCTAATTTTGGGGAGAGTTAGGCTTGCAAAAGGTAGGGCTCCCCGCCAATTGGGTTAAAGTTCCTCTGAGTAGGTCAGTTGGAGTTAGGGATAGGCGTTAGGGCTCCTTAGCCCACTTGGCGTCAGCGTCAGGGTTTCCCGAGCTAGGCCCTTTGGACTAAGGGGTAGGGTTCCCATTGCTAGACCAAGGGGAGTTGGGTTATGGTTCCTATGGGTTAGCCACGCTGAAATAGGCTTGCTGTGGGAAGGGATTCCCACCCTAGCATTAGGATGCTTACGGGTAGGCCACTTGGCGTTAGGGTTAGGGTTCTAGGCATAGGCCAGTTGAAGTAAGGGTTCCAATGGTTAGGCCAGCTCACTTTAGGCATAGAGGTCCTACAGATGGGGATCCTTGCCTTAGGGTGTCTATGGGTAAGGCCCGAACCCTAGGATTAGGGTTCCCACGGGAAGGCCACTTGCACGGAGGCTTACGTTTCCTGTGGTCGAGGAAACACTAGGATCGGGATTCCTACCCGTATGAACCCTAACCCTAGCGCTGAGAACGCTAACCTAGGGCTGGGAGCTCTGCCCTTCCCTGACTCTAACTGCATGTGGCCTGCACACAGGAACCACACTTGTAAGTGGCCTAGCCATAACCCTGAGGACGTGGCGTCCTACCCACAGCTTAACTCCAACTGTCTTGTGCCATTAGAAGACGTGGGCTCGTAAAAAGTACAAAGAAAGGAAAACTCAGCCCTAATCAAGGCTGGGCACAAAATTCTCATGGAATCTTCATTTTCAAGCTGTCCGGATCCTGTCCTGAGCTTGTGGGCTCGATTGGTTGGAGAAAATTAGAAACAAAGGGAAAGGAAGTATTAATGAATGCTTATGACAAATTTCTCATTTAATCGTCATCTTACAGCCCTTGAGAGTCTGTCCTCATCCTTAAGAAGAGATCGGCTGGTGAGAATTACAAAGAAGGCAAAACTCTTTTCTCATCCTCAAATGTTTCATGCAGCCTTCATCTTAAAGCCATCATACTACTCTCCTGATTCTTCGGCATAGAAAGCTGCAAAGAAAGAGAACCTGATTACTTATCATTGCTGGAGGAAAAGTTATCTGTGACTCTTCATTTAAAAGGCGTTACGAGAGGGTCCTGAAGAGATGGGCTTTATCGGTCAGTGAAAGTGATAAACCAAGAGAAAGTCAGTAGTGATCAGTGCTTTGTGAAATTTCTCACGGAATCCAAGTCTTCAAGCCATTATGAGTCTATCCAGATCATCTGGAAGGGAGCGCATGGTGACATTGAAAAGAAAGCGAAACTCATTACTGATCGGTGCTTGTGAGCCATTTCTTATGGAATCTTCAACTTAAGACAGTTTGGAGTCTGGCCTCATTTGGAAGGCTCGCTCCGTGCAGATGAATAACAAAGCAAAACGCTTCGCTCACCTTAGCGGGGGATAAATTTGTCGCGGAATCTTCACATTACAGCTTTTAGGATCCTGTCCTAAAGAAAGGTTAAACTCATTCTTGACCACTAGGGGTTTGGCAAATACTTCTGAAAGCCTCCTTTTTTAAAGCATTTAGGAGTCTGTCCTTACTGTCATTTGCAGTAGAGCGGTTAGGGAAAATGAGAACTAGAGAGAAAGTCATTAATGAACAGCACTTGAGACAAACTTTGTCCCGGACTCGTCATCTAAAAGCCACTAGGTTTCTCTTGGTCATTTGGAAGAGAGGGCATCATGAACGTTACAAACAAAACAAAACTCGTTAGTGATCCCTGCGGGTGACTCGTTTCTCGGAGCCTTTTCATTTTCAAACAGTTTAAAAGAGGTCCTGAGCATTAGGGAAAGATCGGTTCCGTGGAACTTACAAAGAAAGAGAAAATCCTTAGTGACCCGTGCTTGTGACAAATTGTCAGGGACTCTTCATATTCGCGCCATTGGGCTACTATCCTGATTATTTAGGAGTGGTCGGTCCTCGAACTAGATTAAGCAAGCAAAATTCTTTCCTGCTCTGCCAAATGGCAAGCAGTGCATCCGAAAGGCATTTGGAGAATGATTCCAGGAGAAATTGGTGGCTAGCAGTGATGTGAAGTGAATGTCTCATGTTTAGCAATTTTCAGGAAGGCTCTCTGCCAAATACCAGCAATGCCTCCGATTTGCACTTGGAGGTCGATTCTAGGACAAAGTCGTCCCTAGCAGGGACATGGAATGCTTTTCTAGGTGAATAATATTTTTCAGGAATGGATAGCTGCCCAATGCCCAGCAGCGTATCCGACTGGCTCTTGGAGGACGATGCCAGGGCATATTCGTGTCTAGCTGTGACCTGGACTGAATAGTTCGTTTTTAGGAATTGTCCTGGCTGGATCTCTGGAAATGGTAAGCAGTGCATCGTAACGACATTTGGAGGACGATTCCATGAGACATTCCTGCCAAGCAGTGATCTGGACTGAAGAGCTCATGTTTAGCAACGTTCAAGAAGGGTTCGCTGCCAACTTCCCAGCACTGCATCCGAACGGCATTTGGAGGACGATGCCAGGAGAAATTAGTCCTAGCTGAGATCCAGAATGATTGTCTCATGTTTAGCTATTTTCACGAACGGATCTCTGCCAAATGGCCCGTGGTGCACCCGAAAGCCATTTGGAGGACGATTCCAGCAGAAATATGTGCCAAGTAGGGATCTGGAGTTCATGGCTCACGTTTAGCAATTGTCATGAATGGATCTCTCCCAAATGCGCAGCAAGGCGTCCGAGTTGCCTTGGGCAAAGTCATCCCTAGCAGGGACATGGAATGCTTTTCTACATGATATTTTCACCAACGGATCGCTGCCAAATGACCTGCAGGGCTTCCGAATGACATTCGGGGGACGATTCCTGGAGACATTGGTGCCAAGCTTTGATCTGGAATGTTTCATCTTGAGCTATTTTCACGGACGGATCTCTGCCAAATGACCAGCAGAGCCTCCGAATGAATGACATTTGGAGGATGATTGCGGGAGAAATTTGCACCTAGCTGTGATCTGGAATGCATTTTTCATTTGTAGCAGTTTTCTGAAAGAGCTCTCTGCCAGGTAGCTGGCAGTGCATCCCTCTGACTTCTTGAGGAAGATTCCCGAGAATTTCGTCCCTAGCAGTAACCTGGAAGGCATGTCAAATGAACAGCATTTTTCGTTAACGGTAATGCCAGGCTTTCATCCGAATGCATTTTGAAAGATGATTTGAGGAGCAATGAGTAGCTAGCTGTGATCTGGAGTGAATGTCTCAAGCCTAGGACTTGTCATGAACGGATCTCTGCCAAATCACCAGCGGTGCATCGTGATAGCATTTAGAGAACGATCCCTGGAGACATTCGTGCCTTGCTGTTACCTGGAACTAATGTCTCCTGGAGAGCATTTTTCAAGAAGGGATCTCTCCCAAATGGCCAGCAGTGCATCGGAATTACATTTGGAGGATGATTGCAGGAGAAATTTGCTAATTTTGGGGAGAGTTAGGCTTGCAAAAGGTAGGGCTCCCCGCCAATTGGGTTAAAGTTCCTCTGAGTAGGTCAGTTGGAGTTAGGGATAGGCGTTAGGGCTCCTTAGCCCACTTGGCGTCAGCGTCAGGGTTTCCCGAGCTAGGCCCTTTGGACTAAGGGGTAGGGTTCCCATTGCTAGACCAAGGGGAGTTGGGTTATGGTTCCTATGGGTTAGCCACGCTGAAATAGGCTTGCTGTGGGAAGGGATTCCCACCCTAGCATTAGGATGCTTACGGGTAGGCCACTTGGCGTTAGGGTTAGGGTTCTAGGCATAGGCCAGTTGAAGTAAGGGTTCCAATGGTTAGGCCAGCTCACTTTAGGCATAGAGGTCCTACAGATGGGGATCCTTGCCTTAGGGTGTCTATGGGTAAGGCCCGAACCCTAGGATTAGGGTTCCCACGGGAAGGCCACTTGCACGGAGGCTTACGTTTCCTGTGGTCGAGGAAACACTAGGATCGGGATTCCTACCCGTATGAACCCTAACCCTAGCGCTGAGAACGCTAACCTAGGGCTGGGAGCTCTGCCCTTCCCTAACTCTACCTGCATGTGGCCTGCACACAGGAACCACACTTGTAAGTGGCCTAGCCATAACCCTGAGGACGTGGCGTCCTACCCACAGCTTAACTCCAACTGTCTTGTGCCATTAGAAGACGTGGGCTCGTAAAAAGTACAAAGAAAGGAAAACTCAGCCCTAATCAAGGCTGGGCACAAAATTCTCATGGAATCTTCATTTTCAAGCTGTCCGGATCCTGTCCTGAGCTTGTGGGCTCGATTGGTTGGAGAAAATTAGAAACAAAGGGAAAGGAAGTATTAATGAATGCTTATGACAAATTTCTCATTTAATCGTCATCTTACAGCCCTTGAGAGTCTGTCCTCATCCTTAAGAAGAGATCGGCTGGTGAGAATTACAAAGAAGGCAAAACTCTTTTCTCATCCTCAAATGTTTCATGCAGCCTTCATCTTAAAGCCATCATACTACTCTCCTGATTCTTCGGCATAGAAAGCTGCAAAGAAAGAGAACCTGATTACTTATCATTGCTGGAGGAAAAGTTATCTGTGACTCTTCATTTAAAAGGCGTTACGAGAGGGTCCTGAAGAGATGGGCTTTATCGGTCAGTGAAAGTGATAAACCAAGAGAAAGTCAGTAGTGATCAGTGCTTTGTGAAATTTCTCACGGAATCCAAGTCTTCAAGCCATTATGAGTCTATCCAGATCATCTGGAAGGGAGCGCATGGTGACATTGAAAAGAAAGCGAAACTCATTACTGATCGGTGCTTGTGAGCCATTTCTTATGGAATCTTCAACTTAAGACAGTTTGGAGTCTGGCCTCATTTGGAAGGCTCGCTCCGTGCAGATGAATAACAAAGCAAAACGCTTCGCTCACCTTAGCGGGGGATAAATTTGTCGCGGAATCTTCACATTACAGCTTTTAGGATCCTGTCCTAAAGAAAGGTTAAACTCATTCTTGACCACTAGGGGTTTGGCAAATACTTCTGAAAGCCTCCTTTTTTAAAGCATTTAGGAGTCTGTCCTTACTGTCATTTGCAGTAGAGCGGTTAGGGAAAATGAGAACTAGAGAGAAAGTCATTAATGAACAGCACTTGAGACAAACTTTGTCACGGACTCGTCATCTAAAAGCCACTAGGTTTCTCTTGGTCATTTGGAAGAGAGGGCATCATGAACGTTACAAACAAAACAAAACTCGTTAGTGATCCCTGCGGGTGACTCGTTTCTCGGAGCCTTTTCATTTTCAAACAGTTTAAAAGAGGTCCTGAGCATTAGGGAAAGATCGGTTCCGTGGAACTTACAAAGAAAGAGAAAATCCTTAGTGACCCGTGCTTGTGACAAATTGTCAGGGACTCTTCATATTCGCGCCATTGGGCTACTATCCTGATTATTTAGGAGTGGTCGGTCCTCGAACTAGATTAAGCAAGCAAAATTCTTTCCTGCTCTGCCAAATGGCAAGCAGTGCATCCGAAAGGCATTTGGAGAATGATTCCAGGAGAAATTGGTGGCTAGCAGTGATGTGAAGTGAATGTCTCATGTTTAGCAATTTTCAGGAAGGCTCTCTGCCAAATACCAGCAATGCCTCCGATTTGCACTTGGAGGTCGATTCTAGGACAAAGTCGTCCCTAGCAGGGACATGGAATGCTTTTCTAGGTGAATAATATTTTTCAGGAATGGATAGCTGCCCAATGCCCAGCAGCGTATCCGACTGGCTCTTGGAGGACGATGCCAGGGCATATTCGTGTCTAGCTGTGACCTGGACTGAATAGTTCGTTTTTAGGAATTGTCCTGGCTGGATCTCTGGAAATGGTAAGCAGTGCATCGTAACGACATTTGGAGGATGATTCCATGAGACATTCCTGCCAAGCAGTGATCTGGACTGAAGAGCTCATGTTTAGCAACGTTCAAGAAGGGTTCGCTGCCAACTTCCCAGCACTGCATCCGAACGGCATTTGGAGGACGATGCCAGGAGAAATTAGTCCTAGCTGAGATCCAGAATGATTGTCTCATGTTTAGCTATTTTCACGAACGGATCTCTGCCAAATGGCCCGTGGTGCACCCGAAAGCCATTTGGAGGACGATTCCAGCAGAAATATGTGCCAAGTAGGGATCTGGAGTTCATGGCTCACGTTTAGCAATTGTCATGAATGGATCTCTCCCAAATGCGCAGCAAGGCGTCCGAGTTGCCTTGGGCAAAGTCATCCCTAGCAGGGACATGGAATGCTTTTCTACATGATATTTTCACCAACGGATCGTTGCCAAATGACCTGCAGGGCTTCCGAATGACATTCGGGGGACGATTCCTGGAGACATTGGTGCCAAGCTTTGATCTGGAATGTTTCATCTTGAGCTATTTTCACGGACGGATCTCTGCCAAATGACCAGCAGAGCCTCCGAATGAATGACATTTGGAGGATGATTGCGGGAGAAATTTGCACCTAGCTGTGATCTGGAATGCATTTTTCATTTGTAGCAATTTTCTGAAAGAGCTCTCTGCCAGGTAGCTGGCAGTGCATCCCTCTGACTTCTTGAGGAAGATTCCCGAGAATTTCGTCCCTAGCAGTAACCTGGAAGGAATGTCAAATGAACAGCATTTTTCGTTAACGGTAATGCCAGGCTTTCATCCGAATGCATTTTGAAAGATGATTTGAGGAGCAATGAGTAGCTAGCTGTGATCTGGAGTGAATGTCTCAAGCCTAGGACTTGTCATGAACGGATCTCTGCCAAATCACCAGCGGTGCATCGTGATAGCATTTAGAGAACGATCCCTGGAGACATTCGTGCCTTGCTGTTACCTGGAACTAATGTCTCCTGGAGAGCATTTTTCAAGAAGGGATCTCTCCCAAATGGCCAGCAGTGCATCGGAATTACATTTGGAGGATGATTGCAGGAGAAATTTGCTAATTTTGGGGAGAGTTAGGCTTGCAAAAGGTAGGGCTCCCCGCCAATTGGGTTAAAGTTCCTCTGAGTAGGTCAGTTGGAGTTAGGGATAGGCGTTAGGGCTCCTTAGCCCACTTGGCGTCAGCGTCAGGGTTTCCCGAGCTAGGCCCTTTGGACTAAGGGGTAGGGTTCCCATTGCTAGACCAAGGGGAGTTGGGTTATGGTTCCTATGGGTTAGCCACGCTGAAATAGGCTTGCTGTGGGAAGGGATTCCCACCCTAGCATTAGGATGCTTACGGGTAGGCCACTTGGCGTTAGGGTTAGGGTTCTAGGCATAGGCCAGTTGAAGTAAGGGTTCCAATGGTTAGGCCAGCTCACTTTAGGCATAGAGGTCCTACAGATGGGGATCTTTGCCTTAGGGTGTCTATGGGTAAGGCCCGAACCCTAGGATTAGGGTTCCCACGGGAAGGCCACTTGCACGGAGGCTTACGTTTCCTGTGGTCGAGGAAACACTAGGATCGGGATTCCTACCCGTATGAACCCTAACCCTAGCGCTGAGAACGCTAACCTAGGGCTGGGAGCTCTGCCCTTCCCTGACTCTAACTGCATGTGGCCTGCACACAGGAACCACACTTGTAAGTGGCCTAGCCATAACCCTGAGGACGTGGCGTCCTACCCACAGCTTAACTCCAACTGTCTTGTGCCATTAGAAGACGTGGGCTCGTAAAAAGTACAAAGAAAGGAAAACTCAGCCCTAATCAAGGCTGGGCACAAAATTCTCATGGAATCTTCATTTTCAAGCTGTCCGGATCCTGTCCTGAGCTTGTGGGCTCGATTGGTTGGAGAAAATTAGAAACAAAGGGAAAGGAAGTATTAATGAATGCTTATGACAAATTTCTCATTTAATCGTCATCTTACAGCCCTTGAGAGTCTGTCCTCATCGTTAAGAAGAGATCGGCTGGTGAGAATTACAAAGAAGGCAAAACTCTTTTCTCATCCTCAAATGTTTCATGCAGCCTTCATCTTAAAGCCATCATACTACTCTCCTGATTCTTCGGCATAGAAAGCTGCAAAGAAAGAGAACCTGATTACTTATCATTGCTGGAGGAAAAGTTATCTGTGACTCTTCATTTAAAAGGCGTTACGAGAGGGTCCTGAAGAGATGGGCTTTATCGGTCAGTGAAAGTGATAAACCAAGAGAAAGTCAGTAGTGATCAGTGCTTTGTGAAATTTCTCACGGAATCCAAGTCTTCAAGCCATTATGAGTCTATCCAGATCATCTGGAAGGGAGCGCATGGTGACATTGAAAAGAAAGCGAAACTCATTACTGATCGGTGCTTGTGAGCCATTTCTTATGGAATCTTCAACTTAAGACAGTTTGGAGTCTGGCCTCATTTGGAAGGCTCGCTCCGTGCAGATGAATAACAAAGCAGAACGCTTCGCTCACCTTAGCGGGGGATAAATTTGTCGCGGAATCTTCACATTACAGCTTTTAGGATCCTGTCCTAAAGAAAGGTTAAACTCATTCTTGACCACTAGGGGTTTGGCAAATACTTCTGAAAGCCTCCTTTTTTAAAGCATTTAGGAGTCTGTCCTTACTGTCATTTGCAGTAGAGCGGTTAGGGAAAATGAGAACTAGAGAGAAAGTCATTAATGAACAGCACTTGAGACAAACTTTGTCCCGGACTCGTCATCTAAAAGCCACTAGGTTTCTCTTGGTCATTTGGAAGAGAGGGCATCATGAACGTTACAAACAAAACAAAACTCGTTAGTGATCCCTGCGGGTGACTCGTTTCTCGGAGCCTTTTCATTTTCAAACAGTTTAAAAGAGGTCCTGAGCATTAGGGAAAGATCGGTTCCGTGGAACTTACAAAGAAAGAGAAAATCCTTAGTGACCCGTGCTTGTGACAAATTGTCAGGGACTCTTCATATTCGCGCCATTGGGCTACTATCCTGATTATTTAGGAGTGGTCGGTCCTCGAACTAGATTAAGCAAGCAAAATTCTTTCCTGCTCTGCCAAATGGCAAGCAGTGCATCCGAAAGGCATTTGGAGAATGATTCCAGGAGAAATTGGTGGCTAGCAGTGATGTGAAGTGAATGTCTCATGTTTAGCAATTTTCAGGAAGGCTCTCTGCCAAATACCAGCAATGCCTCCGATTTGCACTTGGAGGTCGATTCTAGGACAAAGTCGTCCCTAGCAGGGACATGGAATGCTTTTCTAGGTGAATAATATTTTTCAGGACTGGATAGCTGCCCAATGCCCAGCAGCGTATCCGACTGGCTCTTGGAGGACGATGCCAGGGCATATTCGTGTCTAGCTGTGACCTGGACTGAATAGTTCGTTTTTAGGAATTGTCCTGGCTGGATCTCTGGAAATGGTAAGCAGTGCATCGTAACGACATTTGGAGGACGATTCCATGAGACATTCCTGCCAAGCAGTGATCTGGACTGAAGAGCTCATGTTTAGCAACGTTCAAGAAGGGTTCGCTGCCAACTTCCCAGCACTGCATCCGAACGGCATTTGGAGGACGATGCCAGGAGAAATTAGTCCTAGCTGAGATCCAGAATGATTGTCTCATGTTTAGCTATTTTCACGAACGGATCTCTGCCAAATGGCCCGTGGTGCACCCGAAAGCCATTTGGAGGACGATTCCAGCAGAAATATGTGCCAAGTAGGGATCTGGAGTTCATGGCTCACGTTTAGCAATTGTCATGAATGGATCTCTCCCAAATGCGCAGCAAGGCGTCCGAGTTGCCTTGGGCAAAGTCATCCCTAGCAGGGACATGGAATGCTTTTCTACATGATATTTTCACCAACGGATCGTTGCCAAATGACCTGCAGGGCTTCCGAATGACATTCGGGGGACGATTCCTGGAGACATTGGTGCCAAGCTTTGATCTGGAATGTTTCATCTTGAGCTATTTTCACGGACGGATCTCTGCCAAATGACCAGCAGAGCCTCCGAATGAATGACATTTGGAGGATGATTGCGGGAGAAATTTGCACCTAGCTGTGATCTGGAATGCATTTTTCATTTGTAGCAATTTTCTGAAAGAGCTCTCTGCCAGGTAGCTGGCAGTGCATCCCTCTGACTTCTTGAGGAAGATTCCCGAGAATTTCGTCCCTAGCAGTAACCTGGAAGGAATGTCAAATGAACAGCATTTTTCGTTAACGGTAATGCCAGGCTTTCATCCGAATGCATTTTGAAAGATGATTTGAGGAGCAATGAGTAGCTAGCTGTGATCTGGAGTGAATGTCTCAAGCCTAGGACTTGTCATGAACGGATCTCTGCCAAATCACCAGCGGTGCATCGTGATAGCATTTAGAGAACGATCCCTGGAGACATTCGTGCCTTGCTGTTACCTGGAACTAATGTCTCCTGGAGAGCATTTTTCAAGAAGGGATCTCTCCCAAATGGCCAGCAGTGCATCGGAATTACATTTGGAGGATGATTGCAGGAGAAATTTGCTAATTTTGGGGAGAGTTAGGCTTGCAAAAGGTAGGGCTCCCCGCCAATTGGGTTAAAGTTCCTCTGAGTAGGTCAGTTGGAGTTAGGGATAGGCGTTAGGGCTCCTTAGCCCACTTGGCGTCAGCGTCAGGGTTTCCCGAGCTAGGCCCTTTGGACTAAGGGGTAGGGTTCCCATTGCTAGACCAAGGGGAGTTGGGTTATGGTTCCTATGGGTTAGCCACGCTGAAATAGGCTTGCTGTGGGAAGGGATTCCCGCCCTAGCATTAGGATGCTTACGGGTAGGCCACTTGGCGTTAGGGTTAGGGTTCTAGGCATAGGCCAGTTGAAGTAAGGGTTCCAATGGTTAGGCCAGCTCACTTTAGGCATAGAGGTCCTACAGATGGGGATCCTTGCCTTAGGGTGTCTATGGGTAAGGCCCGAACCCTAGGATTAGGGTTCCCACGGGAAGGCCACTTGCACGGAGGCTTACGTTTCCTGTGGTCGAGGAAACACTAGGATCGGGATTCCTACCCGTATGAACCCTAACCCTAGCGCTGAGAACGCTAACCTAGGGCTGGGAGCTCTGCCCTTCCCTGACTCTAACTGCATGTGGCCTGCACACAGGAACCACACTTGTAAGTGGCCTAGCCATAACCCTGAGGACGTGGCGTCCTACCCACAGCTTAACTCCAACTGTCTTGTGCCATTAGAAGACGTGGGCTCGTAAAAAGTACAAAGAAAGGAAAACTCAGCCCTAATCAAGGCTGGGCACAAAATTCTCATGGAATCTTCATTTTCAAGCTGTCCGGATCCTGTCCTGAGCTTGTGGGCTCGATTGGTTGGAGAAAATTAGAAACAAAGGGAAAGGAAGTATTAATGAATGCTTATGACAAATTTCTCATTTAATCGTCATCTTACAGCCCTTGAGAGTCTGTCCTCATCGTTAAGAAGAGATCGGCTGGTGAGAATTACAAAGAAGGCAAAACTCTTTTCTCATCCTCAAATGTTTCATGCAGCCTTCATCTTAAAGCCATCATACTACTCTCCTGATTCTTCGGCATAGAAAGCTGCAAAGAAAGAGAACCTGATTACTTATCATTGCTGGAGGAAAAGTTATCTGTGACTCTTCATTTAAAAGGCGTTACGAGAGGGTCCTGAAGAGATGGGCTTTATCGGTCAGTGAAAGTGATAAACCAAGAGAAAGTCAGTAGTGATCAGTGCTTTGTGAAATTTCTCACGGAATCCAAGTCTTCAAGCCATTATGAGTCTATCCAGATCATCTGGAAGGGAGCGCATGGTGACATTGAAAAGAAAGCGAAACTCATTACTGATCGGTGCTTGTGAGCCATTTCTTATGGAATCTTCAACTTAAGACAGTTTGGAGTCTGGCCTCATTTGGAAGGCTCGCTCCGTGCAGATGAATAACAAAGCAGAACGCTTCGCTCACCTTAGCGGGGGATAAATTTGTCGCGGAATCTTCACATTACAGCTTTTAGGATCCTGTCCTAAAGAAAGGTTAAACTCATTCTTGACCACTAGGGGTTTGGCAAATACTTCTGAAAGCCTCCTTTTTTAAAGCATTTAGGAGTCTGTCCTTACTGTCATTTGCAGTAGAGCGGTTAGGGAAAATGAGAACTAGAGAGAAAGTCATTAATGAACAGCACTTGAGACAAACTTTGTCCCGGACTCGTCATCTAAAAGCCACTAGGTTTCTCTTGGTCATTTGGAAGAGAGGGCATCATGAACGTTACAAACAAAACAAAACTCGTTAGTGATCCCTGCGGGTGACTCGTTTCTCGGAGCCTTTTCATTTTCAAACAGTTTAAAAGAGGTCCTGAGCATTAGGGAAAGATCGGTTCCGTGGAACTTACAAAGAAAGAGAAAATCCTTAGTGACCCGTGCTTGTGACAAATTGTCAGGGACTCTTCATATTCGCGCCATTGGGCTACTATCCTGATTATTTAGGAGTGGTCGGTCCTCGAACTAGATTAAGCAAGCAAAATTCTTTCCTGCTCTGCCAAATGGCAAGCAGTGCATCCGAAAGGCATTTGGAGAATGATTCCAGGAGAAATTGGTGGCTAGCAGTGATGTGAAGTGAATGTCTCATGTTTAGCAATTTTCAGGAAGGCTCTCTGCCAAATACCAGCAATGCCTCCGATTTGCACTTGGAGGTCGATTCTAGGACAAAGTCGTCCCTAGCAGGGACATGGAATGCTTTTCTAGGTGAATAATATTTTTCAGGACTGGATAGCTGCCCAATGCCCAGCAGCGTATCCGACTGGCTCTTGGAGGACGATGCCAGGGCATATTCGTGTCTAGCTGTGACCTGGACTGAATAGTTCGTTTTTAGGAATTGTCCTGGCTGGATCTCTGGAAATGGTAAGCAGTGCATCGTAACGACATTTGGAGGACGATTCCATGAGACATTCCTGCCAAGCAGTGATCTGGACTGAAGAGCTCATGTTTAGCAACGTTCAAGAAGGGTTCGCTGCCAACTTCCCAGCACTGCATCCGAACGGCATTTGGAGGACGATGCCAGGAGAAATTAGTCCTAGCTGAGATCCAGAATGATTGTCTCATGTTTAGCTATTTTCACGAACGGATCTCTGCCAAATGGCCCGTGGTGCACCCGAAAGCCATTTGGAGGACGATTCCAGCAGAAATATGTGCCAAGTAGGGATCTGGAGTTCATGGCTCACGTTTAGCAATTGTCATGAATGGATCTCTCCCAAATGCGCAGCAAGGCGTCCGAGTTGCCTTGGGCAAAGTCATCCCTAGCAGGGACATGGAATGCTTTTCTACATGATATTTTCACCAACGGATCGTTGCCAAATGACCTGCAGGGCTTCCGAATGACATTCGGGGGACGATTCCTGGAGACATTGGTGCCAAGCTTTGATCTGGAATGTTTCATCTTGAGCTATTTTCACGGACGGATCTCTGCCAAATGACCAGCAGAGCCTCCGAATGAATGACATTTGGAGGATGATTGCGGGAGAAATTTGCACCTAGCTGTGATCTGGAATGCATTTTTCATTTGTAGCAATTTTCTGAAAGAGCTCTCTGCCAGGTAGCTGGCAGTGCATCCCTCTGACTTCTTGAGGAAGATTCCCGAGAATTTCGTCCCTAGCAGTAACCTGGAAGGAATGTCAAATGAACAGCATTTTTCGTTAACGGTAATGCCAGGCTTTCATCCGAATGCATTTTGAAAGATGATTTGAGGAGCAATGAGTAGCTAGCTGTGATCTGGAGTGAATGTCTCAAGCCTAGGACTTGTCATGAACGGATCTCTGCCAAATCACCAGCGGTGCATCGTGATAGCATTTAGAGAACGATCCCTGGAGACATTCGTGCCTTGCTGTTACCTGGAACTAATGTCTCCTGGAGAGCATTTTTCAAGAAGGGATCTCTCCCAAATGGCCAGCAGTGCATCGGAATTACATTTGGAGGATGATTGCAGGAGAAATTTGCTAATTTTGGGGAGAGTTAGGCTTGCAAAAGGTAGGGCTCCCCGCCAATTGGGTTAAAGTTCCTCTGAGTAGGTCAGTTGGAGTTAGGGATAGGCGTTAGGGCTCCTTAGCCCACTTGGCGTCAGCGTCAGGGTTTCCCGAGCTAGGCCCTTTGGACTAAGGGGTAGGGTTCCCATTGCTAGACCAAGGGGAGTTGGGTTATGGTTCCTATGGGTTAGCCACGCTGAAATAGGCTTGCTGTGGGAAGGGATTCCCGCCCTAGCATTAGGATGCTTACGGGTAGGCCACTTGGCGTTAGGGTTAGGGTTCTAGGCATAGGCCAGTTGAAGTAAGGGTTCCAATGGTTAGGCCAGCTCACTTTAGGCATAGAGGTCCTACAGATGGGGATCCTTGCCTTAGGGTGTCTATGGGTAAGGCCCGAACCCTAGGATTAGGGTTCCCACGGGAAGGCCACTTGCACGGAGGCTTACGTTTCCTGTGGTCGAGGAAACACTAGGATCGGGATTCCTACCCGTATGAACCCTAACCCTAGCGCTGAGAACGCTAACCTAGGGCTGGGAGCTCTGCCCTTCCCTGACTCTAACTGCATGTGGCCTGCACACAGGAACCACACTTGTAAGTGGCCTAGCCATAACCCTGAGGACGTGGCGTCCTACCCACAGCTTAACTCCAACTGTCTTGTGCCATTAGAAGACGTGGGCTCGTAAAAAGTACAAAGAAAGGAAAACTCAGCCCTAATCAAGGCTGGGCACAAAATTCTCATGGAATCTTCATTTTCAAGCTGTCCGGATCCTGTCCTGAGCTTGTGGGCTCGATTGGTTGGAGAAAATTAGAAACAAAGGGAAAGGAAGTATTAATGAATGCTTATGACAAATTTCTCATTTAATCGTCATCTTACAGCCCTTGAGAGTCTGTCCTCATCCTTAAGAAGAGATCGGCTGGTGAGAATTACAAAGAAGGCAAAACTCTTTTCTCATCCTCAAATGTTTCATGCAGCCTTCATCTTAAAGCCATCATACTACTCTCCTGATTCTTCGGCATAGAAAGCTGCAAAGAAAGAGAACCTGATTACTTATCATTGCTGGAGGAAAAGTTATCTGTGACTCTTCATTTAAAAGGCGTTACGAGAGGGTCCTGAAGAGATGGGCTTTATCGGTCAGTGAAAGTGATAAACCAAGAGAAAGTCAGTAGTGATCAGTGCTTTGTGAAATTTCTCACGGAATCCAAGTCTTCAAGCCATTATGAGTCTATCCAGATCATCTGGAAGGGAGCGCATGGTGACATTGAAAAGAAAGCGAAACTCATTACTGATCGGTGCTTGTGAGCCATTTCTTATGGAATCTTCAACTTAAGACAGTTTGGAGTCTGGCCTCATTTGGAAGGCTCGCTCCGTGCAGATGAATAACAAAGCAAAACGCTTCGCTCACCTTAGCGGGGGATAAATTTGTCGCGGAATCTTCACATTACAGCTTTTAGGATCCTGTCCTAAAGAAAGGTTAAACTCATTCTTGACCACTAGGGGTTTGGCAAATACTTCTGAAAGCCTCCTTTTTTAAAGCATTTAGGAGTCTGTCCTTACTGTCATTTGCAGTAGAGCGGTTAGGGAAAATGAGAACTAGAGAGAAAGTCATTAATGAACAGCACTTGAGACAAACTTTGTCACGGACTCGTCATCTAAAAGCCACTAGGTTTCTCTTGGTCATTTGGAAGAGAGGGCATCATGAACGTTACAAACAAAACAAAACTCGTTAGTGATCCCTGCGGGTGACTCGTTTCTCGGAGCCTTTTCATTTTCAAACAGTTTAAAAGAGGTCCTGAGCATTAGGGAAAGATCGGTTCCGTGGAACTTACAAAGAAAGAGAAAATCCTTAGTGACCCGTGCTTGTGACAAATTGTCAGGGACTCTTCATATTCGCGCCATTGGGCTACTATCCTGATTATTTAGGAGTGGTCGGTCCTCGAACTAGATTAAGCAAGCAAAATTCTTTCCTGCTCTGCCAAATGGCAAGCAGTGCATCCGAAAGGCATTTGGAGAATGATTCCAGGAGAAATTGGTGGCTAGCAGTGATGTGAAGTGAATGTCTCATGTTTAGCAATTTTCAGGAAGGGTCTCTGCCAAATACCAGCAATGCCTCCGATTTGCACTTGGAGGTCGATTCTAGGACAAAGTCGTCCCTAGCAGGGACATGGAATGCTTTTCTAGGTGAATAATATTTTTCAGGAATGGATAGCTGCCCAATGCCCAGCAGCGTATCCGACTGGCTCTTGGAGGACGATGCCAGGGCATATTCGTGTCTAGCTGTGACCTGGACTGAATAGTTCGTTTTTAGGAATTGTCCTGGCTGGATCTCTGGAAATGGTAAGCAGTGCATCGTAACGACATTTGGAGGACGATTCCATGAGACATTCCTGCCAAGCAGTGATCTGGACTGAAGAGCTCATGTTTAGTAACGTTCAAGAAGGGTTCGCTGCCAACTTCCCAGCACTGCATCCGAACGGCATTTGGAGGACGATGCCAGGAGAAATTAGTCCTAGCTGAGATCCAGAATGATTGTCTCATGTTTAGCTATTTTCACGAACGGATCTCTGCCAAATGGCCCGTGGTGCACCCGAAAGCCATTTGGAGGACGATTCCAGCAGAAATATGTGCCAAGTAGGGATCTGGAGTTCATGGCTCACGTTTAGCAATTGTCATGAATGGATCTCTCCCAAATGCGCAGCAAGGCGTCCGAGTTGCCTTGGGCAAAGTCATCCCTAGCAGGGACATGGAATGCTTTTCTACATGATATTTTCACCAACGGATCGTTGCCAAATGACCTGCAGGGCTTCCGAATGACATTCGGGGGACGATTCCTGGAGACATTGGTGCCAAGCTTTGATCTGGAATGTTTCATCTTGAGCTATTTTCACGGACGGATCTCTGCCAAATGACCAGCAGAGCCTCCGAATGAATGACATTTGGAGGATGATTGCGGGAGAAATTTGCACCTAGCTGTGATCTGGAATGCATTTTTCATTTGTAGCAATTTTCTGAAAGAGCTCTCTGCCAGGTAGCTGGCAGTGCATCCCTCTGACTTCTTGAGGAAGATTCCCGAGAATTTCGTCCCTAGCAGTAACCTGGAAGGAATGTCAAATGAACAGCATTTTTCGTTAACGGTAATGCCAGGCTTTCATCCGAATGCATTTTGAAAGATGATTTGAGGAGCAATGAGTAGCTAGCTGTGATCTGGAGTGAATGCCTCAAGCCTAGGACTTGTCATGAACGGATCTCTGCCAAATCACCAGCGGTGCATCGTGATAGCATTTAGAGAACGATCCCTGGAGACATTCGTGCCTTGCTGTTACCTGGAACTAATGTCTCCTGGAGAGCATTTTTCAAGAAGGGATCTCTCCCAAATGGCCAGCAGTGCATCGGAATTACATTTGGAGGATGATTGCAGGAGAAATTTGCTAATTTTGGGGAGAGTTAGGCTTGCAAAAGGTAGGGCTCCCCGCCAATTGGGTTAAAGTTCCTCTGAGTAGGTCAGTTGGAGTTAGGGATAGGCGTTAGGGCTCCTTAGCCCACTTGGCGTCAGCGTCAGGGTTGACAAATTTCTCATTTAATCGTCATCTTACAGCCCTTGAGAGTCTGTCCTCATCGTTAAGAAGAGATCGGCTGGTGAGAATTACAAAGAAGGCAAAACTCTTTTCTCATCCTCAAATGTTTCATGCAGCCTTCATCTTAAAGCCATCATACTACTCTCCTGATTCTTCGGCATAGAAAGCTGCAAAGAAAGAGAACCTGATTACTTATCATTGCTGGAGGAAAAGTTATCTGTGACTCTTCATTTAAAAGGCGTTACGAGAGGGTCCTGAAGAGATGGGCTTTATCGGTCAGTGAAAGTGATAAACCAAGAGAAAGTCAGTAGTGATCAGTGCTTTGTGAAATTTCTCACGGAATCCAAGTCTTCAAGCCATTATGAGTCTATCCAGATCATCTGGAAGGGAGCGCATGGTGACATTGAAAAGAAAGCGAAACTCATTACTGATCGGTGCTTGTGAGCCATTTCTTATGGAATCTTCAACTTAAGACAGTTTGGAGTCTGGCCTCATTTGGAAGGCTCGCTCCGTGCAGATGAATAACAAAGCAAAACGCTTCGCTCACCTTAGCGGGGGATAAATTTGTCGCGGAATCTTCACATTACAGCTTTTAGGATCCTGTCCTAAAGAAAGGTTAAACTCATTCTTGACCACTAGGGGTTTGGCAAATACTTCTGAAAGCCTCCTTTTTTAAAGCATTTAGGAGTCTGTCCTTACTGTCATTTGCAGTAGAGCGGTTAGGGAAAATGAGAACTAGAGAGAAAGTCATTAATGAACAGCACTTGAGACAAACTTTGTCCCGGACTCGTCATCTAAAAGCCACTAGGTTTCTCTTGGTCATTTGGAAGAGAGGGCATCATGAACGTTACAAACAAAACAAAACTCGTTAGTGATCCCTGCGGGTGACTCGTTTCTCGGAGCCTTTTCATTTTCAAACAGTTTAAAAGAGGTCCTGAGCATTAGGGAAAGATCGGTTCCGTGGAACTTACAAAGAAAGAGAAAATCCTTAGTGACCCGTGCTTGTGACAAATTGTCAGGGACTCTTCATATTCGCGCCATTGGGCTACTATCCTGATTATTTAGGAGTGGTCGGTCCTCGAACTAGATTAAGCAAGCAAAATTCTTTCCTGCTCTGCCAAATGGCAAGCAGTGCATCCGAAAGGCATTTGGAGAATGATTCCAGGAGAAATTGGTGGCTAGCAGTGATGTGAAGTGAATGTCTCATGTTTAGCAATTTTCAGGAAGGCTCTCTGCCAAATACCAGCAATGCCTCCGATTTGCACTTGGAGGTCGATTCTAGGACAAAGTCGTCCCTAGCAGGGACATGGAATGCTTTTCTAGGTGAATAATATTTTTCAGGACTGGATAGCTGCCCAATGCCCAGCAGCGTATCCGACTGGCTCTTGGAGGACGATGCCAGGGCATATTCGTGTCTAGCTGTGACCTGGACTGAATAGTTCGTTTTTAGGAATTGTCCTGGCTGGATCTCTGGAAATGGTAAGCAGTGCATCGTAACGACATTTGGAGGACGATTCCATGAGACATTCCTGCCAAGCAGTGATCTGGACTGAAGAGCTCATGTTTAGCAACGTTCAAGAAGGGTTCGCTGCCAACTTCCCAGCACTGCATCCGAACGGCATTTGGAGGACGATGCCAGGAGAAATTAGTCCTAGCTGAGATCCAGAATGATTGTCTCATGTTTAGCTATTTTCACGAACGGATCTCTGCCAAATGGCCCGTGGTGCACCCGAAAGCCATTTGGAGGACGATTCCAGCAGAAATATGTGCCAAGTAGGGATCTGGAGTTCATGGCTCACGTTTAGCAATTGTCATGAATGGATCTCTCCCAAATGCGCAGCAAGGCGTCCGAGTTGCCTTGGGCAAAGTCATCCCTAGCAGGGACATGGAATGCTTTTCTACATGATATTTTCACCAACGGATCGTTGCCAAATGACCTGCAGGGCTTCCGAATGACATTCGGGGGACGATTCCTGGAGACATTGGTGCCAAGCTTTGATCTGGAATGTTTCATCTTGAGCTATTTTCACGGACGGATCTCTGCCAAATGACCAGCAGAGCCTCCGAATGAATGACATTTGGAGGATGATTGCGGGAGAAATTTGCACCTAGCTGTGATCTGGAATGCATTTTTCATTTGTAGCAATTTTCTGAAAGAGCTCTCTGCCAGGTAGCTGGCAGTGCATCCCTCTGACTTCTTGAGGAAGATTCCCGAGAATTTCGTCCCTAGCAGTAACCTGGAAGGAATGTCAAATGAACAGCATTTTTCGTTAACGGTAATGCCAGGCTTTCATCCGAATGCATTTTGAAAGATGATTTGAGGAGCAATGAGTAGCTAGCTGTGATCTGGAGTGAATGTCTCAAGCCTAGGACTTGTCATGAACGGATCTCTGCCAAATCACCAGCGGTGCATCGTGATAGCATTTAGAGAACGATCCCTGGAGACATTCGTGCCTTGCTGTTACCTGGAACTAATGTCTCCTGGAGAGCATTTTTCAAGAAGGGATCTCTCCCAAATGGCCAGCAGTGCATCGGAATTACATTTGGAGGATGATTGCAGGAGAAATTAGCTAATTTTGGGGAGAGTTAGGCTTGCAAAAGGTAGGGCTCCCCGCCAATTGGGTTAAAGTTCCTCTGAGTAGGTCAGTTGGAGTTAGGGATAGGCGTTAGGGCTCCTTAGCCCACTTGGCGTCAGCGTCAGGGTTTCCCGAGCTAGGCCCTTTGGACTAAGGGGTAGGGTTCCCATTGCTAGACCAAGGGGAGTTGGGTTATGGTTCTTATGGGTTAGCCACGCTGAAATAGGCTTGCTGTGGGAAGGGATTCCCACCCTAGCATTAGGATGCTTACGGGTAGGCCACTTGGCGTTAGGGTTAGGGTTCTAGGCATAGGCCAGTTGAAGTAAGGGTTCCAATGGTTAGGCCAGCTCACTTTAGGCATAGAGGTCCTACAGATGGGGATCCTTGCCTTAGGGTGTCTATGGGTAAGGCCCGAACCCTAGGATTAGGGTTCCCACGGGAAGGCCACTTGCACGGAGGCTTACGTTTCCTGTGGTCGAGGAAACACTAGGATCGGGATTCCTACCCGTATGAACCCTAACCCTAGCGCTGAGAACGCTAACCTAGGGCTGGGAGCTCTGCCCTTCCCTGACTCTAACTGCATGTGGCCTGCACACAGGAACCACACTTGTAAGTGGCCTAGCCATAACCCTGAGGACGTGGCGTCCTACCCACAGCTTAACTCCAACTGTCTTGTGCCATTAGAAGACGTGGGCTCGTAAAAAGTACAAAGAAAGGAAAACTCAGCCCTAATCAAGGCTGGGCACAAAATTCTCATGGAATCTTCATTTTCAAGCTGTCCGGATCCTGTCCTGAGCTTGTGGGCTCGATTGGTTGGAGAAAATTAGAAACAAAGGGAAAGGAAGTATTAATGAATGCTTATGACAAATTTCTCATTTAATCGTCATCTTACAGCCCTTGAGAGTCTGTCCTCATCCTTAAGAAGAGATCGGCTGGTGAGAATTACAAAGAAGGCAAAACTCTTTTCTCATCCTCAAATGTTTCATGCAGCCTTCATCTTAAAGCTATCATACTACTCTCCTGATTCTTCGGCATAGAAAGCTGCAAAGAAAGAGAACCTGATTACTTATCATTGCTGGAGGAAAAGTTATCTGTGACTCTTCATTTAAAAGGCGTTACGAGAGGGTCCTGAAGAGATGGGCTTTATCGGTCAGTGAAAGTGATAAACCAAGAGAAAGTCAGTAGTGATCAGTGCTTTGTGAAATTTCTCACGGAATCCAAGTCTTCAAGCCATTATGAGTCTATCCAGATCATCTGGAAGGGAGCGCATGGTGACATTGAAAAGAAAGCGAAACTCATTACTGATCGGTGCTTGTGAGCCATTTCTTATGGAATCTTCAACTTAAGACAGTTTGGAGTCTGGCCTCATTTGGAAGGCTCGCTCCGTGCAGATGAATAACAAAGCAAAACGCTTCGCTCACCTTAGCGGGGGATAAATTTGTCGCGGAATCTTCACATTACAGCTTTTAGGATCCTGTCCTAAAGAAAGGTTAAACTCATTCTTGACCACTAGGGGTTTGGCAAATACTTCTGAAAGCCTCCTTTTTTAAAGCATTTAGGAGTCTGTCCTTACTGTCATTTGCAGTAGAGCGGTTAGGGAAAATGAGAACTAGAGAGAAAGTCATTAATGAACAGCACTTGAGACAAACTTTGTCCCGGACTCGTCATCTAAAAGCCACTAGGTTTCTCTTGGTCATTTGGAAGAGAGGGCATCATGAACGTTACAAACAAAACAAAACTCGTTAGTGATCCCTGCGGGTGACTCGTTTCTCGGAGCCTTTTCATTTTCAAACAGTTTAAAAGAGGTCCTGAGCATTAGGGAAAGATCGGTTCCGTGGAACTTACAAAGAAAGAGAAAATCCTTAGTGACCCGTGCTTGTGACAAATTGTCAGGGACTCTTCATATTCGCGCCATTGGGCTACTATCCTGATTATTTAGGAGTGGTCGGTCCTCGAACTAGATTAAGCAAGCAAAATTCTTTCCTGCTCTGCCAAATGGCAAGCAGTGCATCCGAAAGGCATTTGGAGAATGATTCCAGGAGAAATTGGTGGCTAGCAGTGATGTGAAGTGAATGTCTCATGTTTAGCAATTTTCAGGAAGGCTCTCTGCCAAATACCAGCAATGCCTCCGATTTGCACTTGGAGGTCGATTCTAGGACAAAGTCGTCCCTAGCAGGGACATGGAATGCTTTTCTAGGTGAATAATATTTTTCAGGAATGGATAGCTGCCCAATGCCCAGCAGCGTATCCGACTGGCTCTTGGAGGACGATGCCAGGGCATATTCGTGTCTAGCTGTGACCTGGACTGAATAGTTCGTTTTTAGGAATTGTCCTGGCTGGATCTCTGGAAATGGTAAGCAGTGCATCGTAACGACATTTGGAGGACGATTCCATGAGACATTCCTGCCAAGCAGTGATCTGGACTGAAGAGCTCATGTTTAGTAACGTTCAAGAAGGGTTCGCTGCCAACTTCCCAGCACTGCATCCGAACGGCATTTGGAGGACGATGCCAGGAGAAATTAGTCCTAGCTGAGATCCAGAATGATTGTCTCATGTTTAGCTATTTTCACGAACGGATCTCTGCCAAATGGCCCGTGGTGCACCCGAAAGCCATTTGGAGGACGATTCCAGCAGAAATATGTGCCAAGTAGGGATCTGGAGTTCATGGCTCACGTTTAGCAATTGTCATGAATGGATCTCTCCCAAATGCGCAGCAAGGCGTCCGAGTTGCCTTGGGCAAAGTCATCCCTAGCAGGGACATGGAATGCTTTTCTACATGATATTTTCACCAACGGATCGTTGCCAAATGACCTGCAGGGCTTCCGAATGACATTCGGGGGACGATTCCTGGAGACATTGGTGCCAAGCTTTGATCTGGAATGTTTCATCTTGAGCTATTTTCACGGACGGATCTCTGCCAAATGACCAGCAGAGCCTCCGAATGAATGACATTTGGAGGATGATTGCGGGAGAAATTTGCACCTAGCTGTGATCTGGAATGCATTTTTCATTTGTAGCAATTTTCTGAAAGAGCTCTCTGCCAGGTAGCTGGCAGTGCATCCCTCTGACTTCTTGAGGAAGATTCCCGAGAATTTCGTCCCTAGCAGTAACCTGGAAGGAATGTCAAATGAACAGCATTTTTCGTTAACGGTAATGCCAGGCTTTCATCCGAATGCATTTTGAAAGATGATTTGAGGAGCAATGAGTAGCTAGCTGTGATCTGGAGTGAATGCCTCAAGCCTAGGACTTGTCATGAACGGATCTCTGCCAAATCACCAGCGGTGCATCGTGATAGCATTTAGAGAACGATCCCTGGAGACATTCGTGCCTTGCTGTTACCTGGAACTAATGTCTCCTGGAGAGCATTTTTCAAGAAGGGATCTCTCCCAAATGGCCAGCAGTGCATCGGAATTACATTTGGAGGATGATTGCAGGAGAAATTTGCTAATTTTGGGGAGAGTTAGGCTTGCAAAAGGTAGGGCTCCCCGCCAATTGGGTTAAAGTTCCTCTGAGTAGGTCAGTTGGAGTTAGGGATAGGCGTTAGGGCTCCTTAGCCCACTTGGCGTCAGCGTCAGGGTTGACAAATTTCTCATTTAATCGTCATCTTACAGCCCTTGAGAGTCTGTCCTCATCGTTAAGAAGAGATCGGCTGGTGAGAATTACAAAGAAGGCAAAACTCTTTTCTCATCCTCAAATGTTTCATGCAGCCTTCATCTTAAAGCCATCATACTACTCTCCTGATTCTTCGGCATAGAAAGCTGCAAAGAAAGAGAACCTGATTACTTATCATTGCTGGAGGAAAAGTTATCTGTGACTCTTCATTTAAAAGGCGTTACGAGAGGGTCCTGAAGAGATGGGCTTTATCGGTCAGTGAAAGTGATAAACCAAGAGAAAGTCAGTAGTGATCAGTGCTTTGTGAAATTTCTCACGGAATCCAAGTCTTCAAGCCATTATGAGTCTATCCAGATCATCTGGAAGGGAGCGCATGGTGACATTGAAAAGAAAGCGAAACTCATTACTGATCGGTGCTTGTGAGCCATTTCTTATGGAATCTTCAACTTAAGACAGTTTGGAGTCTGGCCTCATTTGGAAGGCTCGCTCTGTGCAGATGAATAACAAAGCAAAACGCTTCGCTCACCTTAGCGGGGGATAAATTTGTCGCGGAATCTTCACATTACAGCTTTTAGGATCCTGTCCTAAAGAAAGGTTAAACTCATTCTTGACCACTAGGGGTTTGGCAAATACTTCTGAAAGCCTCCTTTTTTAAAGCATTTAGGAGTCTGTCCTTACTGTCATTTGCAGTAGAGCGGTTAGGGAAAATGAGAACTAGAGAGAAAGTCATTAATGAACAGCACTTGAGACAAACTTTGTCCCGGACTCGTCATCTAAAAGCCACTAGGTTTCTCTTGGTCATTTGGAAGAGAGGGCATCATGAACGTTACAAACAAAACAAAACTCGTTAGTGATCCCTGCGGGTGACTCGTTTCTCGGAGCCTTTTCATTTTCAAACAGTTTAAAAGAGGTCCTGAGCATTAGGGAAAGATCGGTTCCGTGGAACTTACAAAGAAAGAGAAAATCCTTAGTGACCCGTGCTTGTGACAAATTGTCAGGGACTCTTCATATTCGCGCCATTGGGCTACTATCCTGATTATTTAGGAGTGGTCGGTCCTCGAACTAGATTAAGCAAGCAAAATTCTTTCCTGCTCTGCCAAATGGCAAGCAGTGCATCCGAAAGGCATTTGGAGAATGATTCCAGGAGAAATTGGTGGCTAGCAGTGATGTGAAGTGAATGTCTCATGTTTAGCAATTTTCAGGAAGGCTCTCTGCCAAATACCAGCAATGCCTCCGATTTGCACTTGGAGGTCGATTCTAGGACAAAGTCGTCCCTAGCAGGGACATGGAATGCTTTTCTAGGTGAATAATATTTTTCAGGAATGGATAGCTGCCCAATGCCCAGCAGCGTATCCGACTGGCTCTTGGAGGACGATGCCAGGGCATATTCGTGTCTAGCTGTGACCTGGACTGAATAGTTCGTTTTTAGGAATTGTCCTGGCTGGATCTCTGGAAATGGTAAGCAGTGCATCGTAACGACATTTGGAGGACGATTCCATGAGACATTCCTGCCAAGCAGTGATCTGGACTGAAGAGCTCATGTTTAGCAACGTTCAAGAAGGGTTCGCTGCCAACTTCCCAGCACTGCATCCGAACGGCATTTGGAGGACGATGCCAGGAGAAATTAGTCCTAGCTGAGATCCAGAATGATTGTCTCATGTTTAGCTATTTTCACGAACGGATCTCTGCCAAATGGCCCGTGGTGCACCCGAAAGCCATTTGGAGGACGATTCCAGCAGAAATATGTGCCAAGTAGGGATCTGGAGTTCATGGCTCACGTTTAGCAATTGTCATGAATGGATCTCTCCCAAATGCGCAGCAAGGCGTCCGAGTTGCCTTGGGCAAAGTCATCCCTAGCAGGGACATGGAATGCTTTTCTACATGATATTTTCACCAACGGATCGTTGCCAAATGACCTGCAGGGCTTCCGAATGACATTCGGGGGACGATTCCTGGAGACATTGGTGCCAAGCTTTGATCTGGAATGTTTCATCTTGAGCTATTTTCACGGACGGATCTCTGCCAAATGACCAGCAGAGCCTCCGAATGAATGACATTTGGAGGATGATTGCGGGAGAAATTTGCACCTAGCTGTGATCTGGAATGCATTTTTCATTTGTAGCAATTTTCTGAAAGAGCTCTCTGCCAGGTAGCTGGCAGTGCATCCCTCTGACTTCTTGAGGAAGATTCCCGAGAATTTCGTCCCTAGCAGTAACCTGGAAGGAATGTCAAATGAACAGCATTTTTCGTTAACGGTAATGCCAGGCTTTCATCCGAATGCATTTTGAAAGATGATTTGAGGAGCAATGAGTAGCTAGCTGTGATCTGGAGTGAATGTCTCAAGCCTAGGACTTGTCATGAACGGATCTCTGCCAAATCACCAGCGGTGCATCGTGATAGCATTTAGAGAACGATCCCTGGAGACATTCGTGCCTTGCTGTTACCTGGAACTAATGTCTCCTGGAGAGCATTTTTCAAGAAGGGATCTCTCCCAAATGGCCAGCAGTGCATCGGAATTACATTTGGAGGATGATTGCAGGAGAAATTTGCTAATTTTGGGGAGAGTTAGGCTTGCAAAAGGTAGGGCTCCCCGCCAATTGGGTTAAAGTTCCTCTGAGTAGGTCAGTTGGAGTTAGGGATAGGCGTTAGGGCTCCTTAGCCCACTTGGCGTCAGCGTCAGGGTTTCCCGAGCTAGGCCCTTTGGACTAAGGGGTAGGGTTCCCATTGCTAGACCAAGGGGAGTTGGGTTATGGTTCCTATGGGTTAGCCACGCTGAAATAGGCTTGCTGTGGGAAGGGATTCCCACCCTAGCATTAGGATGCTTACGGGTAGGCCACTTGGCGTTAGGGTTAGGGTTCTAGGCATAGGCCAGTTGAAGTAAGGGTTCCAATGGTTAGGCCAGCTCACTTTAGGCATAGAGGTCCTACAGATGGGGATCCTTGCCTTAGGGTGTCTATGGGTAAGGCCCGAACCCTAGGATTAGGGTTCCCACGGGAAGGCCACTTGCACGGAGGCTTACGTTTCCTGTGGTCGAGGAAACACTAGGATCGGGATTCCTACCCGTATGAACCCTAACCCTAGCGCTGAGAACGCTAACCTAGGGCTGGGAGCTCTGCCCTTCCCTGACTCTAACTGCATGTGGCCTGCACACAGGAACCACACTTGTAAGTGGCCTAGCCATAACCCTGAGGACGTGGCGTCCTACCCACAGCTTAACTCCAACTGTCTTGTGCCATTAGAAGACGTGGGCTCGTAAAAAGTACAAAGAAAGGAAAACTCAGCCCTAATCAAGGCTGGGCACAAAATTCTCATGGAATCTTCATTTTCAAGCTGTCCGGATCCTGTCCTGAGCTTGTGGGCTCGATTGGTTGGAGAAAATTAGAAACAAAGGGAAAGGAAGTATTAATGAATGCTTATGACAAATTTCTCATTTAATCGTCATCTTACAGCCCTTGAGAGTCTGTCCTCATCCTTAAGAAGAGATCGGCTGGTGAGAATTACAAAGAAGGCAAAACTCTTTTCTCATCCTCAAATGTTTCATGCAGCCTTCATCTTAAAGCTATCATACTACTCTCCTGATTCTTCGGCATAGAAAGCTGCAAAGAAAGAGAACCTGATTACTTATCATTGCTGGAGGAAAAGTTATCTGTGACTCTTCATTTAAAAGGCGTTACGAGAGGGTCCTGAAGAGATGGGCTTTATCGGTCAGTGAAAGTGATAAACCAAGAGAAAGTCAGTAGTGATCAGTGCTTTGTGAAATTTCTCACGGAATCCAAGTCTTCAAGCCATTATGAGTCTATCCAGATCATCTGGAAGGGAGCGCATGGTGACATTGAAAAGAAAGCGAAACTCATTACTGATCGGTGCTTGTGAGCCATTTCTTATGGAATCTTCAACTTAAGACAGTTTGGAGTCTGGCCTCATTTGGAAGGCTCGCTCCGTGCAGATGAATAACAAAGCAAAACGCTTCGCTCACCTTAGCGGGGGATAAATTTGTCGCGGAATCTTCACATTACAGCTTTTAGGATCCTGTCCTAAAGAAAGGTTAAACTCATTCTTGACCACTAGGGGTTTGGCAAATACTTCTGAAAGCCTCCTTTTTTAAAGCATTTAGGAGTCTGTCCTTACTGTCATTTGCAGTAGAGCGGTTAGGGAAAATGAGAACTAGAGAGAAAGTCATTAATGAACAGCACTTGAGACAAACTTTGTCCCGGACTCGTCATCTAAAAGCCACTAGGTTTCTCTTGGTCATTTGGAAGAGAGGGCATCATGAACGTTACAAACAAAACAAAACTCGTTAGTGATCCCTGCGGGTGACTCGTTTCTCGGAGCCTTTTCATTTTCAAACAGTTTAAAAGAGGTCCTGAGCATTAGGGAAAGATCGGTTCCGTGGAACTTACAAAGAAAGAGAAAATCCTTAGTGACCCGTGCTTGTGACAAATTGTCAGGGACTCTTCATATTCGCGCCATTGGGCTACTATCCTGATTATTTAGGAGTGGTCGGTCCTCGAACTAGATTAAGCAAGCAAAATTCTTTCCTGCTCTGCCAAATGGCAAGCAGTGCATCCGAAAGGCATTTGGAGAATGATTCCAGGAGAAATTGGTGGCTAGCAGTGATGTGAAGTGAATGTCTCATGTTTAGCAATTTTCAGGAAGGCTCTCTGCCAAATACCAGCAATGCCTCCGATTTGCACTTGGAGGTCGATTCTAGGACAAAGTCGTCCCTAGCAGGGACATGGAATGCTTTTCTAGGTGAATAATATTTTTCAGGAATGGATAGCTGCCCAATGCCCAGCAGCGTATCCGACTGGCTCTTGGAGGACGATGCCAGGGCATATTCGTGTCTAGCTGTGACCTGGACTGAATAGTTCGTTTTTAGGAATTGTCCTGGCTGGATCTCTGGAAATGGTAAGCAGTGCATCGTAACGACATTTGGAGGACGATTCCATGAGACATTCCTGCCAAGCAGTGATCTGGACTGAAGAGCTCATGTTTAGCAACGTTCAAGAAGGGTTCGCTGCCAACTTCCCAGCACTGCATCCGAACGGCATTTGGAGGACGATGCCAGGAGAAATTAGTCCTAGCTGAGATCCAGAATGATTGTCTCATGTTTAGCTATTTTCACGAACGGATCTCTGCCAAATGGCCCGTGGTGCACCCGAAAGCCATTTGGAGGACGATTCCAGCAGAAATATGTGCCAAGTAGGGATCTGGAGTTCATGGCTCACGTTTAGCAATTGTCATGAATGGATCTCTCCCAAATGCGCAGCAAGGCGTCCGAGTTGCCTTGGGCAAAGTCATCCCTAGCAGGGACATGGAATGCTTTTCTACATGATATTTTCACCAACGGATCGTTGCCAAATGACCTGCAGGGCTTCCGAATGACATTCGGGGGACGATTCCTGGAGACATTGGTGCCAAGCTTTGATCTGGAATGTTTCATCTTGAGCTATTTTCACGGACGGATCTCTGCCAAATGACCAGCAGAGCCTCCGAATGAATGACATTTGGAGGATGATTGCGGGAGAAATTTGCACCTAGCTGTGATCTGGAATGCATTTTTCATTTGTAGCAATTTTCTGAAAGAGCTCTCTGCCAGGTAGCTGGCAGTGCATCCCTCTGACTTCTTGAGGAAGATTCCCGAGAATTTCGTCCCTAGCAGTAACCTGGAAGGAATGTCAAATGAACAGCATTTTTCGTTAACGGTAATGCCAGGCTTTCATCCGAATGCATTTTGAAAGATGATTTGAGGAGCAATGAGTAGCTAGCTGTGATCTGGAGTGAATGTCTCAAGCCTAGGACTTGTCATGAACGGATCTCTGCCAAATCACCAGCGGTGCATCGTGATAGCATTTAGAGAACGATCCCTGGAGACATTCGTGCCTTGCTGTTACCTGGAACTAATGTCTCCTGGAGAGCATTTTTCAAGAAGGGATCTCTCCCAAATGGCCAGCAGTGCATCGGAATTACATTTGGAGGATGATTGCAGGAGAAATTTGCTAATTTTGGGGAGAGTTAGGCTTGCAAAAGGTAGGGCTCCCCGCCAATTGGGTTAAAGTTCCTCTGAGTAGGTCAGTTGGAGTTAGGGATAGGCGTTAGGGCTCCTTAGCCCACTTGGCGTCAGCGTCAGGGTTTCCCGAGCTAGGCCCTTTGGACTAAGGGGTAGGGTTCCCATTGCTAGACCAAGGGGAGTTGGGTTATGGTTCCTATGGGTTAGCCACGCTGAAATAGGCTTGCTGTGGGAAGGGATTCCCACCCTAGCATTAGGATGCTTACGGGTAGGCCACTTGGCGTTAGGGTTAGGGTTCTAGGCATAGGCCAGTTGAAGTAAGGGTTCCAATGGTTAGGCCAGCTCACTTTAGGCATAGAGGTCCTACAGATGGGGATCCTTGCCTTAGGGTGTCTATGGGTAAGGCCCGAACCCTAGGATTAGGGTTCCCACGGGAAGGCCACTTGCACGGAGGCTTACGTTTCCTGTGGTCGAGGAAACACTAGGATCGGGATTCCTACCCGTATGAACCCTAACCCTAGCGCTGAGAACGCTAACCTAGGGCTGGGAGCTCTGCCCTTCCCTGACTCTAACTGCATGTGGCCTGCACACAGGAACCACACTTGTAAGTGGCCTAGCCATAACCCTGAGGACGTGGCGTCCTACCCACAGCTTAACTCCAACTGTCTTGTGCCATTAGAAGACGTGGGCTCGTAAAAAGTACAAAGAAAGGAAAACTCAGCCCTAATCAAGGCTGGGCACAAAATTCTCATGGAATCTTCATTTTCAAGCTGTCCGGATCCTGTCCTGAGCTTGTGGGCTCGATTGGTTGGAGAAAATTAGAAACAAAGGGAAAGGAAGTATTAATGAATGCTTATGACAAATTTCTCATTTAATCGTCATCTTACAGCCCTTGAGAGTCTGTCCTCATCCTTAAGAAGAGATCGGCTGGTGAGAATTACAAAGAAGGCAAAACTCTTTTCTCATCCTCAAATGTTTCATGCAGCCTTCATCTTAAAGCTATCATACTACTCTCCTGATTCTTCGGCATAGAAAGCTGCAAAGAAAGAGAACCTGATTACTTATCATTGCTGGAGGAAAAGTTATCTGTGACTCTTCATTTAAAAGGCGTTACGAGAGGGTCCTGAAGAGATGGGCTTTATCGGTCAGTGAAAGTGATAAACCAAGAGAAAGTCAGTAGTGATCAGTGCTTTGTGAAATTTCTCACGGAATCCAAGTCTTCAAGCCATTATGAGTCTATCCAGATCATCTGGAAGGGAGCGCATGGTGACATTGAAAAGAAAGCGAAACTCATTACTGATCGGTGCTTGTGAGCCATTTCTTATGGAATCTTCAACTTAAGACAGTTTGGAGTCTGGCCTCATTTGGAAGGCTCGCTCCGTGCAGATGAATAACAAAGCAAAACGCTTCGCTCACCTTAGCGGGGGATAAATTTGTCGCGGAATCTTCACATTACAGCTTTTAGGATCCTGTCCTAAAGAAAGGTTAAACTCATTCTTGACCACTAGGGGTTTGGCAAATACTTCTGAAAGCCTCCTTTTTTAAAGCATTTAGGAGTCTGTCCTTACTGTCATTTGCAGTAGAGCGGTTAGGGAAAATGAGAACTAGAGAGAAAGTCATTAATGAACAGCACTTGAGACAAACTTTGTCCCGGACTCGTCATCTAAAAGCCACTAGGTTTCTCTTGGTCATTTGGAAGAGAGGGCATCATGAACGTTACAAACAAAACAAAACTCGTTAGTGATCCCTGCGGGTGACTCGTTTCTCGGAGCCTTTTCATTTTCAAACAGTTTAAAAGAGGTCCTGAGCATTAGGGAAAGATCGGTTCCGTGGAACTTACAAAGAAAGAGAAAATCCTTAGTGACCCGTGCTTGTGACAAATTGTCAGGGACTCTTCATATTCGCGCCATTGGGCTACTATCCTGATTATTTAGGAGTGGTCGGTCCTCGAACTAGATTAAGCAAGCAAAATTCTTTCCTGCTCTGCCAAATGGCAAGCAGTGCATCCGAAAGGCATTTGGAGAATGATTCCAGGAGAAATTGGTGGCTAGCAGTGATGTGAAGTGAATGTCTCATGTTTAGCAATTTTCAGGAAGGCTCTCTGCCAAATACCAGCAATGCCTCCGATTTGCACTTGGAGGTCGATTCTAGGACAAAGTCGTCCCTAGCAGGGACATGGAATGCTTTTCTAGGTGAATAATATTTTTCAGGAATGGATAGCTGCCCAATGCCCAGCAGCGTATCCGACTGGCTCTTGGAGGACGATGCCAGGGCATATTCGTGTCTAGCTGTGACCTGGACTGAATAGTTCGTTTTTAGGAATTGTCCTGGCTGGATCTCTGGAAATGGTAAGCAGTGCATCGTAACGACATTTGGAGGACGATTCCATGAGACATTCCTGCCAAGCAGTGATCTGGACTGAAGAGCTCATGTTTAGCAACGTTCAAGAAGGGTTCGCTGCCAACTTCCCAGCACTGCATCCGAACGGCATTTGGAGGACGATGCCAGGAGAAATTAGTCCTAGCTGAGATCCAGAATGATTGTCTCATGTTTAGCTATTTTCACGAACGGATCTCTGCCAAATGGCCCGTGGTGCACCCGAAAGCCATTTGGAGGACGATTCCAGCAGAAATATGTGCCAAGTAGGGATCTGGAGTTCATGGCTCACGTTTAGCAATTGTCATGAATGGATCTCTCCCAAATGCGCAGCAAGGCGTCCGAGTTGCCTTGGGCAAAGTCATCCCTAGCAGGGACATGGAATGCTTTTCTACATGATATTTTCACCAACGGATCGTTGCCAAATGACCTGCAGGGCTTCCGAATGACATTCGGGGGACGATTCCTGGAGACATTGGTGCCAAGCTTTGATCTGGAATGTTTCATCTTGAGCTATTTTCACGGACGGATCTCTGCCAAATGACCAGCAGAGCCTCCGAATGAATGACATTTGGAGGATGATTGCGGGAGAAATTTGCACCTAGCTGTGATCTGGAATGCATTTTTCATTTGTAGCAATTTTCTGAAAGAGCTCTCTGCCAGGTAGCTGGCAGTGCATCCCTCTGACTTCTTGAGGAAGATTCCCGAGAATTTCGTCCCTAGCAGTAACCTGGAAGGAATGTCAAATGAACAGCATTTTTCGTTAACGGTAATGCCAGGCTTTCATCCGAATGCATTTTGAAAGATGATTTGAGGAGCAATGAGTAGCTAGCTGTGATCTGGAGTGAATGTCTCAAGCCTAGGACTTGTCATGAACGGATCTCTGCCAAATCACCAGCGGTGCATCGTGATAGCATTTAGAGAACGATCCCTGGAGACATTCGTGCCTTGCTGTTACCTGGAACTAATGTCTCCTGGAGAGCATTTTTCAAGAAGGGATCTCTCCCAAATGGCCAGCAGTGCATCGGAATTACATTTGGAGGATGATTGCAGGAGAAATTTGCTAATTTTGGGGAGAGTTAGGCTTGCAAAAGGTAGGGCTCCCCGCCAATTGGGTTAAAGTTCCTCTGAGTAGGTCAGTTGGAGTTAGGGATAGGCGTTAGGGCTCCTTAGCCCACTTGGCGTCAGCGTCAGGGTTTCCCGAGCTAGGCCCTTTGGACTAAGGGGTAGGGTTCCCATTGCTAGACCAAGGGGAGTTGGGTTATGGTTCCTATGGGTTAGCCACGCTGAAATAGGCTTGCTGTGGGAAGGGATTCCCGCCCTAGCATTAGGATGCTTACGGGTAGGCCACTTGGCGTTAGGGTTAGGGTTCTAGGCATAGGCCAGTTGAAGTAAGGGTTCCAATGGTTAGGCCAGCTCACTTTAGGCATAGAGGTCCTACAGATGGGGATCCTTGCCTTAGGGTGTCTATGGGTAAGGCCCGAACCCTAGGATTAGGGTTCCCACGGGAAGGCCACTTGCACGGAGGCTTACGTTTCCTGTGGTCGAGGAAACACTAGGATCGGGATTCCTACCCGTATGAACCCTAACCCTAGCGCTGAGAACGCTAACCTAGGGCTGGGAGCTCTGCCCTTCCCTGACTCTAACTGCATGTGGCCTGCACACAGGAACCACACTTGTAAGTGGCCTAGCCATAACCCTGAGGACGTGGCGTCCTACCCACAGCTTAACTCCAACTGTCTTGTGCCATTAGAAGACGTGGGCTCGTAAAAAGTACAAAGAAAGGAAAACTCAGCCCTAATCAAGGCTGGGCACAAAATTCTCATGGAATCTTCATTTTCAAGCTGTCCGGATCCTGTCCTGAGCTTGTGGGCTCGATTGGTTGGAGAAAATTAGAAACAAAGGGAAAGGAAGTATTAATGAATGCTTATGACAAATTTCTCATTTAATCGTCATCTTACAGCCCTTGAGAGTCTGTCCTCATCCTTAAGAAGAGATCGGCTGGTGAGAATTACAAAGAAGGCAAAACTCTTTTCTCATCCTCAAATGTTTCATGCAGCCTTCATCTTAAAGCCATCATACTACTCTCCTGATTCTTCGGCATAGAAAGCTGCAAAGAAAGAGAAC
The DNA here is from genome assembly GCF_965152235.1 of Eretmochelys imbricata. Classification (NCBI taxonomy): domain Eukaryota; kingdom Metazoa; phylum Chordata; order Testudines; family Cheloniidae; genus Eretmochelys; species Eretmochelys imbricata. Next base: position 185,120,328 of record NC_135574.1, on the reverse strand, counting down.
CTGATTACTTATCATTGCTGGAGGAAAAGTTATCTGTGACTCTTCATTTAAAAGGCGTTACGAGAGGGTCCTGAAGAGATGGGCTTTATCGGTCAGTGAAAGTGATAAACCAAGAGAAAGTCAGTAGTGATCAGTGCTTTGTGAAATTTCTCACGGAATCCAAGTCTTCAAGCCATTATGAGTCTATCCAGATCATCTGGAAGGGAGCGCATGGTGACATTGAAAAGAAAGCGAAACTCATTACTGATCGGTGCTTGTGAGCCATTTCTTATGGAATCTTCAACTTAAGACAGTTTGGAGTCTGGCCTCATTTGGAAGGCTCGCTCCGTGCAGATGAATAACAAAGCAAAACGCTTCGCTCACCTTAGCGGGGGATAAATTTGTCGCGGAATCTTCACATTACAGCTTTTAGGATCCTGTCCTAAAGAAAGGTTAAACTCATTCTTGACCACTAGGGGTTTGGCAAATACTTCTGAAAGCCTCCTTTTTTAAAGCATTTAGGAGTCTGTCCTTACTGTCATTTGCAGTAGAGCGGTTAGGGAAAATGAGAACTAGAGAGAAAGTCATTAATGAACAGCACTTGAGACAAACTTTGTCACGGACTCGTCATCTAAAAGCCACTAGGTTTCTCTTGGTCATTTGGAAGAGAGGGCATCATGAACGTTACAAACAAAACAAAACTCGTTAGTGATCCCTGCGGGTGACTCGTTTCTCGGAGCCTTTTCATTTTCAAACAGTTTAAAAGAGGTCCTGAGCATTAGGGAAAGATCGGTTCCGTGGAACTTACAAAGAAAGAGAAAATCCTTAGTGACCCGTGCTTGTGACAAATTGTCAGGGACTCTTCATATTCGCGCCATTGGGCTACTATCCTGATTATTTAGGAGTGGTCGGTCCTCGAACTAGATTAAGCAAGCAAAATTCTTTCCTGCTCTGCCAAATGGCAAGCAGTGCATCCGAAAGGCATTTGGAGAATGATTCCAGGAGAAATTGGTGGCTAGCAGTGATGTGAAGTGAATGTCTCATGTTTAGCAATTTTCAGGAAGGCTCTCTGCCAAATACCAGCAATGCCTCCGATTTGCACTTGGAGGTCGATTCTAGGACAAAGTCGTCCCTAGCAGGGACATGGAATGCTTTTCTAGGTGAATAATATTTTTCAGGAATGGATAGCTGCCCAATGCCCAGCAGCGTATCCGACTGGCTCTTGGAGGACGATGCCAGGGCATATTCGTGTCTAGCTGTGACCTGGACTGAATAGTTCGTTTTTAGGAATTGTCCTGGCTGGATCTCTGGAAATGGTAAGCAGTGCATCGTAACGACATTTGGAGGACGATTCCATGAGACATTCCTGCCAAGCAGTGATCTGGACTGAAGAGCTCATGTTTAGCAACGTTCAAGAAGGGTTCGCTGCCAACTTCCCAGCACTGCATCCGAACGGCATTTGGAGGACGATGCCAGGAGAAATTAGTCCTAGCTGAGATCCAGAATGATTGTCTCATGTTTAGCTATTTTCACGAACGGATCTCTGCCAAATGGCCCGTGGTGCACCCGAAAGCCATTTGGAGGACGATTCCAGCAGAAATATGTGCCAAGTAGGGATCTGGAGTTCATGGCTCACGTTTAGCAATTGTCATGAATGGATCTCTCCCAAATGCGCAGCAAGGCGTCCGAGTTGCCTTGGGCAAAGTCATCCCTAGCAGGGACATGGAATGCTTTTCTACATGATATTTTCACCAACGGATCGCTGCCAAATGACCTGCAGGGCTTCCGAATGACATTCGGGGGACGATTCCTGGAGACATTGGTGCCAAGCTTTGATCTGGAATGTTTCATCTTGAGCTATTTTCACGGACGGATCTCTGCCAAATGACCAGCAGAGCCTCCGAATGAATGACATTTGGAGGATGATTGCGGGAGAAATTTGCACCTAGCTGTGATCTGGAATGCATTTTTCATTTGTAGCAGTTTTCTGAAAGAGCTCTCTGCCAGGTAGCTGGCAGTGCATCCCTCTGACTTCTTGAGGAAGATTCCCGAGAATTTCGTCCCTAGCAGTAACCTGGAAGGCATGTCAAATGAACAGCATTTTTCGTTAACGGTAATGCCAGGCTTTCATCCGAATGCATTTTGAAAGATGATTTGAGGAGCAATGAGTAGCTAGCTGTGATCTGGAGTGAATGTCTCAAGCCTAGGACTTGTCATGAACGGATCTCTGCCAAATCACCAGCGGTGCATCGTGATAGCATTTAGAGAACGATCCCTGGAGACATTCGTGCCTTGCTGTTACCTGGAACTAATGTCTCCTGGAGAGCATTTTTCAAGAAGGGATCTCTCCCAAATGGCCAGCAGTGCATCGGAATTACATTTGGAGGATGATTGCAGGAGAAATTTGCTAATTTTGGGGAGAGTTAGGCTTGCAAAAGGTAGGGCTCCCCGCCAATTGGGTTAAAGTTCCTCTGAGTAGGTCAGTTGGAGTTAGGGATAGGCGTTAGGGCTCCTTAGCCCACTTGGCGTCAGCGTCAGGGTTTCCCGAGCTAGGCCCTTTGGACTAAGGGGTAGGGTTCCCATTGCTAGACCAAGGGGAGTTGGGTTATGGTTCCTATGGGTTAGCCACGCTGAAATAGGCTTGCTGTGGGAAGGGATTCCCACCCTAGCATTAGGATGCTTACGGGTAGGCCACTTGGCGTTAGGGTTAGGGTTCTAGGCATAGGCCAGTTGAAGTAAGGGTTCCAATGGTTAGGCCAGCTCACTTTAGGCATAGAGGTCCTACAGATGGGGATCCTTGCCTTAGGGTGTCTATGGGTAAGGCCCGAACCCTAGGATTAGGGTTCCCACGGGAAGGCCACTTGCACGGAGGCTTACGTTTCCTGTGGTCGAGGAAACACTAGGATCGGGATTCCTACCCGTATGAACCCTAACCCTAGCGCTGAGAACGCTAACCTAGGGCTGGGAGCTCTGCCCTTCCCTAACTCTACCTGCATGTGGCCTGCACACAGGAACCACACTTGTAAGTGGCCTAGCCATAACCCTGAGGACGTGGCGTCCTACCCACAGCTTAACTCCAACTGTCTTGTGCCATTAGAAGACGTGGGCTCGTAAAAAGTACAAAGAAAGGAAAACTCAGCCCTAATCAAGGCTGGGCACAAAATTCTCATGGAATCTTCATTTTCAAGCTGTCCGGATCCTGTCCTGAGCTTGTGGGCTCGATTGGTTGGAGAAAATTAGAAACAAAGGGAAAGGAAGTATTAATGAATGCTTATGACAAATTTCTCATTTAATCGTCATCTTACAGCCCTTGAGAGTCTGTCCTCATGCTTAAGAAGAGATCGGCTGGTGAGAATTACAAAGAAGGCAAAACTCTTTTCTCATCCTCAAATGTTTCATGCAGCCTTCATCTTAAAGCCATCATACTACTCTCCTGATTCTTCGGCATAGAAAGCTGCAAAGAAAGAGAACCTGATTACTTATCATTGCTGGAGGAAAAGTTATCTGTGACTCTTCATTTAAAAGGCGTTACGAGAGGGTCCTGAAGAGATGGGCTTTATCGGTCAGTGAAAGTGATAAACCAAGAGAAAGTCAGTAGTGATCAGTGCTTTGTGAAATTTCTCACGGAATCCAAGTCTTCAAGCCATTATGAGTCTATCCAGATCATCTGGAAGGGAGCGCATGGTGACATTGAAAAGAAAGCGAAACTCATTACTGATCGGTGCTTGTGAGCCATTTCTTATGGAATCTTCAACTTAAGACAGTTTGGAGTCTGGCCTCATTTGGAAGGCTCGCTCCGTGCAGATGAATAACAAAGCAAAACGCTTCGCTCACCTTAGCGGGGGATAAATTTGTCGCGGAATCTTCACATTACAGCTTTTAGGATCCTGTCCTAAAGAAAGGTTAAACTCATTCTTGACCACTAGGGGTTTGGCAAATACTTCTGAAAGCCTCCTTTTTTAAAGCATTTAGGAGTCTGTCCTTACTGTCATTTGCAGTAGAGCGGTTAGGGAAAATGAGAACTAGAGAGAAAGTCATTAATGAACAGCACTTGAGACAAACTTTGTCCCGGACTCGTCATCTAAAAGCCACTAGGTTTCTCTTGGTCATTTGGAAGAGAGGGCATCATGAACGTTACAAACAAAACAAAACTCGTTAGTGATCCCTGCGGGTGACTCGTTTCTCGGAGCCTTTTCATTTTCAAACAGTTTAAAAGAGGTCCTGAGCATTAGGGAAAGATCGGTTCCGTGGAACTTACAAAGAAAGAGAAAATCCTTAGTGACCCGTGCTTGTGACAAATTGTCAGGGACTCTTCATATTCGCGCCATTGGGCTACTATCCTGATTATTTAGGAGTGGTCGGTCCTCGAACTAGATTAAGCAAGCAAAATTCTTTCCTGCTCTGCCAAATGGCAAGCAGTGCATCCGAAAGGCATTTGGAGAATGATTCCAGGAGAAATTGGTGGCTAGCAGTGATGTGAAGTGAATGTCTCATGTTTAGCAATTTTCAGGAAGGCTCTCTGCCAAATACCAGCAATGCCTCCGATTTGCACTTGGAGGTCGATTCTAGGACAAAGTCGTCCCTAGCAGGGACATGGAATGCTTTTCTAGGTGAATAATATTTTTCAGGAATGGATAGCTGCCCAATGCCCAGCAGCGTATCCGACTGGCTCTTGGAGGACGATGCCAGGGCATATTCGTGTCTAGCTGTGACCTGGACTGAATAGTTCGTTTTTAGGAATTGTCCTGGCTGGATCTCTGGAAATGGTAAGCAGTGCATCGTAACGACATTTGGAGGACGATTCCATGAGACATTCCTGCCAAGCAGTGATCTGGACTGAAGAGCTCATGTTTAGCAACGTTCAAGAAGGGTTCGCTGCCAACTTCCCAGCACTGCATCCGAACGGCATTTGGAGGACGATGCCAGGAGAAATTAGTCCTAGCTGAGATCCAGAATGATTGTCTCATGTTTAGCTATTTTCACGAACGGATCTCTGCCAAATGGCCCGTGGTGCACCCGAAAGCCATTTGGAGGACGATTCCAGCAGAAATATGTGCCAAGTAGGGATCTGGAGTTCATGGCTCACGTTTAGCAATTGTCATGAATGGATCTCTCCCAAATGCGCAGCAAGGCGTCCGAGTTGCCTTGGGCAAAGTCATCCCTAGCAGGGACATGGAATGCTTTTCTACATGATATTTTCACCAACGGATCGCTGCCAAATGACCTGCAGGGCTTCCGAATGACATTCGGGGGACGATTCCTGGAGACATTGGTGCCAAGCTTTGATCTGGAATGTTTCATCTTGAGCTATTTTCACGGACGGATCTCTGCCAAATGACCAGCAGAGCCTCCGAATGAATGACATTTGGAGGATGATTGCGGGAGAAATTTGCACCTAGCTGTGATCTGGAATGCATTTTTCATTTGTAGCAGTTTTCTGAAAGAGCTCTCTGCCAGGTAGCTGGCAGTGCATCCCTCTGACTTCTTGAGGAAGATTCCCGAGAATTTCGTCCCTAGCAGTAACCTGGAAGGCATGTCAAATGAACAGCATTTTTCGTTAACGGTAATGCCAGGCTTTCATCCGAATGCATTTTGAAAGATGATTTGAGGAGCAATGAGTAGCTAGCTGTGATCTGGAGTGAATGTCTCAAGCCAAGGACTTGTCATGAACGGATCTCTGCCAAATCACCAGCGGTGCATCGTGATAGCATTTAGAGAACGATCCCTGGAGACATTCGTGCCTTGCTGTTACCTGGAACTAATGTCTCCTGGAGAGCATTTTTCAAGAAGGGATCTCTCCCAAATGGCCAGCAGTGCATCGGAATTACATTTGGAGGATGATTGCAGGAGAAATTTGCTAATTTTGGGGAGAGTTAGGCTTGCAAAAGGTAGGGCTCCCCGCCAATTGGGTTAAAGTTCCTCTGAGTAGGTCAGTTGGAGTTAGGGATAGGCGTTAGGGCTCCTTAGCCCACTTGGCGTCAGCGTCAGGGTTTCCCGAGCTAGGCCCTTTGGACTAAGGGGTAGGGTTCCCATTGCTAGACCAAGGGGAGTTGGGTTATGGTTCCTATGGGTTAGCCACGCTGAAATAGGCTTGCTGTGGGAAGAGATTCCCGCCCTAGCATTAGGATGCTTACGGGTAGGCCACTTGGCGTTAGGGTTAGGGTTCTAGGCATAGGCCAGGTGAAGTAAGGGTTCCAATGGTTAGGCCAGCTCACTTTAGGCATAGAGGTCCTACAGATGGGGATCCTTGCCTTAGGGTGTCTATGGGTAAGGCCCGAACCCTAGGATTAGGGTTCCCACGGGAAGGCCACTTGCACGGAGGCTTACGTTTCCTGTGGTCGAGGAAACACTAGGATCGGGATTCCTACCCGTATGAACCCTAACCCTAGCGCTGAGAACGCTAACCTAGGGCTGGGAGCTCTGCCCTTCCCTAACTCTACCTGCATGTGGCCTGCACACAGGAACCACACTTGTAAGTGGCCTAGCCATAACCCTGAGGACGTGGCGTCCTACCCACAGCTTAACTCCAACTGTCTTGTGCCATTAGAAGACGTGGGCTCGTAAAAAGTACAAAGAAAGGAAAACTCAGCCCTAATCAAGGCTGGGCACAAAATTCTCATGGAATCTTCATTTTCAAGCTGTCCGGATCCTGTCCTGAGCTTGTGGGCTCGATTGGTTGGAGAAAATTAGAAACAAAGGGAAAGGAAGTATTAATGAATGCTTATGACAAATTTCTCATTTAATCGTCATCTTACAGCCCTTGAGAGTCTGTCCTCATCGTTAAGAAGAGATCGGCTGGTGAGAATTACAAAGAAGGCAAAACTCTTTTCTCATCCTCAAATGTTTCATGCAGCCTTCATCTTAAAGCCATCATACTACTCTCCTGATTCTTCGGCATAGAAAGCTGCAAAGAAAGAGAACCTGATTACTTATCATTGCTGGAGGAAAAGTTATCTGTGACTCTTCATTTAAAAGGCGTTACGAGAGGGTCCTGAAGAGATGGGCTTTATCGGTCAGTGAAAGTGATAAACCAAGAGAAAGTCAGTAGTGATCAGTGCTTTGTGAAATTTCTCACGGAATCCAAGTCTTCAAGCCATTATGAGTCTATCCAGATCATCTGGAAGGGAGCGCATGGTGACATTGAAAAGAAAGCGAAACTCATTACTGATCGGTGCTTGTGAGCCATTTCTTATGGAATCTTCAACTTAAGACAGTTTGGAGTCTGGCCTCATTTGGAAGGCTCGCTCCGTGCAGATGAATAACAAAGCAAAACGCTTCGCTCACCTTAGCGGGGGATAAATTTGTCGCGGAATCTTCACATTACAGCTTTTAGGATCCTGTCCTAAAGAAAGGTTAAACTCATTCTTGACCACTAGGGGTTTGGCAAATACTTCTGAAAGCCTCCTTTTTTAAAGCATTTAGGAGTCTGTCCTTACTGTCATTTGCAGTAGAGCGGTTAGGGAAAATGAGAACTAGAGAGAAAGTCATTAATGAACAGCACTTGAGACAAACTTTGTCCCGGACTCGTCATCTAAAAGCCACTAGGTTTCTCTTGGTCATTTGGAAGAGAGGGCATCATGAACGTTACAAACAAAACAAAACTCGTTAGTGATCCCTGCGGGTGACTCGTTTCTCGGAGCCTTTTCATTTTCAAACAGTTTAAAAGAGGTCCTGAGCATTAGGGAAAGATCGGTTCCGTGGAACTTACAAAGAAAGAGAAAATCCTTAGTGACCCGTGCTTGTGACAAATTGTCAGGGACTCTTCATATTCGCGCCATTGGGCTACTATCCTGATTATTTAGGAGTGGTCGGTCCTCGAACTAGATTAAGCAAGCAAAATTCTTTCCTGCTCTGCCAAATGGCAAGCAGTGCATCCGAAAGGCATTTGGAGAATGATTCCAGGAGAAATTGGTGGCTAGCAGTGATGTGAAGTGAATGTCTCATGTTTAGCAATTTTCAGGAAGGCTCTCTGCCAAATACCAGCAATGCCTCCGATTTGCACTTGGAGGTCGATTCTAGGACAAAGTCGTCCCTAGCAGGGACATGGAATGCTTTTCTAGGTGAATAATATTTTTCAGGAATGGATAGCTGCCCAATGCCCAGCAGCGTATCCGACTGGCTCTTGGAGGACGATGCCAGGGCATATTCGTGTCTAGCTGTGACCTGGACTGAATAGTTCGTTTTTAGGAATTGTCCTGGCTGGATCTCTGGAAATGGTAAGCAGTGCATCGTAACGACATTTGGAGGACGATTCCATGAGACATTCCTGCCAAGCAGTGATCTGGACTGAAGAGCTCATGTTTAGCAACGTTCAAGAAGGGTTCGCTGCCAACTTCCCAGCACTGCATCCGAACGGCATTTGGAGGACGATGCCAGGAGAAATTAGTCCTAGCTGAGATCCAGAATGATTGTCTCATGTTTAGCTATTTTCACGAACGGATCTCTGCCAAATGGCCCGTGGTGCACCCGAAAGCCATTTGGAGGACGATTCCAGCAGAAATATGTGCCAAGTAGGGATCTGGAGTTCATGGCTCACGTTTAGCAATTGTCATGAATGGATCTCTCCCAAATGCGCAGCAAGGCGTCCGAGTTGCCTTGGGCAAAGTCATCCCTAGCAGGGACATGGAATGCTTTTCTACATGATATTTTCACCAACGGATCGCTGCCAAATGACCTGCAGGGCTTCCGAATGACATTCGGGGGACGATTCCTGGAGACATTGGTGCCAAGCTTTGATCTGGAATGTTTCATCTTGAGCTATTTTCACGGACGGATCTCTGCCAAATGACCAGCAGAGCCTCCGAATGAATGACATTTGGAGGATGATTGCGGGAGAAATTTGCACCTAGCTGTGATCTGGAATGCATTTTTCATTTGTAGCAATTTTCTGAAAGAGCTCTCTGCCAGGTAGCTGGCAGTGCATCCCTCTGACTTCTTGAGGAAGATTCCCGAGAATTTCGTCCCTAGCAGTAACCTGGAAGGAATGTCAAATGAACAGCATTTTTCGTTAACGGTAATGCCAGGCTTTCATCCGAATGCATTTTGAAAGATGATTTGAGGAGCAATGAGTAGCTAGCTGTGATCTGGAGTGAATGTCTCAAGCCTAGGACTTGTCATGAACGGATCTCTGCCAAATCACCAGCGGTGCATCGTGATAGCATTTAGAGAACGATCCCTGGAGACATTCGTGCCTTGCTGTTACCTGGAACTAATGTCTCCTGGAGAGCATTTTTCAAGAAGGGATCTCTCCCAAATGGCCAGCAGTGCATCGGAATTACATTTGGAGGATGATTGCAGGAGAAATTTGCTAATTTTGGGGAGAGTTAGGCTTGCAAAAGGTAGGGCTCCCCGCCAATTGGGTTAAAGTTCCTCTGAGTAGGTCAGTTGGAGTTAGGGATAGGCGTTAGGGCTCCTTAGCCCACTTGGCGTCAGCGTCAGGGTTTCCCGAGCTAGGCCCTTTGGACTAAGGGGTAGGGTTCCCATTGCTAGACCAAGGGGAGTTGGGTTATGGTTCCTATGGGTTAGCCACGCTGAAATAGGCTTGCTGTGGGAAGGGATTCCCGCCCTAGCATTAGGATGCTTACGGGTAGGCCACTTGGCGTTAGGGTTAGGGTTCTAGGCATAGGCCAGTTGAAGTAAGGGTTCCAATGGTTAGGCCAGCTCACTTTAGGCATAGAGGTCCTACAGATGGGGATCCTTGCCTTAGGGTGTCTATGGGTAAGGCCCGAACCCTAGGATTAGGGTTCCCACGGGAAGGCCACTTGCACGGAGGCTTACGTTTCCTGTGGTCGAGGAAACACTAGGATCGGGATTCCTACCCGTATGAACCCTAACCCTAGCGCTGAGAACGCTAACCTAGGGCTGGGAGCTCTGCCCTTCCCTAACTCTACCTGCATGTGGCCTGCACACAGGAACCACACTTGTAAGTGGCCTAGCCATAACCCTGAGGACGTGGCGTCCTACCCACAGCTTAACTCCAACTGTCTTGTGCCATTAGAAGACGTGGGCTCGTAAAAAGTACAAAGAAAGGAAAACTCAGCCCTAATCAAGGCTGGGCACAAAATTCTCATGGAATCTTCATTTTCAAGCTGTCCGGATCCTGTCCTGAGCTTGTGGGCTCGATTGGTTGGAGAAAATTAGAAACAAAGGGAAAGGAAGTATTAATGAATGCTTATGACAAATTTCTCATTTAATCGTCATCTTACAGCCCTTGAGAGTCTGTCCTCATCGTTAAGAAGAGATCGGCTGGTGAGAATTACAAAGAAGGCAAAACTCTTTTCTCATCCTCAAATGTTTCATGCAGCCTTCATCTTAAAGCCATCATACTACTCTCCTGATTCTTCGGCATAGAAAGCTGCAAAGAAAGAGAACCTGATTACTTATCATTGCTGGAGGAAAAGTTATCTGTGACTCTTCATTTAAAAGGCGTTACGAGAGGGTCCTGAAGAGATGGGCTTTATCGGTCAGTGAAAGTGATAAACCAAGAGAAAGTCAGTAGTGATCAGTGCTTTGTGAAATTTCTCACGGAATCCAAGTCTTCAAGCCATTATGAGTCTATCCAGATCATCTGGAAGGGAGCCCATGGTGACATTGAAAAGAAAGCGAAACTCATTACTGATCGGTGCTTGTGAGCCATTTCTTATGGAATCTTCAACTTAAGACAGTTTGGAGTCTGGCCTCATTTGGAAGGCTCGCTCCGTGCAGATGAATAACAAAGCAGAACGCTTCGCTCACCTTAGCGGGGGATAAATTTGTCGCGGAATCTTCACATTACAGCTTTTAGGATCCTGTCCTAAAGAAAGGTTAAACTCATTCTTGACCACTAGGGGTTTGGCAAATGCTTCTGAAAGCCTCCTTTTTTAAAGCATTTAGGAGTCTGTCCTTACTGTCATTTGCAGTAGAGCGGTTAGGGAAAATGAGAACTAGAGAGAAAGTCATTAATGAACAGCACTTGAGACAAACTTTGTCCCGGACTCGTCATCTAAAAGCCACTAGGTTTCTCTTGGTCATTTGGAAGAGAGGGCATCATGAACGTTACAAACAAAACAAAACTCGTTAGTGATCCCTGCGGGTGACTCGTTTCTCGGAGCCTTTTCATTTTCAAACAGTTTAAAAGAGGTCCTGAGCATTAGGGAAAGATCGGTTCCGTGGAACTTACAAAGAAAGAGAAAATCCTTAGTGACCCGTGCTTGTGACAAATTGTCAGGGACTCTTCATATTCGCGCCTATACTATCCTGATTATTTAGGAGTGGTCGGTCCTCGAACTAGATTAAGCAAGCAAAATTCTTTCCTGCTCTGCCAAATGGCAAGCAGTGCATCCGAAAGGCATTTGGAGAATGATTCCAGGAGAAATTGGTGGCTAGCAGTGATGTGAAGTGAATGTCTCATGTTTAGCAATTTTCAGGAAGGCTCTCTGCCAAATACCAGCAATGCCTCCGATTTGCACTTGGAGGTCGATTCTAGGACAAAGTCGTCCCTAGCAGGGACATGGAATGCTTTTCTAGGTGAATAATATTTTTCAGGAATGGATAGCTGCCCAATGCCCAGCAGCGTATCCGACTGGCTCTTGGAGGACGATGCCAGGGCATATTCGTGTCTAGCTGTGACCTGGACTGAATAGTTCGTTTTTAGGAATTGTCCTGGCTGGATCTCTGGAAATGGTAAGCAGTGCATCGTAACGACATTTGGAGGACGATTCCATGAGACATTCCTGCCAAGCAGTGATCTGGACTGAAGAGCTCATGTTTAGCAACGTTCAAGAAGGGTTCGCTGCCAACTTCCCAGCACTGCATCCGAACGGCATTTGGAGGACGATGCCAGGAGAAATTAGTCCTAGCTGAGATCCAGAATGATTGTCTCATGTTTAGCTATTTTCACGAACGGATCTCTGCCAAATGGCCCGTGGTGCACCCGAAAGCCATTTGGAGGACGATTCCAGCAGAAATATGTGCCAAGTAGGGATCTGGAGTTCATGGCTCACGTTTAGCAATTGTCATGAATGGATCTCTCCCAAATGCGCAGCAAGGCGTCCGAGTTGCCTTGGGCAAAGTCATCCCTAGCAGGGACATGGAATGCTTTTCTACATGATATTTTCACCAACGGATCGCTGCCAAATGACCTGCAGGGCTTCCGAATGACATTCGGGGGACGATTCCTGGAGACATTGGTGCCAAGCTTTGATCTGGAATGTTTCATCTTGAGCTATTTTCACGGACGGATCTCTGCCAAATGACCAGCAGAGCCTCCGAATGAATGACATTTGGAGGATGATTGCGGGAGAAATTTGCACCTAGCTGTGATCTGGAATGCATTTTTCATTTGTAGCAATTTTCTGAAAGAGCTCTCTGCCAGGTAGCTGGCAGTGCATCCCTCTGACTTCTTGAGGAAGATTCCCGAGAATTTCGTCCCTAGCAGTAACCTGGAAGGAATGTCAAATGAACAGCATTTTTCGTTAACGGTAATGCCAGGCTTTCATCCGAATGCATTTTGAAAGATGATTTGAGGAGCAATGAGTAGCTAGCTGTGATCTGGAGTGAATGTCTCAAGCCTAGGACTTGTCATGAACGGATCTCTGCCAAATCACCAGCGGTGCATCGTGATAGCATTTAGAGAACGATCCCTGGAGACATTCGTGCCTTGCTGTTACCTGGAACTAATGTCTCCTGGAGAGCATTTTTCAAGAAGGGATCTCTCCCAAATGGCCAGCAGTGCATCGGAATTACATTTGGAGGATGATTGCAGGAGAAATTTGCTAATTTTGGGGAGAGTTAGGCTTGCAAAAGGTAGGGCTCCCCGCCAATTGGGTTAAAGTTCCTCTGAGTAGGTCAGTTGGAGTTAGGGATAGGCGTTAGGGCTCCTTAGCCCACTTGGCGTCAGCGTCAGGGTTTCCCGAGCTAGGCCCTTTGGACTAAGGGGTAGGGTTCCCATTGCTAGACCAAGGGGAGTTGGGTTATGGTTCCTATGGGTTAGCCACGCTGAAATAGGCTTGCTGTGGGAAGGGATTCCCACCCTAGCATTAGGATGCTTACGGGTAGGCCACTTGGCGTTAGGGTTAGGGTTCTAGGCATAGGCCAGTTGAAGTAAGGGTTCCAATGGTTAGGCCAGCTCACTTTAGGCATAGAGGTCCTACAGATGGGGATCCTTGCCTTAGGGTGTCTATGGGTAAGGCCCGAACCCTAGGATTAGGGTTCCCACGGGAAGGCCACTTGCACGGAGGCTTACGTTTCCTGTGGTCGAGGAAACACTAGGATCGGGATTCCTACCCGTATGAACCCTAACCCTAGCGCTGAGAACGCTAACCTAGGGCTGGGAGCTCTGCCCTTCCCTGACTCTAACTGCATGTGGCCTGCACACAGGAACCACACTTGTAAGTGGCCTAGCCATAACCCTGAGGACGTGGCGTCCTACCCACAGCTTAACTCCAACTGTCTTGTGCCATTAGAAGACGTGGGCTCGTAAAAAGTACAAAGAAAGGAAAACTCAGCCCTAATCAAGGCTGGGCACAAAATTCTCATGGAATCTTCATTTTCAAGCTGTCCGGATCCTGTCCTGAGCTTGTGGGCTCGATTGGTTGGAGAAAATTAGAAACAAAGGGAAAGGAAGTATTAATGAATGCTTATGACAAATTTCTCATTTAATCGTCATCTTACAGCCCTTGAGAGTCTGTCCTCATCGTTAAGAAGAGATCGGCTGGTGAGAATTACAAAGAAGGCAAAACTCTTTTCTCATCCTCAAATGTTTCATGCAGCCTTCATCTTAAAGCCATCATACTACTCTCCTGATTCTTCGGCATAGAAAGCTGCAAAGAAAGAGAACCTGATTACTTATCATTGCTGGAGGAAAAGTTATCTGTGACTCTTCATTTAAAAGGCGTTACGAGAGGGTCCTGAAGAGATGGGCTTTATCGGTCAGTGAAAGTGATAAACCAAGAGAAAGTCAGTAGTGATCAGTGCTTTGTGAAATTTCTCACGGAATCCAAGTCTTCAAGCCATTATGAGTCTATCCAGATCATCTGGAAGGGAGCGCATGGTGACATTGAAAAGAAAGCGAAACTCATTACTGATCGGTGCTTGTGAGCCATTTCTTATGGAATCTTCAACTTAAGACAGTTTGGAGTCTGGCCTCATTTGGAAGGCTCGCTCCGTGCAGATGAATAACAAAGCAAAACGCTTCGCTCACCTTAGCGGGGGATCAATTTGTCGCGGAATCTTCACATTACAGCTTTTAGGATCCTGTCCTAAAGAAAGGTTAAACTCATTCTTGACCACTAGGGGTTTGGCAAATACTTCTGAAAGCCTCCTTTTTTAAAGCATTTAGGAGTCTGTCCTTACTGTCATTTGCAGTAGAGCGGTTAGGGAAAATGAGAACTAGAGAGAAAGTCATTAATGAACAGCACTTGAGACAAACTTTGTCCCGGACTCGTCATCTAAAAGCCACTAGGTTTCTCTTGGTCATTTGGAAGAGAGGGCATCATGAACGTTACAAACAAAACAAAACTCGTTAGTGATCCCTGCGGGTGACTCGTTTCTCGGAGCCTTTTCATTTTCAAACAGTTTAAAAGAGGTCCTGAGCATTAGGGAAAGATCGGTTCCGTGGAACTTACAAAGAAAGAGAAAATCCTTAGTGACCCGTGCTTGTGACAAATTGTCAGGGACTCTTCATATTCGCGCCATTGGGCTACTATCCTGATTATTTAGGAGTGGTCGGTCCTCGAACTAGATTAAGCAAGCAAAATTCTTTCCTGCTCTGCCAAATGGCAAGCAGTGCATCCGAAAGGCATTTGGAGAATGATTCCAGGAGAAATTGGTGGCTAGCAGTGATGTGAAGTGAATGTCTCATGTTTAGCAATTTTCAGGAAGGCTCTCTGCCAAATACCAGCAATGCCTCCGATTTGCACTTGGAGGTCGATTCTAGGACAAAGTCGTCCCTAGCAGGGACATGGAATGCTTTTCTAGGTGAATAATATTTTTCAGGAATGGATAGCTGCCCAATGCCCAGCAGCGTATCCGACTGGCTCTTGGAGGACGATGCCAGGGCATATTCGTGTCTAGCTGTGACCTGGACTGAATAGTTCGTTTTTAGGAATTGTCCTGGCTGGATCTCTGGAAATGGTAAGCAGTGCATCGTAACGACATTTGGAGGACGATTCCATGAGACATTCCTGCCAAGCAGTGATCTGGACTGAAGAGCTCATGTTTAGCAACGTTCAAGAAGGGTTCGCTGCCAACTTCCCAGCACTGCATCCGAACGGCATTTGGAGGACGATGCCAGGAGAAATTAGTCCTAGCTGAGATCCAGAATGATTGTCTCATGTTTAGCTATTTTCACGAACGGATCTCTGCCAAATGGCCCGTGGTGCACCCGAAAGCCATTTGGAGGACGATTCCAGCAGAAATATGTGCCAAGTAGGGATCTGGAGTTCATGGCTCACGTTTAGCAATTGTCATGAATGGATCTCTCCCAAATGCGCAGCAAGGCGTCCGAGTTGCCTTGGGCAAAGTCATCCCTAGCAGGGACATGGAATGCTTTTCTACATGATATTTTCACCAACGGATCGCTGCCAAATGACCTGCAGGGCTTCCGAATGACATTCGGGGGACGATTCCTGGAGACATTGGTGCCAAGCTTTGATCTGGAATGTTTCATCTTGAGCTATTTTCACGGACGGATCTCTGCCAAATGACCAGCAGAGCCTCCGAATGAATGACATTTGGAGGATGATTGCGGGAGAAATTTGCACCTAGCTGTGATCTGGAATGCATTTTTCATTTGTAGCAGTTTTCTGAAAGAGCTCTCTGCCAGGTAGCTGGCAGTGCATCCCTCTGACTTCTTGAGGAAGATTCCCGAGTATTTCGTCCCTAGCAGTAACCTGGAAGGCATGTCAAATGAACAGCATTTTTCGTTAACGGTAATGCCAGGCTTTCATCCGAATGCATTTTGAAAGATGATTTGAGGAGCAATGAGTAGCTAGCTGTGATCTGGAGTGAATGTCTCAAGCCTAGGACTTGTCATGAACGGATCTCTGCCAAATCACCAGCGGTGCATCGTGATAGCATTTAGAGAACGATCCCTGGAGACATTCGTGCCTTGCTGTTACCTGGAACTAATGTCTCCTGGAGAGCATTTTTCAAGAAGGGATCTCTCCCAAATGGCCAGCAGTGCATCGGAATTACATTTGGAGGATGATTGCAGGAGAAATTTGCTAATTTTGGGGAGAGTTAGGCTTGCAAAAGGTAGGGCTCCCCGCCAATTGGGTTAAAGTTCCTCTGAGTAGGTCAGTTGGAGTTAGGGATAGGCGTTAGGGCTCCTTAGCCCACTTGGCGTCAGCGTCAGGGTTTCCCGAGCTAGGCCCTTTGGACTAAGGGGTAGGGTTCCCATTGCTAGACCAAGGGGAGTTGGGTTATGGTTCCTATGGGTTAGCCACGCTGAAATAGGCTTGCTGTGGGAAGAGATTCCCGCCCTAGCATTAGGATGCTTACGGGTAGGCCACTTGGCGTTAGGGTTAGGGTTCTAGGCATAGGCCAGGTGAAGTAAGGGTTCCAATGGTTAGGCCAGCTCACTTTAGGCATAGAGGTCCTACAGATGGGGATCCTTGCCTTAGGGTGTCTATGGGTAAGGCCCGAACCCTAGGATTAGGGTTCCCACGGGAAGGCCACTTGCACGGAGGCTTACGTTTCCTGTGGTCGAGGAAACACTAGGATCGGGATTCCTACCCGTATGAACCCTAACCCTAGCGCTGAGAACGCTAACCTAGGGCTGGGAGCTCTGCCCTTCCCTAACTCTACCTGCATGTGGCCTGCACACAGGAACCACACTTGTAAGTGGCCTAGCCATAACCCTGAGGACGTGGCGTCCTACCCACAGCTTAACTCCAACTGTCTTGTGCCATTAGAAGACGTGGGCTCGTAAAAAGTACAAAGAAAGGAAAACTCAGCCCTAATCAAGGCTGGGCACAAAATTCTCATGGAATCTTCATTTTCAAGCTGTCCGGATCCTGTCCTGAGCTTGTGGGCTCGATTGGTTGGAGAAAATTAGAAACAAAGGGAAAGGAAGTATTAATGAATGCTTATGACAAATTTCTCATTTAATCGTCATCTTACAGCCCTTGAGAGTCTGTCCTCATCGTTAAGAAGAGATCGGCTGGTGAGAATTACAAAGAAGGCAAAACTCTTTTCTCATCCTCAAATGTTTCATGCAGCCTTCATCTTAAAGCTATCATACTACTCTCCTGATTCTTCGGCACAGAAAGCTGCAAAGAAAGAGAACCTGATTACTTATCATTGCTGGAGGAAAAGTTATCTGTGACTCTTCATTTAAAAGGCGTTACGAGAGGGTCCTGAAGAGATGGGCTTTATCGGTCAGTGAAAGTGATAAACCAAGAGAAAGTCAGTAGTGATCAGTGCTTTGTGAAATTTCTCACGGAATCCAAGTCTTCAAGCCATTATGAGTCTATCCAGATCATCTGGAAGGGAGCGCATGGTGACATTGAAAAGAAAGCGAAACTCATTACTGATCGGTGCTTGTGAGCCATTTCTTATGGAATCTTCAACTTAAGACAGTTTGGAGTCTGGCCTCATTTGGAAGGCTCGCTCCGTGCAGATGAATAACAAAGCAAAACGCTTCGCTCACCTTAGCGGGGGATAAATTTGTCGCGGAATCTTCACATTACAGCTTTTAGGATCCTGTCCTAAAGAAAGGTTAAACTCATTCTTGACCACTAGGGGTTTGGCAAATACTTCTGAAAGCCTCCTTTTTTAAAGCATTTAGGAGTCTGTCCTTACTGTCATTTGCAGTAGAGCGGTTAGGGAAAATGAGAACTAGAGAGAAAGTCATTAATGAACAGCACTTGAGACAAACTTTGTCCCGGACTCGTCATCTAAAAGCCACTAGGTTTCTCTTGGTCATTTGGAAGAGAGGGCATCATGAACGTTACAAACAAAACAAAACTCGTTAGTGATCCCTGCGGGTGACTCGTTTCTCGGAGCCTTTTCATTTTCAAACAGTTTAAAAGAGGTCCTGAGCATTAGGGAAAGATCGGTTCCGTGGAACTTACAAAGAAAGAGAAAATCCTTAGTGACCCGTGCTTGTGACAAATTGTCAGGGACTCTTCATATTCGCGCCATTGGGCTACTATCCTGATTATTTAGGAGTGGTCGGTCCTCGAACTAGATTAAGCAAGCAAAATTCTTTCCTGCTCTGCCAAATGGCAAGCAGTGCATCCGAAAGGCATTTGGAGAATGATTCCAGGAGAAATTGGTGGCTAGCAGTGATGTGAAGTGAATGTCTCATGTTTAGCAATTTTCAGGAAGGCTCTCTGCCAAATACCAGCAATGCCTCCGATTTGCACTTGGAGGTCGATTCTAGGACAAAGTCGTCCCTAGCAGGGACATGGAATGCTTTTCTAGGTGAATAATATTTTTCAGGAATGGATAGCTGCCCAATGCCCAGCAGCGTATCCGACTGGCTCTTGGAGGACGATGCCAGGGCATATTCGTGTCTAGCTGTGACCTGGACTGAATAGTTCGTTTTTAGGAATTGTCCTGGCTGGATCTCTGGAAATGGTAAGCAGTGCATCGTAACGACATTTGGAGGACGATTCCATGAGACATTCCTGCCAAGCAGTGATCTGGACTGAAGAGCTCATGTTTAGCAACGTTCAAGAAGGGTTCGCTGCCAACTTCCCAGCACTGCATCCGAACGGCATTTGGAGGACGATGCCAGGAGAAATTAGTCCTAGCTGAGATCCAGAATGATTGTCTCATGTTTAGCTATTTTCACGAACGGATCTCTGCCAAATGGCCCGTGGTGCACCCGAAAGCCATTTGGAGGACGATTCCAGCAGAAATATGTGCCAAGTAGGGATCTGGAGTTCATGGCTCACGTTTAGCAATTGTCATGAATGGATCTCTCCCAAATGCGCAGCAAGGCGTCCGAGTTGCCTTGGGCAAAGTCATCCCTAGCAGGGACATGGAATGCTTTTCTACATGATATTTTCACCAACGGATCGCTGCCAAATGACCTGCAGGGCTTCCGAATGACATTCGGGGGACGATTCCTGGAGACATTGGTGCCAAGCTTTGATCTGGAATGTTTCATCTTGAGCTATTTTCACGGACGGATCTCTGCCAAATGACCAGCAGAGCCTCCGAATGAATGACATTTGGAGGATGATTGCGGGAGAAATTTGCACCTAGCTGTGATCTGGAATGCATTTTTCATTTGTAGCAATTTTCTGAAAGAGCTCTCTGCCAGGTAGCTGGCAGTGCATCCCTCTGACTTCTTGAGGAAGATTCCCGAGAATTTCGTCCCTAGCAGTAACCTGGAAGGAATGTCAAATGAACAGCATTTTTCGTTAACGGTAATGCCAGGCTTTCATCCGAATGCATTTTGAAAGATGATTTGAGGAGCAATGAGTAGCTAGCTGTGATCTGGAGTGAATGTCTCAAGCCTAGGACTTGTCATGAACGGATCTCTGCCAAATCACCAGCGGTGCATCGTGATAGCATTTAGAGAACGATCCCTGGAGACATTCGTGCCTTGCTGTTACCTGGAACTAATGTCTCCTGGAGAGCATTTTTCAAGAAGGGATCTCTCCCAAATGGCCAGCAGTGCATCGGAATTACATTTGGAGGATGATTGCAGGAGAAATTTGCTAATTTTGGGGAGAGTTAGGCTTGCAAAAGGTAGGGCTCCCCGCCAATTGGGTTAAAGTTCCTCTGAGTAGGTCAGTTGGAGTTAGGGATAGGCGTTAGGGCTCCTTAGCCCACTTGGCGTCAGCGTCAGGGTTTCCCGAGCTAGGCCCTTTGGACTAAGGGGTAGGGTTCCCATTGCTAGACCAAGGGGAGTTGGGTTATGGTTCCTATGGGTTAGCCACGCTGAAATAGGCTTGCTGTGGGAAGGGATTCCCGCCCTAGCATTAGGATGCTTACGGGTAGGCCACTTGGCGTTAGGGTTAGGGTTCTAGGCATAGGCCAGTTGAAGTAAGGGTTCCAATGGTTAGGCCAGCTCACTTTAGGCATAGAGGTCCTACAGATGGGGATCCTTGCCTTAGGGTGTCTATGGGTAAGGCCCGAACCCTAGGATTAGGGTTCCCACGGGAAGGCCACTTGCACGGAGGCTTACGTTTCCTGTGGTCGAGGAAACACTAGGATCGGGATTCCTACCCGTATGAACCCTAACCCTAGCGCTGAGAACGCTAACCTAGGGCTGGGAGCTCTGCCCTTCCCTAACTCTACCTGCATGTGGCCTGCACACAGGAACCACACTTGTAAGTGGCCTAGCCATAACCCTGAGGACGTGGCGTCCTACCCACAGCTTAACTCCAACTGTCTTGTGCCATTAGAAGACGTGGGCTCGTAAAAAGTACAAAGAAAGGAAAACTCAGCCCTAATCAAGGCTGGGCACAAAATTCTCATGGAATCTTCATTTTCAAGCTGTCCGGATCCTGTCCTGAGCTTGTGGGCTCGATTGGTTGGAGAAAATTAGAAACAAAGGGAAAGGAAGTATTAATGAATGCTTATGACAAATTTCTCATTTAATCGTCATCTTACAGCCCTTGAGAGTCTGTCCTCATCGTTAAGAAGAGATCGGCTGGTGAGAATTACAAAGAAGGCAAAACTCTTTTCTCATCCTCAAATGTTTCATGCAGCCTTCATCTTAAAGCCATCATACTACTCTCCTGATTCTTCGGCATAGAAAGCTGCAAAGAAAGAGAACCTGATTACTTATCATTGCTGGAGGAAAAGTTATCTGTGACTCTTCATTTAAAAGGCGTTACGAGAGGGTCCTGAAGAGATGGGCTTTATCGGTCAGTGAAAGTGATAAACCAAGAGAAAGTCAGTAGTGATCAGTGCTTTGTGAAATTTCTCACGGAATCCAAGTCTTCAAGCCATTATGAGTCTATCCAGATCATCTGGAAGGGAGCCCATGGTGACATTGAAAAGAAAGCGAAACTCATTACTGATCGGTGCTTGTGAGCCATTTCTTATGGAATCTTCAACTTAAGACAGTTTGGAGTCTGGCCTCATTTGGAAGGCTCGCTCCGTGCAGATGAATAACAAAGCAGAACGCTTCGCTCACCTTAGCGGGGGATAAATTTGTCGCGGAATCTTCACATTACAGCTTTTAGGATCCTGTCCTAAAGAAAGGTTAAACTCATTCTTGACCACTAGGGGTTTGGCAAATACTTCTGAAAGCCTCCTTTTTTAAAGCATTTAGGAGTCTGTCCTTACTGTCATTTGCAGTAGAGCGGTTAGGGAAAATGAGAACTAGAGAGAAAGTCATTAATGAACAGCACTTGAGACAAACTTTGTCACGGACTCGTCATCTAAAAGCCACTAGGTTTCTCTTGGTCATTTGGAAGAGAGGGCATCATGAACGTTACAAACAAAACAAAACTCGTTAGTGATCCCTGCGGGTGACTCGTTTCTCGGAGCCTTTTCATTTTCAAACAGTTTAAAAGAGGTCCTGAGCATTAGGGAAAGATCGGTTCCGTGGAACTTACAAAGAAAGAGAAAATCCTTAGTGACCCGTGCTTGTGACAAATTGTCAGGGACTCTTCATATTCGCGCCTATACTATCCTGATTATTTAGGAGTGGTCGGTCCTCGAACTAGATTAAGCAAGCAAAATTCTTTCCTGCTCTGCCAAATGGCAAGCAGTGCATCCGAAAGGCATTTGGAGAATGATTCCAGGAGAAATTGGTGGCTAGCAGTGATGTGAAGTGAATGTCTCATGTTTAGCAATTTTCAGGAAGGCTCTCTGCCAAATACCAGCAATGCCTCCGATTTGCACTTGGAGGTCGATTCTAGGACAAAGTCGTCCCTAGCAGGGACATGGAATGCTTTTCTAGGTGAATAATATTTTTCAGGAATGGATAGCTGCCCAATGCCCAGCAGCGTATCCGACTGGCTCTTGGAGGACGATGCCAGGGCATATTCGTGTCTAGCTGTGACCTGGACTGAATAGTTCGTTTTTAGGAATTGTCCTGGCTGGATCTCTGGAAATGGTAAGCAGTGCATCGTAACGACATTTGGAGGACGATTCCATGAGACATTCCTGCCAAGCAGTGATCTGGACTGAAGAGCTCATGTTTAGCAACGTTCAAGAAGGGTTCGCTGCCAACTTCCCAGCACTGCATCCGAACGGCATTTGGAGGACGATGCCAGGAGAAATTAGTCCTAGCTGAGATCCAGAATGATTGTCTCATGTTTAGCTATTTTCACGAACGGATCTCTGCCAAATGGCCCGTGGTGCACCCGAAAGCCATTTGGAGGACGATTCCAGCAGAAATATGTGCCAAGTAGGGATCTGGAGTTCATGGCTCACGTTTAGCAATTGTCATGAATGGATCTCTCCCAAATGCGCAGCAAGGCGTCCGAGTTGCCTTGGGCAAAGTCATCCCTAGCAGGGACATGGAATGCTTTTCTACATGATATTTTCACCAACGGATCGCTGCCAAATGACCTGCAGGGCTTCCGAATGACATTCGGGGGACGATTCCTGGAGACATTGGTGCCAAGCTTTGATCTGGAATGTTTCATCTTGAGCTATTTTCACGGACGGATCTCTGCCAAATGACCAGCAGAGCCTCCGAATGAATGACATTTGGAGGATGATTGCGGGAGAAATTTGCACCTAGCTGTGATCTGGAATGCATTTTTCATTTGTAGCAATTTTCTGAAAGAGCTCTCTGCCAGGTAGCTGGCAGTGCATCCCTCTGACTTCTTGAGGAAGATTCCCGAGAATTTCGTCCCTAGCAGTAACCTGGAAGGAATGTCAAATGAACAGCATTTTTCGTTAACGGTAATGCCAGGCTTTCATCCGAATGCATTTTGAAAGATGATTTGAGGAGCAATGAGTAGCTAGCTGTGATCTGGAGTGAATGTCTCAAGCCTAGGACTTGTCATGAACGGATCTCTGCCAAATCACCAGCGGTGCATCGTGATAGCATTTAGAGAACGATCCCTGGAGACATTCGTGCCTTGCTGTTACCTGGAACTAATGTCTCCTGGAGAGCATTTTTCAAGAAGGGATCTCTCCCAAATGGCCAGCAGTGCATCGGAATTACATTTGGAGGATGATTGCAGGAGAAATTTGCTAATTTTGGGGAGAGTTAGGCTTGCAAAAGGTAGGGCTCCCCGCCAATTGGGTTAAAGTTCCTCTGAGTAGGTCAGTTGGAGTTAGGGATAGGCGTTAGGGCTCCTTAGCCCACTTGGCGTCAGCGTCAGGGTTTCCCGAGCTAGGCCCTTTGGACTAAGGGGTAGGGTTCCCATTGCTAGACCAAGGGGAGTTGGGTTATGGTTCCTATGGGTTAGCCACGCTGAAATAGGCTTGCTGTGGGAAGGGATTCCCACCCTAGCATTAGGATGCTTACGGGTAGGCCACTTGGCGTTAGGGTTAGGGTTCTAGGCATAGGCCAGTTGAAGTAAGGGTTCCAATGGTTAGGCCAGCTCACTTTAGGCATAGAGGTCCTACAGATGGGGATCCTTGCCTTAGGGTGTCTATGGGTAAGGCCCGAACCCTAGGATTAGGGTTCCCACGGGAAGGCCACTTGCACGGAGGCTTACGTTTCCTGTGGTCGAGGAAACACTAGGATCGGGATTCCTACCCGTATGAACCCTAACCCTAGCGCTGAGAACGCTAACCTAGGGCTGGGAGCTCTGCCCTTCCCTGACTCTAACTGCATGTGGCCTGCACACAGGAACCACACTTGTAAGTGGCCTAGCCATAACCCTGAGGACGTGGCGTCCTACCCACAGCTTAACTCCAACTGTCTTGTGCCATTAGAAGACGTGGGCTCGTAAAAAGTACAAAGAAAGGAAAACTCAGCCCTAATCAAGGCTGGGCACAAAATTCTCATGGAATCTTCATTTTCAAGCTGTCCGGATCCTGTCCTGAGCTTGTGGGCTCGATTGGTTGGAGAAAATTAGAAACAAAGGGAAAGGAAGTATTAATGAATGCTTATGACAAATTTCTCATTTAATCGTCATCTTACAGCCCTTGAGAGTCTGTCCTCATCGTTAAGAAGAGATCGGCTGGTGAGAATTACAAAGAAGGCAAAACTCTTTTCTCATCCTCAAATGTTTCATGCAGCCTTCATCTTAAAGCCATCATACTACTCTCCTGATTCTTCGGCATAGAAAGCTGCAAAGAAAGAGAACCTGATTACTTATCATTGCTGGAGGAAAAGTTATCTGTGACTCTTCATTTAAAAGGCGTTACGAGAGGGTCCTGAAGAGATGGGCTTTATCGGTCAGTGAAAG
The DNA here is from genome assembly GCF_965152235.1 of Eretmochelys imbricata. Lineage (NCBI taxonomy): Eukaryota > Metazoa > Chordata > Testudines > Cheloniidae > Eretmochelys > Eretmochelys imbricata. The sequence continues at coordinate 185,096,086 of NC_135574.1, read as the reverse complement.
TGATAAACCAAGAGAAAGTCAGTAGTGATCAGTGCTTTGTGAAATTTCTCACGGAATCCAAGTCTTCAAGCCATTATGAGTCTATCCAGATCATCTGGAAGGGAGCGCATGGTGACATTGAAAAGAAAGCGAAACTCATTACTGATCGGTGCTTGTGAGCCATTTCTTATGGAATCTTCAACTTAAGACAGTTTGGAGTCTGGCCTCATTTGGAAGGCTCGCTCCGTGCAGATGAATAACAAAGCAAAACGCTTCGCTCACCTTAGCGGGGGATAAATTTGTCGCGGAATCTTCACATTACAGCTTTTAGGATCCTGTCCTAAAGAAAGGTTAAACTCATTCTTGACCACTAGGGGTTTGGCAAATACTTCTGAAAGCCTCCTTTTTTAAAGCATTTAGGAGTCTGTCCTTACTGTCATTTGCAGTAGAGCGGTTAGGGAAAATGAGAACTAGAGAGAAAGTCATTAATGAACAGCACTTGAGACAAACTTTGTCCCGGACTCGTCATCTAAAAGCCACTAGGTTTCTCTTGGTCATTTGGAAGAGAGGGCATCATGAACGTTACAAACAAAACAAAACTCGTTAGTGATCCCTGCGGGTGACTCGTTTCTCGGAGCCTTTTCATTTTCAAACAGTTTAAAAGAGGTCCTGAGCATTAGGGAAAGATCGGTTCCGTGGAACTTACAAAGAAAGAGAAAATCCTTAGTGACCCGTGCTTGTGACAAATTGTCAGGGACTCTTCATATTCGCGCCATTGGGCTACTATCCTGATTATTTAGGAGTGGTCGGTCCTCGAACTAGATTAAGCAAGCAAAATTCTTTCCTGCTCTGCCAAATGGCAAGCAGTGCATCCGAAAGGCATTTGGAGAATGATTCCAGGAGAAATTGGTGGCTAGCAGTGATGTGAAGTGAATGTCTCATGTTTAGCAATTTTCAGGAAGGCTCTCTGCCAAATACCAGCAATGCCTCCGATTTGCACTTGGAGGTCGATTCTAGGACAAAGTCGTCCCTAGCAGGGACATGGAATGCTTTTCTAGGTGAATAATATTTTTCAGGAATGGATAGCTGCCCAATGCCCAGCAGCGTATCCGACTGGCTCTTGGAGGACGATGCCAGGGCATATTCGTGTCTAGCTGTGACCTGGACTGAATAGTTCGTTTTTAGGAATTGTCCTGGCTGGATCTCTGGAAATGGTAAGCAGTGCATCGTAACGACATTTGGAGGACGATTCCATGAGACATTCCTGCCAAGCAGTGATCTGGACTGAAGAGCTCATGTTTAGCAACGTTCAAGAAGGGTTCGCTGCCAACTTCCCAGCACTGCATCCGAACGGCATTTGGAGGACGATGCCAGGAGAAATTAGTCCTAGCTGAGATCCAGAATGATTGTCTCATGTTTAGCTATTTTCACGAACGGATCTCTGCCAAATGGCCCGTGGTGCACCCGAAAGCCATTTGGAGGACGATTCCAGCAGAAATATGTGCCAAGTAGGGATCTGGAGTTCATGGCTCACGTTTAGCAATTGTCATGAATGGATCTCTCCCAAATGCGCAGCAAGGCGTCCGAGTTGCCTTGGGCAAAGTCATCCCTAGCAGGGACATGGAATGCTTTTCTACATGATATTTTCACCAACGGATCGCTGCCAAATGACCTGCAGGGCTTCCGAATGACATTCGGGGGACGATTCCTGGAGACATTGGTGCCAAGCTTTGATCTGGAATGTTTCATCTTGAGCTATTTTCACGGACGGATCTCTGCCAAATGACCAGCAGAGCCTCCGAATGAATGATTTTTGGAGGATGATTGCGGGAGAAATTTGCACCTAGCTGTGATCTGGAATGCATTTTTCATTTGTAGCAATTTTCTGAAAGAGCTCTCTGCCAGGTAGCTGGCAGTGCATCCCTCTGACTTCTTGAGGAAGATTCCCGAGAATTTCGTCCCTAGCAGTAACCTGGAAGGAATGTCAAATGAACAGCATTTTTCGTTAACGGTAATGCCAGGCTTTCATCCGAATGCATTTTGAAAGATGATTTGAGGAGCAATGA